>NC_083226.1:42706183-43325517 GCF_032191835.1 Heteronotia binoei
CTTGACTAAAACCCAGTCACCCAGTCCATGTTGGTGTAGGGACAGCGTTCGCATCAGCAAGGCTTTTCTGTTGAAGAAAGAAAACAGCACGGACAGTAGCTGATCCAAATAACACATAATAACTCAGCCAGTTATTCCTGACTGAGGCAAACTTTTTAGCAGCATTTTGATAAATAGAAGTAGGTATATCAAGGTAGAGTAACTGATAGCCTTCCTCCTCAAGGCAGTACAATCCACTTTTATACACCACACACACACAATATAGGTTTTATTTAAAATTTCCTAAACACACAAATTTCCTATATCCATCTTGGCTTGAACTCCCTAATACTTCCCTTCATACAACCACTTTAACATTTAATTAATGGCTTGGAGAGCCACTGTTTTTCCTTTTACAGTCTCCTACACAAATTATACCTTAAATTCAACAAAACTTTATAATGCCGCTTTTCCCAAAACCCTGTTATTGTTTCTTCTTTAGCTTTTTTTTTTTTTAACTGCCACATTAGTTAGCTTATTCTCTATAACCTTATCCAAAAATTATATCTGATACCTGCACACACATAATTAACTGTTCTGTTCCCTTTGCTTCACCAATCCTTAATTCTTCTGATATTAATTTTATCAGGGGTATTGTAAAAAAAAATAGTTGGTGGATTTCATCCAGGAATTGTTATGCAGTTGCACCTATTTTTCAATAGTCAAGGTAGCTAGATGGGGAGAAAGAGATGGTGCCATCAGAAAAGTTCAGGAGCTGCTCTCCTGTGAGCTCCTGCTAAATTCAGGATCTGAATTCCCCACCTTTACTGGTTAGCATTTTCATTTTCTTTTTCCCTTCAAAATGTTTAAGAGTTTTATTAACCTAAATAAACTACCCTTTCTCTTTAATAGAGTTTACATTTGAAAACATGAAGTACAGGTTTGGCCAGACCATCCCAAATTAATTATTCCTGCCATTTGTTCCCCCTTGTTCCCTTTATATCGTTGCACCTTTTCTCCTCTACTGCTTGGAAAGAACCAGCACTTCCCTGGAGTAGAGGAACATCTTTTAGATTTGGTTAGCTTTTTGATCTGGAGGTTTTGTAAATTTTACATTATCATGTTTCTCCATTCCTTGTTCTTTAAAAGTCTCCAGATTCCAAATATAAAGTTAGTTTTACATTTTAGAAATCTGGAATTTGTCATAACTAGCATTATTCTGTTTTATTGCTTATAAACTACTATTAAAAGTATTTCTCAGCAAAAGTTATTTCTCTAGGCAGCACACAAGGTTGCCATTCTCACCCCACTGCATCTAGAAGACTGGAGAGATCTGTCCTGCCTACCTTTGGATTAGAAATCTCTAAATTCACATCATTAAAACTTTGAGTCTGTTTAAGAGAATGTTATTTCCTCTGGGGGTCCAATTCAGATATCTCACTTTTTATTCCACAACTTCTGATATAATAGTGCATTTTTAAATAGTGCACGATTTTAACCCTACCAATGTTCCTTTTAAGCTGCCGAGTACTGGCAGTTGTGCTCTGGGACTACTTTTACAAAAAGTGTGAGCTGAAGGCTAGAAATCCATGAGCCTGCCCATGCCAACTCATCTTAAAGGGAACATTGGCCCTCACCCTGTTAGGGTTAAAGCATTATGTTCTTTATAACCAATGACATAAACATTGCACTTTCTTCTCCCACTAATTGTGCTTCAACAACTTCCTTGTTTATTTACAGAACATTGATAAAAACCAGGTTTAAAAGCTGTAAATGCTTAAAATTAAAAACATAACAAAACTGGAAACAACTGGCTTCTGAAGGAGTAACATTAGGGGAAAAATAATTTATCTACAACTGTCCTTTTACTTTATAAAAACTTTTTAAAAAAACCTCCCATCTTACATTCATTCTGAATACTTAACTCTTTGTTTTAAGGCAAACCTCTGTTCAGCAAGAAAAAAAATCCTTGGAGAAAGAACCTGCTTTCTCCATTTTAGCTACATATTGTATTGTTTCCTAACATTCCAAAAGGAGGGGCTAGGACTTGGAGGATGCCAGTCTCCTGGCAGGAGAAAGGCTCAAAGTTTGGTCTATAAAAGGTTTTGCCAAACAATTTACAAGGAAAGCAACTGAATCTGTTTCAGCTACTCAAAATATGTACACCAAAGTAAACTCTTAACTTTTATCACCACTTTAAAAGAAAGAAATCCTTCCCAATACTTTCAGCTATTTTAACCTTCTGTGCCACAGTTATCCTGCTAAACTCCAACCATGAAAGCAAACTTTATTTTAACACTTTACTACCTTCCAAACACTTTTAATCTCTGACTATACAGACAGCACTCCCTTTATAATGTATTTCATTATAATGTTCCAACAACATTTCCAAATTAGTTTACTTATGCAACGCAGAACTTACACTTTTCACTAAGTGTAAAGATATGTCACTTCTTTACAAATACCAAATACTAACAAGAACAAAAGAAGGGAAAAGAAAGGAGAAGGAAAAAATATTCCAACAGAGTGGGGGGGGGGGTTGACCAGTTCTCTCCCCTCTCTGTTTCCCAACACTCATTACTATAAATACTTTCTTTACTACAAGAGGATTATCTGACAAAGATCACCCAATAACCATGTCCAGGTTGAAGTTCCTGGAATACTTTAAGAATGCAGCTGCAATCTAGAGAAATTGCAGGATGTCTCCTGGCTACACCTGGAGACTGGTATCCAGACTTGAACATGAACATATGAAGCTGCCTTATACTGAATCAGACCCTTGGTCCATCAAAGTCAGTATTGTCTACTCAGACTGGCAGCGGCTCTCCAAGGTCTCAAGCTGAGGCTTTTCACACCTATTTGCCTGGACCCTTTTTGGAGATGCCAGGGATTGAACCTGGGACCTTCTGCTTCCAAGCAGATGCTCTACCACTGAGCCACCGTCCCTCCCCAAGAGACTTTAGCCAAGAGAGTTCCCTTTGGTGTGGCCACACTAAAAGCAACCATTTCTTTTTGTTTTTCCCTTTTAAATTTCATCATGCAGACCAGTGATCCTGGTTGAGGCATCCATGCCCCCACATAACTGAATTCCTCATTTCAAGGCCTCCTTTCATTAATATAAATGTTTAACAGCTGTCTCACTGTTTCATCAAAGCTACCAAAGGGAGGCCAGATAAGTCCCCGCAACTTATACTTTGGCCACACAAAAACAGAGAAGTTCACCATCTTCTCCTTATTCAAACAGTCAAAGACTATCCTTCTAGCTTCTTTAGCATCAGTGCTAAATGACTGTCTGCCTGTATCTGGGGGATTCCCTAAGCCTCCCCAGATCCGTTACCCTTTTAAACTGAGAACTTCTATTTCCCATTTGCCGCGGTCTTACCTTAACTAGACGGGACGTCCCGATTCCCAAGTTTGTGCGAGCTCGTCTTTCTGGCAGGCCCCTCCTGCCTGGCAGGCCCCTCCTGCCTGGCAGGCCCCTCCTGCCTGGAGCGTCACCGACTGACTGCGATCTACAGTGTCACGGGTCTTGAGCTGTCTCCAATCCCAGCCAACGGAGATCCAATGGGTCGTGAAATACTCACGAGGTGCACCTTCCCAATTGGAGTTCGCTGAGTGGGCTGGCGACAGGTCACGTGATCCCGGACGAGCCCCCAATTGTTAGAGACAATTTGGCTGCCTCCCCTGGCCCCTCCAGGAGATGCAAAGAAAAAGAGCTGTCAGTCGGGAGTCTCCTTTGAAGTATACAACTTTATTGATATCAAGAAAGAGGGGAGTCACTTTTCAACGAGCTCTCCGATTAGTTCCATACATGCCATTTTATCCTTTACTCCCGGCCGATGAGTCCCTCCTCCTTTCCCCATAGGCTGAGGTACTTAGAGGGTACAGGCTACCCGGCACGCCTACTTCACCCCCTCCTTGATATGTACCCCTCCCGTTACATACATTGTATGTGCATTTAAATTTACCTTTCCCCGAGGTGGGGTGTGTCAGTTAATATTCATTACTTGATTACGCCTGCGTACTTGCTGCTTATTAATCTCGATTGCTATTAATCTTTACTGTTGCCATGGCTTGTTCAGCCGTGTTATTTCTTTTCGGCTTCTGCGTTTTAACAATGGCTACTACCCCTGTGCTATGGTTACTAAATGTTTGTACCCGGTTCCGCTCCTTGCACCTTAACAATCACTAAGACATTACATTTGGTTCCTCCTGTTTCAGCTCATTTCATTATTTCACTCCTCTCACTGTCCACTAAAGCAGAAGCGTTGATAATTTACTAGGTCTGTTATTGTTAGTGAGGGCGCTAGGCCCCTCTCAAAAAGCTCAAGGTGTTCAGGCTGATGTTTGAAAACAAGTCAAATCCTCCAATTATAACAGAATAACTTTTAAAAAAATCTTTCTTGGAATTTCATGAAACACTGATCAAAGTGAAGACAGACTGAATATTTGCTGCCTTCACAGAAAGTTGGGTACTCCTCTTGGTCTTTGACTTCTATTGCTTAAGCAAGTGCATCTGGTTATAAGAGACACCCCCCCCCCCTGTGAGATCTGTTGGATATTCTTAACAGAATTCTCTTGTGTTAGATGTGTAGAGTTACTTTCTTCCATCGTCTCTGTTTAATGTTTCCCAAAAGGAGGAAAGATGGTATTTTTTGCTATAAAATGCCTCAGCAATGCTGGACTCTTGGTTCTGCTCCTCACTACCTCCATACATAATCAGCCTATTATGAAACCATTAATTTCCCAGCCTGTAATTGGGTTTTAAGATTTTTTTTATATACAACCAGATCACCAAAATTTGCACTTAAATTTAAATTTAGTTCTTAAGGCATTTTAAAAACTTGAATCACATTCTTGCTCTCAGGAAATCAATTTCCACTGGTTTCAATGGGAAGAGCTTTTCCATGGACACATGGAGCTCCTACTAAATCAGACCATCTGTCTTGCTTATTCTTGCTGTCTTGCTTATTCTGTCTTGCTTATTGGAGAGCCAGTTTGGTGTAGTGGTTAAGTATGCGGACTCTTATCTGGGAGAACCGGGTTTGATTCCCCACTCCTCCACTTGCACCTGCTAGCATGGCCTTGGGTCAGCCATAGCTCTGGCAGAGGTTGTCCTTGAAAGGGCAGCTGCTGTGAGAGCCCTCTCCAGCCCCACCCACCTCACAGGGTGTCTGTTGTGGGGGCGGAAGGTAAAAGAGATTGTGAGCCGCTCTGAGACTCTTCGGAGTGGAGGGCGGGATATAAATCCAATATCTTATTATTATTATTCAGACTGGCAGAGGCTTTCCAGAACTTCAGGTAGAGGTCTTTCATATCTCCTGATCCTTTTAAGTGTAGATGCCAGAGACTGAATCTGGGTCTTTTGACATGCCAAGCAGATACTCTGCACAACATTGCATGCAGAAAGGATATGCAATCCCCATTCTATAGGTCATTATAATTCTCACTGATAGGAAGGCAGCAATAGTCATGTGAATGTGTTTTCCACTCTCTTCTCCTGAAGTCATGAGTAGGGGTTTTTGAATCTGGAGCACATGAGTCAGGTGAATTATGCCTCAGATAAAACTATATCTCATGTCTGGCTAAGAAAACTTTTTCCCCACTGAGTTTTAAGATCTCTCTTAGTATTGGGAAAATGGCCTCATATCTATCTGTCTTGCAGGTGCCACAGCAGCGTAGAGCTTTTCCCCTTGCCAGATGCAACACCATGCCCTCTGCCATTCTTTATGGCAGATTTAACAAGACAGCCTACTCAGTCAGATACTGTCTCTGTAAGCAAAAATGTGTGGAGTCAGTTACTCATATTCTTCTTTATTGTAATTTGTATACAGATCTTCGTCACAAGTATTTACATCCTCTTTTAGTTAGCATGGTTGATTGTTCTGATGCACTTAAGGTCTATAGTCTTTTGAACGATACTTCATCTAGTGTCACTGAGAAAGTGGCTAAGTTTCTTTATTCTGTTTTAAAGGCATGTCAGAGAATCTCATAGAAATAGTTTGTTTATGCTTTTCCTGATGTATATATATATGCAATCGTTCCATTTTATCTTTCTTTTTAACCAATTTGCTCTGATATATATATCTATATATTTTATGCCAATAAAGGCTGACTTGACTTGACTTGACTACATCTCAAGGTCAGGGAAGGAGGGGAAGCGAAGTTACCTGTGTTAGGATTTTGCCTGAAATAACAAAATATACACCTCCCTGCTTTTGTTATAAACTTGTACATACTGGCTCCTCTGTGGCTACATTAAGTTCAACAAATCAATAGATATGCTTTAGAGAAGGGGTGTCAAACTCATTTGCTATGTGGGTCAGATTTGACATATATGAGACCTTGTCAGGCCGGGCCATGTGTGTCATAAAATGTAATGCCAGGTAGTGGACATACAAACTTTATAAAAGGCACAGACAAACACAATCTTTTTACTTAAAATAAAACATGCTTAAAATATCTCTTGCTATGAATGATTGCATTAAAAACCATAGAAAATATCTGTGCTGTACCATTCTTGAATATGCTGTTCAGGTGTTGTTCAGGTATGCACATTTGTAAGTTGCAAACTTACTTTTCATTTATTGATATTTATTACATAGATCTCATAGTCAATGCTTTGAGCCGAAGACCCAGAGGAAAACATAAACCAACTGGGCATTGTGAATTTTTGTACATAAGTTGCTTCATGTGCTGGTCAAAAACATGTGAAGGCACCATGGCACAGATTGAGGGCTATGTGCTTGTCTACAAAACTATAGTCTTCCCCAGAAAAATAATCCATAATGCTCAAAACTATTATTTTATGAACTTTCTCAGAATCTAAACTATACCATTGATACTTACATAGACTCTGGCTTTCCCATAAAATTAGAAGTAGTTTTGACTTTACCGCTTGCTAGGGTTGCCAAGTCCAACTCAAGAAATATCTGAGGACTTTGGGGGTGGAGCCTGGAGACTTTGGAGGTGGATCCAGGAGCAAGGTTGTGACAAGCACAATTGAACTCCAAAGGGAGTTCTGGCCATCACACCTGAAGGGACCGCATACCTTTTAAATGCCTTCCCTCCATTGGAAATTATGAAGGATAGGGGCAGTGGGACACCTTCTTTTGGGGCTCATAAAATTGGATCCTCTCATCCAATCTTTTTGAAACTGGGGGGGGGTGGCATTGAGGAGAGGCACCAGAATGCTTGCTGAAAATTTGGTGCCTCTACCTAAAAAAACCAGCCCCCACAGAGCCCCAGAAACCCACAGATTGATCCTCCATTATACCCTATGGGAACCAGTCTCCATAGGGTATAATGGAGTGTCTGTAGATATCCACCCCCCCACACTTTCTGATAACCCTGAAGTGGGGGAGGGCCTCCGAACCAGGGAATCCTCTGCCCCAATTGGGAATTGGCAACCCTACCTCTTGCCCAGTTAAGGAGCAATTCCAAGAATAAATGATCTCAATTAAATTGTACTACAGTGACAAGTCTTGAGTATTTATTTATTTGATTAACTAAAATTATTTTTAGAATGATTGATTCACCATTAGAGATCCCAGAGCTGGGCTGCTGTCAAAGCAGTCATAATACAATAAAATAAAGCTTTTTAAAAAAGCTGTAGAATAAATTTCAGTAAAGTAGAAAGCTACAAAATCCAGGATTAATGGAAAGTATTTTACATGAGGATTTATTTTCTTTGAATCTGCAGCTAAAAGATCCCAGGTAGCAGGTGATGGAACAGTTCTGGTTTGTTTTTGTTTTTTTCTTGATAATGAATAAGATGAACTCAGATCCTTGATTGTGAACTAGGCTTCCTTGTCATTAGCTTTTAACTAAATAATACAGTGCAATCCTAAACCGAGTTACTCCAGTCTTTAGCCCCATCAGTTATATTCAGTAACTCTACATTGGATTACATTATCAGTCACTAAACATCTTTGAAATATCTTCTCAGTCCTTCCAGAGAGATGTCAGCATTTCTGAATGCTTTGTTCTTTTCCCTTCTACCCAAAGATGCATTTACAAGAACACTTCTATTAAATTTATTTCACCTGCTGTTCAGTTAGATGAAATCACCTTAAATATTGCACTAAATGCAATTTGGGGGAAAGAAAGATTGCTGCTACAGTTGCTCAAGGTATTCTTGAAAGTAGATATAAGTACAGTCTACAGTGTAATTGCATGAGAGCAATAACATGAAGAGGAAGATAAAGGCTTTTTTTAGTTTCTTGTGTTTTTTTAAATCCCCCTTTCCAAGTCTAATGGATTCTAGTCATTAAGCTGAAGAGAAACTGAACTTTCTATACATTTCATTTTTAAAAAATTGTAGTTAAGGAAACATTTGTATTTCAGCTAAAACCTAGAGTGAATACCCTGAAAGATTTTTGCATGCTCCCACATCAACTTCTGCAACTTTATTTGTAATGTCTGGTAATACAAAATGCCTGATGTGTCATCATTGATTTCTGAGCATTCATGCCCCCTCAAATTACCACTAGTGAAGTACAGTAGTAATAGGGAAAATTAGCGTGCTATCAAGATTACAACAATCGTAATCCGGGCCCAGGGATATTGACTAGAAGAGTTTCATTGTAAATACAGGAGGCATGGGTGTTCCATCAACATGTTGTTCCCCAAACTGGTTTTATATTTGAGATGAGGCTATTGCTCTTCTGACAAGTCATCTGGTGAACAAGACACTGAAACTGGCTTCTATCTATTGGTGGTCCCACTGAAGGAATTTGAAGGACTAGTCCCTTAATGGATTGAGTTACATTTTGTATAGCTATGAGGGTGGACACATATTATAATCATTCTGAGAGCAATTTGGATTCTGATATTGTATGTCTGAAAGTACACTTGTTTTCTGTGCCACTGTGAGCTTTGTCTATATTGTTTTTACATTACCATGAATTACTGAATGTAGTGCATTTCCATTTAAAATGATGACAGAGTGATTGTATAGATACTTAGAGAATATACTTTATTGTATTGTTATACAGGGTCACATTTATGATCTCCACATGGGGAGAGCAGAACAGTGTTATACGTTGTTGTTGTTTTTTGCCATCAAGTCCAGCTTTTTTTACTGGTGACCCCTAGTAGAGCTTGAAGACAAGGGAAAGTCAGAGGTGGAGTACCGTCACCTGCCTCTGCTTCATGACCCTGGTATTACTTGGAGGTCTCCCACCCAAATACTAGCGAGGGTAGGCCCTGCTTCACTTCTAAGATCTGACAAGATCAGGCTTGCTTGGGCTATCCAGGTCAGGGCATGTTGTACATTTTTGTACTAAGGGCAAATTGGTTTAAATTGTCAAAAGTTTACTTCTGAAATTGTCCCAGAAAGCCAAACTGAAAAAAAGTTGAACAGAAAGTCCATAAAATACAAAGTTAAGAAAAAAAGATATATCATGGGTAGCACTTCATGGAGACTTATTTAATTATATATTTCCTGAAACCTGTCAGATACATTCTTTTTGTTTGAAGAAAACAGAATAAGATTCTATAAAAGCAACTCTGTGTGTGCACTTCCCTGCTTTTCCAAAAGACAGATCAATCCACTATTAATGCACTAAAGGCTGAAGTAAGGATTTGATCCCTGCCTTTTACCTAAACTGGCTTTTGAATACACTGAAACAAAATTAGGGTAGATAATTTGCAAAATCTAAGTTAAAGGATATTCTGTGTTGAAGTGTAAATGTCCAGAATGTACATTGACAAATTATAAGAAAGCTTACATTTTTTTTTTCACCAACATCAAGTTGGGGCCTGGAGTTCTCTCAGACTTAAAACTGTTTTCCAGACGACATCAGTTCCCCAGGATGACATGGCAGCTTCAGAGGACAGACTCTGTGGTATACCACAAATATTAGAAATGTTCCCTCTACTTCCCAGACTCTCCCTTCCCAACATCATCCCAAATCTTCAGAAAGTTCTCAAGTCAACCTACTAGAAAACAAGTTCTGTGGGGTAGCAGTGTCCTTGACCAAATTAAGAAAATTTGAGCATATTCCTACATCCCTACTTGAGTCCCTACCTAGCTATTGAAGTAGCTCCTAGCCTTTGAGAAGAATGAAATATTGGAAAAGGGTGATTCTCTTCTTCCGTGAGAACATTAATTCAACTCATTGGAACTGTTGTGCTTACTTCAGAATTCTTCCAAGATCAATGATATCTGCCATGTGCTATTTGTGAATTTCATGTTGGCCATTGTCGGAGACAGAGTTCTTGACATGATGGACCTTAAGGCAAAACCAACAAAAGTTATTTTTAAATTAGTGTGTTCTTAATAGTTTTAAGATTGCTCAAAAAGCGGACAGAGATGAAGGTCATTGTTGCTATCCCATGCTGTTATTTCATCAAATCCTATAAATTTTCTCCTATGAGAATGCATATGGCAACATGCATGCTGATAGCAGTCTTTTCATGGCTGCAGAGAGACAATCAGAGACCTAGATGCAGAAGTGGCTTGTGAAGTTTCCCCCAGCAGGTCACATTCAGAAGAATTTTTACTTGGAATTTGCCTGAAATACTAATGGCCAGCGCCTCACAGCACTGATTCCTCTTCTCAGAAAATCAGCTTTTGCAATACTACAGTATTCAAAGGTATTTTGTTTTTTTAAAAAATGGCACTGTGATAATGAAACAATTCAGAGTTAATGGAAACCTATAAGCAAAGGACTCTAATGATCCAGAATAATTTCTGATTCCCACAGTGTAATTTACACTATACTGCTGTAATTTAGAGCTCAGTTCTTCTCAACCAGAGAATGGGAAGAAAATAAACTGTCCAATGAAGTTGTGGGACTTTTATCTTTTTCTGGGAATTGTTGAGCCTGGGGATGATGAAAGAATACCACTGGAAAGCCAGATAACTTGGCCTCTGAGAAAGTAATAACAGTGGCTCAGAAAATCCACTTCCTCCAGGGAAGATCTTTCAGGGCAAAGATAGGACAAAGTAAAGGAAGCAGTAAAAGGTAAGAACGGCTCCTTTAAGCAATGGAAAGCTAGTTTGAGCAAGGCAAATAAAAGGGAACACAGACTTTGACAAATAAAATGTAAGTTGGTGATCAAACAGGCAAAAATGGACTATGAGGAACATATTGCAAAAAAACATAGAGACCAACTATAAAAATTTCTTCAAATACATAGCAGAAAAAAACAAACAGGAAGGTTGTGGGGCATACAGCCAAGAGTTCTGAAAGAACTCAAATCTGAACTTTTTGCCCTCCTGAAAAAAATATGCAATCTATCTCTAAAATCTGCCTTCATTCCTGAGGACTGGAAGGCAGCTAATTTAACCTCCATCTTTAAAACAGGTTCCAAAGAAGATCTGGGAAAATACAGGCTAGTCAGTCTAATATAAATACTGGGTAAATTGGTGAAATCCATTATTAAAAGTAGAATTAGAAGACACATTGATGAACAAAAGTTATTGAATCATCATGAATTCTGTAAGAGAAGATCTTGTTTCAGTAGGTATAGATGAAATGCTATTACTGGGGCAGTGATGCTCTGTATTCTTGGTGCTGGGGGAGCAGCATTGGGAGGGCTTCTGGAGTTCTGGTCCTACTGGTGGCCCTCCTGATGGCACCTGGGTTTTGGCCGTTGTGACATGGAGTATTGGACTGGATGGGCCATTGGCTTGATCCAACATGGCTTCTCTTAATGTTCTTATGACCCCCAATAGTTAATCACTGCCACTTTAGCACCACCAGTACAGCCACTATTGACATTTCCATTACCAAAATACAGAATCAATACCAGCATAGAACAAGCCAACATTTCATGTCATGCCTGGGACTAGTTATCCAATTTGTACAATTTGAATTGCCCTCCCATGCAATAGTCAGACGTTGAACTCACCTACTCTTCCCTACCTGGAATTATCCCCTTTTGACTTATCTGGAATTATTCTCTAGAGCCTGGATCACCAAGGGCAAGAGAGACATACATCAGTCGGAGAGACAGTGTTCAGGCTGAGGATGAAGTGTGTCTTGCTAATCCTTGAGGCTGTCTGACACAGCCTGAGAATTCAGATACCTGAGGTAAAGGTAACACTCTAAGGACCCTCTCCAAATCTACTCCGTTATCTGACACTGAAAATTGCCCCCCCCCCACAAGTCGGAATAATGAGGCTGAGAAAAGTCTGGGATTAAAGGGCCATTTTATTAATTTAACAGAATGATGGCAAGGGCCAACTAATGGGTCAGGTCAAGCTGGGGGACAAGCCATGCCCCCCCCTTGACCTGGTATAGCCAAATCAATGGCTCCTTCCCAGCCAGCAGGGCCTAACTGATCACCCTTAACGGAGCTCCACCCTCCCCCAAACCATAGAACCTGGTGTTTGGCTAGCTCCCATTGTGAGGGGATCCTCCGACCACCTGTAAAGCCTGATGGCTGAGCCAGGTAAGCCATTACCAAATGGTACAGTGCCCTTGGTGCTCACCAACATCCATGCCACCACTAGGGCCAAACCTCTGTTTAGGTCCTATGTGCCCACAGGACACGTCAGCACCCCTCTGAGCCCTTGCCATAGGTCTTCTAGGAAAATCCTACTGCCCTGTTTGGACAGGTGGAGCCCATCTGACCTGTACAGATCTATTTGACCAGCCTATATGGTTGGATGGGGGAGGTAAACCCCAAGGCCCAACTCAAGGGCCTTCTGCATTGCCCTATTGGCTTTTTCTGAGCCCGCTCTATCCCAGCTGGGTCCCAAGCAGCCTGCCATTCTCAGCATGGGAGCATGGTCAATCACACAATGACCGCGCCTGGCCACCTGTCCCTGATGACAGCAAGGTCGGCCTGCACCTGTAAGGACAGGGCTTTGCCCTTCAGCAAGCCCAAATTGTTGCCACCAAGGTGGATCAACAATATATAAGGTGGAGGACCCTTCCTCCCCTCAGAGAGAAGTGGCAGGAGTCCCATCCAGCGCATGCCATGGTGACCCTGCCACTCCAGGACAGCCCACTCGCTAAGGCCCAGCTGCGAACCTGGAGCTGTCTGCCATGCCTGATGGGCCGCCCAAAAGATCATGCTGTGGCCGCAGATGAAAATCCTTCTCCTCAAAGCCCATGCCACATCTCCTGTAAGAGAAAAAAAGTTAGACTTCCCCTTACCCCCTAACAAACAATTGAAACAGAACTATGGAGGCACTAACTTGGGGAATGAACTCCTTCAGGATAATGTCAGTGGCTGTACATAGATCTTAAATGCAGCAGACCTCCAACGTCTCACTCGACAAATGTCGCCACTCCCATAGCCCAGGGCAGCCACAGTAGAGGCAGCCCCAATTCTAAATGAATGAGTGTCAAACCATTCCTCCACCCAGTCCTATCTTTGTTAGTGCATGACCTGTGATAGTCCAAAATTGGAACTTTGTAAGGGGGGCCCCACCCTCATGCTGGAACAAGGAGCCCATACCCAGGTCCCGTAGTCTCATATAATGAGAAAGTGCAGCTACTGGGCATAACTCCTGATCGGAGCACTGTTCTAAGGTGATGGTACTACCACACTGTCTTTGATCTGTCTTTGAGAGATGGACGCGTAACACAACCCGGTCCCCTTCCAACTCCATATCTCCTATCAGTAAGGCCCGGGCATCCCTATCGTAGCGGGAATGCACCACCAGCTCAGACACCTGCAAAGCCCTGAAAAAGGCCATCAATGTGGCAGCATGAAAAAGAGCCTCTTCGTATGCTGAGCCACAGACAGAAGCCCAGGCAGTATGAAGGCCCTTCAAAACTATCAGGGAAATAGGCTGCCTGTCATCCCTTCAAGGACCCACCTCACGGGACCAACTTTCTAACATTTTTTGTATCCGGAAGTCCTGTGCGGCTTCTCTAAACCCTCAGGACTTACTTACAAAGGCTAGGGCCGCTAGTTGACCCCTAATAGTTTTCACTGTCAAGCCCTTCTGTTTGCAGCACACAAAATTGCATCAAGTGCTCAACCGGAATGGACCAACAATCAGCTAAGCCAACCTGCCCCCTGAGAGTAGTGAACTGGGTTGTTGCCCAGCCATACAACCTGCTGGTGCTGGGAGCTATGACAAGCTGGATTGCCCGGCTAGCCTCCTCCCTCCAAGCCGCCATAGATGTGCAGGGATGCATATTGGCAACGGATCGGCCTCTGGGGCGAGTAGACGGAAGTGCTCAATCTGTTGGCAAGCTGGAGCATCCGCCACACCGTTACTAGCCCCTGGAATGTGCTTAGCAAGAAATAAAATATTCAATTCTAAGCATCACAACATGAATGCATGAACTAGACCCATAACCACCGGGGACTTGGAGGTCAGCTTATTGATAACATGTACAACTGCTATGTTATTGCACCAAAAGTGCACAGTCCTGTCACTCAGTTCATGGCTCCACAGAAACAGAGCTACCATGATGGGAAAAAACTCCAGGAAGGTCAGGTTCTGACACAAATCAGATCATTACCACTCCTGGGGCCATAGCTCCATGCATCAGTGACCCCTAAAGTAGACCCCGAAGCCGGTGGTGCTGGTGGCATCAGAGGTAATCTGAAGCTCCGCCTCCAGCTGGAGATCCTCCCGCCAAAAGGAAACCCCATTGAAGCCCTGCAGGAAATTTTCCCACAAGCCCAGGTCCTCCTGCATACCTTTTGTCACCCACGTCCGGTGATGGAGCAGCCGTCAAGCCACCATACCATCACAAAAGAGACGTAGGAAGGCTCTGCCCGGGGCCACCACTTTGCAAGCAACATTCAGGTGGCCCACCAGCTGCTGAAGCTCCAAGAGGGAGACCTTCTGCCTCCCTTTCACTGATCATATCATATTCAGCAGATTATGGACCTTTCTGTCAGGCAGCCTGGAAGACTGTCTAGTGGTATCGAGTTTGATACCCAAAAAGGTAAGGACCATAGCCGGCCCTTCCATTTTTTCCTCGGCCAATGGGACTCCAAGGTCCTCGGCCAACTGCGTGAAAACCTTCAGCAGCAGTGCTCATTGACCCGACCCCGCAGGGCCCACAAAGAGGAAATTGCCCAGGTAATGCACCATCTTGCGCAATCCCATCCTGTTCTGTAGGGCCCATTCTAGAAAGGTGCTAAAGCGTTCGAAGGCTGCATAGGACACTGAGCATCCCATAGGAAGTGCCCTGTACATGTAAAACTTGCCCTCAAATGCAAATCCTAACAGGTCAAAATCCTCTGGGTGGACCAGGAGAAGGCGAAATGCTGACTTGTTGTCGCATTTAGCCATCTCCATGCCCACCCCGCAAGATCAGACAATGCGCACAGCCCTGTCAAAGGATGTGTATTTCACTGAGGTAAATTCCTCCGGAATGGCATCATTTACTGATTGCCCTTTGGGGTAAGAAAGGTGATGGATGAGGCGGAACTCACCTGCTGCCTTTTTGGGGACCACTCCCAGGGGTGATACCCGCAGGTTAGGGACCGGTGGTTCTCTAAAAGGGCCCACCACCCGGCCCTCCATACACTCCTCCTTAATCTTGTCCCGAACAATGTGTTTGAGATCCTTAACTGAATGTAGGTTAGAACTAAAAATGAGGTCCAAGGACCCTGGCAGGGAATTCGAAACCCCCTAGAAAACCCTTCCCATAGGTACCGCCTGTCCTCCAAATTGGGATAAGCTCTTAACAGTTCCTTAAGAACCATTAGACAAGAACCATCAGCCCCCCGCTGGGACACTTTTCCAAGTTGCTAACTGGACCCACCCCTGTTTGTCCACTTACCGGGTCCCTTTGGTTTGGCGCTATTACATGCCGTGAACCATACAGTGGGCATTCGTGCTTGTACTTGCACTTTTTCTTGGTGCATGCCCCCTGAGAGGTAAATTCCCAACAAAGCAATCGAGGTTGAACCGATTGCCCCATGGGGGTGCGGGTGCCGGTCGAGTTGGCAGATTTATGCACTATGTGCCCGCTGTCAGAGCTGTCCCCTACGTTAGGCTTTGCCAGGGCCATAAGCTGCAACCAAAGTTGTTGGTTAATTTGGTCCCAGGGAAGGTTGGGGTTAACCGCCACTCTCATCTGGAACTTCTCATCATATTGAAGCCACGCCCCCCACTAAAATCAATATACGCCCTATAAATGATATCACAGTATTGAAAAAGTTGGCGGCCCACCACAGCTGCGCCCACACAATGACTCCTGCGTAGATGAGAAATCCCAGGAGCCAATTGGCCCAGGTCCTATCAATTTTTCCTCCTCTTCAGCTTCTCCTTATCTTTCTCATCCAACTCATCCTTGGACTTTTTCTCCAACTCCCTATAAAGGAGGCTGAAGACATCTACATTTTCACCCTTGAGGATCTTGTCCTTGATAGCCACCGTAAGGTGGTCACCCAACGGCATGGCCGGATCCCTAAAAGATAATGCATGAAAAGGCACAGAGCCATAAGGCACGGGGGGGTAGCTGAAGCCCCCTGGCACCCCACTGCATCGCTGGTCATGCTGGAGATAAGGAGGCTGCCTGCTGTCAGCCCCAAGGCCAACCCCCTGCACCTGTTGTGGTGTCGCCCCCGGGGCCCCCCTGCCCATATTGGGAGAAGGGTGTAGCCTAAGGGAACCAACCGCCCATTGGAGTTTGCCTCGAGCAACTGGGCAGAGCAGGCAAAGGTGCACCATGCGAACGCTGGCCCCAACCATGCCCTGCCCCTCTATTGCCCGCCATGTGTGCTTCCTATAAAGTCCAGCTGGTGAAATGCCTTCGCCCTTGGGAGAGGAAGGGATGGGGTGCCTGCAGTAGCCCTCTGTGGGTCCTACACCAACAGCGTCGGCCTCGAGGAGTCCTGGACCAGCTTACCAGTCCATGCGCCCACTCCCCACCAGCTCCGGGTGTCCCCACAACTCCTCTAACCCCCCCCCCACCAAAGGCAAGAGCCCCCCCTCTTGGGAAGGCTCTTTGCCGGCCCCCGTGCTGCCTCCTGTCTCCGGCCGCCCAACAACTTCCCCAGCCCAGGAAAAGCTCCCTCTGTCTACGTGCCCCCTGCTGCCAGGCCTGCTGCCACTGCACCCAACCCCCACGCTGCTGCCTGCCACCACGCTCCCAGGCCGTCCACTGCTCTGCTGCGCCTCTGACGCTCCTCCCGAGCTTGCTCGCCGCCTTCACCCGAAGCCACCGCTCCCTGCTTGCAGCGTCAACCGACACTATGGAAAGCTTGGCTGCTTTCCAAATTATAAATTATGTTGCTGCTAGGCTGCTGAGGGACCAGACGCAGTCCCTCTCGGTCCAAAAACGGTGAAGATCTGTGCCACAGGGGGTGGGGCTGGCTCCTTAAAGCCTGTGCCCGCCCCCTGAAGCCTCCCAGATATTGGGAGGAACCACAGCTTCCTCTCCATCCGGAGAGGCAAATGACAGCCCCCAGCCTCATCAGCTGGTGGGCTGGTGGGCTGGGAGGGGCCGAATTCTCTGCGTGGCTGAATCTGACCAGAAGCAGTGAATCCTATGGTTATTCAGCAAATATCTCTTTTTTTTCTTAAAGGAGAAACATGGCCACGCCAGAGATAATAAAAGAGAAATGGTTTAATAAGTGATTACCAGTCAGATAAAGAGGGGGGGAAATGAAATGGAGAGAGCATTATTTGGGAGGAGAGAGGAATCTGAGGTGTTGGAAAGTACCTGCATGAGCTGACAAAAGCTTGATTCAAATGGGATTTGAATGGACTTCAACATTGTCTGATGCTATTCCTGTATGACATGCCTTCTTCCAACATGCTGCCCTGGCATCCTCTTGTGGATCAAAAACTGGCTAATTAATAGGAAACAGAGTGAGTATAAATGGGCAATTTTCTCAGTGGAGGATGGTAAGCAGTGGGGTGCCACAGGGCTCAGTACTGGGTCCAATGCTTTTTAGCTTGTTCATTAATGATTTGGAATTGGTAGTAAGCAATTGTGAGGCACTCCTAAGGGATCTGTCAAGGCTGGGCAAGTGGGCATCAACATGGCAAATGAGATTCAACATGGCCAAGTGCAAAGTAATACATATTGGGGCCAAATTATAAATTCAAATTGATGGTGTGTGAACTGGCGGAGACTGACCAAGTGAGTCATGGTAGATAACTCACTGAAAATGTTGAGACAGTGTGCAACTGCAATAAAAAAGGCCAATGCCATGCTGGGAATTATTAGGAAGGGAACTAAAAACAAATCAGCCAGTATCATAATGCCCCTGTATAAATCAATGGTGCAGTCTCATTTGGAATATTGTGTACAATTCTGGTCACTGCACCTCAAAAAAGATATTATAGCACTGGGAAAAGTGCAGGAAAGGGCAACTAGAATGATTAAAGGGTTGAAACACTTTCCCTATGAAGAAAGGTTAAAATGCTTGGGGCTCTTTAGCTTGGAGAAACATCGACCGAGGGGTGACATGATAGAGGTTTACAAGATTATGCATGGGACAGAGAAGGTTGAGAAAGAAGTACTTTTCTCCCTTTCTCACAATACAAGAACTTGTGGACATTCAGTGAAATTGCTGAGAAGTCAGGTTAGAACTGATAAAAGGAAGTACTTAACCTAAAGGGTGATTAACACCTGGAATTCACTGCCATAGAAGGTGGTGACAGCTACAAGCATAGACAGCTTCAAGAGGGGTTGGATAAGCATAGGTGTTAACCAAATTTATTAAATTTTTGCAATATACTGAAATGTATTTCAAATAGTGAAAAAGGGGGAAAAGCAATATTTCAATCCTTATCAATACATTACACATTTTCTTTTTTTCTCTCACTTCCCCCACCTCTTTTCTTTGACCTCCATCGGTGCTTCAAACTATTGAGAAAAAACAATTAAGATACCTTCTGCTTTAGAATCTTGCACTCTAAAATTTACATAAAATCTAATAACATCTCTATATCTCTATTTATAATTCGGTCTTCTAGCTTTCCTTCAGGACATTGTTAGCACATCCTGAACTTATTTCTCTCAATATACTAAATCATATCACCTTAACCTTTTAGTTCACCCTTAGCATTACGCTTATCTTTCATCTATTATTACACGTTATAGCTATTTAATTCTTTTTAAGTATTACACTTTTCTTTCATCAATCTATTATCACATCAATTATAACTGTTTGTTATAATTTTCACTATATTTTCTAACTGCTAATAAAAGGAGCTATCGTATATTGATTCAAAAAATTCTTTCTAATCACCTGTCTCCCCCGTTTTCCCCAATTTCAGGTTATACTTTCAAAAACCACCAAATGTCTCTTAATTCTCCATTGCTTTTCAATATAGTCCTGAAACTTCTTCCATTCATCTTTAAATTTTCTGCATCACTGTCTTTCAAGATTCTAGTAAGTCTATCCATTTCACTCCAATGTAAAGTTTTTATAATCCAGTCCCATTTATCTGGTATTTCAGCTTGCTTCCACCTTTGTGCAAACAATGTTCTTGCAGCTGACAACATATACCACACCAAAGTCCTGAAGCTGACAACATATACCACACCAAACTTTCCATTTGTAATCCTACCAGAAAGGTATCTGGTGCCCTTTTAATTGCATATCCCAAAATCTTCGACATCTCTTGTTGAATCATTTGCCAAAATTGTCTTGCTTTTTCACATGTCCACCACATATGATAAAAAGAGCCTTCATGCTTTTTACATTTCCAATACTGATCAGATGCCTGCTTGTTCATTTTTGCTAACTTCTTAGGTGTCATATACCACCTGTATTGCATTTTCAAACAGTTTTCTTTTGTATTATTACATATCAATATTTTCATAGAGTTCTTCCATAGGTGTTCCCATATCTCCATTGAAATTTCTTTATTCATATTTATTGCCCATTTAATCATTTGAGATTTTACTACTTCATCTTCTGTAGGCCATTTCAATAACAATTTATACATCTTTGTAATCAACTTTTCATCTTCCCCTAATAGCACTTTTTCTATTTCTATCTGATCTTGCCTTATACCTGTAGTTCTGATATCTTTATCCACTAGACTTTTAATTTGTAGCAACTGGAACCAATTAAATTTGTCTTGCAGTTCTTCCTCCGCTTTTAATTCTACTTTGCCACCCTTAATTTTTAGCAATTGTTTGAATGTAACCCATTTGTCTTCCTCTGAGTCAGAAATCCATTTTATAACTTCTATTGGTACAATCCACAGTGGTTTCCTCTCATCACCATATTTAAAATATTTTTCCAAGTATTCAACAAACTACTTTTTATAAAATGATGCGGGAAGAAACCATCCATCTTCTCCTTCCCATAATACAAATATGCATGCCAACCAAATAGATTTCCATGATCTTCTAACACCAATAACTTCTGGTTTGATAATGTTATCCAGTCCTTGAGCCATACTAAACATACTGCTGCATGATATAATTTGAGATCCGGCAGTTGAAAACCTCCTCATTCTTTCGCATCAATTAGTATTTTCCTTTTGATTCTTGGTTGTTTGTCCAACTCTAACTCAAATCAGATTGTCTCTTGAAGCTTGGGCTCCAGCATTCTCTGGAGACAGTCTGGCTCTTAATTTTATTGCATCTCTGATTTAGGAACAGAATTTACAAAACAGAAAAAAATATATATTGTGCCCTGGTGAACAGAAGTTTAAAGTGAATCAGAAGAGGTGCTACAAATGTGATGTTTTGAAAGTTAAATTTCTCATGGATTAAAGCTAATATTTTCTTGGTGTGGGAGGTGCTTTGGTTTACATTTCAACCTATTTTAGAAGAATAAAAATGTGATTTTCCTGAGGTTTCTGCCTAGTAAGTTACTGATCTAATATTGCTTTAATGGTAACAGAAAGGCTGGGAGACAATAATCTTACTACAATTATATAAAAATACTTAACTTCTCATGAGATTATTGGTACTCAGTCCTGTACACTGGGAAGGAAAAGCCACTGACTTCAAAAGAACTTACTTCCAGGGATGTGCGTCAGTAGTACAACTTAAAACCCTGAGAACATTCTTGGGGTAAAATAGCTACCCTAGGGGTGATTACAGACCAGCACTTTGGGCTGACTCAGAGACGGCTCTGAAATCAACCCAAAAAATCCCTCCAGACAGCAACATCTGCTGCCTGCCCCTGTCCTGTATTCACCCTGACCACCGGGCTCCACAGAGTGGTAGCAAATCTTTGAGCCAACCACCAGTCACCTCCTTGCTGTCTGGAAGCAGCAGGGTGGCTGCAAGGTGACTTGACTATGTGAAAGCACCAAACCGCCCCAAGCCGCTTCTGCCTTTCCCACCCTTAAAAACTGTTGGGAGCAGTTGAGCTTCTTGGGGGAAGAAAGAGCGGTCCAGCTTCTGAGGCACCTCTACATCTGGAGGCGCCCAGCTGCCTGGCAGACAGGATGTAGGAGCTTCACTGAGGAATGTGTGGAGGCTTTTGGGATGGCTCTTTTTGAGCCGGCCCAATTCGGGACGCCTCCCAACCATCCCAAACAGGGTGGCTTGCCATTGCCTTCCCCAGTCATTTATACTTTACCCCCAAGCAAGCTGTGTACTCATTTTACTGACCTCGGGAGGATGAAAGGCTAAGTCAACCTTGAGCTGGCTACCTGAACCCAGCTTCTGCTGGGATCGAACTCAGGTTGCAGTCAGGACTGCAGTACTGAAGCTTACCACTCTGTGCCATGGGGCTTAATCTATAGCCTCTTATAGTCCCCTCTGAAGTCTGAGACTAAAAGACAGCACAAAGTCCTTCACTTCCAACACGAAAACCTTTGTGGGACTTTTTAATCCCTAGATACATGAAGAATTTAGTTTGAGATCAAAATATACCCCATATATGATATGTGTTAAGTTTTTTCAGAGGATGATTTTAAGGTTAGATATTGCAGCAGAATTATGGAGCATCCCTAAGCAGGTCCACTCAGAACTAAGTCCCATTGTTTGATCCCTGCACTCCAGAATGAAGACACATGTGTTGAACTAAGGTTTTAGTAATAGCTGTTATATACATGCAGGAATTAAGATTGCTGGAAAAAACATCAACCTCAGATATGCAGGTGATACCACTCTAATGGCAGAAAGTGAGGAGGACCTAAAGAACCTCTTGTTGAGGGTGAAAGAAGAGAGCGCAAAAGTAGGCTTGGAACTCAACATCAAAAAAACTAAGATCATGGCAACCGGTCCTATCACACCTTGGCAAATAGAAGGGGAAGACATGGAAGTAGTGACAGACTTCACATTTCTGGGATCCAAGATCATTGCAGATGGTGACTGAAACCATGAAATTAAAAGACGTCTGCTCCTTAGCTGAACAAAAAAGAAACATCAGTGTTGTGACATGGAAGGAACATCTAACCCTTTTCATCATCTAATATATTAAGATGAATTATACAATTTTAAACAATTAATTAATTAATTAACATTGCTTGTTCTGCTTCCGTATGGCTGGTGGGCCGCAATGAAGATTGAGTGACATGCCTTTGATATTTCCACCATATGAAACAGGACTTAATCAGATTCCCTTCCAGGCCAGCTGTAGTGTCTTGTGCTTAACAAAAGCACCGCACGGCCATGCAGCAGAGGCGACCAGGGGAAGTCCCTTGGTCACCCTGCGCAGCGCGGGAAAAGACTCCGCCAATCAAGAGCAGTGGCGGGAAGTTTGACTGGCCAGGATT
Source organism: Heteronotia binoei (assembly GCF_032191835.1). NCBI lineage: Eukaryota > Metazoa > Chordata > Lepidosauria > Squamata > Gekkonidae > Heteronotia > Heteronotia binoei. The sequence continues at coordinate 42,728,736 of NC_083226.1, forward strand.
GGACTGGCCAGCTGGAGGGCTGTTCCGGGCCGAATGTATATAAAGCGGGTCCCGGCCCGCGTTGCCCTGTTCTGTGATGTACCTTCTAATAAATTATGTTGCCTTCTGCACGTCTCGTCACTGAGTACATTACACCAGCCCTAGTGTGAAAGTAAAAAGAGTATAGACAATAGCAGAGATGCTCAAACAACTGCCAGTCCACCACATGTCCTGTTCTTCAGTCACAAACAAGGATCTGTTGTTTCAATGAGTGGCTTGACTGCTTACCTCCCTGTTCATGGCTGCCCAGCAGGTAGCGTTGCTGTATTCCATCCTAACAATCCAGTACAGCACAATCGCTTTTCCTGCTGCAATAATTTGGGACAAACAGTCCAGAGGTGGCAGGTCAGTCATCCTTCAGTCTCACCCCAGTCCTCTTGTTTTCCTTGACAATTCTGCTGATGTCCCATGAAGAAGGTGATCACCAAAAGGATGCAGAAATTTTGTGAATATTTGCTAACTTGGATCTACGCAGATAGTACCATTAATAGTTAATTGGAAGGGGGGAAAGCTATATGCCTCTGAATTTCCATTGAGTTTTGTGCATGTGTGTGTGTACTTGGATATGCTGCTTTCAAAATAAGCACAAATTGCATTTCAGAAACCAGTGAAGGCTCTTGGCAATGAGAACAACAATAGGTAATTATGAGACATCCATAAGTGACAGGCTAAGTCTAAATTCCAAGAGAGCAATAATGAACATAATGTGAGACTTCTGGCCTTAATAACTGAAAGTGCAGGAATGGATGCTTAGACTGACTCTCCTATGGCATCAAAGTCTCATCTGCCACGCAGAAGATGATGCAACACAAACAGACTGGGAAATGACATTCTGTTGGAAACAGCAACAATATTTAACTGAAGATGTATACATGCTTCTGTGCCCAAATTGTGCAAATGTTTCATGTTCACCTAGAATTTTTTTTTTAAATCAAACTTACTTTCCTCACAATGACTTCTTCACTTGAGTTGTGGACTCCGTGTGAAGATTAAATTACAAAGCAATCATCACTGCAATCACACGGAGTCCACAACTCAAGTGAAGAAGTCATTGTGAGGAAAGTAAGTTTGATTTAAAAAAAAAATTCTAGGTGAACATGAAACATTTGCACAATTTGGGCACAGAAGCATGTATACATCTTCAGTTAAATTATGGGCTATTGTCTATACTCTTTTTACTTTCACACCAGGGCTGGTGTAATGTACTCAGTGACGAGACGTGCAGAAGGCAACATAATTTAACTGAAGATGTATACATGCTTCTCTGCCCAAATTGTGCGAATGTTTCATGTTCACCTAGATTTTTTTTTTTAAATCAAACTTACCTTCCTCACAATGACTTCTTCACTTGAGTTGTGGACTCCGTGTGATTGCAGTGATGATTGCTTTGTAATTTAATCTTCACACTAGGGTCGTAATTTAAGCATTAACAAAAGCAAGCAGCATTTTACAGGGTTTGGTTTCAGCACAATTAGAAGCGTTCAGCATGGCAGCTGACCAAGTCACCTCTATTGCTGTGTACTTGCAATTAGCCTGCTAGGACTGTGTGTGCCCCAAGACATCATGGGCACCGTTAAACTCTGCTACATTTCAGGAGCATGGACAGTTAGTGGCATTGATAATGTTGGAACATTCTCAGCAAATGATGGGTTGAACAACAGTTTCTAGGCAGTAAGCACAGCCAAGACTCACTTTCCACTGTAGCCTGCAGTTCAGGAGGCGGGGGAGGCTGGAAGGAAGCCTCTTCTGGTTGCATTGTGCCCTCTGCCAATGTGATGAAAAGGCTGGCCAGTTTGCCCATAGCCTTCCACATCAGGCTGTGCATCAGAATATGGACATGGGCTATGGAGCCCAGGGACTATTTAACAATCTTGCACAGGCCTTCCTCCTCTTCTCCTTGGATTGCTGGCTTGCCCACCCTTCCTCCCTTGTGTTTTTGTTTGTTACAATGTGTGTTATGTATTAGGCTGCTCTTTGCTGTCACAGTTTAGCCAGGGCCAACCCTGCCACTAGGCAAACTAGGTAATTGCTTAGGGCTCCAGCCTTCTGGGGGTGTGGAATTGGGCACCCCTATGTAACTCAGTGATGTTATCAGTGCAAGGAGGTGCCAGACAATCTAGGGTCATTAGGGTTTGTAGAATCTTTCGGGCTCAAGTGACATGTTCTCCTGGAGAAAGTTTTCCTTCCAGACATTTTGTTCTCAGCTGCGGAGAACATCCTCAGTGGCTTTGCAGCTGGAGCAGGTGCTCTGACCTTCTTGGCTGCTATGCATTGGGGGCGTGAGTGCCGGGCCGGCGGCTGTTCACCTCCCTCTCCCCCCACAGGAGCAGGAGTGTGGGCTCACACCTATCCCCCCCTTGCGTCGGTTAATAGGGTAGTGGGAGGCTTAGTCTTGGTGAGTGCCCCCCCCCCAAAAAAAAGAACACATACAGCAGCCCTGTGGCACCAAGTGATGAAGCTGCAGTGTTGCAGCCTTGAACTCTGCTCACAACCTGAGTCAATCCCGGTGGAAGCTGGGTTCGAGTAACCAGCTCAAGGTTTTCTCTTTATCAAATAACGTTGGTTGCCCGGTGGTAGGGCAATAAGCGTTGGTGCTAGGTTACTCAAGGGGTGGTTTAAAAAAATAAAAGTGAGAGAAGGGGTAGTTAATAAGGGAGGGATGGCTCCCAAGAAGGGTCAAGGCCCCTCTAAGGGAAAACAGCCCGCTAAGAAGAGAGGGCAACAATCTAGGCCACCTGGTGACTTGGGTGAGGAGGCCCAGCTACAGCAGGCCATCATTGGGCAACTGGCCGCTTTGAAGCAACAGAAAGGTGCTGTGGGGGCTCCCACATGGGAAGGGCACTGTGGGGCAATTGGCCGTTCGTCCAACTTGACTTTTGAAAAGGAGGTGCTGGCTCGTCTTTTTGCATTACAGGGCGTGGTCATCGGCTTGGATATGCAGCAGGAATCGGATCAGGAAGCAGAGGTGGACATGAGAGAGGCCCCCGGCGCAGGAGGGGCGGTGGTGGAGACAACCCCGGTGGCGCCAGCTGCTGTTACCCCTTCGGGGGTAGTGGGTAAGTCCCCATTGCAACATCCGCAATGAATTGAAGATAGAAGCTGAGCTTCAAATTTCCTCTGATGCAGTGGGTGCCACTGGTTTTGGAGTATATTTCCGGAGACAATGGTGCGCTGAGCAGTGGCCCGCAGCGTGGTTGGCCAGTGGTCTCTGTCGGGACCTCACCTTTTTGGAGTTTTTTTCCTATTGTAGTGGCAGTTTGGCTTTGGGGAGAGCAGCTGGCCAACCATACAGTTCATTTCTGGTGTGGTAACATGGCTGTTGTACATGTTATCAACTCCCTGTCATCCAGGTCTCCAGTGGTTATGAATCTTGTGCAGGCATTCACGTTGCAATGCCTTCGTTTGAACATTCTGTTCCTGGCAAGGCATGTTCCGGGAGTGTGCAATGGGGTGGCGGCCGCTCTATCTCATCAACAGATCGAGCGTTTTTGCCAGCTCGCTCCAAAAGTGGATCTGCAGCCAGCGAGAATGCCACTGGACCTTTGGCAGCTTTGGAAGCTGAAGCCAGTAGGGCAATTCGATTAGCTCTAGCACTGAGCACTTGGAAAGCTTATGACAGGGCGGTGGCACAATTCCGGGTTTTTAGGAATGCAGCTGGGCTTCCGGATAGCTGGCCGGTCCTGGTGGTGCACATATTGCAATTCTGCATTCATCAGAAGGGCAGAGGGTTGGGGCTGAAGTCAATTAAGGGGCAATTGGCTGCACTCTCCTTTATAAGTAAATCATAGGGCCTGGCTGAGGGCACTGGCGACTTCAGAGTGAGGAAGATGCTGGAAGGTTGGGCAAGGAGCGTGGGCTGTGGGTGGGTGCCCGACAGCCCATATCTCCGTCAGTGTTGAAGGGGCTTTACAAGGTTTGGCCTGACGTATGTTTATCTTCCTTCGAGGCTGCACTTTTTCATGTGGCCTCTTTGGTGGCCTTTTTCGGTGCACTGCAGATCTGTGAGTTGGTGGTGCAGTCGAAAAAGGATACCTCTGAACAGATGCTTCAGGCTAAGGACTTCAAATTTGAAGGGGGACAAGCTCGGGTGACAGTAAGGCGGTCCAAGACAGGCCAGCATCAGAGAGACACAGTAATTACAATTGGGTGGTGTGTTTCACCGGAGCTGTGCCCCGTCACTGCATTGGAGCAGTATATATCGCTCAGGGGAGAAGGCGATGGCACCTTGTTTCGCCATAGCAGGGGTTCCCCCCTAACTAAATACCAATTTTGGGCAGTGACCGGTAAGGCACTGGTGAAGTTGGGGTTAGGGGGGGTTAAATTCGCTATACATTCGTTCTGAATTGGTGCCGCATCCACTGCGGCAGCTATGGGCTACACCCCTCTGGCCATACAGCAGTTGGGCCGTTGGCAGTCAGCTGCCTACCGGTCATATGTTCACCCATTGGCCTTTCAGTGAGATCATGGCGATGTGGGCAGGTAGTTGCTATGTTGCCTGTTAGCATGTATTTTCTGGGTTGTGACTCTTTTCTGTTTTTCAGGTGCTGTGGCTCATAGGGAGAGGTGTCGAATCCTCATCTGCGGGCACAGTATGATTTTTTGGGCTGCCCACCAGGCCAGGAGATTGCCAGTTGGCACACAGCTGGGTCTCAGTGAGTGGGCGACTGTGGAGTGGCTGGGTCGCCGCGGCCTGCGTTGGCCAGGGATCATGCCACTGTTGTTCCATGGGAGGAGGGTGCCTCCTCCACACATTTTGGTCACAAAATGGGAGAGGCTGGAATGGATAAGAGAGATAAGCTGCAAACTGTTCCCTTTACCCTAGTAGGACTGAGATAATATTCCAGTTACTTTCATAATTTTTTTAATAAGTCGCTTTTTTGGCAGATGAGTTATATTGACAATTGATAAGGGAACATGACTTGGACAGCCCCAGGAAAACAGCAAGAGCACACATGCCAAGTATTTGTAAAACAATTCAGAATCTGTACAACTATCTGAAAAGTAACCTCTTATTTTCAAGTGCTTGGTGGCGCCGCTTGCAATTTAACATTTTGAGGACAGGAGCGTTTCTATATTGCAAAGTGAGATATTTGTACACTTCTAAGTGGTAAAAATATATGTCCTTCCAATAGTACAAGTTTTCAACCCCCGGGATCAGTGTGCTTGCCAAATCTGTAATTTCCCAAACTTATCACAAGCTGGTTGTTGTGAGGTATTTTCATCCCAAATCATCTCCCAGTAAATCCAAGGGTACAGAACTGTGTGTGGCAGAATGGGTACAGGCCCCTTGATGGTTCTGATACTTCAGCGGCTAATCAAGCATCCCTGCATGGCTTTTTAATAAATAAGATAAAATAAGATGGTGAGAAGAGAGGTTCTAGACTCTTTGCCTTCGTGATCAGGTTAGATAAATATATATGCCAGGATGGTTTGGGTGTCAATTTCCTTGTTAATAGTCATCAAACGTTCATTGGACTAAGATTGCATGTACTGTTTGTCCTTTAGTTCAGCACCAATATCAACCAATCAAAGACTCAAAATTTGTTTCCTACAAAGCATACACAGAACCATGTATTCCTGGAGTTTTTTCTGTGTAATATCTGTGAATGAGGGATTGAAAAGCCACATTCTGTTTGCAAGTAGTTCCTGAAGTGGAAAAAGGATGAAGTGTGCAACATTAATGATTGATTGCCAGTCATTCGCCCAAATATTCTTCTAAGAAGTCTTTAACAGTTTCTACATAAAAACTAGGCATAACTCCTTTTTCAGACAATCAAGCAGCTGCAATGTCAATAAAGGTTCAGTGATGGAATCTGCCTTCTGCATATGAAATACCCATTTGGGAAAATTATTACATCCATTCTGGATAATCAATACTATTGCAGAAATAAAGTTATCATTTTAGTCAATATAAAATGACTTAGGGTCTTTGACGGGTCTTGACAGCCCTACTTATGTGAGGCTCTTATAGAGCAGCCATATAAGAGGAAAAAAGCAGAATTAGCCTGGCTCACAAAGCATCATAGAAGGTAAGACACAATTTTATTTGAGATGTTGGCTAAATGTATCTGTTAAGACACTGTTTCAGGAAAGGAGGAAGAGTCACATAAGTTGGATTTGTGTTCCACTCTTCCTCCAAATAGCTTAGGTGTAGCATAGGACATGATTCCATTTTCACCATATTTTGTCTCATTTTACAGCTACCAGCATGCCAATAAGCCTCTCGAACAGAGTCACAGGGCGTTTTCACACTGACCTTAATCGGCAGCGACGTCCCTCCACCGCGCAGGATCTGCGTGGATTTCGCACCAATTGCTGCAGAGCACCCGGAAAAACCGCAAAGTCCCGCGGCTTTTGCGGCGCAAATGGAAACTGGTTTTTGGCGGTTTCCATTTGCGCTGCAAAAGCCGTGGGACTTTGCGGCTCTTCCGGGTGCTCCGCAGCAATTGGTGCGAAATCTGCACAGATCCTGTGCGGTGAAGAGGGACGTCGCTGCCGATTAAGGTCAGTGCGAAAACGCCCACAGTTTCCACAGGACCATCCAGTGAGCTTAATGGTTAGGCATGGACTTGAATCTAGATTTCTCACATGTAAAACCAAGCCTCTAGTCTAGCCATTATACCAGATAAGCAAGAAAGACAGCTTCTTTAGGAACTACTATAAGGAGCTTGCGGGGGGTGGGGGGAGTGAATAGCTGTATGGCATGGGGAGGTAAACTCCCAGATGGAGCTTGTCTAATGGAAGACAACTTTTCCAGGGAGACTCTCCTTCAGCTTTGAGATCTGGAAGAAATCTAGATAGGTCAGGTAGTTCTCGAGTAAGCTAGAGGAAAACAACTAAAGTCAAGACATTTAAAACAAGAACATTTTTTTACACCAGAACTCATAATAACATATTATAAGTCCTGTGATGAGGTAAGAAACTTCTATTTGATTGATTAAGTAAATGGGCCAATCATGTCCTGCTGTAAGGCAAGATGTCAGTCACTTCTGAGGTTCCAGGTGTACCCTAATCTGGGAGAACTAGGTTTGATTCCCCACTTCTCCACATGCACCTGCTGAGTGACCTTGCATCAGTCACAGTTTTTCAAAGAGCTTCTCTCTCAAGAACAGTTCTCAAAAGAGCTCTCTCAGCCCCACCTACATCATGGTATCTGTTGTGGGGAGGGGAAGGAAAAGAAGAAGACTGCAGATTTATACCCTGCCCTTCTATCTGAATCAAGGACAGCTCCTGCGATAGCTATGGCTAACCCAAGGCCATTCCAGCAGGTGCAAGTAGAGGAGTGGGGAATCAAACCCAGTTCTTCCAGATAAGACTTTGCACACTTAGATTGTTTTTGCACACAGCTTACCTAGCAGCCACAATCCTGTTCCCTCCGCAGCGTCCGGTTGGATTTCCCACCATCTGCGCCAAAGTTACAGGAAGTGCCACAGCTTTTGCGTAGCAAACGTAAACTGCTAAAACTCAATTTATGTTTGCAACGCAAAAGCCGCGGCACTTCCTGTAACTCCGGAGCAGATGGTGGGAAATCCGACAGACGCTGCGGAGGGAAGAGGATTGTGACTGCGAGGTAAGCTGTGTGCGAAAACGGTATTAATCACTACACCAAACTGAAAGTAGATTGTAACTTTTGTAAGCCTCACTGAGACTCTGAGAGAAGGGTGGAGTATAAATCCTATCTCCTCCTCCTTCTTCCATTAACTAACAAGGTCTGGGTGTACATAAGGCACCGCCAGGTGGGAGCAAAGCAGCATGGGGCAACCACACAAATAAATAAGGAATGCCCCAGAGTTTATAATATGCATTGTTTGCTAGTTGGTGTTCCCAGCTTCTCATGTCTATTCATAGGAGAATGTCAGGCAACTAGACATGATCAACCTTAAGCCCTTGAATGGTACTCATCTGGTGTCTTTGGAAAGGGAGAAACAGTTATGGGCTGCATAATTTTCAGAGCCACCCATCTGTTTGCATCTTAATCATTTTGTTGGATCATAGGTGAACATCATGTATGCAAAGAAGTTACTGGGGGTACAAGAACAAGCTGTTTGTATTACCATAGCTGTTCGTTAAGATTCACGTTGCTTTGTTTAATCTTATATGTAAGTGGTTTTCTTCTGTAGCTTATATCCTTGGCATCACTGTGACTTATTGTTTCGCTTTATAGAAAACAGCAATGCCTCAAAAGCCACGTATCATAGACCATAAGACCATAGAAGGGTCATTGTCATGTTGATATTCTTCTGGAAAAGCAAACTAAGTTAACTATGCAAGAATTTAAATGGCAAGGGGAGCTATCAGTTGAACTGTAGTCAGCTAGGTCAGTAAATAAAGTTGTAGGGGTTTTTTTTTTAAGCGTAGGCAATTTTCATTGCATTGTTTATTGTATGTATTATTTTAATTCATTTATCTCCAGTTTTGCAATCCTGTTTTTTTGTATTGTATGTATTATGAAGTTGTCTTGAACTTCTCTCTGTAATCCAATTTCTGTGCATTGCTGTTACGTATTATACTGTTTTGTTGCATTGTTTTTAATTGTGTAACACACCTTGAGACAAGCAAGAAAGGTGGACTAAGAAGTCAATAACCATAAATAATGGCAATAAATAAACAATGGTATTAAACTCTCCCAAGTTTTTTGGCATGCTTTGTTGTCTTTTTGGTAGTTCCTTCAAAATGCTACAGATGTTCAGATAATGAAGAACACCCAGTTCATTCTGAATTATGTTAGTGAGGGATAGTATTATCTGATTTCTTTACTGCTTTGGTCTGAAAATCTCTGTTTGGATTTCAGTCCTCCCTTGTGCAAAGTGAATTTGTGATTCTTTATTTATCCAGCATTTACTGTTTCCTCTCACAGAATATTTTGTCATAAATGATAAAACATTTTGATGTTATTTGTGCACCTCAGCATTCTATACAAAATGCATCTGCCTTTAAAATGTATTCATTTTACACAGAAATACCATATATATATATTGTATATAAGGTCTTTACTGCATGCACAACACAAAAGCAGCAGAGAAAAGCAGAGAACTAAAAAGTGTTCAAAGGAGAAAAGCTCTGTGAGCATCTTGGAGAAAGGACAGGATAAAAATAGAGTAAATACATAAATCTAGGAAGAAACAATATAGGGAGAATTTTGTTATCCCTACTAAAAATTAGATCTTATACCAGGCTAGAGAAGAGCACAAACCATTGAGAAATATTACTAGACTTATTGAAAATCATTTTGCACCAGCTTAGTGTAGTGGTTAAGTGCATGGACTCCATCTGGGAGAACCATGTTTGATTTTCTACTCCTTTACATGCACCTGCTGAGTGACCTTGGGTCAGCCACAACTCTCTCAGGGCTGTTCTGTTCAAGAGCAGTTCTCGAAAGAGCTCTCTCAGCCTCACTTACCTCACAGGATGTCTGTTGTGGAGAGCGGAAGGGAAAGGAGATTTGTAAGCCACTCTAAGATTCCTTTAGTTAGCGAAGAGTGGGGTATAAGCCCAATCTCCTCCTACCCTCCGCCCGCCTCCTCTTCTTCTTCTTCGAGTTCAGCAAAATTTTCACAGGGGTTTGAACAATGAGCCCAGGAGCAAGGGGGTTTTTTTTTGGGGGGGGGGGTTAAGAAAGAAAGAGCACAATAAAATTTAGAGGTTCTGGAGCTCTGCTCAAAATGAGGCCTGGTCTAGAGGTTATCTTTTTTTTTAGTCAAAGGTTTCTGAAGAAGAAAGAGGTAATGAAACACATCATTTTCTGCCTGGGCCTCAAAGCAATGGAATATATTTCTTTATATGATATGGTGATAAATATCTATTTTGTTCCTATTGAGTTCCCAAGTCTGGAACTTATAAATACAGTGGTGTACCTTCCATGTATTGTGACTGTTTCTAATGATGGGTGCTTTTACATTCAGAGCGTTTCCGCACTGACCTTACTCGGGAGCGACGTCCCTCTTCACCGCACAGCATCTGCGCGTATTTCGCACACGTTGCTCCGCAGAACCCGGAAGAGCCGCAAAGTCCCGCGGCTTTTGTGTCGCAAATGTAAACTGGTTTTTGGCCAGTTTACATTTGCAACGCAAAAGCCGTGGGACTTTGCGGCTCTTCTGGGTTCTGCGGAGCAATTAGTGCGAAATCCGCACAGATGCTGCGCGGTGAAGAGGGACGTCGCTCCCGAGTAAGGTCAGTGCGAATACGCCTCCAGTTTGATCCAGAGTTTTAGAGTCTTCAAATCGCCTGCCACTGTTCCACTTTAATTAATTTTTCTTTTACATTTAAGCATTTCAATTGGGGGGGTGTCTGATCAGAGGGCAGACAGAATACCAGTGCTTAGTTAAATGTATACAATTGCTTGAAATCGTGTAAACACTGCAAAAACAATACAAATTTAAATTACTAGATGAGGCAAGCAATGATATGTAAAAATTTCAAGTGCTGTCAGTTCTCATGAAAATTACTGCACCTTGTGGGGCTTTTGGGGGAATTTTTTAAAATGCATGAAAATTTCTACAATACAAGTTTGAAACGCCTGTAGAGAAAAGACCAGATCAAAACTAGTGTGGAGAAAAACGTTGCAGCAGCAGCGCCAAAACTCATCTCACCAAAATAAATGTAGATGTTTCGGGCAGCAACGATGCAAAACAGTTGTGAAAATGTTAGGTAATATAAAAGGTGAGTTTCCAATGCGGTGATAGAGAGTCACAAACTGTCACGGTAAAAACACCCAATATTTGGAATTTGGAAAGTATAGGATTCTCACTTGAAAACCTCTTGACGCAGAGTAATGCCAAAGCAAAAAGTATTATCAAACAAAGAATCTGTGATATAGAGAGACAAAGGGATCTAGAACAGGCCCCTTCTTTTTTGGCGTCTACTGAGACCAAATATGTTATGAGGATGGCCAAGTACTTTTCTTATTTGGAGGTATCAGCTCACAGAAGAGCCTTTACATTGGCTCGATGAGCAGCCTTGCCCTCAAAAGTGTTAGAAGGGAAATATAGAAAAGTTCCGTACGAAGATCGATGCTGTTCTTGTGCTACAGGAGAGGTGGAGTTGATGACTCATATGTTTTTTCGATGCCCATTCCACCAAGCATATAGGGACAGATTTGTTTCCCCATTTGTAGTCAAACCAATAGCAGATGCAGGCAGAGCGTAAGTGAAGTACCAAAATGTATCATTCTCTAAAAAGCATTCTGAGATACCAGAAGATAAAGGGAGTTTTCCTGAACCAATTGATCACAGCTGATGAGATACAGGGAGATTATGAGGAGATTCTTAAAATACCAGATAATAGTTTAGCCATAAATAGGGCAGCTTTCATTAAAAGCAACAAAAAGTGAATTGAGTATGCATGTGCCGTTGTTGTTGTTCAGTCTCACAGTTGAGTCCGACTCTTTGCAACCCCATGAACAAAGTCACACCAGGCCCTCCTGTCTTCCACTATCCTCTGAAGTCTGCTCAAATTCATTTTAGTTACATCAGTAACGCTGTCCAGCCATCTCATCTTTTGCCATCCCCTTCTTCTTTTGCTTTCTGTCTTTCCCAGCATCAGAGTCTTCTCCATTGAGTGCTCCCTTCTCATTTGGTGGCCAAAGTATTTGAGCTTCAGCTTCAGCATCTGACCTTCTAGGGAACAGTCAGGGTTGATTTCCCTTAGGACTGACTGATTTGATCTTCTTGCAGTCCAAGAGACTCTCAAGATTCTTCTCTAGCACCACAGCTAAAAATCATCTGTTCTTCTGCACTCAGTCTTCCTTATGGTCCAACTCTCACAGCCATACATTACTACAGGGAATACCATCTCTTTGACCATATGGACTTTTGTTGGCAGGGTGATGTCTCTACTCTTTATTATACTGCCCAAGTTCACCATAGCTGTCCTCCCAAGGAGCAAACGTCTTTTAATTTCATGGTTTCAGTCACCATCTGCAGTGATCTTGGATCCCAGAAATGTGAAGTCTGTCACTACTTCCATGTCTTCCCCTTCTATTTGCCAAGGTGTGATAGGACCGGTTGCCATGATCTTAGTTTTTTTGATGTTGAATTTCAAGCCTACTTTTGCGCTCTCTTCTTTCACCCTCAACAAGAGGTTCTTTAGGTCCTCCTCACTTTCTGCCATTAGAGTGGTATCACCTGCATATCTGAGGTTGCTGATGTTTTTTCCAGCAATCTTAATTCCTGCATGTATATAACAGCTATTACTAAAACCTTAGTTCAACACATGTGTCTTCATTCTGGAGTGCAGGGATCAAACAATGGGACTTAGTTCTGAGTGGACCTGCTTAGGGATGCTCCATAATTCTGCTGCAATATCTAACCCTAAAATCATCCTCTGAAAAAACTTAACACATATCATATATGGGGTATAGTTTGATCTCAAACTAAATTCTTCATGTATCTAGGGATTAAAATGTCCCACAAAGGTTTTCGGGTTGGAAGTGAAGGACTTTGTGCTGTCTTTTAGCCTCAGACTTCAGAGGGGACTATAAGAGGCTATAGATTAAGCCCCATGGCACAGAGTGGTAAGCTTCAGTACTGCAGTCCTGACTGCAACCTGAGTTCGATCCCAGCAGAAGCTGGGTTCAGGTAGCTGGCTCAAGGTTGACTTAGCCTTTCATCCTCCCGAGGTCAGTAAAATGAGTACACAGCTTGCTGGGGGTAAAGTATAAATGACTGGGGAAGGCAATGGCAAGCCACCCTGTTTGGGATGGTTGGGAGGCGTCCCGAATTGGGCTGGCTCAAAAAGATCCATCCCAAAAGCCTCCACACATTCCTCAGTGAAGCTCCTACATCCTGTCTGCCAGGCAGCTGGGCGCCTCCAGATGTAGAGGTGCCTCAGAAGCTGGACCGCTCTTTCTTCCCCCAAGAAGCTCAACTGCTCCCAACAGTTTTTAAGGGTGGGAAAGGTGGAAGTGGCTTGGGGCGGTTTGGTGCTTTCACATAGTCAAGTCACCTTGCAGCCACCCTGCTGCTTTCCAGACTGGTGGTTGGCTCAAAGATTTGCTACCACTCTGTGGAGCCCGGTGGACAGGGTGAATACAGGACAGGGGCAGGCAGCAGATGTTGCTGTCTGGAGGGATTTTTTGGATTGATTTCAGAGCTGTCTCTGAGTCAGCCCAAAGTGCTGGTCTATAATCACCCCTAGGGTAGCTATTTTACCCCAAGAATGTTCTCAGGGTTTTAAGTTGTACTACTGACGCACATCCCTGGAAGTAAGTTCTTTTGAAGTCAGTGGCTTTTCCTTCCCAGTGTACAGGACTGAGTACCAATAATCTCATGAGAAGTTAAGTATTTTTATATAATTGTAGTAAGATTATTGTCTCCCAGCCTTTCTGTTACCATTAAAGCAATATTAGATCTGTAACTTACTAGGCAGAAACCTCAGGAAAATCACATTTTTATTCTTCTAAAATAGGTTGAAGTGTAAACCAAAGCATCTCCCACCCCCCCAAAAAAATATTAGCTTTAATCCATGAGAAATTTAACTTTCAGAACATCACATTTGTAGCACCTCTTCTGATTCACTTTAAACTTCTGTTCACCAGGGCACAATATATATTTTTTTCTGTTTTGTAAATTCTGTTCCTAAATCAGAGATGCAATAAAATTAAGAGCCAGACTGTCTCCAGAGAATGCTGGAGCCCAAGCTTCAAGAGACAAGTAATTTGATTTCAACCCCCTTTGAGTTAAAGTTGGACAAACAATTAGGAGGGGCAGAATTCAGAGCAGCCTCAAGCACTGTCAGGCAGCATTAGCTGAACAAAGAAGAAACATCAGTGTCTGTGAGGGAAGCACAATGAGGTTAGTTCCACAGCTTATTTATTTTATGTGCTGTTCTGCTTGGCAGAGCTTTGTAACTGAAACTCTCGAGCAGGCCAGTGGGTGGATACGACCCCACAGGATGCTGTATAATGTCACTTTTTGGGAAGCCACAGAACTGAATCTTTTCAGGCCACAAGGGTCTCCCAGAAGCATTCTCAAATGTGAGAGAGACAGCATCCTGTGTTGAGGCCATGGGTCTTCTTATTCATTGTGTGTATTGACTGAGGGGATGGTGCTGGATTATACAATGCATGTCATTATACTATCTCCTGTATTTCTTGGACCATCTAGCATAACACAAAGCATGGAGTGATGTCATCATATTTGGCATCCCTACACATAATTAACTGTTTGCAGTGGGAAACTGCTATGTTAGAGAACCAGTTTGGTAAAGTGGTTAAGAGAGTGGACTCCAGGGCTTTTTTTTGTAGCAGGAACTCCTTTGCATATTAGGCCACACCCTCTGATGTAACCAATCTTCCTGGAGCTTACAGTAGGCCCTGTAATGAGAACCCTGTAAGCTCTTGGAGGATTGGCTACATCAGGTGTATGTGGCCTAATATGCAAAGGCGTTCCTGCTACAAAAAAAAGTCCTGGAGTCCACTCTCTTAACCACTTTACCAAACTGGCTCTCTCTTGTTGGACACTAATCTTGGAGAACCAGGTTTGATTCCCTGCTCCTCTACATGCAGACAGTCATTGGTCCCAAACAGATGTGATGGAGATTGTGCACCTTCATGGACTGCAAAAGACAACTATGTATATGTATGGCTATTATTAATTAGCTGTTGGCAGTGAGAAACCACTATGTTAGAGAGCCAGTTTGGTATAGTGGTTAAGAGAGCAGCAGCTGGTGTGACCTTGGGTCAGTCACAAGTTCTATACAAGAATGAGACAGGAGATTTAACCCCTGAAACCATATTTGTTTTCACTGATGGAAACTGTGCTCCTAATACTTGTAGCATTTTAGAGAGAAAAGGAAGCCCCCCCGCCCTGTGAAGGACATATCTTTCCCCCCTTGAAAGTACTAATAACACTACAGATATTTTGGTTTCATATAATGAAAATGAGTAGAAATTTACTCCTTTCCCACACTGTCCTAATTCATATGCATCTTAATTTAGGCTGCACAGATACACAATTTATTATTTTTTTTTACAAATGATTTGTTTTGCCCCCAAAGTAAAATGCAGGCTGGAAGGGGGGGATCAATGTTCCTCCAGGGGGTCATGTGAATCTGTTCTTAGTAAATCAAAAAGTGATGCCATGTTTGGATAACATAACAAAACCCATTTGCCTAGGAATCAGCATTACATGGTTGTGTCTACTAAAATGTTTACTGTAGGACTGTTGGATTGAAAGCATTTGAAGAAGGCTTACATGACTTATAACGAGTAAAACTCTAGAAGCTATACCCACCACTGATAAGAAAGGAAACTCTCACAGGAATTGGAAAGGAAATAAAAGAATTGGAAATCAAGATGTGATTATTGTTATGTAAAGCTGAGCTTCATGTTTGCTGTATTGATGGCCTTTCTTATGTGGAAAAGTGTGAGGAAGTTTGTTCCGTTGGGATTTTCTGAGAATTAACTAGTCAGCAATGTCAGAAAGCTTTTAGCTCACTGCAGGAGACAGTCTTGGTTACTTAGGAGAGATGGGATCTGCTTGCTCTGTGTGTGTCTGTGTTAAGTGCCATCAAGTCACTTCCAAACTTATGGTGACCCTATGAATTAATGACCTCTGAAGCCATCTAAAAAGCTGAACAGTAACCAACCTTTAAGTCTTCAACATGCTAGCAAACAAATCTGCCCAGTTATCCATCAAATTATTCAAATACTAAAATACATTTTATGAAACAAATATGTCTTTAGCTGCCAATAACATGGGGATATAAAGCAAAGATGAACTGAATCAAGCAGTGCAGAAGGGGGTTGGCTACTGAGATAAAAAACAGAATGTGCAAGAGTTGTTCTACACTATCAAAACGTAGCATAATTATCATAATTCTTACAATTGGTTCTGGGTAAAGTTGTCATTAATCTGTTATTACTTCTATTATTTCCCAGTTGCGCACTCATTTTTTCCAGGAACAAATTGATGTATGGGGGGTTTTTTTGCTTTTGAATGAAACAGAAGCATAATCTCTATTGTATGGATGGTCTTTGTGATGTTGTTTTGTAATTGTCACAATTTCTCATCTTACCTACAGCCTTCTGTTTACTGATGCTATAATTCCATGAGCTCTGCTTCTCACTGTGAATTTGAGAAGACATTGGAACTGCAGTCTAGAGTTAGCTGTGACAGGGATACTACCTTATTGGGAGCAGGGTTACACAAATAGCTCCTTAGAAACTGGATGTTGGTGCTTGAGCAGTGTGGGAAGCAGGGGATAGTGCACATTAACTTACTTAAATGGGGGAAAGGCCATGATTCAGTGGTAGAGCATGCTGTGCATGCAGCAGGTCCCAAGTTCAATCTTTGTACTTCCAGTTAAAAGAATCAAGTAGCAGGTAATGATGTCTGCCTGAGACCTTGGAGAGCTGCTGCCACTCAGAGAAGATAATATTGACCTTGACAGATGAATGGTCTGGTTTATTATAAAGGAAGCTTCCTGTGTTTGTGTTTATTTTTTTTTAAAAGATAATGGAGAAATAAAGTCACAATTAAAACAGAATCACCCTGTGTGTGGATGAGAAAATCTGGGAGGTGGTTTTTTTCAGCTGTGCAAAATCAGTGGCTGTGATCCTCTATTGCCATTCCCCATGCAGTTAAAAAGAGAAAAGGACTGAACAGTACAAACCAGAGCTTTTTTTGTAGCAGGAACTCGTTTGCATATTAGGCCCCACCCCTCTGATGTAGCCAATCCTCCAAGACTTTACAGGGCTCTTCTTACAGGGTCTACTGTAAGCTCTTGGAGGATTGGCTACATCAGAGGGGCTGCAGCCTAATATGCAAACGAGTTCCGGTGACAAAAAAAGCCCTGGTACAAACCATTTACAACATGAAAGGAATCTGTTTACAGTTGTATTATCACTGTTAACAGTGACATGTGAATATTCTTTCACTAAAGTCATAATGTCAGTGCAGATTGTGAGCAGACTCCTGAAACATCAGGGGGGAACTCACTTTTAAAATTACATTTCTTAACTGGGTTGCAAATACTTTGTGCATATATGCATAAGCAACTGAGGGAAACCATGTATCATATCATCCTACTTAATGCTTGGTTGCTAGTGCTTCTTACTATTTTGAATTATTATTATGCACTATCATTTATAATCATTATCAGTTATATTATCTTGCATTATCATTGCCACACATATCATAGATCTCAAGGCATTTTTAAGAAGACATGAGCCGTGCACTGACCATGACTTCTGGGTTGCACTTGACTTGCCAGCTTTTAGTAAGTTCTGCTGGCTGCCTAGTATAACAGTAAATGTTGAATGCTGCAAACTCGTACAAATGCAATTGGCTCATAAACTGAAAATATAGCTGATTTAAATAGGGAACATATCAACCACCAAACAGCATGGGGGATCAACTCAAGAGAAAAATGGGCATTAAGAGAAAGAGAAATTCAATTTTCAATCACAGTATGTGTGAGTTTCATAGTATCTCTAAAGATTAATGACACTGTTAACATCAGAAGATAAGGGCCAACATGGGGGAAATCTACAAAGTGGCTCCTTCTCATAACACTGGGGTGGATACTATCTAGCATGAGCATTGTAATACTTAAGGAAGCAAACACCCCTGCCTCTGTTTCCCACTGATCCTCTGGATCCAGAGATGCACAGGAAGGAAATGCTTATGAGAGCCAGTGTGATATAATGACTAGAATGGTGAACCAGGAGCAGGGAATTCCAGGTTCCAATCCCTATTCAGCCGTGATGATCACTGGGTTACCTTGGGTCAGTCACTCTCCGCCCAACCTACTTCACAAAGTTCTTCACAAAGTTCTTGTGAGAATAAAATAGAAGAGTGGTAAACTATATATGCCACCTGAAGTCTATGAAGTATGTGGTGGACAGACACCACTGTAGCTCCAATGCCACAAATATAAAGCCAGGAGGGCACACTTTTACAACAGCTGGAGAATGGGATTTTCTTTATCTGGAAGGTGGGGAGTTGGGTGAAAAACTCTAGGTTACTGCTAATTTATGAGGTTTTACGACAAAAGTAGAAACAACCTTTTGAGTCAATGAATGCTCTGAGGTGTAGCTTGACTCGGGCGCTAAAAGTCATTTATAAACATAACGGGCTGGTATAATTTTGCAGGTCCAAATGGAAAGTGGTGTGAATCTCACTTATATAGCTGACATAGTGCTAATCTTACGGACATGATGACAAATAGCTGAAGTCTGGTGTTGGCAATGTGTGCCTGGGAAGAGAAGCTTGGAGCACCAAAGTGAATGAAAGAATACTGATGATAGCCACTAAATCATTGTTTGTCTTTGATGAGTTCTCAATGGATTTGGGTTGTGGCTTTTCAAAAGAACTCTGGCTAGTATGAAATGGGAGAGAGACAATTTTTGCCATTAATCTTGCAGAATACAATATATATATATATATGGTAGATGATGGAATAAGCCTAAGAAAATCTGAAATGACTTATGTCCTAAAAAAAATCAGGGCAATCAACTCATGCCAGTGGCAGCTTCCTCCAGCCTCCCCTGGAGTGAGGGCCAACCTTTGCTTGGGATTGAGTTGACTCCAGCTGGGGGTTTCCAGTCAGCCCACCAGGACTTGCTCTTGTGGTCTTAATGGCCAATCCACGCTTGAACTCAAGCACAAGCTCATGGGGCCCAGAAGGCTGCAGTGATAGTGGGAGGCAGCGACTTGCCTTACTCAAGCCCAGTTCTGTTCAAGCTGCTTAGGATCTCAGCTGCGGTGAGCTAATGTTTAGGAAAGTGGGAATATCTGCCAGAAAATACTGGAAATTTTCAGAAATCTGTAGAGTTTATTTGTTCAAAATTATTTTTCCTATCTTTTTGTATTATGGCAATCATATCTTCCCTCATAATACTGTTAAGAAATAGGCATTATGGCATGCACTCCTTGGATGGATACAGTCACTGTACTCTCAATAATTAGTGTTGCCAGACTGGCTGGGAGCAATAGGACTCTGAGATGGGTATGCGGGGCAGTTAGTGTCAGTGCAGCAGCATTACAACACTTTTGGGAAGACAAAATGTCTCTCTAGAAATTGTTAGTGACTCTATAGTAAAACCCTTTCTATGGAAAGCCCTTTTTCCCAAGGAGGCCTTTACCCAGAAGAGTCATTTAGTCCACAGAGGACTAGTACTGGTTATTCTTCCTGTCTGTTCCTCCCTCACAATTGCCACCCCACCCAGCTCTCTGCTCTGCCTCTTCTCTTTGGCCCTCCTTAGGGCTGAGTCCTCACTCCACCCTTTCTCCCCAAGGGTAGGGTGCCCTGGGCTGTGACACATAGAGGAATAACTCAATCCACACACAATCCCAGAGAAGAACTGAGCATGCTCTGGAAAAGCCAGGTTGCTGGCAGCAGGTCAGAATCAAAGAAAAACAGAGTTAAATCAGTGTGGTGTAGCGGTTAGAAGACAGCACTTGAATTTTGTAGAGCCAGGTTCAAATCCCCACTCTGCCATAGAAGCTTGCTGCATGAACTTGAGGCAATCACACATGGTCGGTCTTGCCTACTTCATAGGGTTGTTGAAAGAGAGGAGTGAGGTATGCCACTTTGGATTTTCATTGGGGAGAAAGGCAGTATAGAACTGAAGTAAATAAATAAACTAACTAAGGAAGATGAGCAAATAGGTTTGCTTTATCCACTTAAAAAATTAGAGATACCTGGATGGGGAAATTTATGGGTGTATATGCAGAAGGGTGAGGAGGATTTCACAATTGTTTATCCTCTCTTGATTCATTTTGGGCCCCAGGTTGTTTTATCCAAAGATCTAAAAGCAACAACATTTCAACCAGCTGTAGCAAATGATGTAGTCCTGTGCAAAGAAGAGCCAACAGGTTTACTGCTTACCAATTTTGTTTTTAAAAAAATCCTCAAAGAGCACTGTTGCATGCATGCATTGAGTCAGCAATGGAAACAAACAATTGCTTTACACTAATTGCAAATAAGGAATTAGTTCTATTGACTTTAATGGTACTGCTTTAACATACAGAAATGTAGGTGCATGCTTGGAATAACTTTGCTGAATCGATGCTTCAGCGGCTATTGTGGCGTATGAAGGGATGGAAAAATGAGGGAGAACCAGCAAATTTGTGCCCTTTGTCAGCTCTTCAAGCCCTGCAGCACCGTCAACCTTATTCTTTGCCAGGGCTAAGAAAACCTAACTTCGTTGTCTGAGAGTTTATGTTTTTCTTTCTATGTGCTAGTCAAATCCAAATAGCTTTGCCATTAAGCTCATAATTCCTATGAGACAACAAGGTTGTGCCTCAGGAAAATGCACATAAAAAGGGCACTGAATTGAGTTCCACAGTCATTAACCTCAGCTTTCAGTAGCTGATAGGCAAACAAGTCACTCTTGCAAAGGCAGAAAGAAAGAGAAGCTGAAGATTCCAGTCTCCTTTTTGTCTAGTATGTGAAAGAAGTAGGGATGATTTCAGATTTCTCATTCTCTGCTGCTTCAGCCCCCTCATTTTGGTTTCATTTCTCCCTTGTGTGAACGGAATTCTGCTAGTTCAGTTTTGCACAATTTCTGTCTCCCTCCCAGCAAAAATGTATGCATTTTACAATGTTATATGTGTCCATAAACCAGCTTATGTATATATTATACCATCAGTGACAATCAAATGTATGCATAAATCTCATCTTAATTGTGTATAAAAAAACGCTACAGTGTGTACACAGCACATACAAACTGACAAATCCAACAGTGAGAAGCAGAGACTCAAAACCATTGATGGAAACAAAAATGAATTTTAAAACAAACAAAACAAACAAAATTTACTATTCCTGCTATTAAAAAAAACTCCTGTGGAAAGCTAAATTATAGCATTGTTACAGGGATTAGAATTTCTCTTTCAAAATTCAGTTTTAGATATAGTCATTAATTCTTCTTATTTATTTATTTTTCTCTTCCAAAATAAAGAGGCAAAGAGAAGGTGAGACTGGGTCAAAACTGGCCAGCATGGCTGGGGGTGGTGCTGTGTACCATTGTCAGCCAAGAGACGGACGGTGCTGTGGGGTAGTCAGCCTGATGAACACAGGGCTGATAGCTTGCGTCTAGAACTTGGGGGATGAATTCTGCCAGCTGTGGCTTTCACCATCACTCCAACATTTGACCTAGTAACTTAAGAAAGCTAAAGACCACCAAGGAGGGGGATGAATGGATTTTACCTATTACTTTAAAATAACTGGTTCTAGGAGATCTAGATGGTCAGAGTAAAGACCTTGATTATTAGATGTTATCTTAGTATATTATTTTATAGTATGATTTACTTTAAAAGGCATCTTTGATTAGTCTAGCTTAGCCTGTGCTCATCAGACCTTGGGAGCTAAGCAGGATTGACTATAGTCTGTACTTTGATGAGCAACATCCAAGGAAGGCTGGTCTTTGCTATGCACAGGAAGATGATGGCAAACCATCTCTGCTCATCTTTTGCCTGGAATGCCCCATGGTTGGGGTCACCATGAGTAGATTGTTACTTGAAGGCACGTTCTTCCTTTCAAACAGGGCCTAAGTTTAATAAATGGGGGAAGAAAACCAAGGTTAGTTCATGGCCAGCTATTGGGATTTAGGCAATTTGGAGATGGATCCAGGAGTCTGCTTGACCATTAATTTTATTTATTTATTTATTTTATATCCCGCCCACCCCATCGAAGGCAGGCTCAGGGCAGCTCTCAAACCAAGGGTCAACACAAGCACATTAGTGTGACCGGTAAAATAAACAATAAAAACATAAAAACAATTGGTTCTTTCTTTAAGGACCTGCGCTGCCTCTGTTCTTTCTCCCATAGGTTACAGGAGAAGGCTTGTTCTGCAACTGCTTACATCTGTCCTCCTGCCATCCTTCTGTAGTCAAGAACAATAAGGAAGGATTGCCTACAAACTGCTCAATACAAGGCTTTTTTTGTAGCAGGAACTCCTTTGCATATTAGTCCACACACCCCTGAGGTAGCCAATCCTTCAAGAGCTTACAGGGCCTATTGTAAGCTCTTGGAGTATTGGCCTAATATGCAAAGGAGTTCCTGCTACAAAAAAAGCTCTGGTTCAATGGATGGAAGGGCTTGCTCTTGTTTTGCAGGCTTTAAAAGCAACAATAAGTAGAACTGGGAAATCTATCCAGAGAGGATGGAAGGTGAAGGCTCACAAACAGCAGTGCCAAAGAGGCCAGATTGTAAGGTAGATGTGAGGGGCTCTGGCTCACAATGGGGGCAGATGGCCAGTATAGACTGTAGCTAGCATTAAGTGACATTTCTGAACAAATATGCATAGAATTGGGTTAGAATTAGGTTACAATGTGTGTACTTATCTGTGAAGGTGGCGGGGTGGGACAAGACAAATGTGTTATATATCTGTTCCAAATCCTAAAATGACCTAACAGCACTACTGCTCAGAACAGGAAAGGCTGAAGTGCTTACCATAAGCATTCTCTGCACGTTCTCCAAGGAAGACTAGGAAGTGGCTCATACCCAGCCTTTTTTGTGCGAAACAGCTTTAAAGCTTGAGCTGCTCAAAGTCTGGGTTGAAACAGTGCAGCGCAATCTTCTCCCCAATTAAATCACCATTAGTCTCTGACTTTATGTGTCAATCCCAATTAAGAGACCTGGCAGTGCTCCATATCCAGAGGGAGTCTTCATGTTGTCTAAAGCTGCAGGCAGGTGGCAGTAGGTCAGAGAAGCTACGCTCTTCTTTAGTACTAATCAAGAGAGCCTAATTGTATTTTAGGACTGTGGATCTTGATCATTCAGAGGAACTGGCTTTGTACCTTGGAAGATTTGAGACAAATTAACCTCTTGATTTTTTTGTGATGCATCCTTCTTTTAGAGAAAAAAAAAGTCAGTATATTTTTAACTGTGAGGTGTTTGGTATGTGACTGGCACCTGTCTTCCATCTGCTTGTAAGTTTTTTGGTGCTGCATAAAGTCTAACTTGCTGCAGACTTCCACATGATCAGATGTGAGTTTCTGATTGGATTGCCCTCAGTGGTGGTGGTCTAAGTTTATATTGATCAGCTTTGAGCCTGTGCAGTAGATTCTTATTCTACCTTTGGTTTTTTACAATTCTGGACTTCTAGACTTCTTGCTGCCATTGTTGTTCTTGTTGTTCCAATTTGAAAGTGCCATTATTACATATTACTCAAGTTCTACCAACTGGCAATGTTCCTGATATACTGTAACACTGCTAGTTCATTCAGACTGAACAAAAAGTTGTGGAGTATGACCTATCCTTTTTAAAAGTTTCGCCTCACCAGATGCTACCCTAGGACTGTTCCCCAGGCCCCATTATACCACCGATACAAGCAGGAATAAAGTTCTGGGCCAGAATTTAGCTCATCTATGACCACCCACTCAAGTCTATGGCCAATATCTGCAGGGTGAGGTAAACTTGACCAAAGACAAGATGGTCTTTAATTGTAACAAGAATTCAGTTTATTCTATTTAATACAAACAGAAGCAAATATTAATAGGTAACATAGGGTGATGGATTTTCAGAGTTCAGACTGTTCATGCCAAGAAAGGCCCTTTCCAGGCAGGCTTTAATCACTTTGCTTGCTACACATAGAGTGCAACCTCACTTGGAATTTGCCGTGGCTGTCTCTCAGCTTTGAAAAGGCTGGTGCTCTTCAATGTGTGCCATGGCAATCACACAGCCCCCATCCTGCTGCAGGGAGAAGCACTGGCTGCACATGTGCAAGAGGAGCATTCAGACTGCTCCTGTGGGGAAGGGGTTCTTGCATTGTGCACCCCAGCCATTCAGACATCCAGGACACGTGCCGTACATATTCTTCAGAGATTTGCTACTGGGGAGTTCTGAGTAGCTGTTTAATCTGGCCCTAGCCCATGCTATAACAAGGTAAGGATGAGCAGGACACAGGGGGCAGATATGCATAATCACATCTATTTAATCAGGAGGGGAAAAGTGGCTAGGGTGGACCTAATCTCTTGTGTGATCGCACTCATAAACAGAGCACTAACAGCAGTTTAGTAACATCTTCTTGGATTTACTGAACAATCTGATCTCTGGGCAAATTCTTTCATTCTCCTTTGAGGCTACCTCTATCAGCTGAGTTTGTAATCTCCAGTTGACAGCTTCCAGCTGTCAAAACCCTACTGTGAAACTTTACCTCGCTCTCCATCTCCCAGCACTCACTGAACTCTACTCTCACTGGCTCCTATGTTGCTGGATGATTATTATACATCACTTTCTTAAACTGAGGTATACTTCCACCAACATCAGTAAACAGATGGAGATACAGATTAATTAACACACAAGGGGCAGACAATGAAGGCACAGAGATAACCTATGTAGTAAGTCTCATTTCAAACATAATGTTTTCTTTAAAGTATATGCTTTCCGGCTGACATGGTTGGAGGCTGCTGCATAAGAAGCCCTATAATCTGTGGCCAAACAGAGCTTCTCCTCTGTTTTCCTAAACTGGGGGAGGTTGCCTCCTTATTTTTTAAAAAGCTTTTTGCAGAGTAATACACATGCAGCATGACACCAGAAATATTACCTGATGGTGGATACAGTCATGATGTCATCCATGGCTTTTTAAAAATAAAAATAAAATAAAAGCCGTTTGCACGAAGGTTGGCCACTGGCATGTGCTTCTCAAAACATGTACAAAAGCAGAGTAATCCCATGAAATAAATAACCAAATTTATTTTGAACTCATTTGAGTTCAAGCAATGAGCAGGATGTGAGCTGAACTGGCATGTCTGATAAAGATTCAAAGCATAACCCTCACTCATAAGCCTATGTCTGGACTGTAGAACCTGGTAACTCACATAAGGGAATAATCCTTTTTTTAAAAAAAAAAATCCTGTATATTACAGACAATCACATCAGAGACAAGGCTAGACTCAGATATTTCCACCCCCCATCCCAACATCTAGCTTTTCACATGCAGCCAGGGTTTCTGTACGTAGCAACACTCACGTGAATTTCCACCAACAGGCAGAAGTGGTATAGGCACAAATTCACCACTTTTTTCATAAATTCTGAGTCATCTGCATTCTAGGCAAGTAGTAGTTGCAAGCTTATCGTAAAAATGCTGGGGGGGGGATGTATGAGTCATTTGGTTCAACTGGAGTTTTGAAAATTTGATATACTGTTACTTTTGTTATTTAACATCTCTCTAGAACCATCAGTGTTGTCGACGGTACACAAAACCTGCACATTAGCCTGTCATGCTCAGGAGAACTTCCTTAACAAAGAAAATATGGGAACATTATTGCAAAATATTGCTAGTATCATAAAATCATTTTTAGCTCCTGACAGTGTATTACACTTGTGGCATACATCTTACTCTTCATCTGTATACACTGGCATGGAAACAAGATGGATCAGCCAGTGACTCTCTTATTTCCTGACAACTTTTCTTAAAGGGCACTCTCAATACTGCTGCCAAATTATCAAACTACCTTAAGTACTTATGAGTGGGATATTCATTGCTTTTCATCACAACACAGTGGAAATTGCTTCACTATACAAATCACACAAGTACAGTATGATTTTTGCCTGCAAGATAGGTGTGCGTATGTGATTTGAAATGAGCAGGCGACATGTTACAAATAGGGGTGTCAAGTCTTGGTCCTTGACTCTGAGATTTTGAGATCTTGAGATTTTGAGGGGGCCTGAGGGCATCAAGTTAATCTCAGAGCTGTCACATAGGCTATATGCTGGATGGTATCTTTTAAGACTTCTATGCATGTCAGCTTGCAATACTGCAGCACTCCACTACTTCTATTTTTGATTTTGTTTTTGTAAGATGGATTGTCCATCTCTTCTTCAAAGTGACATATTTATAAATGCCACACAGAACAATTGCTAGTTGTGTGTAAAAACACTTTGTCGCTATGTGAATTACCAGGTCCCATGCCATGTTTTCACCAGGTCCCACTCACAGCCTCAAGGTTTATTTATTTGTTTATCATGTGGCAGAATTACACACAGGAAGCAAATAATAATATAAAATATGTAACCAAGTTGATACAACAAGTATGCAGACCAATTGGACAATCCCCCTAAATATTAATATCCAAATTTTCAATTCACTCAATCGCAGCTGGGGAGAGTTCAAGGAGCGCCATCAGATCCTCCTGGAAAGCATGACACTCACATTTCTGTAACAGATGGAAAATAGTTTGTTGAGCTATGCCACAATCACCTCCGGGGCTTGGTATTTCGCCCCATTTAGAAAACAGGTCTGCATAACTGCAAAAGCCTGTTCATATTCTATTAGCTTTCTTCTATACTTTACATGCCAAGTCAAATTCTGTGGGCCTCTCATTGGTATTTATCAGATTATGGATATCAAGTGGAACTGATTGAATCCATGTTCACAACCATTCATTCCTTAGATTGTAATTTTGTGATTGCAGGATTTGTGCAGATTTTATAGCTGTCAGATTCTTAGTCTGGATAGGCCTGCATTAGCCATGTCTTTGTGAATGAGAATTCTCTGTTTTCAATTATCTTTCTATATTCATGGAGAAGAGCATCTTGTCTTTGGAGATATGGGGAAGCAATGTGGCACAATGTGGGTAGACAATAGGTCAGAGAGTGTTTAATACATCTACTGATGGTTCTCATTGTTGTGTTGAGTTGGATATAAAATCTGTGGACCTGGAGGCTGTTAGCCATGCTGATGCACTATATTCCACAGTACTATATATCAGCCCCAAAGCTAAGCATCTAAATGTTGTAGATACACCCCAATTTGGAGAATGTTGTTTTGCATGTGTGTTTCACTGATACATTAGTAAAATGGTGTTTATAGCTCAAGACCCTGTCCAGATTAATGGCAAGGAACTTAGGTGTATGGTTTGGAATACTAGGGACCTGACAGTCCTAAAACTCAAGGGTCAAGTAACACTACGAACAGAATGTTGGCTATAATCCAAGACATACTATGTGATTTAAATCCAAACATTAGGCCCCAATCTGCCAACGTTCAGTGCTTGAAAGCCTATTGACTGCAATAGCGAAGTATGTGTCTGTTTGTGGTACTATTGATGAGTTAATTTAATGAGTGGCATCCATCAAAAAAAAAAACCCAACAGATTTTTTTCACTAACTATTTGTGAGCTATATATACAGCCCTCATATATCCATAATTGCTTGCTCCACAACTAATTTTAGGACAGAAAGTTGTAAGAAACTGTATGTAGCAACATTCATGTGAATTTCCACAAGTAATTTTAGGACAGAAAGTTAATCAACTAAAAACTTATTTGAGATTAAATTTTACCCCTAGAATAATCTATGGTGCTTTTGAATGCCCACTATTTTAAGATTTTTTTTCTTCTTCCAGGACTTGCATCAAAGCATTTGGCATTTCATAATGAGTCCATTGTGAGCGTTCTACCTGCAAGGGTCAAGCAGAGAGTCTCACTGCAAAATATTGGAAACTCTATAAATTTAGCACTAGGCAGCAGCCAAATACTGTCTGCAAAATTCCCCATGAATGATGCGATTTAGAGTTTCCAGACTAGATGGCAAGGCAGAGATGTCATTGGCAGAGTCTCCTCTAATATCATTATGGAACTGCTTGTGAGTGATGATAGCTATAGAGCCAGTCCTCTGTTGCTTCACAAATAATTGGAGGTATGGATGCATTTCGTTTACAACAGGAATACAATCTCTTGCCCATGCCAAGATATCTGAGAGGCTGTGTCATTTGTCACAAAAAAAGAATGACTTGGAGTATTTGGAATATGCCTTGAATTAGGAAACACTTGCATTAAAGATGCTACAGTCTGGGTATGCTTGAGCATGCAGTGTTTTTGCAGCCTTATTTTGCAGTGTGATTATAAGTCTCTGAGCCCTGATCTGGATAGACCCTGCTAGCCCTATCTTGTCAGATCTTGGAAACTAAGCAAGGTCAGCCCTGGCTAGTATTTAGAGACCTCCAAGGAATACCAGGGTTGTGATGCAGAGACAGGAAATGGCAACCACCTCTGAACTTCTCTTGACTTGAAAACACTATGGGGTCACCATAAGTCAGCTGCGACTTAATGGCATTTTCCACCACCACCACTAAGGATCTGAACCACATCTGACCCTCTAGAATTTCTTCCCAGTGATATGGGAATAATCCTGCTGCTTGCTGTGAACAGACTTTCAATAAGGTTTTTTTCCCCTCCCTTTTAATTTCACTGCCTATTGATAGTCATGAATATAATCAAAATCCCTATTCAAAGGAGGAATTACAAAAACAAATGGAAGCGTAAGGTCTATAAGGACTGGGGATAGTATTTGCTTAAATATTTCATTTGACACATAGTAATCTGATTAATTAGGCACAAAAGGATTTGGTAGGCTTCCCAACCCTCCCGCCCTGGTGGGGGACCCCCAAAATTGCAGCCTCCTCCCCTGCTCTCAAAAAATCTGGGGGCGGGGGGGGGAGAGAAAGAACATACCTGTAGGCATCATGTTATTGTAGAGCTTCGGATCCGTTTTTAAAATGTGTCCCTTTAAGGCTGCACAGGAAACAGGAAGGGCTTCATGGGAAAGGGTCAGTAACAGTTTCCATGGAGAACGGCCCCTCCCTTTCTTTTCCTGTGCAGCCTTGCTTTCGTTTTCACAGCCAACAAAGTTCTGCTGGAAGAAGACCAAGTAAGTATTTGTGTGTGTGAGAGAGGGAGGGGGCAGGGAGGGGGGATTCCCTGGTATGGAGGCCCCTCCCCCCCTTTAGAAAGCGTGGGGGGGAGGGAAATGTCTACTAGGCACTCTATTATTCCCTATGGAAAATGATTCCCATAGGGAATAATAGGGAATTGATCCGTGGGTATTGGGGGCTCTGGGGGGCTATTTTTTGAGGTAGAGGCATCAGATTTTTAGTATAGCATCTAGTGCCTCTCCCAAAAATACCCCCCCCCAAGTTTCAAAACGATTGGACCAGAGGGTCCAATTCTATGAGCCCCAAAAGATGGTGCCCCTATCCTTAATTATTTCCTATGGAAGAAAGGCATTTAAAAAGGTGTGCTGTCCCTTTAAATGTGTTCAATTATGCTTGTCACATCCTTGTTCCTGGCTCCACCCCCAATGTCTCCTGGCTCCGCCCCCAAAGTCCCCAGATTTTTCTTTAATTGGACTTGGCAACCCTAGGATTTGGAAATAAAGAGAAATATACCACCTGACAGAAAGAATAACATGCTAATGTTCCGGAGAAAAGATTATAACATTAATAAAGTTTTAATATCTGAGATTGAGACCGATTTCGCACTCACCTTATGCCACTTTCATATTCGTCTTCTCAATGCAGCTTTCTTCCAATTTCCCACTAGCTGCCCAGGGGCTGTAGCAAGGATCGACATTTTCACACACAGAAACTGGTTTTTAGTAGTTTCTGCTTGCTGCGTGAAAATGACTATCTTTGCTGCAGCCCCAGGGCAGATAGTGGGAAATCAGAAGAAAGCTGCTCTGAGAAGATGAATGTGAGAGCAGCATAAGGTGAGTGCAAAATCGGTTGTCACTGGGGTGGATCCTATACCTATCCTACCACTCCATTGAGCAAAGATTATTATTATTATTTTTAATCAGTTAGTTAAAATATTTATATACCACATTTGCTCTTGCTGAAGTCTAAACCCTTCCTCCAATCCAAGGAGGCATCTTCCAGTTTAAATGGCTCTTCTGTTGGAAAAAAAAATGGTGCTCCCCCATGTCCCTGCCCCCTTTCCTAAATAGTTATGTATTTCTAAACCTACCGACTTCAATGGATTTAGAAGGAGGCACCTCTGTTTAGGATTACATTGTAAGGTGCATAGCTTTTGATAAAAAGCTGAGGCAAATAACAGAACTCTTGAAATTCCTTTGTACTCAAGCAATGGTTTAAACGTCTGGCTTAAAAATTAAAACATTGCTGTTACTGTCTATGGAAACCTCAAGAGTGGGCTCTTGACCTCTTCTTTCCCCCCACTCATAAAGTTACTGCAAAATTTCTTTTGGGAAAGAAAAGAATCCAGTGTCAAGGATGAAAATGCAACTGACAGCTCCACAATAACCAATAAAACAATTCTGTATCACAGACAAACAAGCTAACAAAAGCATGTGAAGTAGTTATGGATCAGAAAGAAATACCCCTGCATACTGCTTTATAGATTTTATAAAAGTGTGATTGAAAGATCATTTGTCTTACAATTTGTATTCTTTTGGTTTTCTTCATTGCTGTTGTTCACCTCTCTCGAAATCAATGGCTAATGAAAAGCTTGATCTCTTTTTCTGTCTTAGGCTTTTGACTTCAGTTGTAAGCATTGCACCGTTGTAATTACAGTTTATCCTGAAGGCGCCTGTTTGCTCTTACCTTGATGTGGTACTCAACAGCCTGATCCGAAGTTCAGTGAACACCTCTCCAGTAGCTGTAACAAACAGTGAAATCACAATTGTATCCAAGGAAGTGTGCATGGGACATAAAAGCTCTTACATTGAATAAGACTTCCCCCCCCCCCAGTCAGAAGAATGAGACAACACAATAATATGGAATAAAACAGGGCAACTTTATTGAACCAAACAGCCTGGGGCAACCTAACAACTAACCGGACAGGCCAAGGGAAAACCCCAGACCCTTCCCTGTCCGGATGGGGCGAGCCACCCAGCCCCCAGCAGGAGCCAGTTTGAACCGGCTGCTGCCAGGCCGGCAGAGGCCGGGTATTCCCTCAAATGGCCATGCCGCCCGCCCAGGAGCGGCCTGCCAGATGAGGTAACCCTGTAGCGGGAAAGACAGCAGAGAGCCGTGCAGCCCTGCTGCCGTCTGCCCTCCGCTACTTCCCTTAAACCGGGAAAACCGTGGGTGCCCACCAAATAATAAGACCTGAATTAAAGTCCCGCCAAATAAAGTTACCTAAACATAACCCAACCTCTAAGCAAACAGTACAAGGTAGGCGAAAAACATCCTAACCGAGGCCAATTAGTTAAGATGAAAAAATTCCTACCTGGCCCCGTATAATCAGCGACCGGTGAAGCCTGTACTATTGCAGGGTGGGAGGGTGGGCCAAAATGGCGAGGCAAACTGCGTGGCGCCGGGCGTGGCCGGGCTTATAAAGCCCCCAGACCACGCCCAGCAAATCCCCGGATGGAAAGGGGCCGTTGCCTCGCTCTCCACACCCGACGGGGAAGGATGGCGGACCAAAGAATTAGCACCTCGGGCCACCTGCTCCGTATCACCTTGAGGTCTTTGATCGCTTGGAGTGACAGGGCCCTCCCCTGCACCATACCAAGATCATTCCCCCCAAGGTGAATCACAAGAATATGAGGCGGAGGACCATTCCTCCCCTGAAACAAAAGAGGCAGTAGGCCATCCCAACACAGGCCCCGATGGCCCTGCCACTCAACGACCGCCCACTCGCTGAGGCCGAGCTGCGAACCAATGGGTGAACGCTGTGCTTGGTGGGCGGCCCAAAAAATCATGCTGTGGCCAGCGATCAGGATCCTCCGTCTCTCGCCCCGCGCCACAGCACCTGAAAATTAAAGAACAATGTAACCAACAGAGGAAATAACAAACTAACACCGGCAATGAGGAATAGGGTGAACATAACTCTTGTATGCCGCCAACTTCCACTGCCCAACATGTTGAATGGCAGGTCCTGGGTATCCCATGGCAGCGGCGGTAGAAGCCGCTCTGATACGAAAGGAATGGGTCCCAAACTGAAGACCACCGAGGCCGAGCTTTGCCAAGGCCCGGCTGGTAATGGACCAAAATTGAAATTTGGTCAACGGCGACCCATCCTCGTGCCGAAATAAAGGACCCCCGTTGTCACCACGAACAGCGATGTATTCTTTCAGAGTCACCACCAGACAGATTTCCTGATCCTGACACGAACCCAAGGTGATGCACGTACCTCGCTGCCTCTGGTCAGTCTTGGACTTGCGTATCTTTATGACTACGCGGTCCTCTTGAACTTTTAAGTCACCAGACTGCAGGGCCCACCCAGAACAATCCTTCTGTGAGCTGACAACAAGCTCGCTGACCCTGAGCGCCCCCCAAAAAAGCAGTCAACGCAGCTGCCTGAAATAATATAGCTTCAAAACCTGAAAAACAGACTGAAGACCACACAGCCTTAAAACCCTTCAGGACAGAAGGGGAAAAGGGTTGACGGGCGTCGGGCCGTGGCCCCTGTTTGTGGGCCCAACCCTCAAACATTTTGCGCAGTCTAAAATCATCAGAATCGTCAGGTAAACCCCTTATTTTGCAAGTAAACGCAAGGGCTGCTAACTTGGCCCTAATAGTCTTAACTACCAGCCCCTTACCTTTCAGGAATACACAGAACTGCATAAGGTGGGGCACTGGTATAGGCCAACGATTGGCTAACCCTACCTGCTCCCTAAATGCCTGGAACTGCTCAACAGAGCAATCGTAGGCCTTATGGGTAGAGGGCGCCAAAGCTAGCATCATTGCCCGGTTGGCCTCAACTCTCCAAGCAGCCACATCTCTGAAGGCATCCGAGCTGGCAGGAGGTCGGCCTCTGGTGCGAGTAGTCAAAATCGCTCCATCTGTCGACGAGACAGAGCATCCGCGACTCCGTTGCACACACCGGGCACGTGCTTCACAAGGAACAGAATATTCAAATGTAAGCAATGCAAAACAAATGCCCTAACCAGGCACATAACAGAGACCGATTTGGACGACAAGGTGTTAATCACGTGAACAATGGCCAAATTGTCGCACCAAAAGTGTACGACGTGGTTGGCCAAGTCCTCGCCCCATAACCGAACTGCAACAACTATAGGAAAAAACTCCAAAAAGGTCAGATTGTGTCAAAGGTCGCTGGCCAGCCACTCAGCGGGCCAAGCCTCGGCGCAGCAGTGCCCCCGGAAATAGACTCCGAAACCAATGGACCCAGTGGCATCTGATGTGATCTGGAGCTCCGCCTCGATCCGCATCTCATTGCGCCAAAAAGACACCCTGTTAAAGTTGGACAAAAATTGGTCCCAGACCTCCAGGTCCTGCCTCATTCCCAGGGTAATCCTAACCCGGTGATGGAGCATACGTAACCCGGCCATAGTGTCGCAAAGGTGCCGTGAAAATGCTCTCCCAGGGGCGACAACCTTACAGGCAAAGTTGAGGTGTCCAACAATTTGCTGGAGCTCCAACAGAGACAACTTCCGCTTACCTTTGCCGCTGCCAACAACTGCCTTAGCCTATTAACTTTTTCAGCAGGCAACCTAGAAGCCTGCTGAACAGAGTCGAGCTCAATGCCCAAAAAAGTCAAAATTGAAGCTGGACCCTCTGTTTTTTCATGCGCGAGCAGGACACCCAACTCTGCTGCCAGACCCAAAAAGGAGCGCAGGAGCCAGGCACATTGCCCAGACCCCCGCCGACCCGTAAACAAAAAATCGTCCAAATAATGAACCGTGTTGGCGGAGCCGGCCCGTTCGCGCAGAGCCCATTCAAGGAAGGTGCTAAAACGTTCAAAAGCAGAACAAGAGCTAGCACAACCCATAGGTAGGGCCCGATCCATGTAAAACCTCCCCTCGAACATGAAGCCGAGGAGCTCAAAATCTTGAGGGTGCACAGGCAACAGACGAAATGCAGACTTGATGTCACATTTCGCCATTTCAGCCCCCACCCCGCAACTCCGAACGACCCCGACAGCCTGGTCGAAGGAGGTGTACTGGACTGTACAAAGGGAGTCTGGAATGGCATCGTTCACAGACCCCCCCTTTTGGATAGGAAAGGTGGTGAATCAGGCAAAACTCGCCTGGGGCTTTCTTGGGCACTACCCCAAGGGGAGATACCCTTAGATTAGGGACCGGGGGTGAGTCAAAAGGACCTAAGACCCGGCCCTCCTTACACTCCTTCCCGATCTTTTCTCCAACCACCTGTTCCATCCCCTTAATTGATTGTAAATTCTTGGCCATACAGGGCTCTAGGCCCCTGAAATGGAATACGAAAACCAAAAAGAAAACTCTCTAACAAGTAAACCCAATCCCGAACTCTGGGATAAGAGGCCAAAAGCCTCCTAAGAACCTTCATCTTGATGGGGCTGGGACCCTTTGTTAGCAGCTTGGGTATTTCCGCCCCCACCTGACCGCTTACCCCCGGCTCGGGGTTTAGACTTGTTACACGAAGACAGAGCATGGGACCCTCCACATAATGGGCATTCATGCTTGTATTTGCATGATTTCCTGCTGCACACGCCCTGTGAGGTGTATTCCCAACAGAGAAGCCGGGGTTGAACCGACTGCCCCGTGGATATGCAGGGACCGGACGTGCTCGCCTGCTTATTTACCAGGTGGCCACTATCGGACCTATCCCCAAAATTGGGTTTGGCAGGGGACATAAGCTGCAGCCATAGCTGCTGGTGTATCTAGTCCCAGGGGATGGCGGGGTTCAAAGCCGCCCTCATTTGGAACTCCTCATCGTACTGCAGCCACGCTGCACCCGAGAAGTCCATGTAGGCTTTGTATATAATATCACAATACTGCAATAGCGGTGCAGCCCGTAAAGGCTGTGCACGCGCTATAACCCCCGCATAAATTAGGAACCCCGGTAACCAATTGGCCCAGTTCCTTTCTACCTTGCGCCGTTTAATCTTTTCCTTGTCCTTATCATCTAAATCGTCTTTGTCCTTCTTTTCGAGTTCCCGATAAAGCAGGCCAAAGATATCAACATACTCCCCCCAGAGACTTTTTTCCCTGGTGGCCCCCGTCAGGTGATCACCTAATGGCATGGCCGTGTCACCAAAAGGGCGACAATGAAAGGGAACTGACCCTAAAGTACCAGGGGGCAAACCCCAGCCCCCCCACTGAGAAACTGGCCAACCAGTGGAAAACTGGTTGTCCCACTGGTGCCCCCAGGGCAGGGACCCACCAGAGGACTGCTGACTCGCAGCCCCCTGAGACGTAGAGGGAGTGGCAGCAGCAGCTGACCCACAGGTTGCTCCCCACGGTAAAATTTGCCCCTGCCCAAAAGAGCCCAAGCCGCCGGACACTCCAGGAGAGCCTAAGGCACCTACGGTTACCCCTGAGCCAAACCCGGGCGAGTGAACGGCCAGTGCGGCCGGATAAATGGGACTCCACCCGCCCCAAGGCCAGGCACCCAGGTTGCCAGGCTGACCACGCTTACTGTCGGGATCCTCTACACCAACCGCAAGCACAATTGGCGTAGTACCGCTGGCGCCACTCGGGCGAGCAGGCCCCTCATCAGCGTTACCTTCAGCCTCAGAATCCGATGTGTTTTCAGGACGATCCCGATTGGACACGCCAGAAGGACCAGGCAGGGCCGCCATATCCTGCAAGGAAGAAAGGCGAACCAGGACCTCCTGCTCGAAGGCCCTGGTAGAGGTTCGTGCCGCCTTGCACCCCCATGCCGGACCCGTCAACCCAGGGACCAACCCATGATGGCTCTCTAGAGCGTCCAGCCTGTCTACTATGGCCTGCCTGGTGCGAGCCTCCTCTTCCTCCCCCGTGGGGCCCCCCGGAGCAGGCCTTCTTTGAGCCGGCCTCAAGGGCTGCTTGCCCTTGGACTTGCCCTGACCCTTCTTCGGTGCCATGACCAGCACCAAGAACAACTAAGAGCCCCCCCTTTTCACCTCCCCCACAAATGCTAACCAAGCTAGGGCTTAGTGAAAGGAGGGGGAAGGAACCAGGTACCCCAAGCCTGATGAGCAGCTGCTCCGTCAGGCAAAACAATAAACAGCCGAGGGCTGAAGGACCGCTCACTCCCTCCTCGGCCCAGCCGAAGACCACAGCAGCCGAGGCACGAGGCCATGCGGCCCAACAGAACCTCTGGCAGGCCTGTAGCACAGGCCCGAGGAGAGCAGGGGGAGCAACCCAGCCAACAATGCTGCACCACCCACTCACACCTCTAATTATATGGGGGGGGTGAGAAAGGCCGACAAACACCGCCCGGCCGCGATGCCTCTGCGCCCGGCCTGCAGCGCAGGCCCAAGATAAGAAATGAGGCGGGGGGGTGGGAGCTCACGCTACTCCCTGCCACGGAGGAACCGCCGCGGCCGCTAGCAGTGCCGACAGAGCGGAGGCTCAGTAAACGAAGAGCCCTGCTGCAGAAGATGCCTCACCTCGTCGAGGCCTCGCCCAGCATGCTGCAACAGAGAAGAGCTGTACGAAGACGGACGCTCCTCTCCCAAAACGGCCAGGCAAACTGCGTGGCGCCGGGCGTGGCCGGGCTTATAAAGCCCCCAGACCACGCCCAGCAAATCCCCGGATGGAAAGGGGCCATTGCCTCGCTCCATCCGGGGAGGCAAACTCGGCCCCCGCCCTAAAGCCGCCAAAAGTCAGCGCAGGCGGGAAGGGGCCGGATTATTGGTCTTAAAGGAGCCATGGACTCAAGCTTTATAGAATCACAATTCTTTGAACTCACTTCTACAATAGTATGATGGAAACTTTTTCTTTCTTTCTTTCTTTCTTTCTTTCTTTCTTTCTTTCTTTCTTTCTTTCTTTCTTTCTTTCTTTCTTTCTTTCTTTCTTTCTTTCTTTCTTTCTTTCTTTCTTTCTTTCTTCCTTCCTTCCTTCCTTCCTTCCTTCCTTCCTTCCTTCCTTCCTTCCTTCCTTCCTTCCTTGTAGTTCTGCCCATAGAAAAGTACATATTTGATCATACTGAGGGAGCTTAGGCACAGGAGTAGCTTATAGCAAGGAATATGAAACTCAAATGAGTTGCAGTTGCAGTTGCCAGCTCCAGGTTGGGAAACTCTTGAAGATTTTGGGGGTGAAGCCTGAAGAGAATGGGATGTGGGGAGGGGAGGAATTTTTGAGGAGGTTTTTTTTTGGGGGGGGGGGCCTCATGTAACCAGAAATCTTTTAGTAATAATCTGTTGTGGTGGCAAATCTGATCATCCTGATTGGTTAGGGCTCAGTGGGACTTTGGCCAAACTATCAGTCAAGAGTACTTCCATGCCATTGGTAGAGTCTGCTCCAGTATCCCACCCAAATGGCTGTCGCTAACCAGCAAAGCTGTCAATAAAATGCAAACAATTTCAGTTCTGGCAGTTGCTGTGGGAACACACTATTGACCCATCACACATTGGTCACTGTCTCTGGCCTCCAATTGGCTGACTCCCCTTTCCCCACCTACTGCAGGTCCAGGAATGTTGAACACACTGCCAAAAGCAGTCATACCTTAGATACAGCCACATCTCCAAATCTCCTTTTATCCTCTCTGTCAACCGGCCTCAGAAAGGGTTGCAGAGCTACTGCAGCATCATGAAAGGCCACCCATCACACACAGCCTCCAAGTTCCACAGAAATAGTCAGGAAGGCCAGGCCCCACTGAGAGTGCTCCCTGGGAAGTGCTAGCCATAGGCTTTGCTAGGCAGCCCAAGCTGCTTTGGTTGGGAAAGGAAGAGACCTCAGGGGAGTATAAGACCATGCAGTCCACCCTCCAAATCAGTTATTTTCTCCAGAATTTAATTTTTAATCTAATTTAATTTGCGATATATACCCTGCCCTATCCCGCAAGGTGGGCTCAGGGTGGCTTACAGCATTAAAACATTGCAATGGGGAGAGAGTCCAGATGGCACAGATCAGCTCCCTTTGAGGTGGTGGTGGTGGGGAGTTTATGCCTTAACTTGGGAAAATGGGAAGATAGCAGGGGGAGGGGCACTCACCCAAAGCCTCCTTCCAGAGCCTGTTATATTTTTCTTCACAATATACCTTACTTCTAGTGACACCATGATATCTCTCCATCACTCTAACAATGTCCCAAACTCTATGGAGTTATCACTCCCCTCGATTTTTTCCACTGCTGTACCAGGCAGCAGCAGGGGACAGGAGGTAGCTGGAGTGAGATAGGGTGGGGTTAGAAAACTCAGTCTCCCTAGGTCCCACCTCAAAGATGGTACCCTAAAGCCTCCTAATGTAACCAAAACCCTAGATTACAACTGATCAAAAGTTAAAGCAGCTTTACCAATGACATGAAATTAATGAAACAGATTATCTCTGTTATCAATTAAATTATGTTTCATAGTAAATTTGGGCCCCTTTTGTCCTGTTTTATGTACCTGGGTCTTCCTTCTGGACACCATAGTAACAGTGAGCAAGATAAAAAGCATGTTTGGGAAAGCTCTTTTGTTTCTAATGGTGAATGTTTGTGCTGACAAATGTTCCTTCCCAGAAACATTAGGCTCTTGTGGTATAATCAGAAGTTTTTAGAGAGGGAGAGACTGTTGTTCTAATCCAGTAGATAATGCTTAAATCTAAAAATGATACATTGCAATTTGCTACTTACTGAATCACATTGAAGCATTTATTAAATATTTCTTCAAATGGAACCAAAAGATCAATTACCAAAGTACTTATCACTGGAGACTTACTTGAGGATGTCAAGGGATTATTTATGAATATTTTTGAAATGAAAATGAAACCACATGAATGAAAAGCATTAAAAGTTGCCCTTGAGGTTACAATACTAATGTAGGGCAGTGTATGATTTTTTAGAAGGCAGAAAAAAAACTGCTGGTGCCTAAATCTAGATATGTTTTCAGGCTATTAAAACACAGGTTAATGAATCTTTGAATAAATGGGTACTAAGCTGCTCCAAGCATATTAAGTGTGCAAGCCATATCCACTTACTAGGCCTCTTCCTTCCTTGCATTGCAGAGATTCCGAGTGATCCATGTAACAACATACACCAATTGTTAGTATTTGATATTTGGTCATTTTTTGACCCTAACCTGTGAGGGTGAGATATAAATAAAATAAATAAATCATATAATATAATATAACTACATAACCAATTTAAGAACTGCAGCTGTAATAGTTGATGAAAGAGTTGCTTCCAGGGAACCAATTGGGACTTGGGATTTTCCACCCCAAGCTCCCATTGCACATCACTGCTTCAAACAGTAGTGGGATTTAAAAAAAAAATATGTCACAAATTGATGATGTCATTTCCAGGGAAAAAAGAGAGCTACTGCCATTCCTTCCAGGTTTTCTGCAGAAGTAACATCATCACATTTATGATGTCACCCTTTCACCATGGCCCCACCCCCCAACCTTCCCACTGGTTGCCAGGCTCGGTCTGAAAACCCTAGTTGGGCTTTCTTGATTTTTTTTTTTTTAACATGCTGCTCCAACAAGGTTCAGGTAAAAGATCCACTTGGGAGGTTTCTTCCCATACAAATAGTGTCCTGACTCTTACATAACATTTGCATGGGAAGTAACCTCAGAATTATAGAATCAGAGGGTGTTTTCATGAGGTGGATTTGCTCTGCCCACCTGACTTTCTGGCATTAAAGGGCAGTGAGAGAGATAGTGTGCATGAGGAGAAACAGAATGGCAGACACTCTGTTGCTCCTGTGAATGTGCCTGCAGCCTTAACCTTTCAATTCCATCAAAGCAGCCTTTCAATTCCACTAATGTGTTTCCTTCATCCACTAGTTTCAGAGAAGCATGGGGAAACCCCTTTAGTAATGTACGTGTGAGGCAAAGCATCCTGATTCTCCTCAAGGGTTAACATGATTCTTATCAGGCCTGCTCTGGCTTGCAGGTATACATAACTGACCCTTCCTGCTGACACTATCCTTATCTCTTTCAAGGCCAAATTGAAGAATGTGGTAATTGGTTAATCATAAGAACCTGTGTTCAGTTGTGTAGCTAAATGGGGGGGAGGGGTAGTCAGGAGTGGATGTTAATATCTTCTGGAGAATTCCATCAAGCAAGTTCCCTGATTGGGTTTGAGAGAACACCTGGTGCCAGGGGGATAAATACTATAATAACACTATAGGCCAGAGAGAAGCCATGCTAACTTTGTGATTTTTATCTCACTAGTGCTCTTGCTATGTTATGCTACATTATGATGCATAATGAACACTTAAGCCTCTAGCTTGGTCTTTTACATTCTAAGAAGGTCTGCCATCTAATACCACGTATTGAATGTATTAGAAAGTTAGCTTTTTTATTTCTTTGCTGTTAAGCAGTGGGGATTAAGGATGGGCACAAAGTGGGAAAATGGTGGTTTGGTTGGTTCATTTGATTGCTTGAACCTATGGTTTGTGTTGGTTCATGGTTCATTTGATTCCCTGAACTGTTTCATGGTTCATTTGGTTCAGGAGGTGCAGAACAGCCCCCTTGTGAGTTAGAGGTGTCAAAATCACCAAGAGTCCAGCAGGGTTTCCTCCTCCCACCTTCCAAGTTTGGCAAAGATTGAATTTGGGATGTCCAAGTTATAGCCCCCTAAAGCAGGTGCCCCCAAGGAAAGCTCATCTTTAGCTCTCTCACACAACTAACTCTTCCCTTTTTTGTGCTGCAAAATGAAAGCAGTTGAGCAAGAGTGTCTGCTCCCAGAGTAGAATCAGAGTGCCAAGATTGCCTCCCAGAAGACGACTGCAGATTTATACCCCGCCCTTCTCTCTGAATCAGAGTCTCAGAGTGGCTTACAATCTCCTATATCTTCTCCCCTCACAGCAGACACCCTGTGAGGTGGGTGGGGCTGAGAGGGCTCTCACAGCAGCTGCCTTTTCAAGGACAACTCCTGCGATAGCTATGACTAACCCAAGGCCATTCCAGCAGCTGTAAGTGTAGGAGTGGGGAATCAAACCCAGTTCTCCCAGTGGTTAAGGTTCGCAAACTTAACCACTACACCAAACTGGCTCTCTGCCAATCAAGAACTGCCAATCAAGCTATGAACAACTGCTATGAGTATCTTGCAGTCTTGCAAATGAACTGTGAAAATAAAACACACAATATATGGGAAAATGTGTTTCGTTTTTGGATTGGGGATGACACAATTTCATGAATCAGTTTAAAATGAAGCACAAATCAGCCTGATTCATGCATGGACTATGATTCACTTATCGGTTCATGCCCATCCCTAGTGGGGACTGCTGTGCAGTAATATTCTCTTTATAAATCTATTCAATAAACCTTTATAGATTTTTACAAATATCTGCTTTATTTGTGTTCATTTAACCTTGAGAACCCATGGGGCTAGGTGCTGCTCACATGCAAAAAGAACGGTGACCCAAGGGTTCCTGACAGTATGAATATATGAAGAGGTCGGGATAAGCATCTTAATGACGGTTAATTAATTTGTCTACTACTTAAAATGAGTGTTGTGACCTTTCATATAATTAAATAAGAAAAGTATAATTGAAATGGATCATGTCCGAGCCTCTTAGCTATCCAACATCCTCCCCACTCCCCAGTCAAGTCACAGCTGACTTATGGCAATCCCAGGGGGGTTTCAAAGCAAGAGATGTTCAGTGGTATTTTGCCATTGCCTCCCTCTGTGTCACCACCCTGGATTTAAGAACATACGAAGAGCCCTGCTGGATCAGGCCAATGGTCCATCTAATCCAGCAGCCTATCTCACACAATGCCCAATCAGTTCCTCTGGAGGGCCACCAACAGGACGTAGAGGCTGAGACCTTCCTTGATGTTGCCTCCTGGCTCTGGCATTCAGCGGTTTGGTGCCTCTGAATGTGGAGGTTCCCCTCCCCTCTTTGCTTCCTGTCACTTAGCCAATTTTCAATCCATAAGAGAACCCATCCTCTTAACCTATGACTGATAAGTCCTTTCTTTGGTGTTATCCCTTCCAAATACTAACCAGGGCCAACCCTGCTTAGTTTCCTTGATGAGATCTGGCTAGCCTGGGCTATCCATTGTCAAGAGACTGTGCAACATTACCCTTCATAATCCAGTTTAGCTTCTGAGATCTGATGAAAGCAGGCTATACTATTCCATTCCACTACCCCCAGAGCTGTTTAAAAGATACACAAATGCAATTTTTAAAGTTACATTTTATGCAGAGAAATTCAGTGCAAGGAACAAGGAAATGGTGTAAAAACAGATAATCTTATATTTGATTTGCAGGAGTGAGAAGGGCAGTGGAAACTAGGATTTAAGGTCAAAACAGTGGTGGTGAAAAATATAAAACAATTTGAAATATGCTGGGTTGGATCCTGCAGATCTGTTCCATTAGTGGTGACATGTTTCTTCCATGCACAGAAGACTTTCCCCTGATGCAAGAGGCTCTTCCATTGGCAGATGAGCCTCTTGCATCATGGAGAGGCTCCTTGCTCTGAAAGAAAACACCACCACTAGCAGAATGGAAACACAAGGTCCTTTGTAAAGCATTGTTGTATGTAAATTGCACTAGTAAACTGCTTGGCTAATCTTCAATTGAAATAAATGTGTTTTGGTTTTTAATTTTTTTGTGTGTTTGTGTGTGTGCACATGCACACATCCATGCCTAGAAGTCATGGCAACTTATAGCAACCCACAATGGGGCATGGAAGATGTTCAGAAGAGTGGCTTCGTATATCCCGCCCATGCCTTCCAGTCCTGGTATTCCTTTGGCGGTCTCCCATCCAAGCACTTGCCAGGATTAGCCCTGCTTAGTTGCTGAAATCTGACAAAATCAGGCTTGCCTAGGCTATCTAGGTCAGAGCTAGATTGAAATAAATGTTAATGAAGGATGTAAAGCATTGTATCTTCATAAATATCATCAATCGTGGTTGCAAGTCAACGGAAACATCATGCTTGGCTGTTTTTGGAGTCCGCAGTGAGGGTACAAAAGCAGTGAGATGCATAGAAAAAGAAACTGAAGTCCTTTTCAAAGTGGTGGCTTTCTCATGCTTTTGCATAGCAGGACAGTGCACCACATACAATTTTCCTATGTGAAATGGGCAACACACATATTTTGCAACTATAGTTCATGGTATGCCATTGCCAACAACACTCTGCTGGTAGGCAAGAAATATCATATCAGAAGAGGGCTTATGAAAAATAGGTCAAGGAAGCATTGAACAAGAAAAGAGAAAAATGGTGTTATGCAGTGTGGAAAAGCAAGATCTAAGTGTGAGGAAAAACTGAGGAAGTTGAAAGAGAAGAGACATGCAAAGAAAGCAGAAAACAACAGGGAGTCAGCA
This sequence comes from Heteronotia binoei, assembly GCF_032191835.1. Lineage (NCBI taxonomy): Eukaryota > Metazoa > Chordata > Lepidosauria > Squamata > Gekkonidae > Heteronotia > Heteronotia binoei. Next base: position 42,771,584 of record NC_083226.1, read on the forward strand.
AATGAAGATAATATACCTTGACCTCTTTGAAGTGTTCTGCCAAAATTAATATGGTTCTAATGCTCTCTACACAATTCTTTTTTTCATGGGGCACATCTGGGAATGCTGACTACACAGATCAATACCCATATTCATCTATGAATCTCATCTGTATGAGCTGGAAGATCCATATGATGGATTCACCTACAGGATGGTGAGGCAGGATGAACTAGGCAACTCTATGAACTGCTGAAACTAAATGAGTTAGATTATTTCACATTCTTTTGAGAAGTGAGATTTCTCTATTTGGATGAAGGACTCTTTTCCTTTAAAAGGGAAGCTATTATCATCAGTCTAGCATGAGCAATTCCTCTGAGTATGCTAGAAGTTCTCTTTCATAAATGACAACACAGATATTACTTGACTTGATGCAGACTGTGTGTAAAATTTAGGGGAAAGGTTTGGTTTTCAGAGTCTAGATATTCTATTGTATTCAGTGGCATGTCTTACCTATTATGGGGGGTGGGGCATATTTACACTCACAGGTTAAAAAAAATGCATCCCCAAAGTCTTTGGCATTGCAGACTCTCAGCTTTAACATGTTCTATTCATCTATGCAGAGCCATAATTGAAGCCTTGGTTTTTCATGGATTACGTCTTGTTATTCATTTTAATCCCAGGATTTAAGATGTCTAAAAAAAGGATTGTGTGTCTAGAAAGGGCTGTTCATTTTCCCCTCCCTCCATGGTTATGTTTGCATTCTTGTGATATATCTCTGCATGTCCCAGATACGGAGAAATCTGAGTCCCAGGTGAAAGCAGCTGGTTCATAAATTTTTAACTAAGTAGCACTTAAAGAGTTTATAATGAGACTAGCGAACCTCATGAATGGAGGTATCAGAGCACATTGCTAAACAAAGGGTGAAACATTGCTAAGCCCCTAATGCAGCCTTGTAGATAGCTGTACAAATTGTCCCAGCCTGCAGAAATGTTCACTGCCAACCAGTGCCCTTCCTGGTGGGCCACAGGGTGGGTTGAGCACCAGATGTGGAAAAAACTGTTTCACTGGCACTGGTCCTGAGCAACAAGATAGTTGCTGGTTCTTTGATGCACAAAAGGGAATGATTTAGTATAGTTTTCCCTGGGCTGTGCTATTCAGACAGCAGGTGTGAAATCTCATGTTTGAATACCCTCCCCCCAAACCTGCTTGCACACATAAGTCGGCCCCTCCCAGCCGAGCTGGCAATGGCAGCTATAGGCTGGGGGCTGCAGTTGCCAACCCGTAAGGATGGGAAGCTGGCCCTGTCATCCCGGGCATCCGGGAAACTGTTGGGAGGCGTGGAGTTGGGGCTATAAAGGCTCCAGTCCCGCCCAGCTCCATGCAGTTCTTTTTGGCTCTCGGAGAAGAGAGCCACATTTGGGGAGTCCCCTGGTGGCTGGGCTGGAGCCTTGGGCACACACACACAGCCAAGGGAAGGTGCGGGCAAGCAGCATACCCCGTGCAGGCTGCATGGGCTGCTCGGGGCGTTTAAAGTTGGCTCGGCGGGGGACATTTGGCGCACGTGGCAGCGACAGGAAGCAGCCCACAGCGAAAGCTTACTGTTGGGGCAACGGGGAGTGCATGGAAGCAAGGCCTGCTGTTGGGACAGCGAGGAGTGCAGGGAAGGGGACTATGGGATGTGGAGCTTGGCCAGACGCCCCCCCAGTTTTCTTTGGGGTGTCCAGGGTGGGCGGCTTGGGGATCATTGGGTTCCTTCCCCCCCCCAATAGGGAGGTGTACAGCTGGATTGCTGTGGCTGCCACCACCCCGCCCACCATTCTTCTATTTTAGGGTGGTTAGTCCACAAGTTAGGTAGGCAAGGGTAGCCTCTGGGCTCCTTCAAAGGGGGGCTGCCACATAATTGGGGATATGGCACTCAAGAAGCGTCAGGGCTCCTCAAAAGGGAAGCAGCCTACTAGGCCCTCAAGGAAACGGGGCCAGCAACCTAGTCCCTCAGGCGACTTCTGGCTCTGAATCCCAGAGCCAGGAGTCAACATCAGGGGAAGTCCTTGGCTTCTATGCCCTGTTTTGGCTGTCCAAAGGAACTGGTTGGCCACTGTGTGAGACAGGATGCTGGACTAGATGGATCATTGGCCTGATCCATCAGTGCTCTTCTTATGTTCTTATGGGATGCCACATGACAAGTGTAATAGTGTAAGAAATTACAAGAGTGTCATATGACAAGTGCAACAGCACCTTTCTAGCCTGATTGCAGTCCAGGATTTAGTTTCACTAGTTACTGCCACCTTATCATGTGATTTAGAACCTTCTGGGTAAGGGCTTCTGCATACCTATCAATCTAAGAAAGCAAATGTGGATCTGTTGATACGTTTATTACATTTGGACATCTTGTTTAGAGCCCTTCTTCCAAGACCTTCCCAGAAGTTCCTCATAGAACAGATTCATGTAGCACATACAATGTTGACTGGAATTTTTTCCCTCTGAAATTTTTGTATGTTACACAATTTCATTCTCAAGTAAAAAGAAAGTCAATTAGCAAGTGAATATTTATCTCCATACCTCCCACTCTGGAAAGTTTTCTTTCGCTCCCTTAGTGCAAATCTTCCATTCCTCTTATAATAATAATTCAGAAGATTCTTATCTATGATTTGTAATCAGCTGTTGCCTGAGTTTGGGGCTAATGTGTGTTTTCTTCCTGTTTTCTCAAATCACACTGAAAGACCTGTCATGGAAGACAGACAAGGAACCATCTACACATATAAGTCTCAAGTACAAGAAACATGGGAACCTTTGCCTGAGGCATAATCACTAGTAATCAGAGTATACACTATCGGGCTAGGTAATGATCTGAATCATCTATACATACATAAAGACAACTTTATGTATGTATAGATGTGCATAAATAATGGAGCATTGCAGTTCTTATTTGTTTCTTTTCACCAGGATGGAGGCAAAAATGAAGACGAAACACTGCATTAATTACAACTTGTTTGCAATGGTTTAATAGGGTAATCCCTTTGATTCAGTCATTTGTTATGAAATTGCCACTGTCACAGCAAAATGAAGTCTGAGACATTCATTCTGAAGCGTCCTTTGTCTAACATCCTGCTTGATATTGTGGTACTGCCTCCAGCACAGCTGATTATTAGGATCAGACTTTATGTTCAGATGGGCCAGACATTTTTTATAAACAACCATCAGGAAATAAGTGTTTTCTGCCCATTAATATTTATCTTGGTTTTCAGCTGAGCTGGTGGTTCAGTCTCCTGCTACTCCATTGCTAATAGCAAAACAGACCAATTCTTGACCATTTTCTGTTCAATAGCTGCTTGTGTTGTTAGTACAGATAACACAGCAGATTTTAGTAGAAATAGGTATGGATGGGATTGATGCTGAAAATGTAACTTTTTTCACCTCCTTTTGAAAAAAAAATGTAAAAATGTTTAAATGCAAGGCTTTCCTTTGGAATGTACTAAAATACAACATACTAAATTGTAATGACAGATTAAAATTAAGAAAATAAGAACACGGAAGAAGCCAGAGCTTCTTTGCATATTAGGCTGCACCCCCCCCCCCGATGTAGCCAATACTCGAAGAGCTTACAGGGCTCTTCTTAAAGGGCCTACTGGAGGATTGGGTACATCAGGGGTGTGTGGCCTAATATGTAAAGTAGTTCCTGCTACAAAAAAAAACCCTGGAAGAAGCCATATTAGATCAGACCAATGGCCCATACAGTACAACACTCTACAGTGACCAAAAGCCAGGTGCTCACATCTTTTCCATTCAGAACATTCCTATGAACTGCTTGCCGCTGCTTGCTGCTTACCCCATAATTTTAAAACTTTATTCATATTTGCCATATGATAGAGAATAGGACAAGTTAATAGTAGTGTTTCATTGGTGATCTTTGCTGGCTTTTTCTTGTATTCTGCATTCATCCCCCAAGGTAGTAAACTCAGCACCTGGCCCAGCAACACCTGATGAGGTACAGATGCAAGCAGAAAGCCTGCCTGACTCACTTTCACAGGTGGCTCAGCTGAGGGAGCGGCTCTGTAGGGACTTAGCAAATCATCACCGAGATGCAAGCTTATGGGGAATGCGGCCCCTTCCCGCCCACGCCGCTATATGGCGGCTTCGGGCAAGGGCCGTGTTTGCCTCCCCGGATGGAGTAGAGGCAAACAGCCCTCACCCATCCGGGGATTTAAAGGGGGGCGTGGCTCGGACAAGCCTCCCCGTGCGCTGTTTGTCCAGGTGTTTTGTCGGAGCGGGAGCGTTCTTCAGAGCTTCCGAGTTGTCAGCCTGCTTCGTCGGAGCTTCGGGATGCAGCCCGGCCGCAGAGAGGCTTCAGTCGGATTCAGTCGGATTCAGCTCTGTTGGGGAGGAGCGAGGTGGCGCGTTCGTGTTCCGGCGGCAGCGGCGTTTTGGAGTTGCGGGCTTAAACGCCTGGAATCATCTTTGGTTTGCCTTCCTGGCTGCAGAGGGGCTTTGGGGGGTGGTGACATGGGTTTGTTACCTCTCCCTCCCCCCCATCTATGATCGCTGGTTCGCTGGGGCCTTTCCTAACTATCAGAGGGCAAGGGAGAGTGCGCTCATTTTTCTTCCCCCCCCTTTAGATTTTAGGGGTGTGTCCTTGTTCCTGTTAGCTTCATTGGGGCCTGTGGGCTTTGTTTCCCTGCTTATAGGGGGCTGTTGGAAGGCAGTGATGGGTCCCAAAAAGGGACAGGGGGTTTCAAAGGGAAAGCAGCCCCTTAGGGGTGGAGATAAGAGGCGAGCGCCAACCCCATGCCCTGGGGAGGAGGAAGAGGCACACATGAGGTGTGCCATAATTGAGCACTTGGGTGCTCTGGAGAGGCAGCATGGTCTTGACCCTGTTTCAATTGGGCTTGCCAGGGGCTGTAAGGTGGCTAGGACCTCGACCAGGGCTTTTGAGCAGGAGGTTCTGGCTCGTCTTTCTTCATTACAGGACATGGCTGCTCGGACTAATTCTGCAGGAGGGCCGAGCTGGGACCCAGTGGACAACAACTCAGATTCAGATGGCATTTCCCCAGATGGGGCAGGTCCTTCTGGGCCGGTGGGGGTTCCAATGCCAGTGGTGTTAGTGGTCAATGTTGAGGACTCTGATGGTAAGCGTGGCAGGCGGGGGTAGCGGTACCCAGTCTGCCAACAAAGGGACCCAGCCCCATCAGGCTGAGGGTACTTAATGAGCTTTTGGCTGATTATCCCAAGGCTGCTGATAGGAAGTATTTGGCTGATGGTTTTCTTTTTGGGTTTCATATTCCATTTCAGGGCCCTAAGGGTCCTTTTATAGCTAGGAATTTATGTTCACTGCAGGGTATGGAGCAAGTACTTCAGGACAAGATAGGTAAGGAGTGCGTGGAGGGCCGTGTGTTGGGCCCTTTTGACAGTCCGCCTTTCCCTAATTTATGGGTTTCCCCTTTGGGAGTTGTGCCGAAGAAAGCGCCTGGCGAGTTCAGGCTCATTCATCACTTGTTTTTCCCAAAAGGAGGGATCGGTGAACGATGCCATTCCTGACCACCTTTGTTCTGTTCGGTATACCTCCTTTGACCAGGCGGTCAAAGTGGTTCGGAGTTGCGGAGTGGGTGCTGAGATGGCTAAATCCGACATTAAGTTGGCATTTCGCCTTCTTCCTGTGCACCCTGAGGACTTCGAGCTCCTGGGTTTTATGTTTGAGGGCAAGTATTACATGGATAGGACGTTGCTCTATATCATGCTCGGCCTTCGAGCGCTTTAGCTCCTTTTTGGAATGGGCCCTGCATAGGCGGGTGGGCTCGGCCAATTCAGTGCACTACCTGGATGATTTTTTGTTCATGGGCCCGTCTGGGTCGGGACAGTGTGCCCGGATGCTCCAGTCCTTTTTGCAGTTGGTGGCGGACCTCGGGGTTCCATTGGCTCATGAGAAGACTGAAGGTCCTTCTCGAATTTTGACTTTCTTGGGTATTAAGTTGGACACTGTGAGGCAAGCTTCACGGCTTCCTTCAGATAAAGTCCAGGGCCTGTGGCTGAAATTGGCGGCCTTGAAGGCTCAGTGCAAGATTTCGTTGCTGGAGCTTAAGCAGATTGTCGGCCACCTGAACTTTGCATGCTCCTGGCAGGGCATTTTTACGGCGACTTTGTGATGCCATGGGTGGGCTTCATTTGCCCCACCACAGGATCAGGATTAATAGAGGCATGTGGCAGGATTTTGAGGTTTGGGAGCAGTTTTTGTCTTCATTCAACGGTGTCTCATTTTGGCGCGGGCATATGAAGATTGAGGCCGATCTCCAGATTACTTCTGATGCTGCCAGGCCCATCAGATTTGAGGTTTACTTTCGCGGACACTGGTGCGCTGAAAGCTGGCCTGATGAGTGGTTGGGTACTGAACTTTGCCGCAACCTTACATTTTTGGAGTTTTTTCCAATAGTGGTGGTGGTTCAGCTATGGGGGGTTGAGTTGGCCAATCATGTTGTGCACTTTTGGTGTGACAACTTGGCCATGGTTCATGTTATTAACACTCGGACTTCTAAATCTGTCCCGATAATGAGACTGGTTAGGGCTTTTACTTTACGTTGTTTGTGCCTGAATATTTTATTTCTTGCTAAGCATGTACCAGGTGTTTGCAATGGAGTGGCGGATGCTCTGTCTTGCCGGCAGATGGAGAGGTTTTGATAGCTCACACCAGAGGCTGACCCTCTGCCGGCACGGATGCCCACGGAAATGTGGCAGCTTGCAGAGTGGAGGCTGACCGGGCAGTGAAGTTAGCTCTGGCACCCAGTACCAGGAAGGCGTATAACCGCTCTATCAAGCAGTTTCAAGCATTTAGGGATCAGGTAGGGTTGGGTTCTCGTTGGCCTATTCCAGCTCCGCACCTCATGCAGTTCTGCGTCCAGCTAAAAGGTAAGGGGCTTGTGGTTAAATCCATAAGGGCAAAACTGGCAGCATTGTCTTTCGACAGCAAGATAAAGGGTTTTGCAGATACCACTGGGGATTTCCGACTTCGCAAGATGTTGGAGGGTTGGGCCCGGGAACAGGGTCCTCGGCCGGATACTAGGCACCCCTTTTCTCCTTCTCCTTCAGTTTTAAGGGGTTTATATGCTGTATGGTGGGTAGTTTGTTCTACCACGTTTGAGACTTTATTGTTTCATGCTGCGGCACTAACGGCCTTCTTTGGGGCGCTCAGAGTTAGCAAGCTAGTGGTCAGTTCGCGTCACGATCTTTCAGGTCGAGCTCTCCAGGCGGGTGATGTGAAATTTGGTATCCATCAGGGTACGTAGGTCTAAGACCAATCAGAAACAGAAGGGTGTTGTGATCACCTTGGGCCTCTGCCGTGAGCAAGATATCTACCCTGTACTCGCATTGAAGCAGTACGTGGCCTCGCGGGGTGACGAGGTGGGCCCCGTTTTGCCATGAGGACAGGTCCCCTTTGACCAAGTATCGGTTTTGGTCAGTCACTTCTAGGGCCGTCGAGAAACTTGGCTAGGAGGGGTCAGATTTGGTACCCACTCTTTTTGCATTGGAGCGGCTTCTACGACTGCTGCTATGGGGTATCCAGGACCGGTCATTCAACGGGTGGGCTGTTGGAGGTCCTCAGCTTACAAAAGTTATGTTCACCCATTGGACGCTTGATTGGGCTGGGATCTGAGTGTTGTTGCCATTTGTGTTTGTTCATTTGGCTGTTTTTCTATTTCTTAGGTGCTGTGGTGCGGCGGGAGAGGTGAAGGATTCTGATCGCTGGCCACAGCATGGTGTTTTGGGCGGCCCACCAGGCGCAGCGGTCACCAATTGGAACTCAGTTGCGGCTCAGCAAGTGGGCTGTGGTTGAGTGGCAGGGCTGGCGGGGCCTTCGGTGGGCCGGGCTCCTGCCACTCCTATTCCAGGGGAGGACGGGTCCTCCGCCGCACGTTCTGGTGATCCACCTCAGTGGCAACAACCTTGGCTTGCTGAAGGGGAGGGCCCTTTCACTTCAGGCCATCAAGGACCTTCGGGTCATATGGAGCAGGTGGCCCGAGGTGCTGATTTTGTGGTCTGCCATCTTGCCCCACAGGGTTTGGAGGTCTGCTTGGGATCTGGCAGGGATCGAAAGGGCTAGGCATAAGGCCAACAGGGCAATCAGGAAGGCGCTTTCTGGAGGCCTTGGCATCTATTTGCCATACCCTGCTATAAAGTCGGAGATGGCGGACCTGTATCGGCAGGATGGTGTTCACCTGTCCGTGAAGGGTAACAGGGCCTTTTTGTAGGAACTACGACTGGGGCTTCGGTTGGCTTTAGGCCAACCGGTGGGCCCAAGTGCCTAAGCTGAGGCTTGGCATTGTGGTGGCAGGAGTTTTATTGGTTAGGTAGGTAACCGGTGAGCACCCTCAGTTTATTTCCTGTTTCAGGGAATGTGGCAGGATGGATCGGCAGCTGGGCTGCACGGCTCTCTGCTGGGACGCCCGCTATAGGATTCCCTCCTCCGGCAGGCTGCGCTGGAGTGAGGGGCCTGGCTGGTGGAGGGTATACCTGGCCTTTGCTGGCCTGGCATTAGCCTGCACTAACTGGCTACTGCTGGGGGCTGGGTGGCTCGCCCAGCTGGACAGGAAAGGGTTGGGGGTTTCCCTTGGCCTGTCTGGCTAGTTAGGTTGCCCCATGCCGTGTTTTTGTTCAATAAAGTTGCCCTGTTTGTTTTCCCAAAACATTGGTTTGTCTCGTTCTTCCGACTGGGGGGGCAAGGTGGATGATGAGCCCTGAGTACTGGCAGGAACCACACTGCCCACTAAAAGCTTCTAATTGAAGCACCACTGGAGGCCCATGTAGCCACTGCTCAGGGTTGGTCTCTCTGTGGAAGCAACACTGACCTCACATCATGCTGACCTCACATGCTCCCTGACCCTGCTCAGCCTGTGGCACTTACATTATATTACCTTGTATATGGCTATAAGACTGTCTCTATTTGGTAGCCTTCTATAGGATGAAAGGAGGAAGAAATCCCTAATTGAGAAAATAAACGTTTTTAAAAATGAATAAATGTGCTAAGATTCTGAAAGAGATGCAGCCTTTCAAAGCTGGAGGCCATTTCTGAAAGCCTGAAATGCTTCTTCTTATGCAAACTATTTTGAGGCACAAAAGACTACTTCAGTCTCTGAGGCTTTTTGTCTCTTCTGCTCCTTGGGACATCAAAATAATTTGATCATTCAAAGAACAATACTTCCCTACAGTACAGTGTAGTCAGGTTAAGTTAGGCTATCTGAGTCTCTATTACGGTGATTTAGTACAAGATTACTGGTTAAGCAAACCAGTTTTTGAAGTGAGTAGCTCCTTTGTACCAAAGGGCACAAGCATTTGTTCTTCTACTTATCACTCAAGAGAGAGTTCGATATCTTTGTCATGTTTTGTTTCTCTTTCCTGGATGATGCAAGTATACAGTTTTCTCTTGTCATGGACTATAGACTATAAATGTGAGAATGTACAGAGGCTGAAAGATTCATTTCAGTTCCAGGGTGATGGCCAAAGAAGACATGATCATGACAAAACTGCCCAATTGGGCAGAAGGCGAGATGGGGGGGCAATAAAAAGATAAGAAGGTGTATGGCTGAGGATAACTTGAATTCTCTCTTGTTCTCAGTGTTTTCCCTCATCAGCAGTCATTCTCCTTGAGGGTTTCCTGAAACGTAGCCACTTACTCCCACTCCAAATCATTAATGAAGTTAAAAAGCACCGAACCCACCGCTGAGCCTGCAGTAACTCACATCTTACCACCCTTCACCGTGAAAACTGCCTATTTATACTCACCACCCATTTTTACTCACTGTTTTTAATCCACAAGGATGACTTGTCCCCTTATCCCATGGCTACTGAGTTTACTTAGGAGCCTTTGATGAGGAACTTTATCAAAAGCTTCCTGGAAGTCTAGTCTACTGGTCACCCTTGTCAGCATGTTTGTTTACCCCCTTAAAGAACTCTAACAGGTTGGTAAGACAGGATCTTCATTATAGAATCCATGCTGAGCCTTTCTCAATTTGACACAGTTTAGGGCCTCAGTATCTTAATCTGCCCCATTGTGCACCACTAATCCAGCTCTTGGCCCAACAAGCAAGAAAGCCTCTTAATCAGCCCCAGCCCCAGGGTTCTACCTGCCACCCCAGGTAGAACCCCATGTTACTGCCCCCCCATGGACTCCAATCACGTGCACAAAGTGCTCATGCTGTGATGATGTCACCTAGAAGTGACGTCATCACAATGGTGCAAGACACGCCCTCTGCCCAGCACTCTCGCTGCCTCAGAGGGAGTTGAACAGGGGCTGCTGCATTCTTCCTTTGCTCTGATCAGAATGAAGAAAGAACACTCCACGTGCCCCCTGCCCAGCCCCCTGCTTGCTTTGGAGGGAGCTAAGCAGGGGCCGCCTTGTTCTTTCTTTGCTCTGAGTGAGTGGCAGAGTCAGTGTGAGTGGAGACGAGGAGGGGATGCTTGCCCCTGCCCCCTGCCCCTGTGGTGAGGTGGCACCTTAGGCAGCCACCTACCATGCCTACTCCCATGCGCCAGCCCTGATCTTAACAATAGGGCAGAATGGATTGGGTCCTTAGCAAATGCTAAAACAACTATCTTAGCCAGTTTTGCTGCCCGAGTAAAAATACACTTATCAATAATAAAATAGCTTTTCAGGAAGTTTTCATTAAATAGACAAATGAGTCACTGAAATGTTATTCCTACCTTTTCATCTGAAGTGTTGCTAAAACAAACATTGAAGGTTAGTAGCAACAAATGCCAGCATCTTTACTTGAGCAATCACATGTGCACCTGGTTTGAAATGAAGTCCTCCTCTTACAGAACTAGCGGGGTCTTCTTTTGCAAAGCAATGCAAACTTTGATTCTATTTTAAGGGAAGAGAGTCTGTCAATGGTTCTTTCCCTCCCCCATCCTTCCTCCTAAAGCACATTTCTGCTGCTGTTTAATGTGCCTTTCCAGACAGGATGTGAGGTGAATGCTATCAAGTTCACAGCAGATAGATCTAATGTGTGTTAAATAGATTTCATTGTAAATAAGCACATTTATCTTTATTTTCCAACAAGGAAATTAAAGGATTTAAATGGTTGTATTAGATTTTTACCCTCTGTGATATTGGTTCATGAATAATAATTAATTGATTTTTCTTCCTTCATGGTTATTTCTCCGACTAATGCATTGTTCTCTTCCTCCTTTAATTCGTTTAATGGGTTGCATTTTAATTTTCCTCTGTTGGCCTTGAAGACGATTGATGTAATTGATGAGGGACACATTTGCAGAGAGGAACAATGGGGAAATGAAACCAGTCCCTGTGCAAAGCTCTCCAGTGAGGCGTTTGCATCATTCAGTCACCAAATTCAGGAATGTTAAAGTGCCTTGGCCTTTGGCTGTTGTTGATAATACTTTTTGTTTAATCATAATTTAAAGGTGACTGATGCACACAGCAATTAATGCTTCAGCCAAAAGGAGAGCTTGCAGTGCCCTTCCATGTCAACAACTACTTCACTACCACACATATTGTGATCTCCATCAAACCAAGATATGATTGGAATGCAGATGATTCAGCCACTTGGCTGAAGATAAGCAGGTCAGTTCTGGGGCATGTCTGCATGGATGGTAAACCTCCATGAGACTTCTTAAAAGAACTGAAATGATAAGGAAAGAAACACAACCTGATTGCCATGAATGGTAGCCCACCTTGAGAAACTATAACCTATCATTTGTGGCCTTTGGGAGAATGCAAAAATAATATGTTGCAAGCACCAGACAGTCTACAATAGGGTTGCCAGGTCCCCCGTGTCACCTGGCAGAGGATGAGGTATAGGGTTGACAGATCCAGGTTGGGAAATTCCTGGAGTTCTGGGGACGTCAAGGACCTCCGTGGGGTACAATACCATAGAGTCCACTCTCCAAAGCATCCATCTTCTCCAGGGAACTGATTTGGAGATAAATTTTAATTCCAGGGGATCCCCAGGTCCCACCTAGAAGCTGGCATCCATAGTCCACAATATGGAGACAGAAGAATGCTTTTAGTATATATGACTTAAAAAGTAAGCAAACCTGCACTAGTTTCAGACTCACTCTGAGTCAGAATGGTCAGTTAGAAGAAGTAGACATTGGATTTATATTCAGCCCTCCACTCAAGAGTCTCAGAGCAGCTCACAATCTCCTTTATCTTCCTCCCCCACAAAAAACACCCTGTGAGGTGGGTGGGGCTGAGAGAGCTCTCCCAGAAGCTGCCCTTTCAAGGACAAACTCTGTGATAACTATAATAATAATATATTTATTTATTTTATATAATATATTTATTTATTTTATAATATATAATATATTGTATTTATTTATTTATTTTATTTACTATGGCTGACTCAAGGCCATTCCAGCAAATGCAAGTGGAGGAGTGGGGAATCAAACCCCCACACACACACTTAACCACTACACCAAACTGGCTCTCTAATGGAGTTAGCCAAGTAGAATGGAGTAATGGAGTTAGCCAAGCTCCATTATTCTACAGTCATGTCTGTTGGCCATAGCTGCTGTTCCCTCCATAGTGTTGCCTGTCAATGTGGGCCTGATCAAGGCTCCATGAATTGCTAATTCCTATTGTATATATGGAAGCAATCCTAAACAGGTCTGCACAGAAATAAGTTCCCAATATATTCAATGGGATTTATTGTTAGGAAGTGTCCTTAGATTTCCCTCCTATAGTACTGAGTTTATGCAACTTTATCATGGCAGGGTCTGGTTTTTAATCTACAGGTATGAGATTGTTGTAACTGCTACTGCCTAAAATAAGGGACCAACAGGAAGGGAGAGTGGTATGTGTTAGTTGTGGGGATGCAATCTGAAGAGGGCCCAAACTTAAATTAGTTTTCTATGAGTAAGGGGAATATTCAGACTTCTTACTTGCAACTTGTAACTCAAAGTGATACATTTCAGGGAAAGTTGTACCATTTGATGCAAATATCCAAACTAAACAAACTTCCTTTTATCCAAACTAAACAAACTTCCTTTTGTTTAGTTTGGATATTTGCCTTGAATTTTTGGTTCAGGTGCAACTTGAAGGCAGTTTAGGCATATGGGGATCCTTTCTTCTCCCCACTCCAGAATTCACTAGTCTTACCAAAGTGCTGTTACTGTTCTCTTAGTTTATAGAATTTTGGTTTGCTTGAGACTTCTGGGATATTTTACTTAAGCAAAGGTCTCCAAATTTGCCCCCAATGTTCAGTGACACTGTGGGCGTTTTCGCACTGACCTTAATCAGCAGCGACGCCCCTCTTCACCGCACAGGATCGGCGCGGATTTCGCACTAATTGCCGCGGAGCACCCGGAAGAGCCGGAAAGTCCCGCGGCTTTTGCGGCGCAAATGGAAACTGGTTTTTGGCAGTTTCTGTTTGCCCCGCAAAAGCCGCGGGACTTTCTGACTCTTCCGGGTGCTCCACGGCAATTAGTGCGAAATCCGCGCCGATCCTGCGCGGTGAAGAGGGGCGTCGCTGCTGATTAAGGTCAGTGTGAAAACGCCCTGTCAGATTAACCCCAGAGAGTCTTTGACTTTTTCATCAATAGCTATTAATTGTAAACATAAAACAGAACAGTTTTCTCTTCTGGGTCCCTTTCCTGTGTGCTGTTTTTGTTTACCTCTACTCTGGGCTTTTTTTGTAGCAGGAAGTCCTTTGCATATTAGACCACACACCCCTGATGTAGCCAATCCTCCAAGAGCTTACAGAGCTCTTAGTATAGGGCCCACTGTAAGCTCTTGGAGGACTGGCTACATCAGGGGAGGGTGACCTAACATGCAAAGGACTTCCTGCTACAAAACAACAACAACAACACCCTGCTTCTACTCTGTTAGGACTATTGGCTCTTCTTCTCTACCTTGGACATTGCAGATACTCTAAGACAGTTGTACGTAAAGTTGTACAGTATTTTTGGAAGTTTTAGCTTTCCTCAAAATTCTTCCAATGGAACTTCACAGTCACATCCAAATTGCCATAAACTTCATTGGCTGAAACCAACTCTTGTCCTCTGGGACTGTTGTTATTTACTTATGGGCAGGGGAGGAAAAAGAGAGGAGTCTGCTAGATGGCTTGTAGTAATGCATTTATATATAGATCAGGGGTCCTCAAACCCAGGGCCAGATGGGGGAGGGGGCAGAGGGAGGTGCTTGCCCCAGGCGCCAAAGGAGAGGGGTGTGCCAAATTGGGTATGGAGTCCACTATATTCTATGGGGCCATAAGATAGAATGGCCCATAAGGGGTTACCATTTTTAATTCTACCCCCTCAAAAAACATGTGGATCCGATCCTGCCCAACCCCTGGGCCATGAACCAGTACTGGTCTGTGGCCTGTTAGCAACTGGGCCTTGAGTTGTAGAATTATTTCATTATATATTACAATGTAGTAATAATAATATGATCATGCTATTGGATTTATATCCCACCCTCCACTCCGAATCTCAGAGTGGCTCATAATCTCCTTTACCTTCCTCCCCCACAACAGACACTCTGTTAGTTGGGTGAAGCCAAGAGAGCTCTCCCAAAAGCTGCCCTTTCAAAGACAACTCTGTGAGAGCTATGGCTGACCCAAAGCCATTCCATTAGCTGCAAGTGGAGGAGTGGGGAACCTAACCCAGTTCTCCCAGATAAGAGTCTGCACACTTAACCAAACTAATAGAAATAAAGTGCACAACTGTATCATCCCCAAAATGCTGCCCCTCCCCCCCAGTCCGTGGAAAAATTGCCTTCCACAAAACTGGTCCCTTGTGCCAAAAAGGTTGGGGACTGCTGATCTTGATGACTTTGTTCTCCTGCTGCACAAGTATTTAAAAACTGGGCATTCCCAGAGGTTTGAGCTTCTTGTCCTTTAGCTCTTAGCCTGAGGAAGGGGTCAATTTCAATCAGCTGAAACTAGGGTTGCCAGCTAGGATTAAAACAAGTGATGCCAACTACAAAATGGGGAATTCCTGAAGATTTGGGAGTGGTATTTGGGAGGCAAGTTTGAGGAGGGAAGGGAGCTCCATGGAAATGTGATCTCATAGTCCACTCTCCAAAGCCACTGTTTCCTCCAGGGGGGCTGATCTCTGTAGTCTGGAGAACAGCTGTCATTCTTGGAGAACTTCAGGCCTCACATTGAGGTTGACAATCCCAGTAAAAATTCCTCTCCTTCAATACTATGGCCATGATCCAGATCAAGGCTTCTCTTTCCTTTAAAACAAAAATCGAGTAAATCTAGAAACAGATCTCCCTGTATCATGTATAATTTGGCTGCTTAATGTGCAGGCCTCATTTTGGGTAGGAGCTCACAGGAGCGGAACTCTGGAAGCTCTAAATTTTATAGGTTTTTTTCTTACTCTTTCACCCCAGTACTTCCTTCTGGGCTCCATTGTTTAGACCCCCTGAGAGAATTTTGCTGAACTTTCTAATATTTTTCCCCACAAAAAATGGGGAAATAACCAAAACTATAAAGCAGACAGATGGAAATCTTCATCATGCCATTTTGGCCACATAGGAAAAAGTAATTTAAAAATTATTATGTGAGTAAGGTTTTATTATGACAATTATAATTCAAGAAGCATTTTAAGGTAGATGCTGAGCTGATATAATTTAGTACACTTTCGGGTGATGTCAGAAGATGATGATGAAGAAGATATTGGATTTGTATCCCACCTTATACTTTGAATCTCAGAGCCTCAGAGCGGCTCACATTCTCCTTTACCACCCGCCCCCCAACAGACACTCTGTGAGGTAGGTGGGATTGAGAGAGCTCTTACAGCAGCTGCCCTTTCAAGGACAACTCTTATAAGAGCTATGGCTGACCCAAGGCCACTCCAGTAGCTGCAAGTGGAGGAGTGGGGAATCAAAACCGATTCTCCCAGATAAGAGTTCGCACACTTAACCATTACATCAAACTGGCTCTCTTATGGGGGTTTGTGGCATATGCAAATAAGTAATGCAAATGAGTTGTGCTAATGAGCTCAGTCACCTCCTTTGCTATGAAATGACCCCTGGACATGTGCATGTGGTCTACAGGTGTTCAAAGAAAAGCTAACTTCAGTATTGAATAAAGGAAGTGATAGCGAGAAAGACCTCTCTCTACATGCAAATACAAAGTTACTCAGCATTGTTGTGTGTGGTTTTTTTGGGGGGAGGGGAGGGGGAACAAAACAAGTTCTACTTTGCAGATTCTTTTTATTGTGTACATTCAAATGTTCTTTACACTTTGAAACATTAATGCTTGAGTGGGAGTCTATTGTGGGGGTGTTTTTTGGTGGGGGGAATGATGTTGCAGTGGAAAAGCCAAACTGGAGATCTAAATTTTTGCATTTAGTTCTGAATGCTGTGAAGTAAGAAGCCATTATGAGAACTCTGGAAAAAAAGAAATGAATGCATTTTTCAAAGAGTTTCACAGAATGATTGGCATTTGGTAGCTTTTAAAAATAAATATATACAGTTTTTAAATAGTGCTTGTCTCCAGGCAAAAGTCTTAGAATGATTTAGGATAAAAGTTAGAAATAAATAGATAATATGGCACATAAATATGTGTGGGAGCACATCTGTGGGGTTCACATATCTTTTTCTAATACGAAAAATGTTGAAGACAAAATCCATTTAGGGTTGTCAACCTCTGGGTTAAGTGGGGAATTCTGCTGGAATTAAAACGGGTATCTAGATTACTAAATAAATAAATAAAATCAGTTCTCCTAGAGAAACTGGCTCCTTTGCAGAGTGGACTCTATGGCATTTTACCTTGCTGAAGCCCCTTGAACACATGAAGCTGCCTTATATTCAGTCAGTTCATTGGTCCATCAAGGTTAGTATTGTCTACTCAGACTGTCCAGGGTTGCAGGCAGAGGACTTTCCCATAATGTGCTAGCTGATCCTTTTAACCAGAGAGGCCACGGTTTGAACCTGGGGTCTTCAATATGCTAAGCAGCTTCTCTACCATTGACCCGTGGCCCCTCTCCATGGCTCCTCCCATCCCCTTTCCAAATCTGACATCTCTAAGCTTCACACCCAAATCGCCAGCGATTTCTCATCCTGGTGTTAGCAACTTTAGACACAGTCAATATTAAACACCCTTGTAGATCCATTAATTTCAGAGGAAGAGTTAAATGCATTCTTGCCTTTCCCCTACTGAAATCAGTGCAACTTAATTTGGGTTAGATGTTCAAAGTAATATAAGGAGACCAGGCTAAAGTAGTTGTGACCTTGTGTGACCTTTATTCTTGATTATCAAACTTTAATTACATTGAATTGGAGAAAAGATGGAACGAAGGGGTAAAATTCTGAGAACCCTGTTACCATGGGAGATTACAAAGCTTGGTTGGCTAAGACTGCTAGATCTCCTGCTGTAGCAATAGTGGGAGAATTCCTGACAGCAGGCCCCAACCTCCCACCACTGGTGGTGGTAGGGGGAAAGCACATTGAAAATTTCCATCACATCAGCTGTATGATATCACTTTTGGAGCAAATCCAGAAGTGATGCCATTGTGTCACCCCAGAAGTGATGTCACACACCAGTAGGGTTGCCAAGTCCAATTCAAGAACTATCTGAGGACTATGGAGGTGAAGCCAGGAGACATTGGGGGTGGAGCCAGGAGCAAGGGCACAACAAGCATAATTGAACTCCAAGGGAGTTCTGGCCATCACATTTAAAGGGACTGCACACCTTTTTAAATGTCTTCCTTCCACAGGAAATAATGAAGGATAGGGACACCTTCTTTTGGGGCTCATAGAATTGGACCCCGTGGTCCAATCATTTTGAAACCTGGGGGGTATTTTGGGGAGAGGAACTAGATGCTATACTGAAACTTTGGTGCATCTACCTCAAAAAACAGCCCCCCCCCAGAGCCCCTGATACCCGCAGGTCAATTCCCCATTATTCCCTATAGAAATCGTTCTCCATAGAGAATAGTTGCCCAGTAGACATTTCCCTCCCTGCCCCCACCACCTCCCTGACCCTAAAGCTGAGAGCGGGGGGAGGGCCTCCAAACCTGGGGATTGGCAACCCTCTCTCTCTCACACACACGCACACTTATTGGTTCTGGTTCCTCCACAACGACATCTGAAAAGAACGGGCTACGCTGCTCTCTCTCTCGCTCTCACTCTCTCTCACACACACATAGTTGCTCTGAAATGAAAGCAAAACAAACTGAGGGACTGTGTTGCTGACCCTTCCCATGAAGTAATTTCTGCTCAACTTTAAAGGCACACAGACACACAAAATTTTTGAAATGGACCTGTTTGCAGGTTTCTAAACCTGCCCAAGATTTAGAGCTGCATGGTGGCTGTGGGGGCAGGGGGAAGCCTGTAAAACCAGGGGATCCCCCACTGAGACCTGGCGATTGGGAAGCCTACACACCAGAGCAGCAGCACCCCCCCCCAATATTCCCACCCTCCAGTAATCTACTCAGTGCTAGCTCCCAGCTGGCAACCCTAACTTGACCCTGATTCAAAATCAATGAAATTAGATGCATGTAATTCTGGTTAAGATGACACTGTTAACTCCTGTCATGATCCTAGGCCTAGTGAGGCCTACAGGCTTCAGGGAAGCATTTATAGGAGTAGCTACAGGGCCTACATCTCCCAGGATCCCTTCTGTCTCTCTGATTGGGTGAAATCAGTTTTGGAGGGAAAACTAGCCCAGAGGGGTGGAACCTGGGAGGTAAGCATAAAAAGGCCAAGATACAGGCAGGGTGGTTCTCTCTAGAGAGGCTGCAGTCTTGAGGGAAGGCAGCCAGAGGGTTCCCTCACCATGGAGGGATGAGTCCATTTGGAATTATAGGAAGGGAACATCTAGTTAGACACATCAGGGCTTTTATTTTTTTATACCAACCTTTGCTATTTTCTATATTCACTGTGCACTAATGTTTTACTACCTATTTGTTCTAGAGCACTTATAATAAACTTCTTCTTGTTTAACTGCCTGGGTCCTTACATCTCTTTGGTCACAGTCAAAATGTACTTGGTAATAGGGAAGATAATGGGTTTGGTGGGTGCTCTGGGCCTAGGGTGGCCAGACCGTCCCGGGAGCCTGGGAATGTCCCGGTTCTGGCCCCCTATTCCCGCCTCCCGGGCTGGCTATACCGGGACCATTTAGAGGTCCCGGTTTAGCCAGCCCAGGAGGCGGTGGGCCACGGGCGCCAGCGGGGAAGGCGGCGAGTGAGGGAGGGAGCGTCCCTGCGCCTGCGCAGGGCCCCTGCGCAGGCGCAGGGACGCTCCCTCCCTCACTCGCCGCCTTCCCCGCCCGCGCGCGGGGTCCAGCGGCGGTGGCGGAGGCCTCTCCGCGGCCTCCACTGGTCGCTGGAAGCCCTCCAGAGTCTCTGGAGGGCCTCCAGGGACCAGCGGAGGCTGCGGACAGGCCCCGGAGCAGCCGGCGCTGGTCCCGGAAGGCCTTCCAGAGCCTCTGGAAGGCCTTCCGGGACCAGCGCCGACCAGCGAAGGCCTCCCCGCGGCCTCCGCTGGTCCCTGGAGGCCCTCCAGAGACTCTGGAGGGCCTTCCGGGACCAGCGGAGGCCGCGGAGCAGCCGGCGCTGGTCCCGGAAGGCCTTCCAGAGGCTCTGGAAGGCCTTCCGGGACCAGCGCCGACCAGCGAAGGCCTCCCCGCGGCCTCCGCTGGTCCCTGGAGGCCCTCCAGAGACTCTGGAGGGCCTCCAGGGACCAGCGGAGGCCGCGGACAGGCCGCGGAGCAGCCGGCGCTGGTCCCGGAAGGCCTTCCAGAGCCTCTGGAAGGCCTTCCGGGACCAGCGCCGACCAGCGAAGGCCTCCCCGCGGCCTCCGCTGGTCCCTGGAGGCCCTCCAGAGACTCTGGAGGGCCTCCAGGGACCAGCGGAGGCCGCGGACAGGCCGCGGAGCAGCCGGCGCTGGTCCCGGAAGGCCTTCCAGAGGCTCTGGAAGGCCTTCCGGGACCAGCGCCGACCAGCGAAGGCCTCCCCGCGGCCTCCGCTGGTCCCTGGAGGCCGCGGACAGGCCGCGGAGCAGCCGGCGCTGGTCCCGGAAGGCCTTCCAGAGGCTCTGGAAGGCCTTCCGGGACCAGCGCCGACCAGCGAAGGCCTCCCCGCGGCCTCCGCTGGTCCCTGGAGGCCCTCCAGAGACTCTGGAGGGCCTCCAGGGACCAGCGGAGGCCGCGGACAGGCTGCAGAGCAGCCGGCGCTGGTCCCGGAAGGCCTTCCAGAGCCTCTGGAAGGCCTTCCGGGACCAGCACCGACCAGCGAAGGCCTCCCCGCGGCCTCCGCTGGTCCCTGGAGGCCCTCCAGAGACTCTGGAGGGCCTCCAGGGACCAGCGGAGGCCGCGGACAGGCCACGGAGCAGCCGGCGCTGGTCCCTGGAGGCCTCCAGAGGCCAGCGCCGGTAGCGGAGAGGCCCGGCGCTGGTCCCTGGAGGCCTCCAGAGGCCAGCGCCGGCAGCTCCCTCCCTCCCTCGCCGCGAGGCCACCGCCGCAGGACTCGCCGCCGCCGCCGGACTTTCCGCCGCCCTGGAAGCAGGTAAGGGGTCCGAAAGCGGGGGGGGCGGGGGGCGGCCTTCCTTTCTTCCCTCCCTCCTCCCTCCCTTCCTTCCTTCCCTCCCTCACTCCCTTCCCTTCCTTCCTTCCCTCCCTCCCTCCTCCCTTCCTTGCTTTCTTCCTCCCTTCCTTCCCTCACTCCCTTCCCTTCCTTCCTTCCCTCCTCCCTTCCTTCCTTTCTTTCTTCCTCCCTTCCCTCCTTCCCTCCCCCCTTCCTTCCTTCCTTCCCTCCCTCCCCCCTTCCTTCCCTCCCTCCCCCCTTCCTTCCTTCCTTCCTTCCTTCCTTCCTTCCTTCCTTCCTTCCTTCCTTCCTTCCTTCCTTCCTCCCTTCCTCCCTTCCTCCCTTCCCTTCCCTTCCCTTCCCTCCCTCCTCCCTTCCTTCCCTCCTTATGTTCTTATGTGACACAGAGTGTTGGACTGGAGGGGCCACTGGCCTGATCCAACAGGGCTTCTCTTATGTTCTTATGTGACACAGAGTGTTGGACTGGAGGGGCCACTGGCCTGATCTAACAGGGCTTCTCTTATGTTCTTATGTGACCAGAGTGGTGGACTGGATGAGCCATTGGTCTGATGCAACAGGGCTTCTCTTATGTTCTTATCAACAACAACAACAACAAATTTTATTTGTATCCCGCCCTCCCCGCCGGAGCAGGCTCAGGGCGGCTAACAACATGGCTCAGAGCCAAATTATACAGGTGAATAAAACTACATCAAACATCAAACATTTAATTAAAATCTGGTTAGGCTTTAAAATTAAGTTAATTTTTAAAAGTGCTAGTGCTACATTTACTTTTTCTGATGGCGGTTTCCTTCGTAATTTCCATTTCGATCAGGGAAAGCCAGTCTGAAGAGGAAGGTCTTGCAGGCCCTGCGGAACTGTTCTAGGTCCCGCAGGGCCCGCATTTCCTCTGGAAGTTGGTTCCATAGGCTCGGGGCTACAGAGGAGAAGGCCCGGTTACGGGTGCTTTGCAGCTTCACCTCTCTCGGTCCGGGGACAGTCAGCAGGTTTTTCCCGGCTGACCTCAGTGCTCTCTGGGGTTCATATGAGGAGAGACGGTCCCTAAGGTAGACAGGTCCTCGACCATATAGGGCTTTAAAGGTAATGACCAGCACTTTGTAACGAACCCGGTATGTAACTGGCAGCCAGTGCAGTTCGCGCAGCCCAGGCTGTATGTGCTCCCATTTAGGGAGTCCCAGCAACAGTCTAGCCGCTGCGTTCTGCACCAGTTGCAGCTTCCGGGTTCGGCACAGAGGCAGCCCCATGTAGAGGGCATTACAGTAATCCAGTCTCGAGGTGACCGTTGCATGAAGCACCATTGCCAGATCTTGGCGCTCTAGGAAGGGAGCCAACTGCTTTGCCCGCCTTAGATGGAAAAAGGCTGACTTGGCAGTGGCTGCAATCTGGGCCTCCATTGATAATGCAGGCTCCAGTAAAACTCCCAGGCTCTTAACTCGGTGCGCCGCTTTCAACGGCGCCCCGTCGAAGACCGGGAGAAGTATTTCCCCTCCCCGAGCGCCCCGACCCAGACAAAGGACTTCTGTCTTCGCTGGATTCAGTTTCAGCCCGCTCTTCCTCAACCAGGTTGCCAAATCCTGCAGGGCCCGGTCTAAATTCTCTGGGACGCAGTCAGGCCGGCCGTCCATTAGCAGATAGAGTTGGGTGTCATCTGCGTATTGATGGCACCCAAGTCCGTGTCTCCTGGCAATCTGGGCAAGGGGGCGCATGTAGATGTTAAATAACATCGGTGAGAGAACTGCCCCCTGAGGCACTCCGCAATCCAGTGTGCGCCTCTGGGACAGCTCGCCCCCAATTGCCACCCTTTGTCCCCGATCCTCGAGGAAGGAGGCAAGCCATTGTAAGGCAGACCCCCTCACCCCTACATCGGCGAGGCGGCGGGTCAGTAGCCGATGGTCGACCGTGTCGAACGCAGCCGACAGGTCCAACAACATCAGCACCGCCACACCGCCCCGATCCAGGTGCCGTTGGAGATCATCTACCAGGGCGACCAGTACTGTCTCCGTCCCGTAACCCGGGCGAAAGCCGGACTGGCAAGGGTCTAGGATGGAAGCGTCATCCAGAAAGCTCTGCAACTGCGACGCCACTGCCCTCTCTATAATTTTACCTAAAAATGGTAAATTAGAGACCGGTCGGTAGTTTGCCAATTCGACCGGATCCGCTGTACTTTTTTTCAAGAGGGGACGGACCAAAGCCTCTTTTAGAGATGATGGAAAGCGCCCCTTATGTGACCAGAGTGGTGGGCTGGATGAGCCATTGGTCTGATGCAACAGGGCTTCTCTTATATTTTTATGTGGCACAGAGTGTTGGACTGGAGGGGCCATTGGTCTGATGCAACAGGGCTTCTCTTATATTTTTATGTGGCACAGAGTGTTGGACTGGAGGGGCCACTGGCCTGATGCAACAGGGCTTCTCTTATATTCTTATGTTACACAGAGAGTTGGACTGGAGGGGCCACTGGCCTGATGCAACAGGGCTTCTCTTATATTCTTATGTTACACAGAGTGTTGGACTGGAGGGGCCACTGGCCTGATGCAACAGGGCTTCTCTTATGTTCTTATGTGACCAGAGTGGTGGGCTGGATGAGCCATTGGTCTGATGCAACAGGGCTTCTCTTATATTTTTATGTGGCACAGAGTGTTGGACTGGAGGGGCCATTGGTCTGATGCAACAGGGCTTCTCTTATATTTTTATGTGGCACAGAGTGTTGGACTGGAGGGGCCACTGGCCTGATGCAACAGGGCTTCTCTTATATTCTTATGTTACACAGAGTGTTGGACTGGAGGGGCCACTGGCCTGATGCAACAGGGCTGAAGCAGCCTGTCGGTCACTTCCGGGTTCCTGTCCTGCATCTCAACCTGTGTTATTAGTGACAGGCTGCTTCGGCGTGCCGCTGCGCCGGCCCCCTGGGTCCCACAACGATGGGACCGATGCCACAGGGACAGGCTCGAAACACTCTATAACCCCTCAAAAGAACAGCAGTCTAGCTCGCTTCCCCCGAGCCCTGCCGCCATAAGCCTCAAGGGGGCTCATTTTGCGGCATCTCCCGGCGGGAGGGTGGCACCCGCACGGGACACATATCAAATGAAAGAGGGGGCGCAGGGCTATCAGAAACAGCTGGCGGAGGGAGTCACGAGACCACCCCACTGGGGGATCCACACCCCGAAAGTGATGAAGGTGGCGCAGATAGAGCCAACAGAGCAAACAGGACAAAATAAATAGGCTGCATTATGCAGCACAGTTGAGAAAGTGCCTTATCCCATATACTGATGAAGTATATACAGGATTTCAGAACAAAATTGTTTCCGGCGGTGATATTTGGGGGATTTTTGGGGATGTCACAGGAAGTGCTGTGAAGTCACTTCCTGTTTCCGGCAGTGGCATTTGGGGGAAATGATGTCATTTGGGGGAAATGATGTCACAGGAAGTGATGTCACTTCCCATTTCCGGCAGGTGACGCGGGGAAATGATGTCACAGGAAGTGATGTCACTTCCTGTTTCCCGTGGTGGCGTGACGTCACCGGAAGTGACATCACTTCCTGTTTCCGGCGGCGGGGCGCGCTTCGCGCGCGCGCACCCCTACCTTCCCCCCCCCACCCCCCAACGTGTCCCTGGCTGGCCTTCAGACATTATGGTCACCCTATCTGGGCCCTCCCATACAGACCCTTACCAGAGTGGTGGCAACCAGCAAAAGGCCCTTCCTGGTCCCCTGCTGTGTGACATCCCCTTATGCCTTAATGCAACATTCTGTCAGTACCAGCAAACTCAATTTTGTATTTGCCCTCCAAAACCAGGATTGTATACTAGCTTCAAACTGTGATTTTAACTCCTGCTTTGAAGGGCAAATGCAAACCATAATTTGCCACTTTGGGTACAGTAGCAAACTGTGGTTTGTGCTCAAGTGGAAATCAGTAACTGAATTGACATGTGTAACAAGAGGAGGGAGGGAGAGGATTGTGCACACAAGCATTATTCACATGATGCCAAACCACTATTATATTTAAGCCAACTCATTGTGTCAGTGCACTTATAATTTTTAAAGGTTACTGCATGTGGAACCCTGATCTGGATAGCCCAGGCTAGTCCAGTCTCATCAGATCTTGGAAAGCTAAGCAGGGTTGGTCTTAGTTAGCATTTGGATGGAAAACATCCAAGGATTACCAGGGATGTGATGTGGAGCCAGGCAATGGCAAATCACCTCTGAATATCTCTTGAAAGCCTTATGGGGTCAAAATAAACCAGCTGTGACTTGATGGAACTTTCCAGCACCACTGCATGTGGAAATGTATATGGGTTAAGAAACAAACTTTATTATCTGTATTACGGTTACACAAAATCAGGCCTGTTTTCTGGGGAACGTTGTGGAATGGCATTCTGGAACCCCCTTGTGGAAACAGAATTGTCAAAAAAAAGTTTAGAAGTTCATGAGGGACACCAGTGTGTTTCTCCCTCTTGAGAGTTCTGGCACCTTTTCCACCCAGAAAAAAGCCTTGCATAAAATGTCACATTCTTCTGAGAAGCATAAGTATTTACAATCAAAATCAGAATTATGACAATCTAATTACCATTTTTTGTCATCTTTCACAGAACTCTTATTCTGTTTAGATCTAGAAAAATGTTTGTTTCAGAGAAACATCTGACTGTTTTGGATGAAGTCCTCCCCCTCCCCGGCTTCAGTTTTCCATCAGTCTTGGCAAAAGATCAAAACAGATAACGCTATTTTTGTTTAATCACTGAAGAACAACAAAAATGGGATCTGATGTGAAATCCTCCCTAATTGTAGCTTAAATTTTTACAACCATCTAAGCAAAAGTAGAACTCTAAATTGTAATGTGACATAAAAAAATGAATATCTTGTGTTCACATTTACATTTTTTACTGCTGTGAAGATAATAACACCCCAATTAAAACACAATGCAACCAGCCAGTGACAATGTGTAATTTTATATGGAGCTCTTGCTGAACCTTTCCTGACTTGAGGTTAAAGCCTTGTTCACATCAGTGATGTAAGCAATTTAATTAGACACTATGTTCATGTATAATAGGTCCTAATAGTCAAATATCAGCATTTATAGAGCAGGCAAGGGGAAAAAAACCTTGTCTTTGAACTATAATTGCATTGCCTCTCCCCATCAAAAGGTTAGTGCGTCCCTTGCCTAGCTCAGCAAAAGCAGCATCTTGCTCCTTGTTTGAAATGGATGTGATAGCTGTCCTTTTAGATGTCTATAGATGGAAGCCCTTGCCCAGCTGTCATTTGTAAGTTTCTGTTCCTCATGTATCAAAAACAAAACAACACAAACCCTTGCTTTGGGCACCTCTACTTACACAACAATCCCTGGGTAACCAAATGGGGCCCTTAAGGTACTTTCATGTGCTACACAGAAATCTCACCCTCTCTACAAAACATAACTGAGCCCATTTATGGAGGATGGAATAAAACAATCTGAAAAATAAATACATAAATAAAATATCAATAACCTTTACAACAGCCCTGAAAGGTAGATGAACATTATGGGGGAAGGGTGAGGTTGCTCAAAAGACAGTAGCTTGCCTAAGGTTGCCCAGTGAATTCATAGCTTGATAGTGAGAGCTGACCTGGTGATTCCTTGTTGAACAGTTTTGCCAAGTCTTCAGCATACTGAAATTCTAGAGG
The DNA here is from genome assembly GCF_032191835.1 of Heteronotia binoei. Taxonomy (NCBI): domain Eukaryota; kingdom Metazoa; phylum Chordata; class Lepidosauria; order Squamata; family Gekkonidae; genus Heteronotia; species Heteronotia binoei. Next base: position 42,797,706 of record NC_083226.1, read on the forward strand.
AGAGGTCTAGTGATCACCAGAGGTAGGCCCTAGTGGTGTCATATTGTACCAATAAAATCTGATATCCAAAATCTGATAGCCCAAAAGAAAAATAAAATCTGATATTCAGGACATAATGCAAATAACTCTACTCCCACTAAGCTCTACATATATGCTTACTAACATGCCAGACCAGTGCAGACCAGTCTAACATGTACCAACATCAGAGAAGTGAACTGCCCTCTTCCCTTCCCACCCAAGCATCTAATTCTCTGCCTGTACACATCTCTGACAGATATTACTGATTAAAACTTGAGCTACTTCTTGTCATACAGTTAGGGTTGCCAAGTCCAATCCAAGAAATATTTGGGGACTTTGAGGGTAGAGCCAGGAGACTTTGGGGTGGAGCCAGAAGACATTGGGGTGGAGCCATAAGCAAAGTTGTGACAAGCACAATTGAACTCCAATGAGAGTTCTGGCCATCACATTTAAGGGAACTGCACATCTTTTAAATGCCTTCCCTTCATTAGAAATAATGAAGGATAGGGGCACCTTTTTGAGGGACTCATATAATTGGTCCCCCTGGTCCAGTCTTTTTGAAACTTGGAAGGTGGCTTGAGGAGTCATCAGATGCTATGCTGAAAATTTGCTGCCTCTACCTAAAACAACAGCCCCTCCAGAGCCCCAGACACCCCCAGATCAATTCTCTATTATACCCTATGGGAATCAGTTTCCATAGGGAATAATGAAGTGTCCAGCAGACATTCCCCCTCCACCTGTTTCTGATGACTCTGAAGCGGGAGAAGGCCTGCTCCCACCTGGGGATTGGCATCTCTACTCACGAGTTGCTGAACTTCCAACTTTTTCAAAGTAACACAGAGTAACCAAAGGTTCAAGTTTACCATTCCTATGCAAACGACCTCTGAAAAGATTGTGCAACCAACAGAGGATCTGTGCTTCTTTCACAGTCACTGGGAGCAGCCATGTTTTTCTGCCTGCTCCCCCTGCCCCCCTTCAGCCTTAAAAACACAGACACACCATCCCAAGAGGAAGCCTTTCCAAGTGGAGTCTGAAGCCTGCAGAGGTGGAAAGGCACATGGTGGTTGTGGGGGTGGGGCTCTCCCCCCCCCCAACTAGCCAGCTGACTGGGAGTGGGAAGGAGCCTGGGAAAGTGGGAGAACCCCCGCTGGGACCTGGGGATGGGCAAGCCTACATACAGTTGTCCAGACAAATATGATTGGCTAGGACAGGCAGAAAGTTATACAGAGGATCTACATGTTGATGACTATTGTGGAGAGAGGGATGTAGCTCAGCGGTAGAGCATCTGCCTTGCATGCAGAAGGCTCCAAGTTCAATCCCTAGTATCTCCTGTGAAGAGAATCAGGAACATGGTGGTGTGAAAATCCTCTTTTTGAGAACTTGGAGTGCTACTTTCATTCAGAGTTGACAATACGGACCTCGATACAGCAGTGGTCTGACTCAGCATAAAATAGCATCAGGTAATCATCCACATTCTGAATTTTCTTCTCTGGATAAGAAATGTGAGGCGTGGAGCTCTCCCAGGATTATGATATCCAGACTGCAGAGATTAGCTCCTCTGAGGAAATGGTACTTTCAGAAGGGCTGGCATCAAATCCTCACTGAGTGCTCCCCTTCCACAAACTATACCTTCCCCATGCATTCCCCCAAATCTCTAGAAATTTCCCAAGTCAGAGTTGCATGCTTGCAGACTCACAATATAGTACTGCGGTCTTCTTCTCTGTTCCTTTGTAAAAGTCAGCATGTAATGTGTACATACATATAATTCATGTTTTCTTCTAGTACAATAGGCTAGCTGATCACAGCCTGAACCCAGAGATTTCAATAGTTGACCTAGAGGTATGGTTTAAAATCCTGAGACTCCAGAGGCAGAGACCTGAAATCTGGCAACCTTTGTGAAGAGTTAAACCCAAGCCCTCACTCATGGAAGAGGTTGACTTTGAGAAAAGGATAAGGGACAACAGTACTCTGCAAGAGAACATATATACACAGATTTCCTCCATGAGTAGGCACCATGATAATTTTGTATAGGCAAGGACACTTTGCTCATGCCCACTCCCACTTTGAACACCCTGAGTTCATGCATGGAAGGGTATCGTATAGAGCAGGGGTGGCCTACGGTAGCGCTCCAGATGTTTTTTGCCTACAGCTCCCATCAGCCCCAGCCATTGGCCATGCTGGCTAGGGCTGATGGGAGTTGTAGGCAAAAAACATCTGGAGAGCTACCATTGGCCACCCCTGGTATAGAGGGCTATAGTCTCACATCCTTCCTTTCTGAGAACTGACCTTTTCCTTAGCTTTTCTGATAGCTTCTGTCTTAAATCCTTCAGCTCACCCTTCCCTTTTCAAGAGTCTGAGTGTTCAGTCAGTGGCTGCCTGAGACATCACGGCAGCTCACCCAACTCGGGTGAAAGTAGAAATGTCCCTCACTGATTGGGGCATAGAGTGAACTTTCTGATTATTCTTGCTGCCCTCCTAAACTAGTAATATTTCCAAGTATGCACCACGCATATTGAGGAGACATGAAACACTTTTCTTGAATGACACAAGAGTGCATTGTGAGTGAGACAGAACAGCAGAGGAGCTAATCCAAGGAGGGACTCAATGACATTACACAATAATGATTACTTGATTGAAGGGGTCCCCCCATATTTTAAAAAAAATATTTCTATTGTAAAGAAAGGAGAAACACTTTCAACACCTGGAGGAGGAGGAGGATGGTACAATGCCTCTAGAAGAAGGTTACTGCCATACCAGTTGTCATTGAAGCCCTTGGAGCAGTGCCTGGAAGTATCAAGAAACACATGGACACTCTGGGCACTGAACAAATAACACAGCTCAGTTCCAGAAGACTGTGTCACTTGAAACAGCTAGAATCCCGAGAAAATACCTCTGTAATAGCCAAGAACACCATCTACCAATCAAATATCTGTCTGTGACAATTCATAATAACAGTGTACCATCAAATCATAAACAGCTCATGTCACCTACAGGACCATGGGGTTTACAAAGTAAGAAATAAGCAAAAGTGGTTTTGCCATTGTCTTCTTCTGCATAGCAACCTCAATCTTCTGTGGTGGTCTCCCATCCAAGTAGTAACTGTGCCTGGCCCTGCTTCACTTACGAGTCCTGAAGAGACCAGGCTACTTAGAGCTCAATCTATGTTTACTACAAAAATTATACTTTTTAAAAAGCTAAGGTAAAGTTTGTTTGCTAGTACACCAGAAATGCATATGGACATATGGAAATTAAGTTCTGAAATCATTGGGATTTATTTCAGAGTAAGATGTTTAAGATCAAGAAATCTGTTGAGGTCCCATGCACCTCTGGGTGCATATGTCCAGGTTCCAAACCCACCAACCTTACTGGGTCCATGTGTCATTGGGAGAAAGTACTATTGTCATGCTAAGGAGAGAAGGCCAGTTATCCAAAGAACCAGTTAATGAAGATGTGTGGATGTAATGTCATCTTCAGCTTCCAAGAATCACTGGCATAGGGATTGGAAATCATCTGAACATCTCCATTACTCTTGTGGGGAAGAATGGTTAACAAATACTAACATGCATTCTGGCCAAGCACACCATTCAGGGCTGCCTAAGCCCACAAATACCCTCCCAGAGTGTTATGTATGCATATTTTATTTCTAATTTATGGCTTCAAATTGCAACTAAAAGTGCAGTAAATTCACAGCACTGTTTTACCCTGACATAGTCTAACCAAATAGTAAATTATCTGCTTTCATCAGGATGGCAAAAAGAAGAATGCTGCAAAATTTTATGAAACAGAAATGCCATTTTGCATCACAATCAATTTTAGGGCTTCAGATTTGCTGAAGAGCTGCTTTTTCTTCTGTAACATAGTCTGTATTTTCCAAGTTGTAGAAATCTCCATCAATCTCCTTGTTATTTATTGTAGCCATATTTTATATTGATATCATCTATAGTCAGGTAAATAGCTGATGTTATGTGATTTTGCACTTAAAGAAGACTATCTTTTTCAAGAAAAGCTTTCTGACATATGCCTGCAAAGAAATGCATGCTAATTTATTGAGGTCTATTACTATGGATTAGGTAACTGCAGCATTTAAAGAGAATTTCCAATTACATTCTTTATTATATATATATATATATATATATATATATATATATATATATATATATATATATATATATATATATAGTATATGCTACATGACATATATTATATGTCAGAGGTACAAAAACTGCTTGATTGAAGCTTGCTAGATACCATTAAATAAACCAACCAGGATATCCCCACAAGAAGATTGCTGTGACTTTAAAAAAAATTGGCTGCCTTTTCTGTCCTTTCTGCATCATTAGTGCTAACAGAAAGATACAAGTGTGAACAATCAGTGGCTGATGAAAATGTGGTAAGTTTCCTTGAGTTCCTGAGATGAGAATTAACCTGAGAACCAATGTGGTGTAGTAGCTGGGTGATGTTGCTTCATACATATACTCTGGGGTTCTGTATACATGCTTCAGACCCACAGTCAGCCATGAATCTCCTTAGCTTACCCAGCTGATTTTGCTGAGTGACCTTTCAGTCCAATCGCTCTTTTTGCTCTCATCCTAACCAGCCTTTCAGGGTTGTGATGATAAAATGACCTCTGAATTTATTTCTCCATAGAGCTTTTGCTCTACTGGGTGACAATGAGGATTACTTTGAAATGTTGGAAACTTATTCCATTTGGAAAGATAGCATTTAGTTGAATATATGAAGCTGTCTTATACTGAATCATAGCAATAGGTCCATCTACTTCAATATTATCCACTCTAACTGATAGTTGCTATTCATAGTGTCTAATAGGGAAAACCTTCCCCAATGTCTTCAGCTTTAGATGCTTTTACTGGAGATGCCAGAGACTGAACCTGGGACCTTCTGCAAGCATATGAAATTCCTCATCGTCGTCTATGAAGGTCTGTCTGCAGTTCTGTGCTGGCTGAATGCAGTTCTCTGGGGTTTGAGGCCTCAGTCTTTCATATCACCTACTTTATGACCCTTTTTTGACTGGAGATTATATGGATTGAGACTGGGACCTTCTGCATGCATAGTTACAGAGTTACAGCCCCTCTCCTAGGAATGAGCCCTAGTCAAAAAGTTTACTCCTGAGTAAACGTACATGCATAGGATTCCACTGCACATTGGACTTATAAGTGAAATTGTTACAATTATCCTGTTATAGGCTTGCAAAGGATGAATGTTTATTTCTCATATTCCCATGCTTTTTTTTTATTTTAAGCAGAATAAGTTATTTTGCAAATTTCAGTTGTGTTTTGGAATGTCTGAACCCAGAGTTCTTACCATTACCATGAATGATAAAGAACCATCCTCAGTGATCTGTTAGTTCAAGCAGTTTTACAGAGCTCTGTGATGTTACTGACGTTACTTGGGGAAGAGGAAGCAGGTGGAGGCACCATCTGTCATTCCTACCTCAATGGATGATTTGCATTAAAGTTTGAAGAGCAGCAGCCTAGTGATGAAACAATCAAAGTTTGCCTAGTAAACTGTGCATAAAATCATGGAAATAAATAAGAACAGATATCTAACACTTTTTTTTCTACTAGTGTCTTCCCTTTGTTTTACATTATTTCCAATAAGGATAGAACCAGGAGAGAAGGGGGTGGCAGATTGGCACACATCGAGAAGTAAGAAAAAATGGAATTTTTTTCCCTTGGCAAAACCAAATTCTCAGAGCACTATGGGAGCACATATACCATTTACATTTTGATGCCATGAAGCTGATAGAACCTTTCCATAGTCTGGCCATTTTAAGGATAAATGATAAGACAGGTGACCATACTACTGACTGTTGGAATTAAATGTGACCAAATGTTGGAATTTGCCAAAGGAGGGAAGTTGAGAACTTCTCAGCAAAGTTGATTTCAGAAGGGGGGCACTTGTGCGAAGAGTGGATTAGAGATAGGCCTGCAAGCATATGTCCATTAGGGACAATAAAAAGTCAAGAGGGAATGGTAGAGTCGAGATAGACCTGCCTAAATATATCCTTTGGGGACATTTAAGAGTCTCTTGCTCTGACCTGGATGGCTGAGGATAGCCCAATTTTGTTAGTTGTCAGAAGTTCAGCATGGTCAGCCCATTAGTACTTGGATGGGAGACCACCAAAGAAGTCTAGGATCATTAAACAGAGACAGATCATGGCAAGCCACTTCTGTTCATCTCTTGCTTTGAGAACCCTACAGGATTGTCATAGTTGGATGTGACTTAACAGAACTATACACAACCAAGAGCCTTTTTACACTTCAGAGCCAAATGTGGGATAGCAGTTCCTTCCTTCATTCTCAGGTGACTATCATTCCAAGATTATGCATTATATATATCCCCAAGAGGATCTCTTTTTTTGCCTTTCATTGTCAGTATGCACTAGGGTTGCCAGCCTCCAGGTTAAAAAAAATGCAACTGTGACAATATTGTTGTGAAGCCTGGAGATCTCCCAGTATTATAACCAAACTCCAGATAGAGATCAATTCCCCTGAAGAAGAAGAAAAAAGGTTGCTTTGGATGGTGGACTCTATGGCATTATATACCAATGAAGACCCTCTCCTCCTCAGTGTTAGCCAAAATGCCCTCCAAACGAGGTTGGGGAATTAGTTAGGTGGGCACCTGGCTCACTCGGAATCTTTTTACCTATGTATAAAAGATTAACCAACCAGAGAGTGCTGCTTAAACAATGGGACTCTAATTTAGTAAAACCAATTACAATTTATTAAGAAAAATATAGTCTTCCATACAAGATAAAAATACACATACAATCATACATACACTCAGTCCTAAGAAATATAGATAGATGGATAGGGAAACATATAAGGGTAGACACACAGGGTAATATTACCTATCGTAGTCTTCAAGGAAGGCTCCAATGGTGACAAAAGAGGACGGGGGAAATGGACCCAAAACTGTGGCCAGAATTGGGGATGGATCTAGACAGCGGAACTGGGATACTGCTAGAAGCACACCTGAGTGGAGTTGAGTCAGAGGTTATAAGGACTCCCTTGAGCCCTCAAGGGATGGGAGGTAGGAGGGAGGAGAAAGCGGAGGCTCTGCAATGACCAGGAGGGCTGGACTATTGCAGAGCCAATAGCAAGTTCCTTGGTGGCACCTAATTGGGCACCTGCTCTTGACCAATGAGCTTGCCTGGATCCTGGGTACCTGAAAGAATCTTCCTGATTAGAACAGGCCATGGGGTGGCTCCGAAGTGACAGAATAGAAGTGATTACTGGGTGGGGAACACTTAAGATTAGATGGACTTATCTGAAAAGGTGACAATAGAGAATCAAATATTGACCTAGGTATCACCCGGTTTAGACAAAAGACTTGGCTCATGCAGGAGATGTCTTCCTCTTTCTTAGTCTTCTTCCTGGCACCAGTCTTTGTCCTGGGCTTCGTTAGACAAAGGCTTGAGTGGTCTGGCAGGATCCATGCCTGGATAAGCTTGATTGCCTTATGCAAAAGTTGAAGCAGCGGTTGGATATGAAGTCAGGAAAACAAGATGAATTCTAGTGGTGTTAGCCTTTGGTTCATGGAAACAGGCTGGAAACTGCTTGCCTGTACAGTTCATGGTGGTGTGGCTTCTTTTACTGCAGCGGCCAAGACTGGGCACACAAGGAGTAGCTGGAGCACGTCTGTAGTTTTGGCTAACACCCATCAGAGATGTAGAATGCAGCTGCAAAGCTGAGGCCTATAGTATCCACATAAGCCTTAGAAACTGTAAGCAAAGTCCACTTCTTAGAGCAGATGTGTGAGAGTCAAAACTCCAGGCACCCTGGCAACCATACTGGTGATCACGATGTCCATATGTACGAAAAGTAGGGGGCTTTCCTTATACCAGACCCTGCCTTCCCCTGGCTCCACTGAAAAATCAGGTATTTCGCAGTCCAGAGTTGGTAGCCCTAGTACTACATATACATAAAACAGGGGTGGCCAACGGTAGCTCTTCAGATGTTTTTTGCCTACAACTCCCATCAGCCCCAGCCATTGGCCATGCTGGTGGGGCTGATGGGAGTTGTAGGCAAAAATCATCTGGAGAGCTACCGTTGGCCACCCCTGACATAGAACATTCTCACAGGCAGTGTGATGCACTATTACAGGGAAGGGGATATGTACCTCCCATATCTCCATCCAGTCCTTATTACCATTATGATCATGATGAGCTTAATGGGAATCTTTAAATGAACTTAACCCTGTGATGGGACTGCATCATGCCTTAGGCTTACAGTTTGAGTTATCAATGATAATTATCATGACTGTCATTTGAGATCTATCGGGACTGTCATGCCAGTGTGGCATACTAGTTAAGAGCAGCAGACCTTAATCTAAAGAACTGAGTTTGTTTCCCCACGTGTCCCCATGAAGTCTGCTGGGTGACCTGAAGCCAGTGACAGTTCTTTCAGAACTCTCTCAGCCCCACCTGATTCCCAAGGTGCTTGTTGTAGGGAGGGAAAGCAATTGTAAGCTGCTTTGAGAATCCTTGAAGTAGAGAAAAATGGGGTATTAAAACCTCCTCCTCTTCTTTTTCTTCTTCTGCCTGCTGTGGTTAATTCCTGAGGCAGGAGCTGTCATTCCAAATTGGGATACTGGTCTGGCCTTTCATCTTTGAACCGTATTGTGCCAGTTTTCATCAAGCGCTACAAAAACCTCCTGGAGGAATATCCCTCTTCTCCACTGACCCTTCCCTTGCTACAAATTGCTCTATCTGATATGTGAACCATGCAAAGGACATTTCTGTACACTTAAAAACAAAACAAAACCAAAAAATAAAGAGGCCCACTGGGAATATCTGGCCTTATCACACCAAAGAGCTAGGCTGTAGATAAAAAGAGTAAGGATAAAAAGCCTCTCTGAGAGTAAACGCTGGAGGGGAGAGTGTATTGCATTGCGAGCTCTTCATTTCTTTCTGCTGAAAATGGCATGATCAAACCTTTGATACAGACTAAGGTTACTGCCGAATGTTACCAAAGAGGGGGAGACTATGTGGTGAATTTGTTGAGGTGAATCTGGGGATTCAATTAAGCAAAACAGACAAGGGATTTTGAGGCAAGTAAAATGTTAGTCTCTTATTTTATTTGGCTAAAAAGAAACTGAATATTCGCTTTGTTCAAAATCTTGCTCTTCAATTTCAGACATCCAAGGAATCACTGAAAAGCAGATAGGCCTGCCAAAATGCAGAGAGGGTTGGATCCAGTGACTTCCTTCCACTAAGTGAGATGACTACATGGAAAGGAGTGCTCCTCACCATGGAAGGACTCATTGGATTTAATCCACTCATGTGTATTCACTGAAGCCTTCCTCCAGCCTAAGGAGATAAAATGGCTTCTGTTTCAAAGGAAGAGCCACTTAAGGGGGAAGAAAATTAGGCTGGAGGAAAATTTCATGCCACTGACTCTTGGTCTCTTAACTTTGAGCTGAACATAATAAATATAGAGGGCATGCACTGGGGGAAAGGGAGATTTTTTTTTTTTTTTTGAGATTTATAGAAAAATAGCATTAACCAAATATTACAACAACACCCCCAGGGAGAGTGGCTTGTATTCAACAAACTGCAAACCATGCAAAGCTTTTTAAATGGAATTTTCTGCCCTCCCCCACAAATGCATATCATGGAGCCTCCCCAAATCCTTTTTCTATGGGCTAGGGGATGCTCATAAACAGGAGGCGGGCAAAGAGAAAGCCTGCAATTGAAGAAGGGATCTATGAAAAGGGACCTCCTTCTCTATGTCAGCAGAGAATGACAGCAGGATACAAGCGATGTTTAGCAACTATAGATTCAGGTGGGTAGCGGTGTTGGTCTGAAGCAGCAGAACTGAGTTTGAGTCCAGTGGCACCCTTAAGACCAACAAAGTTTTATTCAAGGTATAAGCTTTCGAGTGCACACACACATCTTCACATACAATGAAATGGAAATCACCTATACATATGTATATGTCTATACATATAGATAGAGGGTGAGCAGTAAATTAGCATACAACACAGTGAAGATGTTTAATAGATTCAAGGACCAAAAAGCTTACTTTATATGGTAACCATTTGTTTGGGTAAGGAAATAAATATATCAAGATTGGAGATAGATGGGCAGATGTATCCTTAATTGTGGAATGCTGAGAGTAACTAACTGAAATCCTGCCTTTATACTCCATCTCCTTTCAAGCAGAAGCATGCATGCACATGAAAGCTTATACCTTGAATAAAACTTTATTGGCCTTAAAGATGCCACTGGACTCAAAACTTTTTCAGTTCACTTGAATGCCAGAAGATGTATTTGTTTAGCATTGTAATAATTTCCTTTGGGAATTTACTATAATTTTATTTTACCCTTCCTTCAAGAAGCTCAGGGTAGCCTTATCAGCCTCCCCTCCTCTATACTACCTTCACAGCAATCCCCTGAGGTAGATTAGGCTGAAAATGAGATAGGTCAAAAGGTATGCTTGCTGAACCAGTTTAATGTAATGGTTAGGAATGATGGATGCTAATCTGGAGATCTGGGTTTGATTCCCCACTCCTCCACATGCAGCCAGCTGGGTGAACTTGAACCAGTCATAGATCTCTCAGAGATGTTCTCTCAAGAGCAGTTCTCTCAGCTCCACATACCTCACTACTGGGGCAGGGTACAGATGGGCAACTCCATGCATGTGGAAGGCATCCCAAATCACACTGCTCCAAAATGGAGTGGACAAATCCCATTCACGCATTCCCACATGAGATGTCTGTATATTACAAAGGAGGCACTTTGGCGCATTCACAAGGTTGTTGCACACCATCCCATTAGCACAGTTTGGATTTCTTTTTTTCCTTTATATTTTAGTGGCCATGCACTCATATGCTTATGCACTCATACACTCATGTGTTCTGTGGCAGTGAGCACCTAGAATGGATGGGAGGATTCACACCACCAATTTGCCTTGCTTATGCACTCCCATGGGAGCCAGGAAATGCAGGAGGGGTGTGGCAGGAGAGTTTGCTACCACTTCCCTACTGGTAGCTATTTGATCCATCTCAGAGACATCAGAGGATGGCATGAGTGCAAGAGCGGAATGGGCAACAGCTGTGCCTGTCTGACCTTGACTTTTTAATTCACCTGGGGGAAGTGCCTCTGTCAGCTCAGATTGGATGCCTGAGTCCAACCAGGCTGTCTGTTGTGGGGGAAATCCCAGTAGCAGCCATGTTGGTCTGAAGCAATAGAACAAAGCAGCAGACAGGTGCAACTTAGTTGGTCTTAAAGGTGAACTTGTCTACTGCTTTGTTCTGTTGTGGGGAAAGGAAGGGAAGGAGATTATAAACTGCTCTGAGACTCTAAGTGAAGGGCAGGGTATCAATCCAAACCTCCTCCTCCTCTTTGCCTCCTCCTCCTCCTCCCACCAAGCTCCCATAGCAGAGTGGGTATTTGAACTTGGTTCTCTAGACCTTATTCCAATAATATGACCACTACACCACACTGGAAATACATAATGATGTTATTAGCAACGGCTCTGTATATTGTATTGAAGAATAAAAATAAAAGTTGGACCCATTACGCTATAGTCAGCTAAATTACATATCTTAGCAGCAAGAATCTTCTACAACTTCTCAGATACTGAAATCCATACCACTGTGTTCAAGTACAGATTGCAATGGCCTGGTTGAACTGAACCAACAGCAGCATTTAATCAGCCTGTAATAGAGGAAAGTACTTAAGTCCATTGAGCAAATTAGTCACTTTGAATTATTGTTTACTGTATATTGATTCAATTATTAATAGGCAGATACCTGACCCAGAAGTTATTGCTATTGTAAGCTGAGAAAATGTGAAGATGCAATTGCTCTTCTAATTACCTTGTACTCACTTAATTGGAATTGTCATGGGTATGCTGTTTTGCTTGCTATGGAAATCTAGAAAGAAGTAGTGGAAAGTCAGGAGAAAGAAAGATGGCTTTTTAAAATTAAATTTGCCAAATGCAAATGTAACAATTTCACATCATTTGGATTGCCACCATCCCTCTTCCATCAAGATACTGGAGTTTGTTTGTTTGTTTTAACATTGCTTCCTCTACCACATGGGGCAACCAAAGTGAGGAACAATTATTATAAAACCTTGGACACTAACAGTAAACCAGTTAAGCACTGAAGCATGTCATAAATCAAGGCCCAGGACCAACACCATTAAAAATAAACAAAATCCACTCTACCTCCATTTAAGTCTTTCCAAGCTGTCTTTCTAAGCTGTTCTGGAAGATATTTGGAAAAGAGTGCCGATAGTTACATAGAGCGTTGCCCAGACATCACCAGTGTGATGATATCACTTCCGTGTGACATCACTTGGACCTCCCTTTGTCTCCGGCACGTCCCTCACTAGCTAGCTGATAAGCGGTGGGGGCAGGGCCTGGCAGCAAGGACCTACTTTCAACTGGGGGACTGGCAACCCAGCCTCTGCACATGCATGCCACTAAAAAAATGTGCAAAAGTAAGTAAGGGGGAAAATGGATTAAGCATGGAGTTGTATGTCATGCTTAAAACTAAATTCTGATTGGGTAGAACCTAAAAGGGGGCAATACGTATTCTTTGTTCTCAATATCTGAGATTTTCTTCTTATATATTCATAAAAACCCACTTCCCAAGATGTTTATGCTGAATATGTAACTAAGTCTCCCATCTCTGTATGTACGTTTGGCTAATGTGATTGTGCCTCATCAGACAGATGCCAGTCTGCTGATGCAGTATGCAATCAAGGCCAGGCTTGACACCACTAAAAAGGGATGGGAAGCATTTATGCCATTGTTGCAATATTAAAATACATTCTTTTGCCAAAGAAACAACCCCCACCCACCCAACAACACAGCTGTTGTTTTTAAAGCCATTTCAAATGATGCAAAGGATTAAATGTTAAAGAAAATTTGGCATCTGATTTTTAGTGGAAGATGTACTGAACAACAGGCTTGTACAAGTTGTGAGTTGCAGCAGGCTGTCTGCTGAAAAGCTGGGTCCCAACTTAAGCCTGCTGGTGAATACTGACCAATGAGAAACATATCAGGGCTGCATCCACACATTGGCTGAATCCAGATGGCCAGTTTGGGCCAACACAGGAACGGCCCATGTCCAGATCGAAAAGGCATGTTCAAATGTGCACATCTGGGGCCCACCTTGCTCACACCTTTACCTCGTCCTCAACCATCACTCTGCCACTTCAAAAAGCTGCCAGGTAGGAAGTGGTAGCAAATTGTTGAAGTGTTTCCAGGGCACCTTTCCTGGCCATCTGAACACCATTGAAGCATCATTCAAGTGCTTGAGTGGTGTGACCACCCCTCCAGGGCGTGTGCAGCCCATCCCTGTTCTGGCAGTGAGCTGTGTGCTGTCTGGCTGCCCTGGGGGTGCTTTCCACTATGCCAGCTTTAGTCTGCAATGGGAGGCTGCCGCTCCAAGCTGCCCATCTGTATCCAGCCGTTATTGGGTATTGCACTGTCATTGACCTATAACAGTCATTATCATCATCCATGCGCATGCCAATACAGTTGCAAATGGTTGCTGTAGCACAACAATAGCACAGTATCCATCTGGAGAGCACATCTGGAGGTTGGCAACCCTAGAAAGAACGGAACATCAAAGATGGGGATTCCATACTGACCAAGCTTATCAGATGTAGTCTTTCTATTATCTTTCTATTATCTATACATTTGGATTGTACATCATTTGGTGGACATTTTGCTACATTCTTTTGCCACAAAATTTTTTATCTCAGTACTTATTTAGGTTTTTTTTTTTTTTACTAACAGTCAAGGAATATATATATATATATATATGGAATATATCATAAGATATCTGCTCACCATCCAAGGAGCTGTATTGTAAATATTTGCTTACATGATCTGTATGTTCTAATACTGTCCATGTGTTATTGAGATATAAAGAATTTTGAACCATGTGGGAGGCAGACACATTACTAAGCTGGCTACACAGAAAGACTGGTGTTGAATAGAGCTGGAGAGAGCAAGCCAGCAGGGACTGAGATAAAGTGGGGACTGAGAGGCCGTCTGAAAAGAAGCTGAGGGGAAGAAAAGTGCAGATGAAAGAAAGAAATTTAGGGGAAGGTCGTCTGTGAAAGAAAACAGGGCACTTCCGCACCCACAGCTGAACCATATTCTTACAGATGATTTCATAACGTCCTATTATTTGGTGAACTGCAATGGTGTTATCCTGACATTGGCAGGGAGACAACAAATAGAATGAGTTGACTGAAATCCATTGACTTTCAAATGGCTCCCAAATAATTGCACAAGTGAATAGGGCAGTTTTTGTGAAGAGAAGGAGGAGGAAGAGGCAACACAAGCCCTTTGGAACTTAGTTCATGGACTTTTAATTTTTTAACCATTATGAAAAAGGTTGAATGCTTTGTAAAATTTATGACATTAAAGCATTCATCAATGTTTCCCAGGAATAATTAAGTATGAGTGTACAACATCGTAACACTGTGTAATAGTTTTATATGCTCTTTCTCCAATATATGGTTGTACACACAACTGAGGTGTGAATATTGAAAATATTTCCAGTGCATTGCTATTACTTTATTACAACACATTTTCTCCAGGGGAGTTGATCTCTGCCAACTGGAGATCAGTTGTAAGAGCAGGAGATCTCCAGGCCTCACCTGGAGGCTGGCAATCTTAGCAAGAAGACAGAAGTCTTACAGGTTAAACAGAGGAAGGAGTAAGTGTTGAAGAATGAAGGGGGGATTAGGGGTCAGGGAATGTTTTAAAAATTGAGGTGATAAGAAGCAGGACGAGTGGAGCAGTGAAGCGACTGCTGCTTAGCCTACAATCAATTTCCACAAGCCCATCTCCATTCTCATTGCTACCATTTGGTATGCAGATCACTGTTTCCTATTAAAAACCTTGTTTACATGCTTCCTGCTTCAAACTAGAGCACCCCCACAGAACATTATTCTTCATATTGGCTCTGTTCTTGCTTGCAGTCAGGAAGCATGCTGACCCAGCTTAATATACCATGTCTGAAACGCCCTTGTATATAGTCAGTGTTGAGACAGCTGAATTATAATGGATTAGGCTAGACGATTTTAAATGAGGTCTAATGGAGGCAAGGCTCTAATCTAATTATACTAAAATGCCAAGATTATCAATATGGCTTTGTACATTGTAGAGACTTCAGACATCTGTGTAAAACAAATCTTAACCAAAAGGTCAGCTCTGTTCTCAATTAGGTCCTCAAATGACTTTGTTGAAAAGGGTTCACCACTCAGAAGGTTTCACCCAGGCCTTGCTCCAATCAGGAGCAAACTCTCACTGATTTTAATGAAGCTGGATTTCATCTGGAAATAGAACTTTGCAAGAACGGCAGTACTGATTGCACCATTTTTTCAACGTTGATATTAAGAGATGGCCTCTTGGTACCATCTTCTGTATACCAAATTTGAGAGATGTACAGAGGACTTCTTGGTGGCTACTCCTCAGTTTTGGAATTGCATTTATGCGGTCTGAAAAAGGCTGAATGTCAAATTGAATCAATCTCATGTTGAAGCTACTTCTTTTCCAATGGCTTTCCACTTTCCTAAGCACTGTTGTCTTCTCCAGCGAGTCTTGTCTTTTCATGATGTGGCTGCAGAATGAGAGCTGAAATTTATTCATCTGAGCTTCTATGGAGAGTTCAGGCTTGACTTGATCTAGAACCCATTTATTTTTCTTTTTTTAGGTGTCTGATGGCCATAAAGCTCTCATAGAATCATAGAGTTGTAATGGAGCTCCAGGGTCATCTAGTCCAACCCCCTCACACAATGCAAGAAATTCACAAATACCTCTCCTCCAAAACCACATTTCAAATGAATCATTTTTTTTTTCTTGTCAACTTTCTTCATGGTATGGTATGTTGCTTCAAACCGTCATATTTTCTTCAACATGGTTCTTATAGTCAGTGATCTTTATCGCGTTGAAACCCCCAGGTGTGGCAGCTTTGGGCAATGTCAAGTGCCTTCAGGCCACCACTTTAATGGTAAGAACTTGTCAAGAAACTTTTTGGCTGGACAAATGCAGAAAACCTTTAAAAAAATAAAAACCTAACACGTCAATTCAAAAGCCTTGGAGAATAAGGTTAGTGAATGGAATACAGTTACTATGGTGATGCTGTAAGTTCACTGTCTAATGCCTGGATGAGTTTGTATAAGGGGTAGACAATACAACAGATCCTTTTGCTTGGCATTCTGGGCTGGTTTTCTGCTCAAACAGCTGAGGTGAATCCCTGAGTTGCTGCCAGCTCTGCTGGGCTGGTGGTATGTCAGAAGACAACAGGTGTGGGTTTTGCTTAACTTCACCCCCTGACCTGTGGAGCTGCTGGCGGGATCTAAGGCACTGGCAGGACCAGTGTCTTGTGCAACTCTTGTCTCCATCCCTTTTCTGTTTGCAAATCTAGTAATATTTCCATAGAAATACCAGAGCCAAAATGGTTGCCCACCTTAGTCTGTGATGTTGCTCTAAAGAAGTCTGCACCATTGTCAAACAATGTCAAAATCAAGTGAGAGCTCAACAAACAAGTGTAAGATAGTTCCTAACAATATACAATGTAACAATACAATACTGATATTAGAAATGGCTCTAATTGTTGTCTTTTATGAAAGATCTCACAATAAGTAATATACAATGGAGCAATCTGATGATGGTTGTAGCACATTGACATAAATCTGTGCATGATTTGCACTTGAATTATTGGCAGTCATTCATTTCTATTGGTTGCCTTTCTTTAAAGCTTTCCTAAGAAAATCTTTTTCCCTGACCTGGATAATTCAGGCTTGCTGCATCTGGTAAGATCTTGGAAGCAATACAGGATCAGCCCAGTGCTTAGATGGGAGACTGCCAAAGACCACCAAGCTAGCTATGCAGAGTCAGGCAATGGCAAACCACCTCTGCACATCCCTTGCCTTGTCTGATGTAGTGGTTAAATGTAAACATGCTGCTGAAACGAGCACTAATGGTTCGGTGCATGGACTCTTATCTGGGAGAACTGGGTTTGATTCCCCACTCTTCCACATGCACCTGCTGATGTGACCTTGGTTCAGCCACAAGTTCTCTCAGAGCTGTTCCGCTCAAGAGTAGTTCTGGGAGAGCTCTCTCAGTTGCACCTACCTCACAGGGTGTCTGTTGCAGGGAGGGAAAGGGATAGGAGATTGTAAATTGTTCTGAGACTCCTTTGGCTAGCAACGTGTGGGGTATACCGTAAATTCAACCTTTTCTTCTTGGAAACCCTTCAAGGTTTGCCATATCTTGGCTTCTACTTGATGGCAAAATAAAATAAAATAAAAAAGAAACCCTTTCATCCCATAAAATATTTTTCTGCCATTTCCATCATGTGCTGGTTAGTCTTGCATTCCACCTACCCCTCCAAAATACCTTCACAGAATCAAATATGGTTATTTAAAAAAAGAAAACAAAATCTTTATTTTGTTTTCTTTTTTAAAATAACCATATTTGATTCTGCACAGCTCTAGAACCATGGGTTACGTATCATTGCTTTTAAGACAGGGGAGGGGAACCTCCATCCCAAGGGCCGTATATGGCCCTCAAGGTCACTTGGTGTGGCCCTTGGGGATTGCTGGGCCAAACCTAGCCATGTGGCAGCCTCCCTGGGGCCTGGCTGGCCAGCAAGAATCGTGGGGCCCAGCTGTGCTGGGCAGCAGCCTCCCCAGGGCCAGGCAGGGATCACAGAGCCCAGATGTACTGTGCGGCAGCCTCCTAGGGGCCTGGCTGGCTAGCCAGAATTGCTGCAGGGCCTGGAAAAGTTACTTCACAGTTCAGGTAAGTTTTCCCCTCATTTCTTTATTTTCCTTTCTTTCCATTTCTTCTCTCCTTGTCCTTTCTTCCCTCCAGTTCCTTTCCCTTTCTTCCACCCATTTCTTTATTTCCCTTAATTTCCCTTTCTACCCCCTTTCTCCCTTCCTTCCTTCCTTCCTTCCTTCCTTCCTTCCTTCCTTCCTTCCTTCCTTCCTTCCTTCCTTCCTTCCTTCCTTCCTTCCTTCCTTCCTTCCTTCCTTCCTTTCTCTCTCTCTCTCTCTTTCTGTGGAGCCTGAGTGGTGGGCATTGTGAAGGACTGCTGCTGGGGTATGTGGGTGCCTTTAAAGGTCTGCTGGGAGGGAGGGAGGAGTGGCAGGGATGGGGGGTGGGAGCCAACTACCACAGTTCAATTTGCACTTGATTATCCCAGATGGTGTGGCCTAATATGCCAATGTGTGTGACCTAATAAGCTAATATTAGGGGATGTGGTCAAATATGCTACTGAGTTCCTGCTGGGCTTTTTCTACAAAAAAACCCTGGACCTATGCATTTGCCTATGGTGGTGGGCCATGTGTGTGTGTGTGTGTGTGTGCCAGATTAGGCTCTCCCCACATGACTTCAAATAGAAAAAAAATTATTTGCATTAATTTTGCTGGCCTGAATCATTCTCCCTTGGCAGAGCAATGATTTTTTATAAGTTTTATGGTGTTATAAATATCCCTATGACCCTTGGCAGAAAAAAGGTTCCCCACCCCTGTTTTAAGATGACACCTAACAGGGGCCAGGGCTTTTGACAAGGGATGTTACTACATTGTAATGATTGTGAATTTGAGAATAATGGGCTTTTTACTTGAAGGAACAGGGTCAGGCAGGAGTGCTTGGCAGGCTCCTTGAAAGAAAGATCAGATTTGGTAGAAGAAGGGCAGGAGGACTATGAGTTAACTGAAAGTGGAATATGGAATTTCTTTCTGGGGATCTCATGTGGGGCAAGAGAAGTGCTGCCTTGGTGGAGTGTGATACACAATAATATTCCACAAATATAACATTATATAAAGAATTAGGCTGTTTCCACATGGTTTATTGTCCTGGGTTCAATACTGTTGAGAAGTAGGGGTTTTTCCTGCTTCCCAGAATCCCCACAGAATTGTGGTGCATTTGTGTACATCCTATGGTTTCCCCAACTTTTCCCCCAATCTGTCTCAACCTAATTTGTTGCAAAATCTGGGAAAGATCACAGCAAAGCCTGGATAACTGCCATGTGAAGGGAAAGGTTGGGCTTTTTCTTCAATTTAAACAATTTTTAGGGTTTGTAGAATCTTTCGGGATCAAGTGCCGTGTTCTACTGGAGAAAGTTTTCCTTCCAGACGTTTCGTTCTCAGCTGCGGAGAACATCCTCAGTGGCGTTGCAGCCGGAGCAGGCGCTCTGACCTTCTTGGCTGCTGTGCATTGAGTGGGGCCAGGGCTGCCCCACTTGTTTATAACAATTTTATTGATAACATATGGTTAACATTATAACATTGATAACATTATAACAATTTTATTGATAACATATGGTAACAATTTCCGTTAATAACTTCCTTTCATCTATCCCATATGCTTCTTTCTAATCACCCCTCCCCCCGTTACTTGACCCCCACCAGTGTTATTTACTCAAAATACTAACATTAAAAGGTACCGTTAATTACTGAGAACTAAAATTAATATTCTTCTTTCTTCTAAAGTTTAATCATTATCAAAAATTGTCCAAAGTCCTTTTACTTTCCACTCGTCTTCTACATAACTTCTAAATTTTTTCCACTCCCTTTTAAAATTTTCTAAATCATAGTCTCTTAAAGTTCTTGTTAATTTGTCCATCTCACTCCATGTCATAACTTTTACAATCCAATCCCATTTTCTGGTATTTTTTCTTGCTTCCATAACTGTGCATATAGTGTCCTAGCAGCTGAAAGCAAGTACCAAATTATAGTTCTATCTTCTTTTGGAAATTTTTCCATTTGTAATCCCAACAGAAAAGTCTTTGCAACTTTCTTGAATTCATATCCCAAGATTGTAGAAATTTCTTGTTGGATCATCTGCCAATACTTTTTTGCTCTTTCACAAGTCCACCACATATGGTAGAAAGAACCTTCATGGTTTTTGCATTTCCAGCATCTGTCTGGCATCTTGTTATTCATCTTTGCCAATTTTTAGGAGTCATATACCATCTATACATTATTTTAAAACAGTTCTCTTTAATACTCTGACATGTTGAAAGTTTCATAAAGTTCTTCCATAAATATTCCCATGTATCCATCTGTATTTCTTTATTTACATTTATTGCCCATTTAATCATTTGAGATTTCACTACTTCATCTTCTGTAGACCATTTTAAAAGTAACTTATAAGTTTTTGAAATTAATTTTTCATTATCTCCAAGCAGAAATTTTTCCATTTCTGTTTGCTCTCGTCTTATTCCTTCAGTTTTAATATCATTTTCCACCAAACTCTTTATTTGTTGCATTTGAAACCAATCATATTTGTTATTCAACTCCACAGCAGTTTTCAATTCTATTTTGTCACTTTGTATTTTTAATATTTCAGCTTAGCATCTGATGACTCTCCTCAAAATGCTCTCCATGTTTCAAAAAAGATTGGACCAGGGGGTCCAATTCTATGAACCCCAAAAGAAGGTCCTTATCTCAATCCTGGACCTCTTTCAGAGTTTTGGGCCACCACAGACATGAGTGTGTGTGTGGGAGACAGCATCTGTTTCAGCTGTGGGGTCAGTGGAAAGACAGCAAGTCAATGTCACAGGTGGTGGTGTAGTGGCATACCAAGGGTGTGGTGTAGTGGCATACCAAGGAAGAGATAGCGAGTGAATGGTAGTTGGAGGGGGTGGATGGGAAGATGGGGTGTGTGGGAAGACACCAAAGGTGGGGGGAGTTAATGTCTTCACTTGGGTGGTTGGGTGGGAAGACAGCAAGGGTAGGAGGTCACTTGCCCAGAGCCTCTTTCTAGAGTCCATTGTATTTTTTTCTTCACAATGGGCCTTATTCCTAGTATTGTTATAATTTTATAACATATGTTTTGTGTTCTTTGAATTACCAGCTGCCTTTTTTAAAAAAAGTAACTCTCTATCCCCTTTTATTCTGGAGATATCTTCTGGCCAAAAAGGGATAGTCTTACACTGTTTTTAAAGAAGAAAGCTGGGAATTCAAAGAAATTGATACATAGATTGTTATATCCAATCCAATCATACCTTTATTGGCATAACGAAAAGAGATATACAGAGACTTGCCAACTAAACAACCATCAGATATGTCTGTTCAAAGCATAAAAGGCTAAACACAATAAAACCTGCTTAGAAAATTTTTTAACAATTTCAGCCAAGAATTTGGCAACAACTTTTGTGATATTAATTATGTTGTCATTTAATAGGAAACGGCAATCAATCCCATTTTCTTGAATGTAGGGTAAGGAAAGACTATCTAACAGAACCTTCCGGAGATTAGTGTACAGTTGGCAGTTCAATAAAATATGCTGGATGGAATCTGGCAAGCTTGACCTGCATAGGCAATGTCTCTCGCTAAAGAGGACTTGAAGAAATCTCCCATAGAGAACATTGGAGGGAAATGCATTCATCCTAGCCAGCATAAAAACTCTCCGATGTTGCGGATTATCTAGTTCAGAAATATTTGGCCATTTCCCTGGCCATCTGATCAAGTCCAATTGAGGCAGGAGAGCAGGTATACAATTGGACAGAACACAGTTTATGAGATTCCAGATCTAAGATTCTCTGTTTGATAAATCTAAAATTATAAGATTCATCAGATAAAAATAGATCGCCAATTGCAATCCCCATGTGTTTGAGCTTTGACATGATTCCATCTTGCCAAGTAACATTATAAGGGTCTCTTTTTTAGGTAGTTGAGCAAGCTAGCTGGTTCAGCCCTATAAAATATCCATAACCAATATTTAAAAGTTAGAGTCCAAGCTTTTGTTTCAATCAGATTGGCCTGTTTCTGAACAGATTCCAAAATAAGGAACACAGTTGGGGATTCCTAAAAGTTGTTGCAGAAATGCAGCCTGGATATTTTCTATTTTTTGGTTCAGAGCATTAATCCACAGAGGGATACCATACAAAATTTGTGATAGTGTTTTAGCATTAAAAGCTCTGATTGTAGCAGGCAAACATTGGTTACCTTTTTTATAATAAAACTGTTTAATTTGAGATGAAGAACAACTAGCTATATTTATTATTCTGTCACGGTGAACTGCCCATTTGAGATTGTAATTAAAGGTTATGCCCAAATATTTAAAGCATTTGGATTGCTCAATTTCCTGCTTGCCTATATGCCATTTTTGTGGTCGCCAGCTTTTAGAAAAGACCACAACCTTAATAGTAATAAATAATAATAATAAATTTTATTTGTACCCCGCCCTCCCCGCCAAGGCAGGCTCAGGGCGGCTTACAGGACATGGCAAAAGCCATATTAAAACAATAAAATAAGAGTATGCAGTTCAGTACAGTTAAAAATTAAATATTAGATTTGGAATAGTTTATAACAAGTGAGTTAAGCTGGCAGTAGTTGTTAAAAGCTTTCATGTATTGCTGCAGGCCGACTCTTGTGCAAGAAAAGTATAGTTGTATCATCAGCATACAATAATATTGGGACTGAGAGATCATTTAATTTAGGTGGGTGCCCATTTAGAGTCCTATGGATTGAAATGTTTTCTGCTGTCTTTTGGAATGTTTCTTTATTGGTTTTCATTTCATTCTCCAAACCATAATGGCAGATTGATAGAATCACTTACTGTAATCACAGAGGTTTGCAAATCAAGTGCAAGGCTATTCCTGGGAGGAGGATGGAATGATAATTCTGCCCTCCACCCCCTCCCCATTTGCTTCAACTCTTCCTGGCCAAAGACCTCAATTACTACAAATTAGCATCCTTAACTAAACTCTGTTTCTCAAACAGCAGGTTTTCTCAACAGACATTCAGCATTTGATCTGCATTTCAGAAAACTTAATTTTCAATTCCCTTTCCTTTTTTTGCAACATGCACCGGTGAGCCAGAGTGCAATGGGCAGTGTGCCTGGGAAAAAGAGAACAGTTTAATTGAGACCAAAAAAACTACATAAAGGAATTGCTGAGGGGTTGCATTTGCTGTTTGAAATAAGAGAGTTATTTTTCTCCCACTTCACACATAGAATCCAGTTGTAAAGTGGCAATCTGGAGAATATAAACCAGACCTGCAGAGCTTATGATCCAGCAAGCTGGATGAAGCCCATTAAGCATGTTTGGTGGCTCACCAACTGCTCAGTAAATGTCTTTTTGCTGCCATCTTGTATGTAAATACATAAACACGACAAATTGCCATATGCAGAGTCAAACCATTGGTCCTGCTAGCTCCCTGTTGTCTACTCTGCTCAGCCCCATCCTGTGTGCTCAGTAATGCCGGAATCATTCAGTGTGTAATGATCAGAAAGTATAAACTTGATCTTGTCAACATCAACTCTCCTAAACTCTGTAAACATATT
The DNA here is from genome assembly GCF_032191835.1 of Heteronotia binoei. Taxonomy (NCBI): domain Eukaryota; kingdom Metazoa; phylum Chordata; class Lepidosauria; order Squamata; family Gekkonidae; genus Heteronotia; species Heteronotia binoei. The sequence continues at coordinate 42,821,021 of NC_083226.1, forward strand.
CCCAAGTACTTCTGTCCTTGGGAAATCATTAAAAATGCATGAGAAGTATAAACAAATATGTCCATTTTCAACCAAACCCCACAAACATTGTCCAAATGGAGATGTTGTACAGCATCCATCCCAAAACTGGGAGAATATGTGATGAAAACCTCATATGCATGTTCTACAAGATCCCAGTTAGGGATGGCAGCCTCCAGGTGGGACGTGGGGATCCCCCAGAATTACAATTTAACTCCAGACAACAAGAGATCAGTACCAATTGAGAAAATGGATGCTTAAGAGGGTGGACTGTATGGCACTGAACCTCAAGTTTCTATTCTCCTTAGGCTCCATCCTCAAATATCCAGGAGTTCCCCAGCCTGGATCTGGCAACCCTGCTTTTAGCTGGGGGGGGGGGTGGACCTGGCAACCCTTAGTATGTGGTATAAGACAGAGCCCTATTCTTAAAACAGTAGAATCCCCCCCCCAAAAAAAAACCCCTAGAAAAGACAGTCTTTTTCTAGAATCTGAGGAGACCCATACAGCTTCTTAATAATTTTAAATTGTAACCTGTTTTAACTTCTTAATTGATTTGTGATTGTGATTGTTTCATTGTTTTACTGTTGATATTATGATGTTTTGCTGTTGAAGATGCAGCTGCGCTGGGCAGGGCATATCTCCAGGATGGAAAACCACCGCCTTCCCAAGATTGCCCTGTATGGTGAACTTTCCACCAGCCATCGAAATAGAGGGGCACCAAAGAAGAGGTACAAGGACTCCTTGAAGAAATCCCTTGGTACCTGTTGCATTAACCATCACCAGTGGTCTGACCTATCCTCAGATCGCAAAGCATGGAGGCACACCATCCACCAGGCTGTCTCTTCCTTTGAGAACGCACGCATAGCTGGTCTTGAGGACAAAAGGAGATTGAGGAAGAATCGTACTGCTACAGCACCAACCCCAAATCAGACTTTTCCCTGCAGCCACTGTGGCCGGACCTGCCTGTCCCGCATTGGTCTTGTCAGCCACCAGCGAGCCTGCAGCAGACGTGGACTACTGCACCTTTCTTAATTCTTCGTTCGCAAAGTCAAGCCGAGAGAGAGAGAGAGATGATGTTGTTAGCCACCCTGAGCCTGCTTCGGTGGGGAGGGCGGGATATAAATGTGAAATAAATAAATAAATAAATCTGATTGTAGGAACCATAAATAAATAAATCTGATTGTAGGAACCAGTTTTGTTTTAAACTATGAACCTTTTTTAAACTGTAAAACTCCCCCTAAGTTACCTGACATTCTTAAGGTAGCAAGTAAGGCTTTGGGTTTGCTGTCAAAAGGTGGTGAGAGAGAAGAACTTGGAAATCATTGAGGCAGGAGTTGTATGTAAATAACAAATACGTATTTATTTACAGGTTGGTTTTAAACAACAGATCAGCAGCACAAGTGCCCAGATTGTCAAAGGAGAAGTCTGGCTGAGGCACATAAACTAGGGATGCCAGCCTCCAGATGGGGCCTGGGGATTTCCTGGGAATCTCCTGGAATTAAAGTTCATCACCACAATATAGAGATCAGTTCTCCTGAAGAAAATGGATGCTTTGGAGGGTGGATGAACTCTGTGGCCAGGGCTTTTTTTGAAGCAGGAACTCCTTTGCACATTAAGCCACACCCTGTGATGTAGCCAATCCTCCAAGAGCTTAAACTAAGTCCTGTACTAAGAGCCCTGTAAACTCTTGGAGGATTGGCTGCATCAGAGGTGTGTGGCCTAATATGCAAAGCAGCTCCTGCTACAAAATAAAAAAGCCCTGTCTGTGGCATTCTGCCCACTGAGGTCCCTGTCCTCCCCAGGCTCCACTCTCAAATCTCCAGGAGTTTCCCAACATGGAGATTGCAACCCTACCTCCAGCCTTCTGCTGGAGGCTTGGGGAACCTGACAACTTTCTCATAAATTTTAGCCAGTTATAGCTTCAGAGTGTGGTTTGAATTCTTTTTAGTGCTTTCAGGTACAAATAGGTTTTCACTACTAGGTTGGATTCTTTCATCCACATAAGATTCCACCTACACCTGCTTGTCCTATCCCAAATTCAGACTAAATGGTACAAGGTCAGCTCATTACCAGAAGCAGACCCAACAACTGGATACTTGATTCTCTTACACAGGTAGAGCTAAACCAGTCTGCCAACTACCAGACAGAGCTGCCCTTAAAACTGCTTACTCTTTTGCTCAGGCAGATCCAGACAATCCCTGCATACTCTCTGAGGCAGATTTGGATTCCCCCCACCCCAAGAGCAGCATAGCCTTCTGTCTATCAAAATTATCAGGTATCTGGCAGACCTCTAGGGTTGCCAGGTTCAGCTCAGGAAATAACAGGGGATTTGGGGTGGCAGGGTGAAGGATCAAGTCAGAAGCTTACTTGGGAGGACGACCACTTTAAATTTCTCCCCAGTGACCTTCCCTCAGTCACACTCACAGAAATCCTGTCAGACTCCCAAAATAATAGGCACCAGACGGTTTAAAGTCAAAAACCACAAAACTATTTATTAGATAACAAAAGGCAAAGGAGAGGGATAAAATAATAATATCACTGTTCAATATTCAAAAAGTAAATCAGTTGGCAGATGGTTGGCAGAATAAATCAATTACAGAGAGTAGAGATTTTTCAAGCTGGGGTAAAATATAACAAATACTTTGGCAGAAGATCTTTAAAATAACAATAAACCAGGCAGGCTTCAGAATTCTACTAGCATCTACAGACAGGCTGTGCCTTCTGGGCACTCAGAATGCTGTCGGTTCAGTTGTTTAGCCCTAGCTTCGGCAATGCCAAATCATAAAAATAACAAACCACAATCACTCTTTCCACACACACATAGAGAACTCCTGACTGGTGCCAGCATATTCTTCCTCACAGACCCTCTCACACTAGCTAACTTCCAGGACTTGCACCACTCAATACCAATGCGTCTCAGCCCCACAGCTAGTCTTCTGGTCTGAGTCTTGGGTAACCCTGCTGACCACCTGAATCCAGTTCTCCCCTCAGTGTGTATTTGTGTGATCTAGTTTGTACACAGAGATTGCCTGATGTGCTTGCAAAATCTCCCTCAGAGAGTTTCATACCCTCTGAAAACTCTCTCTTTCAGACAAAGACTACACAGCTCTGTCTCCCACAAGGAGCCCAACCTCTCTGGCTGCTCTCAGCCCCCTTGTTCAGTTGCCTTTACAACTGACTGGCCTAAGCCCATAGTCTTCCTTTCAGACCCCTTCTCTGAAGACCTAACTCAAAGACTCCTCCTGGCTAAGACTAAAATCCTGAGGTGATTTTCTGCTGAGCAAACCTCCAAAGAATACTTTTCCATTGCTTGGGCAATGTTCCAGCCAATCACTGCAAGCCTGTTTCTCAGCTCCTCAGGCTAAGTGCCTGAGTCCGTCACAGGGGGGACCTGGAGACTTTCCCATTTCCTCAAATAAATAAATAAAAACACAGCAGTACAGTTTCCCTGAATACAGTCTTCATTTCCTCATCCTTTTTTTTTGCCTTCAAAGGATTATCCAGCAGCTGCACTTCCATTAAATGAAAGGGAACACACATACACACAAACTGACAAAGCAGCCAAAATAAATAGTTTGCAAGCACACAGGTCGTTTTCGCACTCACCTTCCACCGGCGCGACCCCCCTCTTCACCGCGCAGGATCTGCGCGGATTTCGCACTAAACGCTGCGGAGCAGCCAGAAAAGCCGGAAGCTCCCGTCGCAAAAGCTGCGCAAACGCCAAACTGCTTTTTGGCGGTTTCAGTTTGAGCAGCTTTTGCGCCGGGAGCTTCCGGCTTTTCTGGCTGCTCTGCAGCGTTTAGTGCGAAATCCGCGCAGATCTTGCCCGGTGAAGAGGGGGGTCGCACCGGCGGAAGGTGAGTGCAAAAATGACCACACTGTTGTGATCTCACTGGAGCAATGATATAAATTGTTTTACTCACAGGAGTTGCTAAATGTAATAATCTGCTGTATTTCAACCAGACTAATTCAGAAAAAAATAAAGTAGCAGTCAGGGGGAAGAGTTTCCTCCATCCCAAAATCAGGTTCTAATTAACTCTTAACTCTCAATTTTACTATACAAACAGCTTTTGAATGAATGCAAAACAAACAGAGGGATTATGTTCTTTTCCTCTCTCACACACTCACCGGGAAGAACCATGTAGCTCTGCCTGGTTGCCCTTCCATGCAGCTTTTGTATCCTACTGACATTTAAAGGCATACATTGCAAAACACAAAGCATTTGCAAGCATCTTCTAAACCTGTGAAGATCTAAAGGCACATTGTGGTTGTTGGGACAGGGTTCCCCTCACCAACCAACTGGCTGGTGACAAAAAGGAGCCTGCAGAACTGGGGGATCCCCTGCCTGGATCTGAGGGCTAGCAAACCTACAGACCTCAATGCATGGTTGATGGACTGTATTTCATTTTGCAAGATAATAAGCATGAAACATCTAGAAGCCATGGAGTGCAGGTGGTTTAAAAAACATCTCAAAGACAGGTATGTCTAGAGTTGTGTAGCCATAAGCATGAATGAAAAACATCAGTTCAGTTTCAGAGGAGATGGCTGACCTAATAAGGGAATGCAATGAACACAAGAAATCTAGAGAAAACATTGACAGTGGCATGAATCAGCATCTGATAGTCACTTTTTTTAAAGCTCCTTTAGCTCTTCTGTTAGCTCCATGCTCCAAATCCTGGGGCCACTTTGGCAAACTTTCTTCTCCAGTGTGCTTCAGGCCTAATCCTAAAGTCAGGAGAACAATATAGTGTTCATTTGAAAATGCTGCAGTCATGTGGCATTTATAGGCTAGGTTGAAAAGAGTTTCTCATGGAGATACTCCTCTTCACATTGTCCTCTGGGAACAAAAGAGGCAGCATCAACAAGAGAAAAGGCTTCTGAGTGCAGGACTGAAGAGGTTTATGAAGGAAGAATTCTTTCTTCCCCAAAATCCGTATTCACATGCCTGTAATCAGAGATAGAAGAAAGAAAAGGAGGTGATTGAGTTCACGAGAAGATGAACCAACTCATAGGTTGCCTGGGTTACATTAAAGATTGCATTTTTGAAGCAAATGATGCTGTGCTTCTTTCAAGATCTGGTCTTCTCATTGTTGCACTGAGTTAATTCTGAATTGTTGAAGTTCTTTTTTCCAGTAAATATCAGTTTCGGTGAAAATATGACGGTTGCAAAGTGAAAGGAAGAGTCAAAAGTACTAAGTCATTATCCCAGCTGTGGTGGAAGCAGATAGAAGATAGTGAAGACAAAGCTAAGAGCCAAGCCAGATGTAATAGTATCCTTGTGGACACCATGATGACACCATGTTAAAGTCATTTTAAGATGCTGCTGATCCTATCTCTACCACTAAGGAGGCAAAATGCACTCTTCACAACTGGTAGCTATGTTCAGTTTTCTCCCTTTTTCTTTATCATCATTCTCTCTTTCACTAAGGCCCTTAATCCTCATGTTCTTTCTCCCCATTGCTCTAACAATGTTGCATAGATAACGTCCTCTGGCTCCTGTCTATCTCCCTCCATTTGTCCATGTAATGTACTCGGAGACGAGACGTGTTGAAGGCAATGTACTTTATTAGTTGGTACATCACAAGATGGCTCACGCGGGCCGGGACCCGCTTAATATATGCTTCATCCCGGAACGCCCCCCAGACTGGCCAGCCCAATCCTGGCCCGTCAAACTTCCCGCCACTGATGGTGATTGGCGGAGAGCCTTCGCGCGCTTCGCCCGGCAACCTGGGACTTCCCCTGGTCGCCTGTGCCACGTGGTGCTTCATTCAGCACGATACACAACACTCCTCCCCCCCTAGTTAATGTACATAGTCTTGTAAGTAGGCAGGTGCTCTGTGCTCCCGTTTCGATCTTCTTGGGGCCGCCTGCGGTGTCGGGGCGGCCCCCATGGAGGGGGTTTCCCCCTGTAGTTCCACTTTAGCCGGGGTACTGGCCGGTTCGGCTGGCAGATCGGGATCGGCCGGTCTTGTCTCCAGCCATGTCAGGTTCCCCTTGAGGATGCCTTCCTAGCTAGATCCCATCCTCATCGCCAGTGTAATGTACTCGGAGACAAGACGTGTTGAAGGCAATGTACTTTATTAATTGGTACATCACAAGATGGCTCACGCGGGCTAGGACCTGCTTAATATATGCTTCATCCCGGAACGGCCCCCCAGACTGGCCAGTCCAATCCTGGCCCGTCAAACTTCCCGCCACTGATGGTGATTGGCGGAGAGCCTTCGCACGCTTCGCCCGGCGACCTGGGACTTCCCCTGGTTGCCTGTGCCATGCGGTGCTTCATTCAGCACGATACACAACAGTCCACATCCCCAGCGTAACTCTGCCTCTCAGATCTTCAAGCCTCTACCTTGGATATTATCTTTCCTTCTCTCATTTGGCCTTTCTTCTGTCATGTTCTTCAGAGATATGCACACATCCATGCAATTCAATTCTGGACTAGGTATGAGTGAGACATCATTGGGCATTTTAATTGTTTTTTTTAAAGTAATTGTTGAATTGGACTTGCTAGCATAGATACTTGAAGCATTTTATTTTTGGCTTGCCAAATGTCTTGATTGCCAACTGCCACTGAAATTTCCTTTCTGTCTTCAACCTATCCATTTGTAGCTAACAAAATCTAACCCTTTCTAAACAGTGGTATCATTATGTTTAATGGAAAATACTGCACCAATCAGCAATCTGTGTATATAAAGGCTCAAGTCCCAAGAAGTCCAGAGTTGTTTGTGCATGTGTGAATGGCCACATTCATATACGTTCCCTTGGTCCCAAAGTGACAACATGCATGTGTGAACCAGCACTAGCTGTACCATCCTAAGCAGAGGTATACTCTTTTGAGCACATTAAAGTAGATTCAGGTGGGTAGACATGTTGGTTTGAAGCAGCAGAACAAAGTTTGAGTCCAGTGGCACCTTTAAGACCAACAGAATTTTATTCAAGGTATAAGCTTTTGAGTGCAAGCAATACTTCTTCAGGTATGCTGCTTAGGATGGCACTATTAGTATCTTTGCCAGGAACATGAATTTCATCTGTACCTAGGGTTGCCAGTTCCAATTCAGGAAATATCTGGGGACTTTGAGGGTGGAGCCAGGAGCAGGGGTGTGACAAGCACAATTGAACTCCAAAGGGAGTTCTGGCAATCACATTTAAAGGGACTGCACTCCTTTTAAATGTCTTCCCTTCATTGGAAATAATGAAGGATAGGAGCATCATTTTTGGGGATAGAATTGAACCCCTTGGTCCAATCTTTTTGAAACTTAGGAGGTATTTTGAGGAGAGGCACTGGATGCTATGCTGAAAATTTGGTGTCTCTACCTCAAACAACAGCTCTCCCAGAGCCCCAAATATCCACAGATCAATTCTTCATTATACCCTATAGAATTTGGTCTCCATAGGGCATTATGGAGTACCCAGCAGACATTTCCCTGCCCCACCCGCGAGGATCCTCTGCCCCCAACTGTGGATTGGCAACCCTATCTCTAGGATTTCCTTTTCAAGTTTATTAGATGTGAGGTCTGCAAATCATTGAACATCTGGCCTGAAATCCAATATGAATTATGTTGGGGGAGGGGGCATACACAGAGATATTTAACTTCAAATTTCCTGCTCTTCCTAAAACATTGTGCTTCCAACCAGGAAATACTGGGATATAAAAGGTACCCTTTGGCACTCCCCCATCTTTGAAAGAAAGGTCAATTGTGCACAGAAGAGGCTTCAGGAGAGTCAGTGAGATGGACCAGATAAAATCTTCGACAGGCACCAGAGATCCGAGTTCAAATGTCAACTGTGCCATGAAACTCATGCATGATTTTGGGTCAGTGACTCAGCCTAGTTTAGATTGCAGCTGTGGAAATTAATGGAGTGAGTAGCAGTGAATATTCCTTTGAGTTCCTTATAAGAAATGAGGAATAAAAGAGAAATAAATGCATAAATATTTGCAAAGGAAATACAGCACCTCTGCAGTCATTCTCTGTTTGTGCCATCTCCTTGGAAATGAGAAACATTTTACGAGACAAACAAAAAGCAGTACCAATTTCACTCAGCTTATAGTACTTACTGCTGCAGCATTTAGTAACATTCACTAGTTGAGCTGTCTTTAAAAAGGGGTTATTAGATAAACTAAAGGTTCATCAGTGGCTATTGGCTGAAGTGGAATCTCCATGGTAGTAACTTGCAATAGCCATGCTGGGATGCAAAAGCAGCAGAAAGCTTTGATCCTTTGTACCCTGCCTGTAAGCCTTACAAGGGTATCTGGTTGTGTGAAACAGGTTATTGGATTAGATTGGGCCAGTGGTGAGAACCAGCATGGTTGCTCTTATCTTGTCCCATTCTGCCTTGGTATTCCCCTGTTACAACATGTTTGGAGGGGCCTCAAAAGGGGAGAAGGAATTGGGAATACATTACAGCTCAGAATCAACCCTGCCCTTAACATTGCCTTGGTTTACAATCTAGAAATGCAGAAAAAATACTTTCCTGTTTTTATTTAACACAGAGATGTATGTCCATAATTTTTACAGAAGAGTTTGTTTAGCCCCGTGGTGCAGAGTGTTAAAGCTGCAGTACTGCAGTCCTAAACTCTGCTCATGACCTGAATTCAATCCCTAGTGGAGGCTGGGTTTTCAGGTAGATGGTTCGAGGTTGACTCAGCCTTCCATCCTTCCAAGGTCAGTAAAATTAATACCCAGTTTGCTGGGGGGAGATCGTAGATGACTGGGGAAGGCAATGGCAGACCACCCCATAAAAAGTCTGCCATGAAAATGTTGTGAAAGCAACGTCACCCCAGAGTTGGAAACGACTGCTGCTTGCACAGGGGACCTTTCTTGTTCCTTGTTTAGTACCTTTTTATCCAACTCTTCCTTCAAATAGCTCAGATGACACACATCATTTGCCCCTCCTCCATTTCATCCTCGCAACAATCCCATGAGGTCAATTAGGCTGAGAGAGATTCCTAGAGAGCTTCCATGGCTGAGTGAGAATGTGAACTTTCCAGATCCTAAACTCACGACAACTGTCCTATAACACTGGCATAAAAACTGTACTCTATTCTTCTGCTTTTTATATGGCAACAGTTATCACCAAACTGGCAACACCAAGACATCTGATGTTTGTTCAGCCACTTAACACTACTGATGCTCAATTACAGGGATATTAGGAAAAGCACTGGAATGTATTAGGTTTGAATTGCCTTTAAATGAGGTAGTGTCATGTTGTTTCTCTAAGTAGCCATAATCTCTTTTCCCCAAAATTCCTCCTGAGCTGAAAGCCTTTTATAAGCTCTGTGAGAGGTTATTGCTCTTCAACCCCTCCCTGACTGGAAATACAAACTCACCTGAGGTCACTTAAGCTTTTTGGTTTCCTTGGACACTAGCCTCCTATTAGACCTAATAAAAGGAAGCAGGAGGGAGTGGTTTTTCTTAGCATCGTGTATATTTAACCCTTCACCCACTCACCCTGGATCCACGTACTGCAGTTTGCTCCTCTGACAGAAGCATTTCTGGCTTCTCTATCATTCTTCCCCATCCTTGCAGTTAACAGATTCCATATAAGTACCTGAAGAACATCCTGCTGATTACCTTTAAAGCCCTCAAATGGTTGAGGAACAGTGTACCTGACAGACCATCTCTGACCATATGAACCTCTCTAAGGTACCTATCAACAATCACTGAAGTGAGACTGGTAGGGAGGGCCTTCTCTATTGTGATCCTTGGGCTTTAAAATGGTCTTTTCCAGGATGAGAAACTGCCATTTTGCAAATCCATTGCTTCTTCAAGCTCTGAAAAAGGGACCCACTCATATCAACACACTACTTTCACTAAAATCACACTCCATTGAATCAAGAAAATGCTGGCCCCTCTTGAAAGCTCAGAAAGAGCAACAGATCTCCAATTCTAAATACAAAACCACTGATTCAATATAAATTAAATGCAAAATCATTGATTCTTGACTTGATGGAGTGTGATTTTGTTGGAAGTAGTGTGATGATATGAGTCCCTGTTCCAGAGCCTGAAGAAGCGATGAATTTGCAAAACAGGTGTTCCAGCTAGCGGCCCCATTGTGAAAGTGGCTAGATTGCAAGGGACAATCAAGTTTATTGATCCACAGGAGTCTGTATAAAGAGAGAGAACCTCTGAATGAACTTTTAATCTCCTGTGGGTCATTTAGTCTTTTCTGAGAATGTGTCTCTGTTTGAAAATGTTTACCCTCCATGCAGGGGTCATCATCTGAGTCAAGTTTTGTCCTTGTCATTAACCAGTGTGATGTTCAATGTTTGAAACTTTTGTACTTACACCATTTTGATTAAAAAAATACTATATGTTTGAAAATCTTTATATAAAATCTTTATTTAAGATTTTTGCCTGTAATTTCTGACCACAGTCTGCTTGGCATTTGGTATTATCTCTAGTCACGGTCTCCTCCAACATGAACAAAGGCAAAGTGCACAGCTCCATTCACTTATATACAACTACCCCCCTCCCCCTTCTCCCATCAGGAAGTAAGGAGATGGAGATAGATTTCTCTAATTCGCAAGCAGCATTGTCTGTCAAGCTTGGGAAGGCTTGTATTGGCATTTCCAGGGCTGCAGAAGACCACCTTTAGAAACTGAAAAGCACAAAGGTTTCCTGATGGGTTTTCTTTTCCAGACTGCTTCTGAACCACTGTGAAAAGCTCAGATCAGTCCATCCTGAGCACATGATTCCCTATCCATAGTTCATTGAACCAGCCTAAATCTGGCCCAAACTTCTGGGTCTGAACCAATGCATGCCCATCTCTAATCCTGAATAAAACTTAGTTGGTCTTAAAAGTGCCACTGGACTCCAACTTTGTTCCTCTATTTCAGACCAACACAGCCACCCCGTTTTATTTTTTGTGAGACACTTTGGATGTTGCATCATTCTGGTAGATACAATTCGGCCCCGACCAGGCCACGCCGCAAAGCGGCTGCGCGCCACGGGGCCGCCTTTTGCCTCCCTGGAAGGAGGGGAGGCTGCGCTACAGCTTCCCGCCCATCCGGGAGTGGCAGTCGGGCGGAGTGTCAGGGCTGTTTGTAGCCTCGACCCCGCCCTCCCAACGCAGTCTTGTTGCCGCTCTCGGCCGGGCCGGAGGCCGAGAGCGGAGGAGGGCCGCGTCGGGCGTGCTGGCTCTGCGTCGGGCGGGCCGGCCCTGCATCAGACCATTTGAGGATCGGGGCGGCGAGCTCCCGCTGGGAGCAGATCGCGAGGCGTTGCGGCCTGAGGGCCATAGGCCTCTGAGGAGCGTGTCGGAGCCAAGCGGTCGGCCTGCGTGGGGGGGCAAGGTTTTTTTTTTTTTTTTTTTATCCGCTCACACACACCCCCTCCCCACTCGCTGCGCGCCAGTAGCCGCAGCTTTGGGCCGCGTTGGGTTTGCCCCCCCCCACTTCCCTCCTTCAGGAAGGTCATGGTGTGCGTGTGCAGGCAAGTTTGTGGCCGCGGGGTGTTGGTCTGGGCGGGCCGTTTGCCCGGTTCAGCATGGTTCCCCTTAGGTTTTATGGGAATAAGATTGTTGGACTGGGTGGGGCTGTTGGCCTGGTCCGGGATGGCTTCTCTTGGGTTCTTATGGGACGCAGAGTGTTGGACGGGATGAGCCGTCGGCCTGGTCCAGCATGGCTTCTTTTATGTTCTTATGTGACCATGAGTATTGGACTGAGGGGCCACTGGCCTGCTCCAACATGGCTTGTCTTATGCGACTATGGGTGTTGGACTGGATGGGCCGTTGGCCTGATCCAGCATGGCTTTTCTTACGTTCTTATGTGCCTATGAGTGTTGGACTGGATGGGTCATCGGCCTGATCCAGCGTGGCTTCTCTTACGTTCTTATGTGACTATGAGTGTTGGACTGGATGGGTCATTGGCCTGATCCAGCGTGGCTTCTCTTACGTTCTTATGTGCCTATGAGTGTTGGACTGGATGGGTCATCGGCCTGATCCAGCGTGGCTTCTCTTATGTCCTTATGTGACTATGAGTGTTGGACTGGATGGGTCATTGGCCTGATCCAGTGTGGCTTCTCTTACGTTCTTATGTGACTTTGAGTTTGGGACTGGATGAGCCGTCGGCCTAATCCAGCGTGGCTTCTCTTATGTCCTTATGTGACTATGAGTGTTGGACTGGATGGGTCATTGGCCTGATCCAGCGTGGCTTCTCTTACGTTCTTATGTGACTTTGAGTTTGGGACTGGATGAGCCGTCGGCCTAATCCAGCGTGGCTTCTCTTATGTCCTTATATGACTATGAGTGTTAGACTGGATGGGTCATTGGCCTGATACAGCGTGGCTTCTCTTACGTTCTTATGTGACTTTGAGTTTGGGACTGGATGGGACGTTGGCTTGATCCAGCAGGGCTTCTCTTACGTTCTTATGTGCCTGAGAGTGTTGGACTGGATGGATCATTGGCCGGATCCAGCGTGGCTTCTCTTACGTTCTTATGTGACTATGAGTGTTGGACTGGATGGGTCATTGGCCTGATCCAGCGTGGCTTCTCTTACGTTCTTATGTGAATATCAGTGTTGGACTTGGATGGGCTGTTGGCCTGATCCAGCATGGCTTCTCTGATGTGCTTACGGGACACAGTGTGTTGGACTGGATGGGCCTTTGGCCTGTTCCAACGTGGCTTCTCTTATGTGGCTATGAGTGTTGGACTGGAGGGGCCATTGGCCTGATCCAGCATGGCTTCTCTTCTGTTTTATGGGATGCTCTTGTTGGGTTTGATGGGTCGTCCATTGTTAGTATTGGGTGGGTGACCTCAATGATGGTACAGGCTACCCTGCTCTTGGCGGGTTGAGGTGGCCAGGCATGGCTTGCCAGGGTCATTGCTTGGACGGGGAGACCCCTAAGGAAGACAGAGTTAACGTTTAGGAGAGGGGCAGTGGAGACCTCTTCGGGGGTTCTGGGGGAACGGCCGGCCAGGGGTGCGCCAGGGTTTGCAGATGTGGTCCTCCGCCCACCCAAGTAAAGGGCGCCATTGCCAGGCTGGCTGTTCCTTGCGAACGGAGATGGGGATGCTGATGGCCCCCAACTGGTTATGTTTTCTTCTTCAATAACTGTCCCGCCTTTCTCGGGGTCGGTTTCCAACGGCTGAGCAGCTGCTTGATGTGCAGGGTCCTAGGTTCGATTTACGGCGTACCCTACTAAAGAGGGTCCTGGTAGACGGGCGTAAGGATCTTTGCTTTAGGCTCGGTGAGCCACCACCGGTCTGTAGGGACACCGCTGACTGTGGTGGACCGTTGGTCCACGGCGGTATAAGGGTAGCGTTATTCATTATAGCTTTGTTCATTACAGGTTAATTTTTTGCGAAGGTGCGGTGACGGTAATTCTGGTTACTGGTTGGTTTTCTTTCAGTGGGTCTAAGAAAGGGCAAGTTCCTTCCTATGGAAGCAGCTATCATCGGCCCTGCTAATTGGGTTTTTCCGGCCAGCCGGCCTGCGGAGTAGTTGGTCGGGTCTGAGTTGAGGCTGACTTTTATGACAGCGGGGGCCTAGAATTGAGAATGAGGCTCAGGCGGCACTATATACCCCGGTGAGGTCACCGTGTGTGCCGGGGCAGTCGCCCCTCCCCCCCTTCCACGCACCCCTCCCTCTTTTGTATATTAGGACGGGTAGGTAGTGTTGAGGCTGTCTGATGGGTTCGCCCCCGGGGTTCAGTATACCTTTTTTCCAGGGCGTTGGGCACCTTGGTGGGTTCACGGCCCTGGCCTAGTGTAGGACCCGATAAGGTCATATGGCAGCCCTGACCTGGAGAGCCCAGGCTAGCTTGATTTTTTTGTTCCCCTCCCATCATGGGGCACGTTATAAGTTAGTTTGCACAGCAACTTGAGGTTGAGTCACCTTCGGGGAGTCGTTGGTCGCCTTTTTGTTTGGCATGAGGGTATGAAAGAGAGGTGTCCTTCTGATATTCTCAGAAGCGGCCGGGTTATCCTGTTTCGGGTGCTTTGCCAGCGGCACCGGAGTGCCGGTCGGTAGGACCGCCATTAACAGTACGGGGGATTTGCTGGTACCCAGCAATTGATGTTTTCCTATTGTTGTGGTAGTTGGGATCCGGGGGTGCGGATGGTAATAAGGCGTGCGGCTGGTTGTGACTACGGGCCGGCAGCACCCATTGTTAACTTATTGATATCTAGGACCCGTCCCCAGGTACAGGGAAAGGGCCGAGCTTGTCACTCGACAATGTAGGCTGGGTGGACATATGCGCTTCTGGGTTAGCCGGCCCAATGTTGCGGTGGCAGGTGTGTCGTTCTGGGAGCACCAGAATGATATGGGGCCTAAGGGTGATGCCTATCGGGTGCAGTTGGCCGCCTTAGCTTCCTGGCAAGACGATTAGTTTTTCAAATCTGGTTTGGGATTTAGAGTCCTAAGTTGTTGGAAGGTTGGTTGCGTGAGCTGGGTGAGCAGGAGGCGCATGCCAAGCCTCCTCACCGTCCTTACTAGGAGGTTTGTCCGGGTTTTACCTGAGACGGCCCAGGCCAGGAGACGACACGTTTTCTGCAGTTGTGCCGACTCCTGTTTGCGGCATCCTGTAAGTGGAGGCCGATTGGCTGCCCGGAACGATTGGTAGGTCAGGGCGTCATGTGACGACGTCAATTTTGGTAGAGTTGGGCTGCAGGTATGGCGATCTGCCGTATCAGTGGTTATGGGCACTTGTTGCTTATTTGTCCCTGAGCTGGGTCAGTGTGTGACGGTGTAAGGGTTCAATGCTATGGGTTGGAGGGGGCAGTGTACAGAGTCACCCCCCCCCTCATTAAGTAATTTTGGGCAATTTTGGGTATGGCCCTGGTTAAGCGTGGATGGGCTGGGTATAAGGTTGGCAACCATTTTTCCCAAATGGGGGCCGCATCCACTGCTGTGCCAGTGGGCCTTCCAGGTCTGCCCATTAAAAGGTGGGTGTCCCGCCAAGGGAGGCTGATTCGTTCATGGTCAGTATGATTTTGGACGTCCCGTTATGCAAGGAGTCGCCAGCCTCGGTGCTGATTGTGCGGGCTATGGCGGAACGTTTGGGCCCGGGGGGATGTTGGTCACGGCTCCCACCATTATTGTAAGTGGTAGCTGAGCTCTGGGTCACCGTGCGGAGGTGGCCAGAGTCTGACCCATCTGGCCATCAATTATTGTTAGGTTTGGCTGGCTGATTGGGCCTGGTCGGGTCGAGCGGGCCAGACGGAAGGGTTATCTGGCCCCATGATGGCCTTGGTGGTTGGTCTGGGTACCACCTTTGTCAGCATTCACCTTGAGGGGAATGATTGGGGTGGGAGGGACAGCCCCCCCTTTTTATTGGTCATAGGACGGTGTGGAGCTCCAGGCCATCGTGTGGGGGTGGCCTGAAGTCCGACTCATCTAGCTGACACTTTATTGATAGAGTCTGGTGGTCTGCTCGGGCCTCGTAGGGTTGAGCAGGCAAGACGGAAGGCTTACCTGGCCCTGTGGTGGCCTCGATGGATGGTCTGGGTACCTTCCCCTGTTAGCATTCCCCTTGTGGGAATGATGGGGGTGGGAGGGACAGCCCCCCCTTTTGTCAGAAGCAGGTGGTGGAGCTCCGGGCCATCGTGTGGGGGTGGCCTGGAGTCCGCTCATCTGGCCGACACTTTATCGATAAAGCCTGGCTGTCTGCTTGGGCCCGGTTGGGTCAAGCGGGCCAGACAATAGGCTTAGCTGGCCCTCTGGTGGCCGCGGTGGATGGTCTGGGTACCTTCCCCTGTTAGCATTCCCTTGTGGGAATGATCGGGGTTGGAGGGGCAGCCCCCCCTTTTTTGTCAGCAAAGTCGGTGGTGGAGCTCCGGGCCATCGTGTGGGTGTGGCCTGGAGTCCGACTAACCGGGCGCCTATCATACCGGTCTGGCCGGCTGCTCGGGACCCGGCGGGGTCGGGCGGGCATGACGGAAGGCGAATATGGCCCTGTGGCGGCCTTGGAGAATGTCTGGGTACCTTCCTTCTTCCTCTGGGTAGGAAGGGCATGTAGGTGCAGTGCCGGCCAGATGTGACTCATCTGTCGATGCGGGGAATCGGGCCTTCTCTCACGACATTCGGCAAGGGCTCGGGCGGCCTTGGCTGCTCGGTGGGGCGCCATTGCCTAAGCAGAGGCTTGGCATTGGCGGTGGCAGAAGTGCAAGGGGTTTATACCTTGCAGGTGAGCACCCAGGCAGCTGCACCTGTTCGTGCAGTCGATACGCAGGAGCGGCAGATGGACTTTACGGCTCAATGCTGTATAATGCGGATCGTATTCGTGCCTCCTCCTAAATTCGCCCCCTTCTGGGTATCGGGGCAGAGGTTTAGGGGAGGGTTTTGGCCTGGCCGGCCTGGCATTAGCCAGAACCTTATGGCTCGTGCTGGGGGCAGGGTGACTCGCCCTTTGTGGGACTTGGCGGGGTCTGGGGAAGACCCCAGGGCATGTCCCAGCGCAGGTTGCCCTTGCCATGTTAGTTGTGTTAATCAAATAAAGTGGCCCGTTTCCCAATATTCTGTGTCAGCCTCGTTATTCCGACTAGGGGGGCAATTCGGCCCCGACCAGGCCGCGCCGCAAAGCGGCTGCGCGCCACGGGGCCGCCTTTTGCCTCCCTGGAAGGAGGGGAGGCTGCGCTACAGCTTCCCGCCCATCCGGGAGTGGCAGTCGGGCGGAGCGTCGGGGCTGTTTGTAGCCTCGACCCCACCCTCCCAACGCAGTCTTGTTGCCGCTCTTGGCCCACCCACCCACCCTGTGTAGTACAGGTTCAACCGGTCGTCTTGTCAGGGGCCAGGTAGGAATTTTTTCATCTCACCTGATTGGCCTGTGGTGGGGTGTTTTTCGCCTACCTTGTACTACCGACAGTGGTGTGGCTATTAGGTAAAGGGGTGGGGTTTATTTATTTATTTATTTTTTGTCACTTGGCAGAAGTGCAAGGGGTTTATACCTTGCAGGTGAGCACCCAGGCAGCTGCACCTGTTCGTGCAGTCGATACGCAGGAGCGGCAGATGGGCTTTACGGCTCAATGCTGTATAATGCGGATCGTATTCGTGCCTCCTCCTAAATTCGCCCCCTTCTGGGTATCGGGGCAGAGGTTTAGGGGAGGGTTTTGGCCTGGCCGGCCTGGCATTAGCCAGAACCTTATGGCTCGTGCTGGGGGCAGGGTGACTCGCCCTTTGTGGGACTTGGCGGGGTCTGGGGAAGACCCTAGGGCTTGTCCCAGCGCAGGTTGCCCTTGCCATGTTAGTTGTGTTAATCAAATAAAGTGGCCCGTTTCCCAATATTCTGTGTCAGCCTCGTTATTCCGACTAGGGGGGCAAATGTTCTAAGTAAATAAACAGATATGATGTTACATATATGACACTGCCATTGTAAGAAGTAGCTGGATCTAGTGTATTGCCTTAATCCACCATATATGTAGGTTTGTTCTCACCAGAATCATTCACCATTCTTCTAATATATAAAGAAACATTATCCATCCCTGATAGTAGTGTGATATTTGTTGTCATTCTGGTCATACCCTTTCGATTCTGTAAGAAGAGATTAACAATAGAACATACATGAGTTTTAAAGAAGCTGAGCCAGATGGTGGCTCTTGGCAAATTCCATCTATAAGGACAAACTACCTCATGCTCTTTGTGTAGATTCTAGCCTACTTCTGCTTTCCCAAAGATCATACCTGCTCCATCGCCAAAACTGATATTTACCATTACCCAGCTGCTGCTGAACTGCTTTATTTATATCTCCAAGGAGCTAGTTGAATAACACATTCATACCTTTTGTCAAAGTTAGGCTGGGAATATTATAATATTTTCTTGGTCTCTTTGGAGGTCATCCAGCAAACAGCCCATTCATCTGTTACAATGGATTCCAAATAACTCTGCTGGGATGTTTACCTCCTGTTAAAGTGCCTTCTCATATTTACCTGCAGCTGATGAAACCAGAGCTCTGGAGGAAAATCCTGACTTGCTTCCCAAAGATTGCCCCTCATGGCATCCTATTTCAGGCATTTCACAGGCTCACCATACCTCATGTTTTCCCAAATTAATAAAATGTGACAACTTACTTTGCAGATCACTGCTGCAGGATTTTTCACCCATCTGCAGTGCAGGTTTCATCACAAAAGCATAGGAGTACATAAATATTTAAGCAAAAATGTACAATGTGCTCATTATAATGTTTTCCTAAACTCTTCAGACCCTTAACATAGTCTCAGCCAATACTCCCTCTAAGCTATGGAGTCTTGTGAGCAAACATTCTATTTTGTGAATGTGGCATTAAAGTTGTGAGCTACTGCATAAATTAGTTTACTTTGGGTTTATTTTTCCTGAGTGAAGACAAAAATGTGTGAGCAAGAGGCTAAAAAACTGTGAGCTAGCTCACACTAACTCATCTCAGGGGGACACTGGTCGCAGCTTAGACGGATAGCACCAGATCTGGGTGTAGCACTCTGGGTCATGAGTAGCATTGCCAGATCCCCTTACCTTGCCACTGGGGGCCTTTGGGGGGGGGCATTCTGATGTCTGAAGAGCAGGATGTGGCATGCAGCTATTTCATGGTCAGTTTTGTTCCCCCTTGCTTCTAAGGGGGGGGGGCGTGAAACTAATCACTGAAAAGACTTGCTGCCCATTTAGGCTGTTAGCCTAAACTTGTTGCAAGCCTTATATTTCTTTGTTACAATATATTATTATATCTAATTTTGAACAGTGGTCTCAAATTGTTTGCCCAAACCTCTGCCAAATGGAGCCGCATACAGAAAAGGCATAGTTTTCCACAAGCCACAGGTTTGCCAAAAAGTAGGTGTTGCAGTTGCCCACATCATTTTGATCTGCTTTCCTTTGACGATGATAAGAGATTCTTTAAAGTTGTGAAGGCTGCTAAATGCAAATTAACCCCTTGCTTATCTTGAATCGTTATGCTCAGCTAAGTAGAATTTAATTGCCAAAATTATTGGTGCCTCACTGAGGGAGGCTAAATTCACAAAAAATCTGAAAGAGGATTTAGTTTGTTTAATTCTGAGGATTTAGTTTGTTTAATTCTGAACAAAGAAGATCTGATCAACTTTCAGCCTGTTTCCAATCTTCCCTTCTTGGGTAAAGCAATAGACCAAACAGTGGCAAAATAATTTTAAGTGTTTCTGCATTATATATTTTTCCTTGAGCATTTCACTCCAGTTTCAGACTTCCATGTGAGACAGAAACTGCTTTGACATAAGAAGCTGCCTTATTCAGAGGTAGATCATCGGGCCTATTTGATCAATATTTTCTACCTCACTTGTAGTGGTTCTCTATGCTCTCAGGCAAGAGAAATTACTTTTGTGACACGCTGATGAGAATCCTAGAACTCCTTGGTTTGCAGTCTCTGTCTCCCAAATCAAAGATAGCTTAGTACAAAATGAAATGTGGCTCTTAAAAAATGAAAATATTTAACTTAAGGTATATTGGAGGAGGACAAACCACCAATATGTAAAGAGAATGGCTGGCAAAGACAAAGGGCTTCTCAGAGATTCTTTACAGAAAGGAAAATAGTTGCCAGTAACCCACCATGTATATTTACTACTTATTGTGAGACCTCACGTGTGTGCCACTTCCTAATAAACAGTTTACAACAGCCAATGTTTGGGCTGCAGAACCTTTCAGGATTAGTAATCAACATGTCAATTATATACATGTTGGTTACATGAGCAGGCATTCTTATACTAGATCTTTGTTGATCTCTTGCTCTGGATTTTAATGTAGTTTGGCTTCTTTAATTCTAACAGGTCACTGTACTGCTGTAACTGGAGGTATCAAGGATTACACCAGAAACCATTAGCATGTGCATTATCACTGACAGACACATGATATTCAACAGACTGGGTGTTTTAAGTCTAAGCTAACTTGCACATCCAGATACTGCGGGGTGAAACTGCTGAAGCCGCGGATCAAACCGTGACCGCGGAGCAACATGTGCAAAATCGAGCAAAAGATCGGGAAGTAAATGGGATGCCACCCCGGAGTAAACGCTAATGCGAAAACGACCTAGAAGTCACTAGGAAGAGCCCCATCTACCTCACAAGGTGCCTGTTGCGGTGAAAGGAAGGCAAGGCAACTGAGTCACTTCGAGATTCCTTCAGGTAGAGAAAAGCAGGGTATAAAAACCTATTCTTCTATGATCCCCTTGTCAGCTGAAATTCAGTCACATTACAACACATTAGGATGCCTGCAGCTAGAATATGATATTCATTCGAATGTTGGTTCATGTCCATCCCTACTACTGCTTTCTCCAACCTCTCCCTTTCAATACACACTATTCCTAAGGCTAGATCAGCCAGTGGTAGCCAGTGATCCTCAGAATCAGTGCAACCAGCAGAAATCTAGGGGGAAATGCCTGTGAGCTATTTCACCCCTTGCTTTCTGTTGGCTGGGAAAAGCCACAGACAGCAGAAAGTAGGGGGTGAAATGCCTCCCAGGCTCACAAACCCATACAAATTGACCAACCTCCCAGTTTGTACGGGTCCATGGTTCAGCTATGGATCAAGAACCCAACTGCAAAAATGTTGTTTGTGCCCATTACTAAGCCAGAAAAACTCCAGGAGTGTCATAAAGGTGATCTAAAGGGAAGACAGGTCCAGTGGGAAACTTATGAGAGATGATGAAAAACTGGTGAAAACTGAGGAAAGATTTTTGAGGACACTGTTGCAAAATCACTTTGTTTGGTAGACAAGCTTCCAAACATGCTGTAGAGGTCATGAGGACATAAAGCATAGAACTATTAAATTACACCAAAACTATGCACAGTTTTCTTAATGCAGATGATCCATATTTGAAGTTCAGGCACTTCACCAGTGCAAATTTATGCTCCTCTAAGTCTAAGTTAAATGTTTCCAAAGTGTTTAACATCCAGTAGTTCCTCCAGGCAGATTTTTTTTTTTGACACATTCTATCTTGTCAGTACATTTAAAGTCTGGATTCCATAGCCAGAGGACAACGTCTGTGTCATGGGAGGACAGGTGTCGTATGCTGACCTTCAAATGTTAAACTGGATACACTTCAGCCACATTAAAAAAAAAAATCTCTTATTCTACTCCTGTGATTTCAATGTGAAAAGAGAACCAGGCCAAGACAGTTTGGTTGCCGCCATTCTAGCTGAGTCCAGATGGTAGCCTCTTTGTCTTTTGTCCAGGGGTCTGCGGCCAAGGGGATACAGAAAGGAAGAGTAGCTCTGGAGGCCTGCATCGACATGATACGTGCTGTCTTGCAGACACCTGCACCATGAATTGTATCACACTGGAATTGGTGTCCCAGTTATATACACTGAACACTTTTGAAAACCATGTCCATAATGAGCTAGCATCATTAAAATAAAGTTAATTTTGTGATGCTGCCATGGGTCAGTTCACACATTGTGCACATGTTCTAATTCAGTTGGCACCTACGCACAGTTTACGATGAGGGGAAAAAAGCCTCTGAGGCTGAAGGCAGATAACAGATTACTTTAAAAACTGAAAGCCATTTGAGAGAGGCATTACTTTTCCTGATGTACACACAATTGTTTCATACCATTCATTTAGGTTCTGGTCGCAATACAAAAACCTGCCAAGCCTGTTTAAAAGGAGCAAAAGTGGGACAAGTGAACACAGCATAAGCAAAACTCAATAAAGAAAACACCTGTGTGATACCTTTTATGGAGGCTAACCCTGTGTAAGCTTTCCAGTTCTTCAGAACTCTTTATCCAACTGAATGTGAATAATAGAGGAGAGGGGGAAAGTTGGGTGTTTTGTTTCAGCTTCAATGTTTTAGGAAGAAGGATGAAGTGGGGGATGGCTGTCTCCAGTCCCAAATATAAAAACCAACAGCAAATCCAAAGTCTGTGTAACACTAAGTAGAACCAAAAAAAGTAAAGGTAATCTCCTGTGCAAGCACCAATCATTTCCAACTCTGGGATGATGTCACATCACAATGTTTTCATGGCAGACTTTTTACAGGGTGGTTTGCCATTGCCTTCCTCAGTCATCTATACTTTACCCGCAGCAAGCTGGGTATTCATTTTACCGACCTCGAAAGGATGGAAGATTGAATCAACCTTGGGACAGCTACCTTAACCCAGCTTCCACCAGTCATGAAAAGAGACTGGACTGCCTCGTGGCACAGAGTGGTAAACTGCAGTACTGCAGTCCAAGCTCTGCTCATGACCTGAGTTCGATCCTGGCAGAAGCTGGGTTCAGGTAGCCAGCTCAAGGTTGACTCAGTCTTCCATCCTTCTGAGCTTGGTAAAATGAGTACCCAGGTTGCTGCAGGTAAAGTGTAGATGACTGAGGAAGGCAATAGCAAATCACCCCATAAAAAAAAAGTCTGCTGTGAAAACGTGATACGTCACCCCAGAGTTGGAAACGACTGGTGCTTCACCTTTAAGCAGAACCAACATGTCCCTTAAAATTGGAGGAAGCAAATGAAAGAGAAGAGATATTGTAATATCACCCATTGCAGAAATTAATTTTAGATGATATATTAGGTGATGAGTTAGTGCCACCTAAATTGAGTAATATTAGCTATTATGGGAAACCCTGTAAACTCAGCTCCTTTTCAGGTTCTTTTTCCTTCAGCTGAAGAGTCCCTCACTTTACCATCTCACTTAAAATATTTCCAAGGAGGTCATGCTCCCTTTTTCAAACTGCCTTCAGCCTTCTGACAAAATGCTCATTTCTCCCCAGCCCAAGATGATAGGATACAAACACTTCCCAGGAAAGCCAAGGCAGTTAGGGAGCCTTAAGGCTTTTGGTTTGTTGCTGCCCTAAGCTAATTTTAAAAATTCAATTTCTCTTCTCTTGTGCCATATAGCATATGCAGAGTAGCATAATAACAGCACATGAAATGATTAAGAGTTGATCTGGGAGTTGTTTGCTTTCCAATGTGATGTCTTTTTAATTTCCATTTTTAAGGACTGTCCCTTCTCCCCTTTCTCTCCCCTTTACAAGGAAATCTGTTCTCTAGGAAGCTGATGGGAAATAGAAGGTTCTTGTCTATGTGACCTGGAATTCAGAGGGCTATCACCCAGGTGATGGATGAAATCACCCTAGAACTCCAAAGGGAAAACTCTCTCTTTCTCTGTGTGTGTGTGTGTGTTTAAAACAGTCATGTAGCTGCACCCTAGTATAGGCATTCCTAGGTCACACTGGGAAATTTGGAATTGTAGTTCTGAGTGTGATGGGGATGGGTAAATGATCTTTTCATGTTCCTCTTTTTCTTCCTCTTGACTCTTCTGGCTGAAAATGGAGGCAAGTTTTCCAGACTTAATCAGTCTCTCTGACACCTAGACAGATAGAGGATGAGTTTGACAGCTCCCAAGCTGTTGGCTTAACATTCCCATATGTTTCCTTGTAATTCTTGGGGAGCAGATGTTATGGACTACTTGTTGCATCCAGTATAACAAGCGTCTCTTTCACAATGGCTATCGGCGTGTTGTCTTTTTGTGCATTTGTAGGATGTAAATTAAAGAAAATACTTGCTTGTTTATGGGATTACAGACCCCAGTATAACCTGATTTGAAACTATCATCATCATGGTTTTCTAAGAAGGTGACTGTCCTACAATAATTGCTGGACCCTCAAAATGTATGTGAAGCCATTGTCAGGCATAGCAGACCATACTGACCTTGATAGATCAATGGTCTGGCTATGTATGCAACAGCTTCATGTGTTCATCATTATTTTAAATTTTTTGCACTTCTTGAGGGCAATATTCATGGTTTACCCCTTCTCTGTTTTGTCCTCACAGTAACTTTGTGAGGTCATGATACAGGTGAAGAGTTTAATATTTGAATACTTCTCCAAAAACAAATATCATGTTCCAGGAGATAGTAAATGCCTAGTTGAGAGAGAGGGTGGTGATGGCTCTTACTTTGGACAGGAAGAGGTATTCCACTTCTAAAGAAACCTATTCTGGACCCAGGAGACTTGAATAACTATAATATAATCTCAAAGGTACCATTCTTTGGCAAAGCGACTGAACAACTGGTATCTGGACAATTCCATGGGTTCCTGAATGAAGTGAATTTATGTTGTGAGCCACCCTGAGCCTGCTTTGGCAGGAAGGGTGGGATATAAATCAAATAAAGTAAAGTGAATTGTTTGGATCTTTTCCAGTCTGGCTTCTGGCCTGATTATGGGATTAAAACAGCCTTGGAAGATGATCTGCACTGGGAGGTGAGGAGCAGTGTGACCCTGTTGATTCTCCTGGACTTCTCAGGAGCTTTCAGTTTCACCTATCATGATAGCTTTCTGAACCACCTTTCAAGCCTAGGACTGGGATGCATGTTTTGTGGTAGTTGTACTGTTCAGAGGGTAGTGCTGGGGCACTGTTGCTCAGTGCCTTAGCCTCTAGTCTACAGGATCCTGCAAAGTTCCATCTTACCTCCTCCTCATGCTTTTTAACATCTAAATTGAAGCTGATGGGAGAATTCACCTGGGAAATTGTACTGGGTAGTCAGTCACCAATATGTAAGTTAAAGGGTGCATCTGTGTTTTGTTTTAGTTGTTTAATATGTATCTATAATATAGTGGGTTCAATGCACTGACAAGGTGAAGCGGTAGTGATCATCAGCTCTTTATTAGGCACAGCATAGCATAGGGCTGCACTCAAAGACTGAGGAACTGGGGCAACGGGGGCAACTATATACAGCTCAGGGTTCCCACGCAAGCACGTTATTGGATCATTCAAACCAGCAGGGGGCCTGTGATTGGTGCTTCATTCTTATTACTCCAATGAGCCAGGCAGGAACACCCAATTCATTTACAACTAGAGTCCATGTACACAACAATATCTTTAGGTATTTTTAAAACTTGGTTATTACTGACTGCTTGGGGACCATAAATTATGTAGAAAGGCTTATCCTGATGATCAAGAAGAAGAACCATCTGCCAAGGAACTTGGGAAAACAGCCAACATCAGGATATTGGAGCGCCACAGAACCAAGGAGACATGTTTTAGGAAGGAAAACTTGTTGGGATAAAAGTAGTTGCTTTGTTTTAGAATCTGTCAAGATTCTAAACTGTCTAGTTAGGTTTAAATAGATGGTGTTTTCCTTTTTTGAACTCTTATCCCAAAGGGTCTTATGGATTTTGCTTATGCTGTTTAATAACTTGAACGTGTTGAGTAAGCTCCTAGTGTCTCAAGCTTTAATCTGGAACCAAATTAAAATGTTCCTTTAGCAGAATGGGACTTCCCTGCATGCCCCCTCACACCACAGTCCACTAATATCTACAAAATACTGCTCTTGGAGGACAGGGGACCTTGAGGAACAACATGGGGATTGCAGTAGGAAAAGGGAATTCGTTGAAATTGCCAATTTTGTCTGGATCCAACTATTTTTTTCATCCTAAATCTAATGCAATTCTGCTCTATCAGGTAGTGAGTAGGCTGGGGTCTGTAAGAAACTTAGAACAAAGTAAAGAACGGGTTGTTTGTTGGAGGCAGCTAAAGGGAAAAAATACTTCCTTTTGATCATGGTAGTAAACACTAATGGAGGGGAAGTGTTTGTATTTGCTGTGTTATGTATTTGCTCTGTTCACTGTTAGTAGGCCTGAGTTTGAGGCAAGCATTCCTTGCAAACCAGGATCCTGAAGCCTACAAGAACTGGCCATTCAGGATGCTAGGAATGTAACAACTTGTAACAAAGAGATTCAAATGAAGGATTCTGGAGTGAGCCAATAGGAGAAACTGTTACCTGCTAGGGGGTGTGGCTAGCCATGGCCTGACTGTATATAGTTCTCTCTGAGTCTGTGTTTCTCTGTGACTGTTTCTTCTTGCAAAAGAAGTGTTCTTGGTTGATTCGGAGCTGGCTAAACTCACTATACAATAGGAAGAGTCAAGATAGGGCTACAGAAGCTGCTTTGAATTACTTTCTCTCCCTCCTCATGGTGCAGGCTATCGCTTGGACTGTGCCACTCAGCTTGAATGTCCTCTAATGGCCTCTGGTTGGCTACTGTGAAATGCTGGATTAGATAACCCATTGGTCTGATCCAGCACAGCTGCTCTTCTTCCCCCCCCCTTTGTTTGAGTATCATTTACATCGTATTATTGTTCTTCTTTGTGTATTTATTAAAATTTCAATAAACAAAAAAGTTAAAAGTTCTGAGGCCATTCCAGGAAATATGACCCAGTGAAGTCTTTTGAATTCATTGGGTTTTTTTCCCAAAGTAAGTGTGGAGTTACCTTGAAAAGCTCTCTCCCCCTCCCCCTTTTGTTTCTGAGCTTGATGATGAACTACAAAGCACACCACAAAGGTCAAAACGTGATACAGTACTGTTGTGCGGACTTAATTTTCTGGTGAACAAATATTGTAGCTATAGTTCTTGTCAATTTCCATTTCTCTTTGTAAATTTTCGAGTTCACAATTGATCAGGAGGCACTTCATGCACCCCAATGAAAACTTTCACCATAGGATTATGTCTGAATTCAGCACAGAGACAAAGCAGGAAAAAAAATAACTTTGTATGGTGGCAGGAACAAAATACTTGATCTCCTACCATGTTTGATGCTACATTGTACATCACTTAGCAGAAAGGATAGTACTGTTTCGTTTTGTTTTTTGTGGGATTTGCCCAGTTTCTAAAGCATTTTTAAACTTGATGTTATCAAAATTTACCACTCAATCCTAAATTGAATTACACAGAGAATTCAGCACAGACAAAGCAGGAAAAAATAATCTTGTATGGTGTCAGGAACAAAATACTTGATCTCCTACTGTGTCCCTCTCTTGGGAAAAATACATGCTACATCACTTAGCAGAAAGGATAGCACTGTGGGTTTGGGGGGAGTTTTGGTGGGATTTGCCCAGTTTCTGAAACATTTTTAAATGATATCAAAATTTACCATGCAATCCTAAATTGAATTACACCTTTTAAAACCTATTTATTTAAATGAATTTAGAAAAGTGTAGGGCTGCTCTGGATTGAGCTGTTAGTGTGACTGCTCACTTCGTACAGTCTTTGCTCATTCAGATGTCAGGAAGAGAGTCGAACATTTACAGAACTGTATTTTTTTAAAAAGGGTAGAACTAATTATTCCAGCAGATTAGCAGAACTAATCATTCGAGACAGAATTGTTCTTTTTAGGATCGCACCCAAAGAGTGCTTGTGAATGGTTCCTCATCCTCTTGGAGAGGAGTGACAAGTGGAGTGCCTCAAGGATCTGTCCTGGGACCTGTTTTGTTCAATATTTTTATAAATGATTTGGATGAAGGAATAGAGGGAATGCTTATTAAATTTGCCAATGATACTAAATTGGGAGGGGTTGCAAATACAGTAGAAGACAAAAACAGGATACAGGATGACCTTGACAGGCTAGAAAACTGGGCTAAAACCAATAGAATGAGTTTTAACAGGAATAAATTTAAAGTTCTGCATTTCGGTAGGAAAAATCCCATGCATAGTTATAGATTTGTTTTAGCAGCAGTTTGTACGAAAAAAGGATCTAGGGGTCTTAGTGGATCATACACTGAACATGAGTCAATAGTGTGATGTGGTGGCTAAAAAGGCAAATGCAATTTTGGGCTGTATCAACAGAAGTATAGTGTCCAGATCACGTGATGTGATAGTATCGTTTTACTGTGCTCTGGTAAGACCTCACCTGGAGTATTGTGTTCAGTTTTAGCCACCACATTTTAAGAAGGATATAGACAAGTTAGAACGGGTCCAGAGGAGGACAACGAAGATGGTGAGGGGTCTGGAGACCAAGTCCTATGAGGAAAGGTTGAAGGAGCAGGGGATGTTGAGCCTGGAGAGGAGGCAACTGAGAGGTGATTTGATCACCATCTTCAAGTACTTGAAGAACTGTCATATAGAAGAGGGTGTGGAATTGTTTTCTGTGGCCCCAGAAGGCAGGACCAGAACCAATGGGTTGAGATTAAATCAAAAGAGTTTCTGGCTCAACATTAAGAAGAACTTCCTGACTGCTAGAGCGATTCCTCAGTGGAACAGGCTTCCTTGGGAGGTGGTGGGCTGTCCTTCTTTGGAGGTTTTTAAACAGAGGCTAGATGGCCATCTGACAGTGATGAAGATCATGTGAATTTGGGGTAGGTATTTGTGAGTCTCCTGCATTGTGCAGGGGGTTGGACTAGATGACCCTAGAGGTCCCTTCCAACTCTATGATTCTGTGATTGTAACTAGTTGGTCCAGCAGATGTGATTTTCTCTGTCTTTAACAGCTTGGATCCCAAATGTCCTTTCCTCTTGCAGTAGGCACTTCTGGATACTTTTTGCTCCCTTTTTAATGCTAAGGATTCAAAGCTGAATTGCAAATGTGATGCATATACATGCCCCAGAAGAAAGTAGTATATGCATGCAGTTCTTGTTACCATTACAATGCCCAGGTGTATCTGTGCTGTGTATTAAAAGACTGGATGCCACTACATGTTCACAAACGTGGATTATATGTGGGGGGGGGGGGACAAATCGCTCTGCTCAGTTGCCTTCCTTCTCTGATTTCTTGGTTATTGGCTTCTTTTCTTTTCTTGTCCCTTGCAAATGCAGGCAAAAACATCTAAGGGAACAAAAGAGTGGAACTTCTGGGAGAGACTGTCAGAAAACATGAAAGAGCAAATGGGCAAGCAGAGGAAGCTCTCTTCTTGCCAGAAGCATGAAAGAAGGAGAATGCTAGAAGGACACATGTAGCAGCTGTCACATTTGATAGCTACTGTAAGTACCAGGGCCTTCTATGCACATACATCCTTACCTAGCATTTTATTGTTTACCTTCCTTAGGGGACCCAGAATCCAATCCTTACTTGGGGAGAATCAGTTGAGTTAATCATCCCAATGTTGTTGATCTAAGATGCCTGAAACAAATCTATTTAATTAAAAGCATCAAATGATATGTTTGAATCACAATGAGTTATAGTGGAAAGGAAGATTTATAACAAGCTCACTGTAGTCTTTCCTTTGTACACCTGTTTCCTGATGGACATTTGTTATTTGCTGCTCTGTAGCCCACTGTGTAATGAAGCTACCAGACTGGTGCACTGGAGAGAGCTGGAGGCTGATATTGAATTTTTTTTTACCCTACTAATCCAGATTTGTTCCATGTAAGTCAGCCACTGCCAACACTATTGAAACTCATCTCTATTTCCCTCAAAATCACTTTGTGTGTAAATAGAGAAAATAATGCCATAGGCTCCTCTAGTTCTATTATGCTTGTAGTGGCTGAAGTCTAAACTTTCGGTGGTACATTCAATAAGAGAAAATGGGTTTGTCTTTTGAGATGCCAAGATTCAGGCAATGGGTTTCATGCATTGATTTTCACAAAGGTAATAAGATTTGGGTCACGGTAAAAGCGAGTTAATCTATTATTGGTGACAGGGTAATCTACCCACTTCCCACTGACTTCACCCCCTGTTGCTTCAGTGAGAGAAAGCCCAACATTTCTGCATTAAGATGTTGCTAGGCTGGTCACACGCTGGTGTGCTGGGTTCATTTGTAATGTGATATATATGTATTTGCTTGCATTTTTAGCAGAAATACAACTTGTGCACCATGGAATGAAATATCTGAGGGGTCTTTAATGGAAAGGGGAGAAATTGTAATACATGTTAATGAAAGCACATTTATTCATTGAAAGTTCTTTCCTTGGGATAGGGATGAGATAACAAGGGCCAAAAAAGAATTTATGGCACATGGATGCAAGCACTGTATTTTGAGACTGGGGTAGGGGTCCCAAATCCCCCGGTAGGCCTGGAGACTCCCGATTTGGAGCCTCCTCCCCCCGCTGGCCATAAAAGGGAAAGCGGGGGGGAGGGGAGGAGGAGAACGGCAGCCCTTCGCACCCAGCCCCGATCGCAGCAGCCAGAGCTCTTCCGTTTTCTCAGGCTGCTTCCCGCCCCCAGTCAGCTGGCCGGTGAAGGGAGGGGAGCCCAGCCACGCCCCCAAAGGACCATGTGCCTTTGCACCTCCGGAGGTGAGTGAGTTCTGTCTCCTGCATCAGATTTCCCAGAAAGGGGGGGGCGGGGTGGAGGGGGGTGGAGAGGGAAACGTCTTCTCATAGGGTATAATGGGGAATTGATCTGGAGGTTTCGGGGGCTCTGGGGGAGCTGTTTTTTGAGGTAGAGGCACCAAATTTTCAATATAGTATCTAGTGCCTCTCCCCAAAGTATCCCCCAAATTTCAAAACGATTGGACCAGGGGGTCCAATTCTATGAGCCCCAAAAGAAGGTGCCCTTATCCTTCATTATTTCCTATGGAAGGAAGACATTTAAAAAGGTGTGCTGTCCCTTTAAATGTGATGGCCAGAACTCTCTTGGAGTTCAATTATGCTTGTCACACTCTTGTTCCTGGCTCCGCCCCAAAGTCTCCTGGCTCCACCCCCAAAGTCTCCTGGCTCCACCCCCAAAGTCCCCAGATATTTCTTGAATTGGACTTGGCAACCCTAGACTGGGGGAGCACTGCAACTCCAGTCAGCACTCATGAAATGATCTCATTGCATGCATTTTGATGTCTTGATCCCCCCCCCCCCAGAAAAACAGTGAAATAATCTTCATTATGACATGCATGGGTTGAGAGAGACTAGGATAAACTGCATTTGGCATTTATGACCCTTAGTCAGATTCCCTAACATATAATTTAGCCTCTAAAAAGTAACTGCAGGGCCTATGCATTGAGGGAAGGTGGCTTAACGTTCTTTCCCATGCTGTTTCCCTGAAGCAAAACTGACCTTTGTGCCAGCTGCCTTTAAGTAGGAGGAAAGACACCTGTACATTAGAGCTAGAAGCAGTTGGGAAGGGCACTTTTGAATGTGAAAAGTGGGGAAGGGAGAGAATTAAATGCTCCTGTATCTAGTATGGTTCAGAAAGCATTGTTGGTCTGGCTATTTATGCTATAGCAGTTGGGTTGCCAACTGACCAGAAAACTGGTTTGCTCCTGTGCCTTTGTTGTTAGCTTGAGGCATGGGAATAAGTTTTATCGCCTGCTAATGTTTGCTGCTTATGCCATTTTTAAAGGCACAGGAACAAGAGCAGGTGAAAGAGTGGCAACCCTTTTTTTTCAAATTGAGTCTAACAGGAAGAAATCTCAGGCAGTAGCTGCTAGATAAACTGCCAGGGATAACTTTCCTGTTGCATTTTTCATGTATTCTGCCATTATGATGCAAAATTTATAATGCTTGCTTTACAAATGCATTGCATGCCACAGCATGAAATGAACTTTAACCAGTTTTTTTTATACCTTATTCTTTTATTCCCAAAGGGGGAAACTTCCATCTTCAATTCCCCAAAAATTCTGCAGGAAGTTTAAAGCAATTTTTTTGCTGCATGTCTCTGCATTTATGTTTGTGTCTTCTCTGAAAACATTTTCAATGGAAATGTTCCCCTCGAATATGCATTCTGGGCTCTTAGCTATTTTAAGACAAGCATGTCATACATTTAAGATGGAATACCCCTTCCAGCTTTTTTGAGGTGAAGCATGTATTTTAAGTCTGGGAAGATTTAAAAACAATATTTCATCTATTTAAGAACTTGTTCCATTTATGCAAACCTGTCAATGTCTAGAAACAAACCACAGATCACAGTGACAATCATTGGGACTTCTGGCATACTATCTGAAACATACCTGCTGCCAGAGACCATTTTGTAGAAAAAATAGGTGGTGGAGTTCATCCAGGGATTGTTATGCAGCTGCAATACTATTCAATGGACAAGGAGGTGGACCTCTCAGAAGGAGGAGGTGGAACTCTCAGAAAGGTTCAGGAGCTGTGCTCCGGTGAGCTCCCACTGAATACGAGGCCTGGCTGCAGCCTAATCACCATCATGCAATGAGACATTGAAAACTGGAGAGCAGTGGCCACAATCAGCATGGAACAGCAGAGCTAAGGGCTATGGTCTGTCTCCATGGTTTTGTTTGAAATGCCATTTTGAGCAAATTTTGTGTTCCCTTCACTGAATGAAGCAGCAGAGAAGTTATGAGGAAAGCCAAGAGAGTTCTAATGAGTTTCAGGACATTCCTTGGAGAAATGGTCATATACCGTTATTTATGCAGTTGAGCTTTGATATCATTGGAACTTCCATGCTCAGAGACAGTATACCTCTCATATTGAGAACATGAATGTACATTTGAGCCTGCTTTGTATTGAATCTGATTCAATACAAAACATATGTACTTAAGTGCCATTTCAGTGTTGTAAATTAAAGGGTGATTCCTGATGCTTCCTTAGGTTCCTGGGCTGAAGCAAAATATCATACTGTGACAAGGTGGGACAGCCAGAGTTCTCTACAGAAAGAAGAAAACAGACCACTAGGGCTGTCCAGTCTGAAAGGAAGAGGAAAACATAGAGGAAAATCTTGCCTCTGAGGGAGAAAAGTAGATGGGACCATCATATCCATATCTTTTTTTTCAGTAATATCTTAATTCCTTATTAAACCTCACTTCTCCCAGATACATTGCTTCTTCCTTCACAAAAAGTGTCAAGCCGCACTTTTGAATAAACTCTGACTTGCCATATCTTATCTGCCAAGACACTGTGCCCTTGTGAATTTCATATTGTGATCACAAAAGCCAGATAGCTACTTTCAAATTATGACCTCTTCTATGCTAAGAACGGGGTAGTTGCAGAATCAAGTCCTGCTTTGCAGTATTTTGAATGCTATTAGGTTGACATTCTGTTGACAATTGCCCACCAGGAGAGATCCTTTTTGAGTACTTGATCTGCAGCCACTACAACAGGGAGACTCACGCAGAAAATCATGCCTTCAGGGAGGAAAAAACACACACACCAAAGGCTAAGATTGTTTAAAAAGTCTCCAAACACAGCTGGAAATCTAATGGGCTGGTGCAGAACTACAAAAATCAATGGGATTGTTACAGCTGACAACAGTTGGGGCGGGTCTAATTCCCCGAGTAACAGAGGTAACTTTCAAAAGTGCTGAACAGCCAGGAGCTCCCATTGACTTCAACACTTCTGGAAATTAGGCCAGTTACTGAGGGTCTCTTAAGAGCATACTTAGAATCGAAATTCCATGGTTGTCCTAAATGCTTTTCTTTTTCAAATCAGATAGAATATGGCAAGTTCAGCTCCATTTCTATAAGAAGCTCTAGGTAGACAGACCCAGAGGAATCATCATCCGTTACTTTGAGTGAGTTAGAAGGGGAATTGAAGCTCCATATTACAAAGGCAGTTAAATCTGTTCTTGGTGTGAAAATATGGCAGAACATAGCATAAGAAACTTAGCCAAATGGATTTCTAGCAATCTAGGTGAAACATTAAGATTAGGGCTGTGTCCTTATTAAACAATTTTAGCTGATTTTGCCATTTTGCTTTAAAACAGACAAGCTAGCTAAAGTCCAATATGTTTTCACATCACCAAAACATTGATCTAGGTGCCTTTTTGAAATACTAAGGGAGATATGGGACAATTTCTAGTCTGAATACACACAGGAAAGGCCTGCATAGGTTTTTTTTAATCTTTAGTTTCTCATTAAAATAAGATACCAGAATCAAAATATCTTGGAATGAACAAACAGATTTACCCTTTACCCTCACCAATTAACGTTTGCCCCCCTGCTAATTAAAACTTGCTTCCTCGGATTAATCTATTAAAACTTTGTTCAATTCATTAAACTCCAATTTGAGCTTGCAGGCTTCTGATGTAGAATGAATTCACTCAAAGTAGATTTGATTGACAGATATTCTTCAAGGAAGGTTGCAAAGGTTCTTTTCCTGTCCTTGACAGGGAATTAACATCCTCATGATGATCTGTTTCTCTGAGGGGCCTTCTGAGGCATCCCCACTGACCTGATGAATTTCTTCCGGCACAGTCTCAAACACCAGATGCTTAACAGAGTAGTTACAGGGTGAGTTCATACACTGAAGGAAACATATGGTGAGAAATCTCCTCTACCCAAGGGAGCATTTCAATAGAGACCTTTTGCTACTTGTTTTGAAATTCTGGCATTTAATTCCAACACAGTCAAACTTGGCCTGACAAGGCCAGTTAACTTCCATCCCATCCCAACAGTTCATGAAAAAGAAACAGGAACCATCAATATGCTTACTTTCCTCTGGGCACACACTTACTGACCCATCTTCCTCCTCAGCAGCAACATCTATCTTATTAAAAGCATCCGTTCCTGGCCAGTAAATTCTAAGAGGTTTTGGATTCAGAATAGGTACATTACTGGCCTGGTTAAAATCATGCACTTAAGTGTTCTGAGCTAAAATTGCTGCATAAAGAAGGGCTTGCTTGACATTAAAATTAATTATAAAGAAAATAAGAGCTAATGGCCATCTAAAGAACAGCTTGATGAATATATTCATAGAGGGCTATTGGCCAGCAAACTCCAGAAGGCTTGAGCATCTGGTTAAATGAATCAGTTTGAACTGGCTCTAGCTCATATATAAATCTAGCCCTAACTCCTATATAAAACATACACACTTAAGTGTCTTGGAGTGAATGAGAGAAAAGATGTAGTAAGAAGAATATGAACATTTGGTTGGTACTAGTGGCTGTTAAACTGGAAAAAAAAAAACATAGAAAGGCATTACTCCTGTGGAAGTCTACTGATGAAATGGGCCTATATAGAGGCTTTTTTTGCAATATGGAAATGTCAATATTGGACCTCTGTTACAACATGAAGTATGCAAAATTTATAATATGAAGTATTAAAATACATGAATGGATGTTTAAATTGGACCTTTATTACAACATGAACTATGCAAAATTTAAAATATGGTGCATTAAAATATATGAAGGTTTTTAAATGGTTATAATAAATTTTGTTATTCACCACAGTAGTTGTTTAAGTTCCATTGTTTGATGTGGGAGGGCTGGCATCTCCTCCTGCCCTTCAAGAGAGCATGGAGCTGTCAAGAGCTGCTGGTTATTAAACTGGCAGCCTTTGAACTGAGAGTTCTGATGCCTGCTGTAGACAGCCATGGAAACTAGGGGTGTATGCCGAGAAAAAAAAAGTTAAAATTTAAGATTCAAGCTTAGGGGTGGTGGATTTTATTGTGGATGCTTATGTTCAGGTTTTGATTTTGCAGACTTCCCAAGTAGTTGACTCCCTGTGCAGCTGTACTTATATCTATTGATTTCTAATATGGTGGTTAAGCAGCAACTGAGGGTGGGAGTTCCACTGCTGCAAAAAAAACAGAAACCTGTCTGCATTTTCCTACTCCTGAAGTGATTGACTGACAGTAAAAATGCCTTATCTTTCCACTGAAAATTCTGCAATTGCTGTCCTTTCCAGTTGTGGCCTGTTTTCTTTCACAAAGTGAAAGTGGCTTATTTGTTCACTGGGAAAATCAGTAGACTCAAAGAAAAACATGAGCACACGCTATAAGCCAGCTAGCAGGACACTTGATAATAAACAACATGGTTTGTTCCAGGAAGTAATTTTCATAATACCTAACACTCTTGGATTTGTGTTACCATTCTGGAAACCATGGTAATGATTTGAACCAACCATTTCTATCTCCAGCTTGGGTATTCCATTATGCATACTCCTAATGGATATTGTAACAGTGATTCAGCACCAGGGGATTCAAGGCACACTGAACCTCAGGTTCTGCCCATGTACACAGTCCATT
Organism: Heteronotia binoei; assembly: GCF_032191835.1. Lineage (NCBI taxonomy): Eukaryota > Metazoa > Chordata > Lepidosauria > Squamata > Gekkonidae > Heteronotia > Heteronotia binoei. The sequence continues at coordinate 42,856,522 of NC_083226.1, forward strand.
GGCACCCTCCAGCAGAAAGCACTACAAAAGCTCCAAGAAAAGTTGAAGTTTCTTTATAACCTCAGCTCCTTGCTTATGATGTGACCTACTTTCTGCTCTTTTAGAGAGGCATGCTGCAAACTTTGACAAGCAAATATTTATCAATGTGCTTACATTGTTCAAGCAACCTTGGTTCCATGTGAGCTGACTTCTGGACTATCTCTTTATGAAGTCCATCTCAGTCACAGCACTGTGCCAAGCAGTTTGCTCCTGTACAGGAGCCTAATTGAAACTTATAAATGTGTTTGCCCTGGCAGTATCCTTCAGGGTTATGCACATTTGGACTAGTTTCTATTGTTCTAGCATTTGACCATGCAGCTTCTATGTGACCTCATCTGGACAAATACTTATCAGGGATGCTCTAGGCCAGGGTTCCCCAAACTTTTCTTTCCCATGGCCCGGTTATTTTTACACTTCTCCTTTGTGACCCACTAAAATTTGGGGGTGGAGCCAGGAGACTTTGGGGGTGGAGCTGGGAGACAGGAATTATGTCATTTCCTGTGGTGTCAAGGACCAAGTGATGTCACTTTCGGGGCACACTGAACCAAAACTCCACCTTTTCCTGTGATGTCACTTCCAGGGCACTCCCCCAAACCTGCCTCTTCTTTGGAAGTAAATTCATTTTCAGAAAAATCTCTCTGAAACTCATGCTGAGCCAAAATTGGGGTGGAAAGTGGGCGGTTCTCTCTTTTAACCCCCACACATGCATGCACCTATCTATTTGTGTTGCAAGCACTCCTAATGCCCAGCTTGCAAGCACTTCTAATGCCCATGTTCAGTTGCCTGCACCACCTACACATCCCTTCCTCAACAGCACTGGCCAGTGTATACAGTTGGGAGTGCTGTTGCCACTGCCATCAGGAATGCCAGCACTGTGTACCACCCACACTGGACCCTGGCAGCTGCTCTACCTCAAAATATGCTGACACATTTAGTAGGCCCTTCCTTCATCTGCCACTACTGGAATTCTGCCTCAAGCTACAACCAAGCTTGCTTGGTTTCAAGAAAATCTTTCAACAGCTATTTTTCATAGTTTTCTTTGATTGAAACATGAGGAAATTGTTGTGAAAGGTAGCAGAGAATTGTATTGCAATTAATGAATTAATTTCAAGTTATATGAAGTTCATACAAGCTTTTCTGCAGTTATCCCAAAAAGGATATTTAGGAGGGGCTTGCAGCTTTTTACTGGCTGTGTTTCCCATGCCTTTAAAAGCAACCTGTTATACAGATACTTAGCCAGTGAACTACTTTCATTTTTTTTAATATCTACAGGAGAAGTTTAATTTTGGTGTCAGACAGCTATTAAAAGCAGGACCAAAAAAATGGTGTCAAGTTCATAGTACCATCACTTCCAGTGCTGTTGAGATATACTGCAGTAATCTCCAATAATCTCTTTCTGCCCCACACGGGAAGGTGACGGAGACGAAACAGTGCTCAGCCTCCTTCCAGTCTGTGTCCTGTCCCAACGGTGACAGGTAGTGGGGCTAAGAGGAATAGCCCACCTCCGTCATTGGTGTTATGTAATGCCAGGTCCATAAATAATAAGACCTCGATCCTTAGGGAGTTCCTGCTCAAGCAGGATATGGACCTGGCTTGCGTGACCAAGACCTGGGTGCAAGATGGGGAGATGGTGGCTCTCTCCCAGATGACTCCCCTGGGTTACTCAGACTTTCATCAATCACAGACTAGTGGGTGGGAAGGAGGAGTGGCGCTATTTATACGGGAGGATTACTCCTTCTGGGCTCTCCTGGCCCCAACAATCAATTGTATTGAGTGTGCCGGACTGGCGTGGGATGTTGGGGGAGAGGTTGGTGATCTGGCTGGTGTACTATCCGCCTAACGTACCGGCCAGTCCCTTACCATCCCTGATGGAGGCCGTGGCAGGCTGGGCGTTAGAATACCCAGGGCTGATGGTCCTGGGTGATTTCAATGTTCACGCCGATGACATGGCCTCCCATCTGGCGATGGGCCTAGTGTCTTCCATGGCAACACTAGGACTCTTCCAATTTGTTACAACTCCCACACACCAGGCTGGTCACATGTTAGATTTGATCTTTGCATCTGGGATTTTGGTGGACAATATTGCCGCTGAAGAGGTGCCATGGTTGAATCACCTTGCCCTCAAGGCCCGTGTGAAGGCACCGCCCCAACCCTGTATGGGCGGAGAACCCACGGAGTCTGATAGATCCTGAGTGGTTCCAAATGGCCCTGCGGGATCCCTGGCCCCCTGGCAATTCCATTGATGACCTGGTTGAGGCTTGGCATGGCCAGCTATCCAGGGCCATCAACGAGATTGCACCCCGGCGTCCTCTGCGCCCTCATGTGAGGCTGGCTCCATGGTACACCGCGGAGCTACGGCAGCTGAAACAAGGGCTCAGATGACTAGAGAGGCAGTGGCGGCATACTCATGATGAAGCAACGAGAACATCCTACAGAACGTTTATGAGGTCTTATGAGATGGCAGTCAAAGCCGCAAAGAAGGACTACTTTGCGGTTAGGATTGCATCTGCAAATTCATGCCCGGCACAATTATTTAGTATAATTAGGAACCTTACAACACTGCCTCAAGGCAGGCCAAATGTGAGAGAATTAGAGATAGGCTGTGAGGCTTTTACAAAAATTTTTGCAGATAAAATCACGTCGCTTCACCAGGACTTTCCCACCACATTGGATACAGTACAAGATCTTGAGGCTCCATGCCTGTCTTCTGGTTCAGTTCTGGATCACTTTGACACACTTAGCCTGGGGGAAGTTGACAGAATTCTCTCTACTGTATGTCCAACAACTTGTGATCTGGACCCATGCCCCTCTTGGCTGATTAAATCTTGCCAGAGGGAGCTTACATGTCCTTTACGGGACATTGTAAATAGATCCCTCTCAGAGGGGCGATTTCCAACACCTCTGAAAGAGGCTATGGTCCGCCCTCTCTTGAAAAAGAGTCCAGCAGACCCAGCTGAATTGGCAAATTACTGACCGGCCTCAAATTTACCATTTTTAGGTAAAATTATCAAGAGGGCAGTAGCACTACAGTTGCAGGGTTTTCTGGATGACACTCCCATCTTAGATCCTTACCAGTCTGGCTTCCGCCCAGGCCATGGGACGGAGACAGTGCTGGTCGCCTTGGTGGATGATCTCCAGCAGCATCTGGATCGAGGTGGTGTTGCGGTGCTGATGTTGTTAGACCTGTCGGCCGCGTTCAACACGGTCGACCATTGGTTACTGACCCGTTGGCTCACCGACACAGGAATCAGGGGGTTGGCCTTACAGTGGCTTTCCTTTTTCCTTGATGGATGGGGACAAAGGGTGGCAATTGGGGGAGAGCTGTCCCAGAGGCACTCGCTAGATTGTGGGGTGCCACAGGGAGCAGTTCTCTCTCTGATGTTAAACATCTACATGTGCCCCCTTGCCCAGATTGCCCAGAGGTATGGGCTGGGGTGTCATCAATATGCAGATGACACCCAGTTCTATCTACTAATGGATGGCTGGCCTGACTGTGTCCCAAAAAACCTGGACCTGGCACTGTAAGCTGTGGCAGCTTGGCTCAGGTTGAGTGGGTTGAAGCTGAATCCAATGAAGATGGAGGTCCTTTGCTTGGGTCGTGGCGCTCTGGGAGGAAAAATTCCTCTCCCAGTTTTTGATGGTGTGTCACTGAAAGCGGCACACTGGGTCAAGAGGTTGGGGGTTCTGCTGGAGCCTTCATTGTCAATGGAGGCACAGATAGCGGCCACTGCCAAGTCCACATTTTTTTCATCTTAGACGGGCGAGGCAGTTGGACCCCTTCCTCGAGCCCCAGGACCTAGCAACAGTGATCCATGCAACGGTCACCTCAAGACTGGATTACTGTAATGCCCTCTACATGGGGCTGCCTTTGTGCCAAACCCGGAAGCTGCAGCTGGTGCAAAATGCAGCGGCTAGGCTATTGTTAGGGCTCCCGAAGTGGAAGCACATACAGCTGTATGATAAACAGAAAAGTTTCATCCAGTAAAAAATGGAAGGAAAGAAAGAAAGAGAAAGGGAAAGAAAGAAAGAAAGGAAAAGAATGAAAAGGAAGAAAAGGAAAAGAAAGACATGGAAAGAAAGAACATAAACATAAGAGGAGCCATGCTGGATCAGGCCAGTGGACTATCCAGTCCAAAATTCCCTCATACAATGCCCAAAAAGCACCAGAATGTCGACCAGTGGGGCCAGGGCACTAGAAGCCTTCCCACTGTTGCTTCCCCCCTCCCAGCATCAAGAATACAGACAGAGCATCACTTGCAGGGAAAGAAAAGAAAGAAAGAAAGAAAGAAAGAAAGAAAGAAAGAAAGAAAGAAAGAAAGAAAGAAAGAAAGAAAGAAAGAAAGAAAGAAAGGAAGGAAGGAAGGAAGGAAGGAAGGAAGGAAGGAAGGAAGGAAGGAAGGAAGGAAGGAAGGAAGGAAGGAAGGAAGGAAGGAAGGAAAAAGCCTTCCTCGCCATCAGATGACCCCAGCCAGCAAAAATTCTGCCCAGGGGTCGTTTAGTAAAAAAAAAATTGCTACTGGAATGCCCACTCCCTGCCCTTCCCGCCTGAAAAAAATACACACACCCTTTTTTGCCACCCAGGGAAATCTCCCCAAAAGAACATACTGCAAGGCACATGAAAGCTCATACAGAGATGGAGCGGGGCTAGCTTTGGCTTTTCTTGTGACCTGGTAGTGAGGGTCATGACCCTGCAAATGGGAAACACTGCTCTAGACTGATCCTGCATTGAGCAGGGAGTTGGACTAGATGGCCTGTATGGCTCCTTCCAGATCTATGATTCCATATTACATCAGTGTGTAGCTTCAACTTTAATGTACCTGTAATTATTTAGCAATGTGTATTTGTGCACACAGCCAAATGGCAAATCAAGTCTTCCCCTTTTTCTAAACAGAAGGTACAAGGCATGTTCCCAAAGGAAAACTGTAGGCAGAACCCAAAGGAGGAAACATTGTCTTTTGTATAATTTACCTGTACAACTAATTCCTGGGCACAGGAAATCAATATGGTCAGGAAGAAAAATGCACCATTTATTGCAGATGAGAACACTGAAAGCTGTATTTACATGATTTTTTTTTTTAAAAAAATGCATGTTTCGTAAAGATAAAACATTACCAAATGGGATGTCTCCTAATTAATTGGGGGGAGTTATTGGAGACCAGTGAGAGGGAGTAACTAGGGGATCTCCACCAATGTTTTACAGGGTTTGTTATCTGAGAATGCAAATAAACCAGGCAGGACAGTTAAAAAAATACAGTAAAAACATACATACAAAGCACATGGGGGAAACACACACACTATCTAAGAAAAATAAAAGGCAGGAGTGCGGTGAGTGATTCAGAAATGACAATATTTGCCAGGTCTTGGAAGATAGTAAGGGAAATGACCAGTGTTTCCCAGAGAGACATAAGGACCTACATGCAAGTGATGTTTGGCTCAGAGAAAACACACAGTGCACTGGGCAGAGTATGCCTCATTATAGGAAAAGTTAACCCTGCGGTGGTCTGACATGGGTCCCCTAGAATGAAACCCTGATCAGATTTCCCAGGGTGGACAAAGACCAAGGGAAACTTGTGACAGTTTGCATGAGTGTTACTAATGGCACTTGATTAGTTTGTCTGGTGTAAACTGAAAGTGTTAATGTTTTCTGATGAGATAGCTGAATGTAAACTAAAGGTGATAATGTTCCTCTGATGATCCTGAGTACAGGATTGGAGAGGATATTGAATTATATGCATAGCCTGCTAATTAGGTTGAACAGGAAGGGGAAGCATGACCAGGTGTGATGAGGTCATGTCATGGTGGGTATTGTCTTCCTGAGTAACTCATTGTCGAGATTAATTATCTCTTTCAGGGTGGGAAGAGAGTTTTAGCAATTCAGTTACTCAGAGTCGATTTGCCCAAAATAGGTTCTCAGGCCTGTCTAGCATCCATTTTGTTTGTTCTTGCTCCATTTTGGTTCCACTTGATTCCAGGCTATCCAGTGTAGAAATGATTTGGCGGGGGGGGGGGTGATAATTAAAGAGGGGCATCTTGTGTAAAACAGGCCTTCCACAGGAAGGGTCTGGCTGCTAACAAAAACAGTCACTGAAAGGCAAAGATTAAGAATAAACTTTCCATTATGGGCAAGTAATCCCCTCAGAATACAGAGTAAAACTGTAGAAATATAGGGGCCACTTATCATGAAGAGAGAGAAATCTTTGGGAGCTGGTTAATTCTGATCTTAGAAATGTGCAGACAACCAAAAGTGTCAAGAAAAGGAGGGATGGAAGCAGTTTGGAGGGAACACTTCTGGTTACAAGCAGGTCCCAGGTTCAGTCTTCAGGATCTCCAGAAGTGTTCCCTCCAAACTAAGTTAGTGTGAGCTAGGTTTCAGTTTTTTAGCCTCCAGCTCACACATTTTTGTCTTAGCTTAGGAAGGATGGCTCCAGAGCAAGCTAATTTATGTGATAGCTAAATCACTCACTCACAACTTTAATGCCAGAAGCTCACAAAGTAGAATTTTTTGCTCATAAAACTCCACAGATTAGAGAGAGCGTTGATCTCTAGTTAAAATGACCAGGCAGTAGGTGATGTAAAACCTATCATGAGACCCTGGAGTGTTGTTGCCAGTCTGAGTAGACAATACTAACATTGGCAGACCAATAGTCTGATTTTGGGTGGGGCAGCTTCATGTGTTTGCGTAATCTCTTTTCTAATAGAAACTGATTTTGCAAAAAAAAAAAAAAAAAAACGATTTTGAAATTTCCCCATTGCTCGGCCGCACAAAACACTGCAATGATAATAAAAGCTTCTTCTCTTCCAGTGACTATCCTGCTCCCAGACTATTGGGAGCAGGAGACAAGGCCTCCTTCTCCTCGGCTATTGTGCAAACCTTCCTTTCTAACTCTGAACTTCCATAATTATAGCCAGGCACTTCAATGAAGATGTCATTTCATAATGAGATTGCAGTATTATCACACAAAGAAGCTGCAGGTGAAGAATCTGCCTTTTGTTCCACATCTGGGAAAAAAATGGAGGTCCCACTGCAGCTGTCTGCTGGCATTCAGACCACCTCAGGTTCCCTGCTTCATGAGCCTCATGTGCCAAGAAAGGCAATTTCACACGGCATTGCCCTTTTTGTGCCTGCGCCTTTGGATATCTTTTGCAAAGTCTAATCTTTTAATTAAACTCTGCATGACAATGAGGTGACTGTTTGTTCAGCTTCCCTTGCAGCTGCGCTTTGATGGAGTTGGTGATACTCGACTGGCCTTGACCCCTCCCTGCTCGCAGTCACTGGCAAGCTTACTTAGCAAAAATGACTTTAAAACATACATAGGCCACCTTGCCAATAAAAGGACATTTTAAAAGCTCATTAAGGCAGCTGTTTATGCAGGCTCTTGAGACAACAGCATCTCAAAACGAATGGGGTTTTCATATTACTCCAGTAGTTTTATACTCTCTTTCCAGAAATAGAAAAACAGCCTGCAATTCAGATGTAGTAAAGAACTTTCCTCCCCTCACTCATTCCCTATTTGACAATGTTTTGTACTCTTAACATATCATGGCTGGATATTCAGATCAATATTTTGAGGTAATTCTCCCATTTATTGTTAGAAAAGATGCAGCTGGCTGAGTCAAGTCTAGCCCTACTGACTCCAAAGCATCCTGCTGGAACAAGTTGCAGAACCTCTGTGAGAAAATTAACTATCCTTCATTCAACCTTTTTCTTCCTTCAAAATTATTATAGTGTAATTACAATATAATATATAACTGTATATCTTAATCCGTATAATATAGCATGTAACTGATTTATTGACACACAAATCAGACTTAAAATGCATACAATTTATGGACTGATGCAAGGTGCAAGAAAATAGTGCAAAAATAAAAAAAAAATGGATTTGATGGCCACAAGGGAGAAATAAAACTGAAATTTAAGTGGAAGCAACAAAAATTAAAACTGGCCAGAACTGGCCCTGAAAATGTACATGAAGTTTTGCAGCAATCTCCATACTAAATCTTATCAACTGTGTGTAACATTTCTTTGCTAGCCTCAGTTTCCCAACAGCCTATCCATTACTTGTGAGAACCAGGGAGAACCTACACCACAGTTTAGAAAACTATGTGGACACATGTGGTCCCAGAAAAAAATATAGACCATCCCCCTGATTAATGTTGCTCATCTTATTAAGTCTCTGTTTTGTTTCTTTAAAAATCCATTTAATCCCCCCCCCCCCGAGGAGGAATCTCCAATCTCATTGTGAAATGTACATTTAGTGAGATTCTGTGGCAACTGTGCTTTAAATTTGCTTGGAGGCAAAATCTGATGTTAACCTGATGTACAGGTTGTTTCTTCCCAAGACATTGCACAAATCTTAAATTCCTTTATCTTCTCTTGAAACTGTATGGATCCAAAGCATGTGCTCTACCACTGAGCCATAACCCCTCCAATGATGTGCATGAAGTCCATAGGTATGCATGAAAAAGCCCTGAATTTATTCTTACCTTGAATAGATGTTTTATCTGAATTCAATAGGGCATGTAATAAGTCCAGTGTTCAAACATGCTTTAAGTCTAGGGTGGCCAAGTTTTATTAATTTATTAGTTGAATTTCTATCCCACCTTTCCTGCAAGAGGAATCAGGGCAGGTTACAACATGGAAAGATTAGCAATAAATCTCCCTTATAATTCTTCAGACAGACTGGTCACAGTTCACCTTTTCTTCCATTGGCTGAGGTGCCTGTTGCTCAATCTTAACAGAGAGCAACCCCCACTCTCCAGTCATTGGCTGGGCTACCTGTCACTCAGTCTCAATGGAGAGCAACCCCCACCCTCTAGTCCCAGGACAGACAAGGATTGAGCCATTGCTTCACAGAGGAGAGAAAGAAAGCCTTTCCTTGATTGACTGAGGGAGGGAGGAGAATGGAAACAGCCAGAGAAAGCCTTCCCTCAATTGGCTGAGTACTCCTCCTTCCCCTTCTCTGGAAGGGAAATAGTCAGAGACAGGGGAAATACACCAACCTGTGGCAGCAGGCCAGATACAGAGAGAGGGAGGGAGGCAAAGCAAGAGAGAAAGAGAATGAAGTCCTGTGCTTAAAACCAACAACATTATCAGAGAGACAGTGTTGGTCTGAAAGGTATCGCTAAAAGCCTTTGAGGGAGAACTAATTGGGGCTACTCCTGAACCCTCCAAAGCAGTTATTTTCTTAAAATCAGGGCTTGAATTCAGCAGGAGCTCACAGGAGCGCAGCTCCTGAACCTCCAGCCAGGGTCTACATGCAGTGGGGAGATCCTGGGGCATATGCAAATGAGATATGCTACTGAGCTCCTGCATCTTTTTTTCTACAAAATGACCCCTGCTTAAAACCAACAAAATTATCAGAGAGACAGTGTTGGTCTGAAAGGTATCACTAAAGGCCTTTGAGGGAGAACTAATTGGGGCCAGTCCTGAACCCTCCAAAGTAGTTATTTTCTCCAGGGGGAGAAACATCTGTTGTCTGGAGTTCAGTTGTGATACTAGAACATTTTCAGGCTGGCTACTCTATGTCTGGCGGTTGCTACTGTTCAGCAGTAGCCTCCCTACCATAGCCAGTGTGGTATAGGAGTTAGGGCTTCAGAGTGGGGTCTGCCAGACCCCAGTTTTTGTTTTGGAAGCTGACTGGGTGATTACAGACCAGTAGGTGTTGGTCTAATGAGTGCAAGGTCTGTCAGGGCACATATGGGGAGAGCCGGTCTCACAGGTATGTTGGCCCCTGGGCACTAAGGATTTAAAGATACAGGGTGATTTCACACAGGAGATTTGCCCTGACCTAGCCCTGCCTCCCATTCAGATTAAAAGTGTATGCTCACACAAGCACATCTGCCCTCTGAGCTGCACCCGCACTCACCTTATCTCCAGATGCCTCCTATCCACATCAAAAAGCTACCTGGATTTTCCCAGTATCATCCCCCTGAATCAGATGTAGGTCACATAATCGGCTACTGTCTGAATGCCCTGGAGCAACTCATAAGCAGAAGAGCTGTGTGATCATGCCAAGCCATTTCTGACAAGGTCCAGATTCCCCCCCCCCCTTAATCCCTCTCCAAGGTGTGCTTCTCTGTTTCTTCAATTGAGCGCACACACGGGGACCTTTTTTTAAAAAAAGACAACCCTTTCCACAGTGGGTCTATGGTTGAGCCGGGCTAGCAGTGTGAATGGGCAACCACTGACCACTGGTCTTGCCACTTCAGCAGCAGATGTCTGATTGTTCAAGAATGGTTCAAACTTTAGTGGATTTTTTTTGGAACAGGATAAAATCATGTCATTTTCATAGTGTGATACCAGCCTAAAACTAACACCTTGAAATGGACCCAGAATTATATTGGCAAACAGTGCAGTTGATGCAGTACCAGTTGAATGTGCACCCATGGAGACATCAGAATCAGCTGCAGCTTCTGGGTCAGGTACAAGGATAGGCCCATGTGGAGTGAGTTACAATAGTCCAATCTAGAAGTGACCATTGCGTGGATCACTGTAGCTATGTCATGGGTGGAAAGGTATGGAACCAGTTGGTGCACTCGCCACAGATGGGAAAAAGCTGAATGGCAACAGTGGTACTTGAGTAATTAGCTTTGGCCAGTCTGCTATGTTAGCAGAGTTAGTCTATATGAGGTATTTTCTAACATGTTACAGTGCTGCAGTTTTGAAATAATGTTTATTCAGTATCACAGGAATAGAGGCCCTACTCTCTTTCATACTAATCAGCAAATATGAACAGTATTAATTTTGAAGGACTCAGTCACAATGAACACTTAATGAAATGTTATTAATAGGTTAAAGTTACCTGTTGTTTTAATGTTCTTATCATTTGTTCTGGTAATTATTTTCATGTTCACTAATTTCCAGATGATGGTGATTGTGAACAGGCATTTAGTTGCTAATATGTTTTGAACTTTGAAGTTTTAGACTCTTTAATTTTGGTGGATGTTAACAGTAGATTAGCCAGTTTTAGGGTTGTCAGCCTCTGAGTGGGTCCTCCAAGCTGATCTCCAGAGATAATTTCCGACCGAGAAAATGGTAACTTTGGAGGGTGGAATTATATCTTGCTGAGGTCCCTTTCCTCTCCAGGCTCCACTCCTAAATCCCCCGTAATTTCTCATCCTGGAGTCGGCAACCCCTAGCCAGCTTGCATCCAAGATGATACATTTTTGGGAAATGAAACTGTCAGTCATTTAAATTAAATAGTTTTCTATTTACAAAATAGCTTTTGTATATAGTATGTTGTGTTTAATTCTATTTCTTTGAAATAAACATGTTGTCGTAAACTGTTGATATAGATACTATAATTATAATTTCCCCTGATTTGCCAGGACTTCTGGACTATGGGGTCTCTCTAAGCCCTCAGGGCAACTTCTTTTGCATTTCCTTACCACATGCTTAGTGGAGAATTTCTCTAATAATAATAATAATAATAATAATTTTTTATTTCTATCTCGCCCTCCCCGCCGGAGCAGGCTCAGGGCGGCTCACAACATAAAATACACATTACATCAATTATACTTATAAAAACATAGTTAAAACAATTACAAATTATTAAAATTAGCATAACAATAAGGCGTTAACAATAAAGCGTTATAAACAGGTTATCAGTGAGTTTCAAAGAATAAAAGCATTTTCAGCAGCCTCTAGCTTTGTCACTAGTTTTGTCACTAGTTGAAGGCCATCTTGAAAAGGTGGGTCTTACAGGCCCTTCGGAATCCATCTAAACATCGTAGGGCCCTCACCTCCTCAGGGAGTTGATTCCACAGTAGTGGAGCGGTGATAGAGAAGGCCTTCAGTCTGGCCTCCCTTGGCCCAGGGATATTCAACTGGTTTTTCCCGGATGACCTCAGTGCCCTCTGGGGCTCATATGGGGAAAGACGGTCCCTCAGGTAGGTAGGTCCTCAGCCATATAGGGCTTTAAAGGTGATAACCAGCACCTTGTAGCGAACTCGGTATGCCACTGGCAGCAAGTGCAGCCCGCGCAGCCCCGGCTGTATGTGCTCCCACCTTGGGAGCCCCAACAACAGCCTAGCCGCCGCGTTCTGCACCAGCTGCAGCCGCCGAATTCGGCACAAGGGCAGCCCCATGTAGAGGGCATTGCAGTAGTCCAGTCTCGAGGTGACCGTAGCATGGATCACCATTGCTAGGTCACGGTGCTCCAGGAAGGGGGCCAACTGCTTTGCCCGTCGAAGATGAAAGAACATGGACTTGGCAGCGGCCGCTATCTGTGCCTCCATCGATAATGAAGGCTCCAGAAGAACCCCCAGGCTCTTGACCTTGTGTGCCGCTTTAAGCTGCACACCGTCGAGGACCGGCAAGGGGATTTCCCTTCCTAGGGCACCGCGACCCAAGCACAGGACCTCTGTCTTCGTTGGATTCAACTTCAGCCCGCTTAGTCTGAGCCAACCTGCCACGGCTTGCAATGCTAGGTCCAGGCTTTCTGGGATGGAGCCAGGCCGGCCATCCATTAGTAGATAGAGCTGGGTGTCATCGGCGTATTGATGGCACCCAAGCCCAAACCTCCGGACAATCTGGGCAAGGGGGCGCATATAGATGTTAAATAACATTGGGGAGAGAACTGCCCCTTGTGGCACTCCACATACTAGTGGGTGCCTCCGGGACCGCTCCCCCCCAATGGCCACCCTTTGTCCCTGTCCTTCGAGGAAGGAGGAAAGCCACTGTAAGGCCAATCCCCCAATCCCCGCGTCGGCAAGTCGGCGTCGGCAAGTCTAAGGAGAGAAGGAGCTAGTTCTTCCTAGAGCTCCCAGGGGAAATTGAAGGTTCAGAGTTGGGTTTTGGCCATTCTAAAGAGAAAATTGTAACCAGTCCTGAGGAAGGGGGCAGGAACCTGGTTTAATTTATTTAAAAAAAAAAAAAAAACACTCTCTTTCTCAAGAGCTGAATGTGCATTTTCTGGAAGGTTGTTTCTGTAGGAAGGAACATGTACCCTCCCATAAGAAAGCATGGGGGTTTGAATGACAGACCAATTTTGCACACAGCTTACCACGGGGTCACATTCCTATTCTCTCCGCAGCATCCGTCGGAATTCCCATTATCTGCGCCAAAGTTACAGGAAGTGCTGCAGCTTTTGCGTAGTAAATGTAAACCGTTAAAACCCAGTTTATGTTTGCTGTGCAAAAGCCACAGCACTTCCTGTAACTCCGGTGCAGATAATGGGAAATCTGACAGACGCTGCGGAGAGAACAGGAACGTGACCGCGTGGTAAGCTGTGTGCGAAAACGGTCACACTTGTTCAAACTAGTCTCATTAAGGAGTTAATTCTTATTTTTCTTATTGGGCATCAGTATACTCTATTAGCCCAGGGGAATATTTTCTGGATCAAAATTTTAAGCCTTGTTAATTGTTGGAAACTTCAAGCTATTAACAACTATTTGTACTATTTTGCCTTTCTGTTAAATATAATCATCTAATAATCTTTAATTTAATTTAATTTTCTTTCTGCCAGAGCTTTCACATCTCAGGCTCAGTTATGCATTTAGGCAGTGCCCTTGTGCAAGCAGAATGGAAGAGGAGGGGGTAACCTGTATCTTTTGCAAGTTGGGTTGCCAGCCTGCAGTTGAAGTCTGGGAATATCTCAGAATTACAGCTGATCTCCTAACTAAACAGACCAATTTATCTGGGGACATAACTATCTTGGAGGGTGGACTCTATGACATTATACCCCACTATCATCCCTTGCCTCTCTCAACACCATTCTCCCAAGGGTCCACCCCCAAATCTCCACAGATTTCCCACCCTGAAGTTCACAATAATATAGTAAAACTTCCAAATCAGGTTGATGGCAGGGATCTGTTCTGCTCTGAAGTTTAATGAGATCAGTAGAAAAGCAGGGGTGAAAAGGGGATGCAGATTTATCTGCTACCTTGGAATAGTTGCCTCAGTTGGACCTCCTCTTCATCAAAAGCCCCTCCCCCTGCATTTGTCAGTTATAATCTATACTTAGAGGACCAAGAATCTGTCAGTGCAATCCTAACCAGAGGTATGCTTTTCAAATTTCTTCTAATGAAGTTAATCTGCTAGAGTTGACAGGCTGGCACCAGCAATGCACTGAAGTCACTTCTGGTTTTCCCCTGAAGTGTGTGACTTTATGGGATGCTCTAAGATTTGCAACAGCTCACTAGAAGTGATGTTAGGTGCATCCCCCCCATTTTCTCCTGCAAGTGCTTCTATCACCAGTAGACAACAAACTCTAAACACTGCTGATTAGCATAACACTTTCCTTAAATTAAATAAATCATGACACTATGTTATATGCTATACTATGTGCTGCATTTCATTTATCAGCTACATCCATTGACAGAAAACATCCTTAGCTAAGGTCTCACCACCACACAAATCAACCAGATCCAAATAAGGAGCCCAACTATAGCTACACTTTATGGCTCTGCAAACCCAAGAGAACTCCTGGGTTTCATAAACCGTTGTTTGGATCTCAGACTAGGACATTCTTTTCACTTCTGCTGCAGCCCCAAATGTCCCTCAAAATGATGTTTTTAGACAGGGAGCGGGTAGTTGGAGGTCTGCAGCTGGAGGGTGGAATCAGTGAAAACTGCCTCCCTTCCATCAGCAGAAATGTTCTATTGGGGCCAGCTCATGATTTGTTATAAAGAGTAATAACTGGAGGATTGCTCCCCCACATGTCAATGTATGGGTATTCAAAAAAATAGAAGGAAAGAAAAGCGTTGGGGTGGGTTTTGGGATTGTCATGGCAACTAAAAAGGCCATGAGAAAATTTGGCAATGTTGGGAAACAGGAAGCTGTGTTGAGGGAGCCACAGGAAAGTGATCACAGAGAGTTGAGAGTTGGGGTAATAGGATGGTGGGCATGAGACCTACAACTGTATCTCTGTCAGTTATAACTAAGAGAATGGATGTTGTGCCACATGAAAGTCCCAATTTCAAACTGAAACACTACAAAACAACATATGAAGGTCAACAGAAGCATATGGAATGTTTTATTTTAAAAATTTCTATTCAGAAGCGGCAGAGACTTCACTCAGAATCTGAATACTGGATTTATTTCCATGCTACTTAGAGATGAGGGACGGATTTTATAAATCAATACTATCCTTTGCTAAACTTCCAGATGAATACACATACAAATGAATAGGCAGAGGAATTAGTTTCCAGTTCCTGAGACCATGGCATTCAATCAATCACTGGACACTCAGTTAAAAGAGTCGTAGGTCTTTTCAATTCTGTTCATAATTTTTTTTCAGTTGACTATTTCCAGCATAGCTGCTGCTCTTTCTCATAATATATCCATCACATTCACCTGGCATGTTTGGCTCTTCATTTACCTCTATCAGAACCTTTTTCAGTTTCACACAAGTCACATACAGATACAGATACAGTTGGGAAGGGTTTATCAGCTTACAGTCTCCACAAAGTGCTAGCCCTCTAATGCAGGGTTGTCAAACTCCAGGTGGTGGTTAGCGATCTCCTGCTATTGCATCTGATTTCCAGGGGGGAGAGATCAGTTCACCTGGAGAAAATGACTTTTTTTGGAAGATGAACTCTATGGAATTATACCTTATTGAAGTCCCTCCCCTCCCCAAATCCCACCCTCCTCAACACCATTCCCAAAATGTCCAGGTTTTCCCAACCAAAGCTGGCAACCCTACTGCAATGGAACATTAGGCTGTAGCCTAACGTATTTTAATCTCATCTTTCTTCCACAGAAGTCAGGGTGATGTGCCTGGTTCTTCCCTCTTCCATTTTACCCCCATGACCCTTGGGTGCTAAATTAGATTGAAAGGCAGTGATTGGTTCAAGGTCAACCAGTGAAATTCATGGCTGAGTAGGAATTTGATTCCAGGTCTCTACTATCATCACCTTGACAGTCTGTTACACCACACAGAAAGATAGGAGTTGGATATATGATAAGGTTTGGTCAGTTCAGTTCTGAGTTATGTCGCCTTGAGCTCAGTGAGGGCCCCTGGAGCTTGTCTCTAGCGCCCCCCTGAATCAGGTGGTTGGAGAGGTGCCACAATCATGGCATCTCCAGGGAGACCCAGAAGGGGTTTCCTTTCGGCATGGGGCTTTGCAAGAAGTCAGAGGCATAGCAGCGGCTGTTCCTGTCCTTCTTGTATGCCTCAAAGCTCCACCACCATGATCGCCATTATGGCAGTAAGAGGTGAACACCCAACCACTTGCTCTTTTTTCTCTTAACAAGCTTCTGATGCATCGCTTTCCTACCTCAAGCACGGCAATTCTACTCAGCAAGTAAGTTTGTTTTCAATACCACTGGCTAATGGGTCGTTTTACATAACAACAAATGGGACAGTTCAAAGGAAGAGAAAGAGGCGGATTCCCCTCTGCCCCACTTTCCTGTGAATGCGGCTTTGAAAAGACAAAGAACAGCTTTGAGCATTGGCAACAATTTAAATTAGACTGAATATAGATACTCAAATCGACCCAGATTATAATTGAATATGTGTTAATGAGACTATTATCTGGCTATAATATGGTCTGGACAAAAACGAGATATATTTTAGAGAGATTTGTCTTTGCTGCCTGAGTGCAACTGAAATGGCAACAATCAAAACACACATCTGGAGGAGATTTGGAGAGACAGACTAACTGGGTCTCTGAGTTACTTTTCAACTTGGATTAATAGACTGAGTTATTTGGTAGAGAAAAATGGTATTACCAAGTAAAATGTTTTATAAAAAAGATATAATGGTTACCATAACTTCTCTAAAGCAAGATCTTGGTTCATTAACAGAGTTGATAAAAAAAAAGCAAATGGGAGTTTTTATGTTGAAAGCTAGCAAAATCTCAAATCTACATGAGCAGAGTGTTAAAGATATCTCGGTGACGTCTGTGGAATTGGAAATGGAGAGTGATTCACTGGGAAACAAACAGAAGAAAACCAAAATGGAACCTTATTGCGCAGTTAAAAAGAAGGACCGGAAATCGTGACTGATTGAAGTTTTTTCGAGAGGAACAAGTGGCATGGGATCCTTACTATTTTTACCGAGAGGGATGACTGCACTAAGGAGAAAGAAGGTACATCACAACAAAAAAATCAAGACATGGAAAACTTTCAGGAAGAAAGGTCTTTGAACTGATTCTCTCTCTGTGGGTAATTGGATATGGAATTCTCAACAAGAACTGACTTATGATTTTATAAGGCCAAGTGAGATTTTTGGGTCATATTAAGTTGTTCCTCCTAGAGCAATATGAATATAAGAGTTAAAGAACTGAAAAGTTTTAAAAAGAATTTTATATAAATAAATAGTTAATTTGGATTAATTTTTAAGAAGGCAGACAACACAATTATTCTGTAATCTGGTAGATCTGCTCAATGTGTTTGTCTGGAGAAATTGTTTATACTGAGGCAGATAAATTACTGGGTTTTCCCCCCTGCTTATTACTTTTTTCTCTCTGTTTTATGATATTTTAAATCTGACTTTTTTTCTTTCCATTTGAAATAAGTAAGTTAGAAGGATAAAGATATTTGTTTCTTATGCTCATTTTAATGATGACATTGTTAAAAAAACAAGCTTAGCCAGTTAGTTCTATATTGAGACTTCTCTGACTTTTTTATATTTATATGTGCTGAAGAAGAATAGTTTAGACATATTTTAAGTAATAGTTTAGTAAAAAGTGTATAATGAAAGATAAAGATGGTAAAATATAAGGGGAAAATTTAATATTTGCAGGTAGAAAGAATTGGGTATTTCATTTGGAGGTAGAAATGTAACTGATATATTTGCATTTTTCTTTGTTTCCAGTTTCATACTCTGTATCCACCCTCCCCTCTTTAATGCTTCTGTATCTATGCTTATGCCTTTTCTTTTTATAGTTAAAATCAATAAAATTATAACAAAAAGGTTTGGTCAGTTTATTCAGATGACTACCTCTAAAGAAAAGGAAATAAAGAAGAAGAAGAAGACTGCAGATTTATACCCCACCTTTCTCTCTGAATCAGAGACCCAGAACAGCTTAAAATCTCCTTATTCTCCTTCCCCCACAACAGACTCCCTGTGAGGTAGGTGGGGCTGAGAAAGTTCTTCCAGAAGTTGCCCTTTCAAGGGCAGCTCTACGAAAGCTATGGATAACCCAAGGCCATTCCAGCAGGTGCAAGTGGAGGAGTGGGGAATCAAACCCAGTTCTCCCAGATAAGAGTCCGCACACTTAACCACTACACCAAATTAACCAAAGATTAGCCCTTTGTTGTTAACACATGTATCTCATGCCATCACTAAATCGCTAAATCAAACAAGTCTATTTTTCAGGGTACAAAGCAGGTTGTTTCATTGCCCATAAAATTTGCAGCAATTGTATTTTGATCCAGAAGTCACAAAGTAGACAGCAACACCCGTTTACCTATGGCAACCTTGCCTATAAGCACAGATTTAGGGACTCTGACTTGAAATTCAGGCTTCCTAGATTCCTATGAAACAGTCACTTTTCACAGATTTACAGTGTGATCCCAAATGGAGTTGCACCTTCTTAGCCAATTGCCTTCAACAGACTTAGAAGGGTGTGACTGTTGTTTAGGAGGATTGCATTGAAAATCAGCTCCACATTACATTCAACTAAAGTCACATTGACAATCAGTTAACTTTACGTTGTAATATGACAGGTTGACATTAAACATAGATCCACATATGGTATCAGGTGCTAATATTTCTATCAGCTGGGAACGCTAAATTAAAAACTGGAAGTAAGTGCAAATTAATACCTGCTACCAAAAAATAAAATGTTATTCTTTTCTCTTTCTCCCCTACCTAAAGAGTACAATTCAAGAAAAATAAATACTAATTCAACATGTCATTATATTAACCATGAATGCAGCTAAATATACCCCAATCCTGCAAGCTGATTTATTTATTTAATTTAAAAAATGTCAATCCTGCCTTTCTGCTGAAATAAACCTTCAGCAAGACTAACAAAAAACAAATCCATAAATAACACATGGTTATGCATCATTGCTAAAAGAACTAAGACAGCAAGAGAGCATAAGACTTTTAAGAGCAGCCCTGCTGGATCAGACCAAAGGTCCATCTAAACTGGCATCCTTTTTCACGCAGTGGTCAACCAGATGTTCCTGGATGGCGTACAAATAGGACATGGAAGCAGGACTTTTTTGTAGCGGGAACTCATTTGCATATTAGGCCACACACCCCTGATGTAGTCAATCCTCCAAGAACTTGCAGGGCTCTTTGTACAGGGCCTACTGTAAGCTCCAGGAGCATTGGCTACCTCAGGGGTGTGTGGCCTAATATGCAAAGGAGTTCCTGCTACAAAAACAAAGCCCTGTAAAAGGGACACTACAAGCAAGAAATCAGAAGGACATTGAGTTTGGGAAGGGTAGCCATTAAGCATCTAGAAAAGATTCCTAAGTGTAAAGATGTGTCCCTGGTGACCAAGATCAAGTTAATTCATGCCATAATATTCCCCATTGCTGTGTTTGAGTGTGAAAATTGAACAATGAAGAAAACTGATAGGAAGAAAGCAGACTGCTTTGAAATGTGGTATTGGAAGAGAGTTTTATGGATCCTGTGGATCACCAAAAGACAAATAA
Source organism: Heteronotia binoei (assembly GCF_032191835.1). Lineage (NCBI taxonomy): Eukaryota > Metazoa > Chordata > Lepidosauria > Squamata > Gekkonidae > Heteronotia > Heteronotia binoei. Next base: position 42,876,116 of record NC_083226.1, read on the forward strand.
GTAGGTTCTAGATCAAATCAAGCCTGACCTGTTCCTAGACACTAAAACAACCAAATGGAGATTATTGTACTTTGGTCACATTATGAGGAAAACAAGAGTTACTGGAAAAGACAATAATGCTAAGAAAAGTTGAAAACAGCAAGACAAGAGGAAGACCCAATCTAATGGATTGACTCAATCAAGGAAGCCATGCCTCTTATTTTACAAGATCTGAGCAAGGTTATTAATGATAGGATGCTTTGGAGGACATTAATTCATAGGGTCACTGAAAGTGACTTGATGGCACTTCACACACACACACTGTATTGGTGGTTCCTTTTCAGCTTTTAATCAGCTAAGACACCTAGATCTTTTTCCAATGGACAGCTGCCAAACCAGGTGGTCTCTCCCATCCTATACTTGTGCCTTTGATTTTTTTTTCCTGGTATCCAAATATAAGATTTTGCATTTATCTCTGCTGGAATTCATTTGATTAGTCTTGGCCATGTGTTTGAACCTGTCAAATAGTCTTTGGATCCTGACTTTATCTTTTTGGTGTTAGCTGTCCCTCTCAGCATTGTGTCATCTGCAAATTTGACACGTCTCTGCTCTATGCCTTCATCTGAGTAGTTTATAAAATGTGAACAGCTCAGGGCCTACAACAGAGCACTGCAGTGCTTTTCTTGAGACCTCCTTCCAGTGTGCTCTGCATGTTTATAAATACTGTTTGAGAAGAATGGAATGGACTTTCTTTAATCCATTACAAAATGATGATAAGTGATGAGATTTGAAGAGGGATGGGCTAATGAAGAACTATGCCCCATGGTCAATCTTCAGAACTGAGAATACCAAAGCAAAAACATAATAAATAACATTCTGTGTGTGAAGGAAGAGGATTGGAGACATACTGAATGTGCCATGGCTTGGGTCAGAAATCTGAATTGACTCCTTTTGCTTCATGAGGTCAGAGCCAAAAGTCAGGCATGTGTGGCCCCTTTTTCTTTCACCATGACAATGCATGAGCCCAAGATGTGTTGGAATTTACATTCAGTGTTCAAAGAGTTCACTGAGAACAACAATTCCACAAAAGAGCTAATCTTGCTTTTAGGCTTGCTTTTGGGGAATCTGAGGCTAACCATCTTGGAACTACTTGCTCCCTAAGAAGTGAAAAGCTGTAAGCCTCCCACCCCCCGCCCCGCATAGCTCCAGAGGGTTGATAAGTAACATTCATTATTTCCTCAACAGATATACTCGAAAAGGATGAAGGTGTTTACAGATGCTATCAGTGTGAGGTTGGATGTGTTGACAATAAATTAATGCCTTTCTGACATGACCCTTGGAGTGCAGACAGGATGCTTGTAGTAATTCTCTCCTCCCCCCCCCCCCCATGTCTGACACATACCTTCAACTTGAATTTTATTAAAAATGGTCAGCTAGTCTGACATTTGGCATGAAAAGAATGATCTCATTGGCATTGTTTTTGAAGGTCAGATGTTGTGATGTATTAGATGTATGGGTCAACCTCTGCATAGCAAACAAGAAAAAATAAGAATCCAAAGGGTGAGAAGTACAACATTCTGCCCCAAAAGCTTATATAGTTGTTAGAAAACTAATCATCAAGGATTATAGACATTTTCATAAGAGAGGGGAAAACGAATAGGCTAATATAGCACCAGGAGCACCATAAGTGGGGAGCAAATTCAGGGTGATAGATTAATCATTAGCCCATCCCTCTTCAAATCTCATTATTACCCACAATGTTCTCCCTTATCATTAAGGAATATTAGCCTTGCATAGTCATATTGCAAACTGTGCATTCAGCTCTGGGAAAGAAGAGCCTTGAAATGGCTCATTGTTTAGAAACATTCAAGATTATGCTTGAAATCAGGGGAGGTGAGTTTGGTGAAGTGGTTAAGTGCAAGGACTCTTATCTGGTAGAACCAGGTTTGAGTCCCCACTCCTCCACATGCAGTTGCTGGCCAGTTCTCTCAGAGCTGTTTTCTCTCTTAGAGCTCTGTCAGCCCACCTACCTTACAGGGAGTCTGTTGTGGGGAGAGGAAGGGAAGTACATTATAAGCCACTCTGAGACTCCAAGTGAAGGGTGAGGCATAAATCCAATCTCCTCCTCATGCTAATAGTTTTCTGAGGGATTCCTGAACAATCTTATGTTCAGCTGTAAAAGAATGCTAAATCTCTGCAAATAGATATATTTGGTAGGACTGCACTGTTAATAACTATTTTTTTTTAAATTTTATTTTTTATTTTTAAAATAGTTATTTTAAAAATAGTTATTAACAGTGCAGTCCTAACACTTGCCTGAAATATATTGCCAATGAATATACCAGAGCTGGATTCTGAATAGCCCTGAGTTAGATTTCTCTGTAAAAGGCACAGAGGGAAATGCTATGGTGCTAATCTGCAATCCCATAGGGATTTATTTACAAGGGGCCTGTGACATTAATGTAGCCATGTAGCCACATTCAAAAGAGAACTTACCATTATGAGTGATTCCGTAGATAGGAAAAGAGGAACCATATTTTCCTAGATTCAAAATGCTATGATAGGCATGTTGGGGAAATGGGTCAACTGAGACCAGTTCAAGTTGCTAACTTCCTGATCCTTGCTCCTTCAAATATAGAGACATGCGGGGGTGGGGGGATTGGTTGATTGTTCTATATCCCATTACATTTTACTAAATGGGACACTCTATTCCTCTGAGGTTCAGGTCTGCATCAGTTTAGAGCTCCAACATTTGTATTTTCATGTATTTATGGTTTGCAGTCTGTGAACATTTGACTCATTATTCTATCTATAGTACAGTTTGTGATAAAAGTAGATTGTTTCAGAAGTGGGTGCAGATCCATCTGAAGGGGATGTCCAAAATCAGTGATGTATTACACTGTCAAACCAGAGACTGGTTTTCTGGCTATCGATTAAGATATTATTCATTACATCTTATTGCATCACACTTTATGCACCAGTGCCATTTTAATACATGTGCTCAATTGGATAGCATTATTAAAGTGTGATTGAGAAATGTAGGAAAGCTGCCAATGAGCCTTCAAAACAGGTAAGGGTGAAAATAGTGATTTGCTGAAGTGCCTCAACTATTCAAACATACAGATGAGAATGCTATGACATTGCAGCTGAAGAAAGAAATTGATATTGTAATTATGTCTAGTACCACCTACTCCCCACCCCTCGAGAAATTTCACTTGTCTTGTCAAACCATTTGGTGTATCTTCTTATTTTCTATCTGAGAAGGACCCTCCACTTCTGCTTCAAAATTTGCTTCAGGTGAAAGAGGTCATGCTTCAACCACTGACAAATATCATCATCAACTTCAAAACCTGTCAGAGATCAGCTGCTGGCATAGAATGATGAGAAGTAAATAGCAAAGATATGAATAGTTAACACATGTCTAAGTCTTCAGGGAATCTCTAATGGAGAATCTCTAATGGTATCACTTTACTCTGCTCTGGTTAGACCTCACGTAGGGTATTGTGTTTAGTTTTGGGCACCATAGTTTGAAAAGGACATAGATAAGCTGGAACATGTTCAGAGGAGGGCAATAAAGATGGTGAGAGATCTGGAGACCATCTGACAACGATGCAAGTCCTGTGAATATAGGCATATAACGAGAAGAAGGTCAGGAAGCGTTGCATCAGTACTTAGTTCTTGTGGCTCTTTCTTACATGCCCAGGGAAATGTTTTGGAGTTGGGAAGAAATTTTTCTCCAAGCCAGTTTGATCAGGGATCCTGGAGGAGTTTTTTTTTGTCTGTCATCTTCTGGGCATGGAAGAGGGGTCACTGGGTGTTTGTGGGGGAGGGGAGGTATTTGTGAATTTCCTGCATTGTGTAGGGGGGTTGGACTAGATTGCCCTGGAGGTAACTTCCAACTCTATGATTGTGTGATTCTATGATTCTTTGACCCTGTGCACACCCTGGAGGAGTAGTCACATCACTCAAGTGCATAAGTGATGCTTCCCTGGCACTCCCCAGCTGTTCAGACAATCAGGAAGGCCGCACCAGAAACGCTTCAGCTATTTGCTACCACTTACTACCTGGTAGCTTTTTGAGGCAGCAGAGCAATGGTGGAGGATGAGGGAAGGGCAGGATTGAGGTGGGACCTAGATGTGTGCATGTGAATGTGCCATTTAAATCCAGACGTGGGCTGTTCCTATGTCGGCCCAAATTGGCTGTCTGAATTCAGCCATAGACTGTAACTGTAGAGCTACTGGAACACAGAATAACAATACTTAACTCAGCTGTTTCTTCTTGCAGATTCTTAGTACACCCTGCACTCCTGTAGGCTGCTAGCAGGGAGAGTGAGAAGAGAAGCACTAAGTTGCTCCTACTCTTCTGCTTGCTCTGAGGCTTACTCGGATAGTCACTTAGAGGCAGTACACAACACCCTTTTCCTGTGTCCTTCTCTCCACCCACCAGCCAGCCTACCTTTATTTGTGCCCTGTCTTCAGCTTTCCCTCCATTGCTGCCTGACATCCTTTCCCCAGGAAAACTGTCGCCAAGTTGCATGTGCCAGTCACCAGGATGGAATGAGCCCTGTTACATGGAGCTGGCTGAGCCGGACCCACTTGTATGGTAGGGCTGCCAAGCCCCCAGTCTGGGCAGGAGTTTCCCTGCCTGGGAGGTTCCCAACTCAGCAGCCCACATTGGACCAGTGGGGGAACCTCCCCCTATGCCATTGGCATGATGACATCATTGCACCAGTGATGTTGTGTGAGTCTGCTCTAGGCATTTCCAGGGAAACGCTATGGTTTTCTCAGATGCTCTAGCCATTTGGGAGGAAAAACTCTATGGTACAATATGGCTCAACTGTTTTGGGCTTTCTAATGCAGTGCCTTTAAAGTTTAAATAGCTATGTGATTTCTTTGGCAGCAAGCAAACTGCTGTGTTGAGCAGTTACCTCCCTGCCTCTCAGCTGTTTAAAGGAGCTTTCTTTGGTGTCAGCCCCGACCCGTGCTAACTGCCCAAAAAAATCACCTTTAAACAGCTGAGAGAGGGGCTTTCTTTGGCAGCCTGGGTTCAGCCATGAACTATGAACTGAGATGCAAAAATGTGGCTTGTGCCCATCCCTAGTCGGAAACTCTATCCACACTGGTTTTCATGTGATGTCTGCTGTTGAAGGTTGGCATGACATGACAGACTACTGGGACCACAGAGGAACTGTTACAAAGTAAACACCCAACCTCACTCCATGTGGAAATTATATAACAACTTATTACTAATTGTAACAGTATCTGTATTCTGTAACAAGTCAAAATAGTACAAGATAGTTCAAAATATACAAACTATGAGATTATAAATAAAGTTTCCCATCCACAATACACTCCTACTCCTACTGATTCTTCTGTGATCAATGTCCAAATCTATTAATAATAATGAGTGAAGTCCGATGACCAAGAGAAGCTACATGCAGTAGGTTTGGAATAGCAGACACGAATGGAATTTGCAGAAACATTCTGTAATAATAAGGAAACATAGTTGGGAAAGCAAGACTGAATGAATGAGACATACTGAAATACAAGTGTAGACTTTTGGCACTACTTACCTACTGCATGCTATACTGGAGAAGACGATCCCTGGAAGAAGGGCTTTGAGGCTTGAAATGATTTTTGGACCAGTTCTCTTGGTTGTCGGACTTCATTTATTATTAATAGATTTGAATGTTGGATGTTGAATGTTAGCAAGTAGTCTGACCTGGAGTCATGCAAGTAGGGTGGTAGCAAGTCACTACCCAGTGGTTGCTGGTGGGTCTGGCCCCAATGAGGCTTCCCTCAAAGGCCAAAGCAGCCCTGGAAAGAGTCCTCCCCCTCCCCTGTCCTTTTACTGACAGAAACCAATGCTTAAAGGCTAACAGTACTGTTGTGGTTGTCCACCAACGGTATTTATTTCTTCAAACTACTACAGGCACTGCACCTATCATTTTGGAGAGGCTTAAACCCCACCCTCTACCCCACCAATGGTGTGTGTGTGTGTGTTTTAAGATTTCAGATTTTTCTTGTCAATGGCCCTAGTCTCTTGATTTAAGTATCCACAGATGGGGAACTGTTGAGAATTAAATTAAACATGTTGTGGGGTAACCCTGGTTGTCATCATCACATAGATGGTAACTTGTAACCCTTTCCTAATTTCTACCCAATTTCTCATAATTACATTGTTGCTTTTAAAAACTCAATTTAATTGACTACAGGCATCAGTATAGAAAGCAACTGATGCAGAAATTAATTCATCCACAGCTACTAAACAGTGTAAAGTTAAGTATACATATAAACAGTGACTAGAACATCCACATTTATTTTTGTCATACAACAGAAAATTCTGATGCCAAATAATAAATAAACTTTGTACTTCCACTGATAATTCTCAAGAGATGCAATGAAATTTCTAGATGTCATCGCAATGTACCTGGGAAATTTTTGAACGCCTCTAGTGAATATTCATCATCAATGTTCACAGAGAAGAATTTTGAAGAGAATTTGTGTAAACTTTATGTCAGGCAGCAGGACCCAAGTAAGGATACTGTGCTGAGATCTGGAGGTCCAGGAGGCTATAGCAAAGGAGTCTGTAACTCCTTTGCCATAATTTCAAAAAATAAAATAGACATTTTGTTTCACAATTCATGAGATTGTATGTGTGTACTCAAATTATAACTGTAGAACAAACCCACGTATAGTCAAAGCAATGGTATTCCCAGTAGTAATGTATGGCTGTGAAAGCTGGACCATAAGGAAGGCTGAGCGCAGAAGAAAAGATGCTTCTGAGATGTGGTGCTGGAGAAGAATCTTGAGAGTCCCTTGGATTGCAAGAAGATGAAATCAGTCAGTCCTAAGGGAAATCAACCCAGACTGTTCCCTGGAAGGTCAGATGCTGAAGCTGAAGCTCAAATGCTTTGGCCACCAAATAAGAAGCATTTGAGATCACTCTCTGGAGAAGATCCTGATGCTAGGAAAGACAGAAGGCAAAAGAAGAAGGGAATGTCAAAAGATTAGATGACTGGACAGCGTTACTGATGTAACAAACACAAATTTAAACAGACTTCGGAGGATGGTGGAAGACAGGGAGGCCTGGCATGACTTTGTCCATGGGGTTGCAAAGAGTCTGACTCGACTGTGCAACTGAACAACCACAAAGAACAAACCCAGAAAATTATGTTTGGACCAGTTGGACATGGCCTTGAACTCTGAAGAGGACATCAACTTATGATTTGTATTGATGTATTCTTGGAGAGATGCTGTAAGCTGAATTTCAAATACAAGAAGAAAAAGCCTGAGGAGTACAATGAGTTTTCTAATTGCTTTTGGAGGGGAAAAAAAGTAATTGTTACTGTCACCAAAGAAAATTAGCTTGTGAGAATTTTACTTCACAAGCATCTCCTTTTGCTGGCTTTGGATGTAACAGTTTTCGTTTGGTTGTCTTCAAAACAACAGAATAATGGCTTGGTAATTGAAGTGGAAAACAAGAACATGTGTGGGGATTTTAACTACTAGGCTCTTGCCAGGAAATTACAGTACAGGTGCTTTTCATAGGATCTTGACTCCTACAGAAGCACAAAAATACATGAAAACAAAATATTAGATCTGTGGGCTTCTGTTTTTTTTATGGTTAAGATATATATTTAGGACTTGCCCCCCCCCCCCCAAGTCGGAATGAAGAGGCTGACACAATGTTGGATGAAAACCGGGCCGCTTTATTAAACATAACTTGAATGAGCAGGAATGGCAAGAGGTCTAGGCCTAACAGGACAAGCCCTGGGGTCAAACCCCAGACTCCGCCTTGTCCTGGGAGGGTGAGCCACCCTGCCCCCAGCACAAGCCCAATGTCATCTGGCTGGTGCTGAGCAGCCAGGCCCAAACTCCACCTCCACTTAGGCCGGCATCCAACCCACTGGAAGGATCCGCCACTGTGAGGCTTTGTTGTGATCTGCACTCCCCACACTGAGCTGTAAAGCCCATCTGCAGTTCATACAGACCACCAGCACGAACTGGTACCGAGCTGTAGGTGCTCCCCTAAAATACTGTAGCCAATACCTCATCCTGCCACCCCCAATGCCAAGCCTCTGCTTAGGCATTCGTGCCCACCGGGTGGCCCAGAGCCAACTGCAACCCCCTTCTAAGCTCGTCCAAAAAGGCCTGGTTTTCCAGTTCAGATAAATGAACCCCATCCAGCCTATACAGGTCAGCATACTCGACCCATATTGCCGGATGGGGAAGAAATATGCCCAAGCCCCTTTCCATGGCTTTTTGCAAGGATCGGTTGGCCTTGTGTCTGGCATGCTCAATTCCCCCAAGATACAGGGCAAACTGCCAAACCCTACATGGCAAAATTGCCGACCAGTTCAAAAGGACCCCCGGCCACCTCTGCTTGATGGCTTCCATATCCTCTTGCGCTTATAAGGAAAGGGCCTTGCCCTTCATAAAGCCCAGGTCATTACTGCTCAGGTGAATGACCAGGGTGTCCAGAGGGGGCGCCCTCCTTTCCCGAAAGAGCAGCGGCATGATGCCCGGCCAACGCAGGCCACGGCGACCAAGCCATTCCACTGTCACCCACTCACTGAGACCCAGCTGTGTACCAATTGGGGATCTCCTAGCCTGGTGGGCTGCCCAAAACACCATACCGTGCAGGCAGATGAGGATGCGACGCCTCTCACTACGAGCCTCAGCACCTGAAAAAAAGAAAAAGGGTCACATACTGAAAATAACGTGCCAACATACAACAGTTGCTAATACCTCCCTAAAACTTAACTAACCAATGGGCGCACATAAGACCTATAAGCTGCCGACCGCCAACGGCCCATCCGCTGAATAGCAGGGGGGGGGGGGTATATCACATCACTGACGCCGTAGATGCAGCCCTGATTTGGAATGAATGGGTCCCAAACTTGACCCCCCCAAACCCAGCTGAGCCAGGGCTCTCCTGGTCACTGCCCAAAATTGGTACTTTGTGAGGGGAGGGCCATCCAAATGCCGAAACAAATGTCAGTCGCCCTCACCCCTGAGTGCAATATATTGCTCCAAAGCTCTGACTGGGGATAGCTCAGCTGTAGCACATTGGCCGATCACAATGACCGTCCCCTTCTGATGCTGGTTGGTTTTTGACCGCTGCAGCTTGACCTGCGCCCCTACAAACTTTACATCACCAACCCCCAGGACCTGGCCTGAATGATCTGCCTTTGACTGTACCACTAGCTCACTGATCCGCAGTGCCCCAAAAAAGGCAACCAAAGAGGCCACGTGGAACAGAGAGGCCTCAAACAAAGAGGAACACACCTCCGACCAAACCCCGTGAAGCCCTTGCAGCACTGAAGGAGATATTGGCTGCCATGGGTCTGCTCCGGGCCCCCCGCTCCCTTGACCAACCCTCCAGCAACTTTTTAATCCTAAAATCACCGGTGCACTCGGGAAAACCCTGGACTTTACTAACAAGAGCCAGTGCCGCCAATTGCCCCTTAATGGATTTCAGTCCTAGCCCCCTCTCCTTCTTGTGCACAGAAAATTGAATAATGTGAATCACCGGTACCAGCCAGCTGTCCAGAAGCCCCACATCCTTCCTGAAAAGCCAAAACTGTAATTCTGCCCTCCCATAGGCTTTTCAGGTACTAGGCGCTAGAGCTAGTTGAATTGCCCTACTGGCTTCCGCCTCCCAAGCTGCCAAAACTCCGGTGGCATTCATGATGGTGGCTGGTCCGCTTCCGGAGCAAGCAGGCAAAAACGCTCCATCTGTTGAAGAGATAGTGTGTCCGCCACCCCATTACAAACTCCCGGGACATGCCGGGTGAGAAATAGTATATTCAACCAGAGGCAACGTAATGTAAAAGATCGCACCAGGTTCATTACAACTGATTTTGAAGACAAGGAATTGATAACATGTACGACAGCCATGTTATCACACCAGAAATGCACTATATGGTTGGACAACTGATCTCCCCAGAGCCAAACGACTACCACAATGGGAAAAAATTCCAGAAAGGTTAAGTCCTGACATAACCCACTGTCCAACCATGCATCGGGCCATTGCTCCGCGCACCAGTGCCTCCTGAAGTATACTCCAAAACCTATAGCCCTGGCCGCATCCGAGGAGATTTGGAGTTCCGCTTCTATCCTCAAGTCATCACGCCAAAATGAAATTCCATTGAAAGAACTCAAAAATTCCTCCCAAACTTCCAAATCCCCTTGCATACCGGCCGTCACCCGCAGTCTGTGGTGAGGGAGCTTCAAGGACCTCATTGCGTCACATAGGCGCCGCAAAAACGCCCTATCCGGGGCTACAACTTTGCATGCAAAGTTGAGATGCCCCACCAACTGCTGAAGTTCCAATAGTGACACCTTGCGCTGCTTTTTAAGAGCAGCCAACCTAATCCTGAGGCCCTCAACTTTGTCCGCTGGCAACCTTGAGGTTTGCTTAACGATGTCCAATTTGATGCCTAAAAAAGGAAGAACTGACTTGGGGCCCTCTGTCTTCTCATGTGCCAATGGCACATCGAGCTTCTGAGCGAGGTCCTCGAATGAACGCAATAATTCGGCACATTGACCGGTCCCTGCAAGACCCACGAAAAGTTAGTCATCCAGGTAATGAACAGTATAGTTCAACCCCGACCTGGCCTGCAATGCCCATTCAATAAAGGAACTAAATCTTTCAAAAGCTGCACAGGACACAGAACAGCCCATGGGCAGGGCCCTATCCATATAGTACTTCCTCTCAAATGTGAAACCCAGCAAATCAAAATCCTCTGGGTGTACTGGCAGAAGACGAAATGCAGACTTAATGTCGCATTTTGCCATTTCAGCCCCCACACCACAACCCCGCACCACCTTGATCAAAGGAGGTGTACCCAATGGAACAAAGAACTTCAGGGATAGTGTCGTTCACCGAACCCCCCCTGGGGTAAGACAAATGATGTATCAGACGGTATTCCCCCGGCACTTTCTTAGGCACCACTCTTAAGGGGGATACCGGCAATGTAGGTAAGGGCGGACTATCAAATGGGCCAATAAACCTCCCTTCCAAACATTCTTTCGCTATTTTGTCCCTGACCACGTGTTCCATCCCCCTCACCGAGGGCAGGTTAGGGGCTGAACCAGGGACCCTAGGTCCCTGGTACAGAATCCTAAATCCATGAGTAAAACCATCCATAAGATACTCCTTATCAACCGTCAAGGGGTAACCAGCCAACAGCCGTCTAAGTACCTTCAGACGAATGGGACTGGACTGCTTTTACAGGTGGCTGCTGGCTCCCCCCCCCCCGGGGCGCTTGGTACCAGCCTTCACCTTTGATTTGCTGCAGGCTGAGAAGGCGTGAAGCCCACTGCACAACGGGCATTCATGTTTGAATTTGCAGCCTTCCTGGAACAAACGCCCTTGGACGTAAATTCCCAGCAAAGCTGCCAGGGTTGAACCAACTGGCCCGCAACACTGTGGGCCCCTGCACTGCGCTGCTCTGCTGTCTATGTACCAGGTGCCCACTATTGGCCCTGTCCCCTGTATTGGGCTTCATGGGGGACATCAACTGGAGCCAAAGCTGCTGGTTGATCTGATCCCAAGGGAGCCCCGGATTAACTGCAGCCCTCATCCTAAAGGCCTCATCGTATTGTAACCATGCTGCACCCACGAAATCCGTGTACCACAGTGCACGATGTCACAATACTGGAACAATGCCACAGCCCGTGAAGGCTGTGCCCTTGCTATAACCCCCGGGTAAATCAGGAAACCCGGCAACCAGTTGGACCAGGTCCTGTCCACCTTATGGCGTTTCAGCTTCTCTTTCTCCTTATCATTGAGCTCCTCCTTGTCCTTCTTCTCAAGCTCTCTAAAGAGAAGACTAAATACATCCACATATTCACCCCTCAATATTTTATCCCAAGTTGCCACCTTCAAGTGATCCCCTAGCGGTAGGGTGGTGTCACCATATGGCAAGACATGGAAGGGGATGGACCCATATGGATTGGGGGGATAATGCCAGGTGCCCCAGTGGTAACCCGGCCACCCACCCTGCTGAGGCAGCTAATGCTAACCCCCCACAGCAGTACTCCTGGTGTCACCACCAAAGCGGAGGTGCCTTGTGATGAAGATGTGGCCATCCCTTGCCCAGAGGGTTGTGAAGCAGGCCCAACCAAACCCTGGTATTGAGGCACCACACAAGGCATGCCCCAAGCCCAGGAGGGTCTGGCCTGCGCCTGATGCCCCAAAGGCCCCGACTGTCCTGACGATGCCATTACCGGGCCTGCCCAGCCCTGCGGGGCACCCGGCTATATCGGGCCCCATGGCCAGCTTGGCAACTGGAGCTGTGTTTGGGACTTACCTGCTACCCCCGAAGGGCAAACCGCCACAGCTGGAGCTGGATGCACTAATTCTCCCTCCAGTCCATGAGTGCCACGCTCCCCGCTGCCTACCGCCACCATATCTGCCTCATCCTCCCGGTCTGGTTCCTGCCACTTGTCCGCCAATGCACCCTGCAAAGCAGAAAGGCGAGCCAGGACTTCCTTTTTAAAGGTCAGTTTTGAAGACCACCCAGACACTTGGCGACAACCCTCCCAAGTAGGGGCCCCGGCCATGCCCCGCTGCTGCTCAAGCGCATCCAACTGCCCAATAATGGCCTGCCTCAGCTGGGCCTCCTCGCCCAAGTCCCCAGGGGAAGCGGTCCGCTGGGTATGCCTCTTAGCAGGCTGCTTCCCTTTGGACATGCCCTGACCCTTCTTGGGTGCCGTGCCCGCTGTAGCAGAAGCCTGCCCCACTACCAAATACACCCCAGGCCTATTGGTTCCTTACTTGCCCAATTCAGAAGGCCGGGGGTGCACCTAAAATGCTGTGATGAGGGGGGGAGGTGCACCTTACAGGAGAGCACAGCACCACCTAGGTGCCCCTTAACACACTAATTACATAAAAGGGGGGGGCAAGGCCCAGCTCCCTCCCCAAGGCCTTCCTACTCCTGTGCCAACTGCTGCCCTCCTGAGAAAAGGGGGAATATGGGCAGGCGAGGGGGGTGTGGAACTAAGCACAAGGAAACAAGGGGGGGACAGCCCAACACCCCCTAGTTGCCTTCCACCACCCTTAATGCCCGAGGGGGGGGCGAGGCCCGACACCCTCACTCAAGGCCTCCCTACCACCAGCAGAAGACCCTCCCCTTGCCACAAACTTTTCCGGTGCCCAGAGGCCAGCTAAGACAGAGCTATGCACTCCGCGAAGAAAATGCCACGCTGCCGCACGCTCTGCGTGATCAAAGAAGAGCCCCCGCTCGCGCTGCTACGGCCCCCGTGCACTCCCACAGCCTGGTTTCACTCGGCACACGAGCAACGCGGTTCTCTCGCTCCGAGAGATTAAAAGAACTGCGTTGCTCGGGGCAGGGGCAGGGCTTTATAGCCCCGACGCCACGCCCCATAAGCTCCCATAGGTTAGGGAGCTGAGTCATCCTCCCTCCTTCCGGGAGGGCAAAAACCGGCCCCCAGCCTGAAGCGACGATGCCACTCGGCTGGGAGGGGGCCTACATTTGGTTTTGAAAGTGAGATGAAACAGATGATATTGGAAGACACTACATTGATACTAACTGAAGCCTATAACAGTTCTGGATCTTTAAGGCCGCTAATGCTATCTGTATATGTTTAATTAGATTTGATTGTAAAATAGATATTTCTTAGGAAATGTTTCAGTGTGAACTATTTTACATCTTTGAATAAAACAATAATCACATGAAAGGTTTTGCCAGGTGCTTTCTATACTAGGACTGCATATATTCTCTCTCTCTCGGCTTGACTTCGCGAACGAAGATTTAAGAAGGGTGCAGTAGTCCACGTCTGCTGCAGGCTCGCTGGTGGCTGACAAGACCAATGCGGGACATGCAGATCCGGCCACAGTGGCTGCAGGGAAAAGTCTGATTTGGGATTGGTGCTGTAGCAGTGCGATTCTTCCTCAATCTCCTTTTGTCCTCAAGACCAGCTATGTGTGCGTTCTCAAAGGAAGAGACAGCCTGGTGGATGGTGTGCCTCCATGCTTTGCGATCTGAGGCTAGGTCAGACCACTGGTGATGGTTGATGCGACAGGTGCCAAGGGATTTCTTCAAGGAGTCCTTGTACCTCTTCTTTGGTGCCCCTCTATTTCGATGGCCGGTGGAAAGTTCGCCATACAGAGCAATCTTGGGAAGGCGGTGGTTTTCCATCCTAGAAATATGCCCTGCCCAGCGCAGCTGCGTCTTCAACAGCAGTGCTTCGATGCTTGTAACCTCTGCCCTCTTGAGGACTTCAGTGTTGGTCACAAAGTCACTCCAGTGGATGTTGAGGATGGTGCGAAGGCAGCACTGATGAAAGCGCTCGAGGAGTCGCAGGTGATGACGGTATAAAACCCACGATTCGGAGCTGTAGATGAGGGTTGTCATCACAACCGCTTTGTAAACATTGATCTTTGTGCCTTTTTTCAGATGCTTGTTGCTCCACACTCTTTTGTGCAGTCAGCCAAAGGCACGGTTTGCCTTTGCCAGCCTGTTGTCAATCTCCTTGTCGATCTTGGCATCTGAGGAGATGATGCACCCTAGGTAGCTGAACTGCTGGACTGTCTTCAGAACTGATTCACCCACAGTGATGCAGGCATATATTAAGAGGAAGTGATCAACACATTTTGAATTGCTGAGATGTCTTCAGCTCAATATAAGAAAATTATGAGTTGGATCGAAGAGTGTCCTTCTGCTCACAGAAGGATCCCTTCTGTGTGCAAGACGTCTTCCATAAATCCAAACCTACATGAGCTTACTGCTTCTGTCCTTGAGAGACTTGTGGTCAGAATAACTATTTATTTAAATATTTATACCCTGCTCGGAGCAGCTTTGAGATTCAAATTTAAAACAAAGATTATGATAAAACACTGCATAATCCCTCTACCCCCCTAAAGATGTCTGCAGCTTACACCCCATTAAAGCTCTTGAGAACATGTCCTTGTAGTACCTCCTGAATGCCTCTATAATTGAAACACCCTCACCTTCTCAGGGATCCAGTCCCATAGAGGGGAAGCTTTGTTGGGAAAGGCATAGGCTGAACGCAAGGGTATCAGACATGCAGCCCAGGCCCCCGAGCAACTGCCTGTCATCTTCTTCCTTCTCCCTCTTGCTTCTTTCTACATCACAGTTTGTTTTGCCAGGCTTCCTCAATCACATAGGAACTACAGAGCAAAGCCTCTATTTTCTCCATTGGCTGAGGCTCTTCCCTTGGAGAGGAAGGTGGGAGGGACAGTTTGCTTTGCCAGGCTCTCTTCCAATCACACATCAGAGCTACTGACCCAAGACTCTCTTTCTTCTATTGGATGAGGCTCCTCCCCCTCTTGGTCCCCTGAGGAAAGAGCCAGAGTTTTCTTTGCCCAGTTTCCTGGATTGCAGGTGAGAGATACAAAGAAAGTACCTGTAAGACCAATGAGTATTAATGTTTTAAGCATGTCTTATTTTAAGATTTTAAAAAACATCTTTAATTGTGTTTACCTGTGTCCTTTATAAAGTTTATATCTCTGCTACCTGACATTACATTTTCTGACAAACATGGCCCGGCCCGACAAGGTCTCATTTATGTCAGATCCGGTCCTCATAACAAACTGATGCCAGGCAGCAGGACCATAGCCAGAAAATTTTGGGTGGAGGGGCCCCCGAGGTAAGAATTCTTGTGGGGGGGCCGCGGGACCAGATGGTCCCATTTGCAAACTCCACCAATTTTCCCCCTGTGCTTCCTCCTCCCTCCGTTCCCATCCAGGAAGGGGGGAAGGGAGGAGTCAGTGACAGCAAGGCTGCGCTGTCAAGACTCTGTTCCTGACAGACTGTGAGAGCAGCCCTGTGGCGTGGTTTTACCTGCCACTCCAGCCATCTGCAGGGGGGGGGGTGCTTTAGATAGCCGGAATGCGGCGCTAGAGCCGGTTCCGGCTTGGAAATCCACACGGTGTGGGGAACAGAGGGAGGAGGAGGCATAGTCAGGAGTGCAGGGGGAGGTGATGGAAGGGATGGGGAAGGGGGGCGGGCAGCAGTAGTGTCCATGGCGAGGAGGCACAGGCTGCTGTAACAGGCGAGTGGGTGGTGCGTGGGGGGGTGCAAAGGGAAGGGGTGGGTGGCAGCGGGGCAGCAAAGAAGGCACAGGCCGCGGTGGGAGATGCGATGTGGGGGGTTGCAATGGAAAGGGAAGGGGTGGGTGGGCAACGGGAAGGGAAGGGGTGGGTGTCAGTGGGGTGGCAGAGGAAGCACTGGATGGAGGGGCCCTACAGGGGGAAGGGAGGTTTAATGGAGGGGCCTGGGCCCCTGGGGCCCCCTGTAGCTACAGGCCTGCCAGGCAGACTCCCTAAGGGGGACAACAACTAGGATTTGGCAGTTTGAGAACTACAACTAGGGGAAGAGACAATCATTCAGATGATTTCAAGACAGTGTGTGATTGCAATAAAAAAGGCCAATGCCATGCTGGGAATTATTAGGAAGGGAATTGCAAACAAATCAGCCAGTATCATAATGCCCCTGTATAAATCAATGGTGCGGTCTCATTTGGAATACTGTGTACAATTCTGGTCACCACACCTCAAAAAGGATATTATAGCATTGGAAAAAGTGCAGAAAAGGGCAACTAGAATGATTAAAGGTTTGGAACACTTTCACTATGAAGAAAGGTTAAAACGCATGGGGCTCCTTTGGCTTGGAGAAATGTCGATGATAGAGGTTTACAAGATTATGTATGGGATGGAGAAAGTAGAGAAAGAAGTCCTTTTCTCCCTTTCGCACAATACAAGAACTCGTGGGCATTCAATGAAATTGCTGAGCAGTCAGGTTAAAATGGATAAAAGGAAGTACTTCTTCACCCAAAGGGTGATTAACATGTGGAATTCACTGCCATAGGAAATGGTGGTGGCTACAAGCATAGCCAGCTTTAAGAGGGGATTGGAAAAAAATATGGAGCAGAGATTCATCAGTGGCTATTAGCCACAGTGTGTGTGTGTGTATGTGTGTGTGTATATATATTTATGTATATGTGTGTGTGTGTATATGTGTATATACACACACACACATATATTGGCCACTGTGTGACACAGAGTGTTGGACTGGATGGGCCATTGGCCTGATCCAACATGGCTTCTCTTATGTTCTTATGATTCACAATTGTCCTCCCTCTGCCTTCTGAAGAAACCATACTAAGAACATAAGAGAAGACATGTTGGATCAGGCCAGTGGCTCATCCAGTCCAACACTCTGTGTCACACAGTGGCAAAAAAACCCCAGGAGGTCCACCAGTGGGGCCAGGGCCCTAGAAGCCCTCCCACTGCTATCCCCCAAGCACCAAGAATAAAGAGCATTACATGCCCCAGAGAGTTCCATCTATACCTTGTGGCTAATAGCCACTGATGGACCTTTGCTCCATATGCTTATCCAATTCCCTCTTGAAGCTATCTATGCTTGTACCTCCACCACCTCCTGTGGCAGTAAATTTCATGTGTTAATCACCCTTTAGGTGAAAAAGTACTTCCTTTTATCTGTTCTAATCTGACTGCTCAGCAATTTCATTGAGTGCACACGAGTTTTTGTATTGTGAGAAAGGGAGAAAAGTACTTCTTTCTCTACATTCTCTATTCCATGCATAATCTTGTAAACCTCTATCATGTCACCGCTCATTTGACATTTCTCCAAGCTAAAGAGCCCCGAGCGTTTTAGCCTTTCTTCATAGGGAAAGTGTTCTGACCCTTTAATCATTCTAGTTGCCCTTTTCTGGACTTTTTCCAATGCTGTAATATCTTTTTTGAGGTGTGGTGACCAGAATTGTACACAGTACTCCAAAAGAGACCGCACCACCGATTTATGCAGGGGCATTCAAAAATTATGATACTGGCTGATTTGTTTTCAATCCCCGTCCTGATAATCCCCAGCATAGCATTGGCCTTTTTTATTGCAGTCGCACACTTTTGACATTTTCAGTGAGTTATCTACCACATAATCTAATCCTGTAGGTAAACTGTATACCTGAAAAAAAGACAAATTCCCTCATTATTCTGTGTCTAGGTTTTCTAGGTTTCATCTCATTTCAATCCTGTCACCTTAATCCATGCATGCAAGAAGGAAAAGGATTAAGTAGAATAGAGACTGAAGAATGTTGAAGCATCATTATTGAGACAACTGGATGTGTGTCAATCAGCCACTGATCCCTGGAATAGATATCATATCACTTCATTGAAAATTAAACCAGATTACAAACTGTGTATTGATAAATAAGACTACCAAATGGCTAAAATGTATTGGCCCAGAAGCAGTAGGTTAATCATACGCTTAATAAGACTGTATTAGGAAGGTTAAAGATAATGTCTGCTCTTGCTGTTACAAACCAAAAGTCTAAATTGTGGCATTTGTGACATCTCCTATAGAATCGGCAATGCTCTTGTGCTTAAATCTTGATCTCAGCTTTGTTCCCCAGCAGCAGAGGACTAAAAATAATAACTAAAAGGCAACTTCAATAGCATGTGCGTGCGCATCAATGTGCTCCCTGTGGGACATTGCTGTTTGATCCCTATTGGAGCATTTCTCAGCCATTGAGATGCAGAGCTAAAATTACCAGCTGAAATAAGTTATCAGAGGTACCCTGTAATTCATACTTCTCTGTGAACATTTTGAACAGTTTTCATTCAAGATTGTCATTTCTGAAGGAAGATCTATTGGAAAGAAATGGAATCTGCCTACCCAATTATTCTAGACATTTATGCAGTAAATGAGATGATTCTGCCCTCATTATTCCTGTTGCAGAACAAAAAAAAGTGCAAAGTAGCCTGCCTCATTTCAATAGGGCATCTGCAAAATAGGTAAAAATTCAGTCAGCCAACTTCTGCTGATGAAAGAACATGAAGCCTTTTGAGTTGAACAAAACACTTCATGACGTTGAAATATCACATCTCTTCTGCTGAGCAGTTAACTCTCTTTTTCCCTTTTAAATTTCAACAATGTATTAATTTGTGTGACATCAAGATATATAAAGAGAGAAAAGAAATCCTTCCCATGTAAAATCCACAACAAAAGACATGCATATATAAAAAAGATATCCTGGTACCTTTAGATTAATAAAAACGTACTTGAAAAGATATTCTGTTGTGAGATTCATGATAAAAGCAAACAGTAGGAACAGTGTGCCCAAAGACTGACAATGTCTCAGTTTAGCTTCTGAGTCTCTGACCCTGATCTATTGGCATATGAATGCATCCACTTTCTGGAAACACACTTTGGGAACTGATTCCTTAACTGTGTAATTCTGTTGTCCAGTTATCTACTATGATAAACACATGGAAGCTGCTTGGTTTTGTATTGTGATTTTTAATACATGTCCCTGCCTATTGACAAGTGGGTGTGATGCCTTGAAATGGAGCAGACCACTAAGAAATGGGGTGTGTGGGGGGGGAACCTGCTATTGATATGTATTGAAAGACAATATTGGATTAAAGGGGGTTTGAGAAATGTCAAGAAAAATATGTGGAAAACCTAGCACAAGAAGGGATAGGCAACAAAGCTGGGAGGAAGTTCTCATTTAAACACAATTTTATTTGGTAATATATGGTAATTATATCCAGTTCTAATAAAATATTAACACTTACTACCTTCCCCATACATTACACTTTCCCCTCCTTCCCTCCCCCCAAATCTTGACTTCCTCCGGTGTCAGTTATATCAAAAGGTATCTTTAACTTTAAAAGAATCTTAATAAGAAGAAATGAAAAGAAAATATATATATATATATCATTTTGCAAAAAAATTAAAAAACACCATTTCTTATTCTTTATAATGTCCCACCCAGTTGTTATAATTCATCTTCTTTCTTCTTCTGAAAACCTAAGTGGTATTCTCAAAAATCACCCAGTGTCCTTTTATTTTCCATTATTTTTCTATGTACGTTCTAAATTTATCCCAATCCCTTTTAAATCCCTCATAGTCTCTCAAGATTCTTGTCAGTTTGTCCATTTCACTCCATGACATAACTTTTACAATCCAGTCCCATTTTTCTGGTATTTTATCTTGCTTCCATAACTGCACATATAATGTCCTAGCAGCTGAAAGCAAGTACCAAATAACAGTTCTATCTTCTTTTGGAAATTTCTCCATTTGCAATCCCAATATGAAAGTCTCTGGAGTTCTCTTAAATTCATATCCCAAGATTCTAGAAATTTCTTGTTGAATCATTTGCCAAAACTTTCGCTTTTTCACAAGTCCACCACATATGGTAGAAAGAACTTTCATGCTCTTTACATTTCCAACATCTATCTGGCATATTATTGTTCATTTTTGCTAGCTTTTTAGGAGTCATATACCACCTGTAGATCATTTTATAACAGTTTTTTTTGATACTATAACATGTTGAAATTTTCATAGAGTTCTTCCACAAATATTCCCATGTTTCCATCTGTATTTCTTTATTAACATTAATTGCCCATTTTATCATTTGAGATTTTACTACTTCATCTTCAGTAGACCATTTCAGTAATAGTTTATATAGTTTTGAAATCAACTTTTCATTGTCTCCAAGCAGAACTTTTTCCAATTCAATTTTTCCATCCCTGCAAACATAAAGTCCCAATTTAAATTATCAAAAGCTTTTTCTGCATCCGCAAAGAGTAGTGCCACTTCTTTTTCAGGATATCTTTCATAATATTCTACAATATTTACAACAGTTCTAATATTATCTCTTATTTGTATCCTTGGAAGAAATCCTGCTTGCTCTTCTTTAATAAACTTCATCAAAAATTGTTTAAGTCTTTCTGCTAGTATTCTCGTATATATTTTATAATCCACATTTAACAATGAAATTGGTCTATAATTTTTTACATCAGTGACATCTCTATCTTCCTTTGGAATCAAAGAAATTACCGCTTCTTTCCACATATTCAGTACTTTCCCCTCCATTCTTATAATATTCATCAATTTATGCAGTTTGGGTGTTAACCCTTCTCTGAGGACTTTATAAAATTTTGCTGTAAATCAATCTGGACTAGGTGCTTTTCCCATTTTCATTACATTTATTGCTGCTTCAATTTCCATTTTTTCTATTGGATCATTTAAAACTTTTTCCATGTTTTCTGTCAGTAGAGTCACATTAATTCTTTGCAAATATACCTCCAACTTCTCTTTACTTATTTTCGATTTTTTAAACATTTGGCATAGTATTTTAAAAATTCCCTTTTTATTCCTTCTTGATCCACAATTTCTTTTCCACCAACCTTTATTTTGCTTATAATTTTAACTACTCTTTTCTTTTTTTTTAATTGCCAAGCCAAATATTTACCAGGTATATTTGCTCCTTCAAAAGATTTCTATTGCAGTCTTTTCAAGTTCTACTCTACTTCTTTGTTTAACAGATGTCCCAATTGTGTCTGTAGCATTGTAATCTCCCTGATAATTTTTTCCTTCCCGGGTCTTCTTCTTAATTCCATTTCTTTTTTCTTTATTTCATTTTGAATGTCTAACATTTGTTTTTCTTTTGTTTTGTATCTTTATTATTCAATGTAATTAAAATACCTCTCATCACTGCTTTATATGCTTCCCATACCGTTAAAAAGTCCATTTCCTCAGTTTCATTTATTTGAAAAAAGCTTTAGTTTCTTTTTCTAGAGATGTCACTATTTCTTTGTTTTGTAGATCTTCATTTAACCTCCACCTTCTGGTTTTTTTAATCGATTTGGCTGACCACATTAATGGGTTGTGGTCTGCTCCTACTTTAGGAAGAATCTCTATTTTTTTTTAGTTATAAGTCCTAAGTCTTTTGTACACCATATCATATCAATTCTTGAAAAAGTGTTATGTCTTGCTGAAAAAAAGGTATAGTCCCGTACCTCAGAGTTGAACCTCCTCCATAAATCCTCCAAGTTTTTGGCAGTTTCCCTTCCTTATTTTTTTTCTGTTTTTATTCCTATCATATTCCTTTTTTTTTTCCTTTCTCTTATGAGAGGCAGTTCAGCTCTCCATTTTCCAGCCCCTGGAAGTCCAAGCTGGGAGGACATTCTGAAGTAATCCAGTGAATAAAGGCACCTTAATCATAACAATGAGACAGTTAGGGAATCTTCACTGAGTCCATGGAGGAGGGCAGCATATAAATATTTCAGTTAACAAACTAAGAAATAAAACTGAAATTAATGAGTCTGCACTGAGGCCAGATCTTGTTAAATGAAGAAGAAGAAGAGATTAATTGCCCTCCATTACTCAGAAGAGTCTTAGAGTGGCTTACAATCTCCTTTCCATTCCCTTTCCCATAACAGATACCATGTGAGGTAGGTGGGGCTGAGAGCTCTCATAGAAACTGCTCTTTTGGACTCAAGGTCATTCCAGCAGCTGCATGTGAAGGAGTGGGGAATCAAAGCCAGTTCTCCCAAATAAGAATCTGTACACTTAACCACTACACAAACTGGTGTAACATGTTAATTCCATCATTCCTAGTTTTGTATTTGTTTGGAGCTTTTTATGAGAAAGATCATTGCCACCCCAGTCGGAATAACGAGACAGATAAGAAGATATGGATTAAAGGGCCACTTTATTAAATTTAAACGGCAAGGGGAAAAACAGTGGGGACAGGTTAAGCCAGGAGTCAACCGGACCACCTCCTTAACCTGGAACTGGGCGAGCCCCAGGCCCCGGGTGGGAGCCAACCCAATGGCTCAAACCCGGCTGGCCAGGCAAAAGATCCCGTTCACCTGCACTTCACCATCCCCCAAGCCGTGCAGCCCGGGATGTGGACAATTCCAAGTGGCGGGATCCCAAGGCTCCTTGGAGCCAACCTTGGGCCGTACAGCTTAACGGTCACCCCAGGGATGCCATTCACTCAAATGGTGCAGTGCCGCGGGCGCTCACCAATACCCCACACAACATGTTCCCGACAATAAACAGCCACAGACAGAGCCAAGCCTCAGCTTAGGCAACTGTCCCCCAACCTAAACAGGAACATGTTCTAACCCTTGCCTTAACTCGCCCTCAAGGCCTTGTGTCCTTTAACAAAGCATGGACCACATCCGGCCTGTGCAAATCTTCACAACTGGTCTTTTAGAATGGATGTGGCACATAAAAAACCCCACCCTCCTCCGGGGCTATCCGCAAGGCCCAGTTAGCCTTCTTCAGGGGCCGCTCAAACCTGCTGGGTCCCACGCTGCCTGCCACTGCCGGCGCAGCAGCAGCATGTCTGACCACAGGCTGAGGCTGCCCAGGCACATACTAGCTATCCTGGTGATACCATCTTGGGCCTGACACAAAAGGGCCTTACCCGTGAGTAAGCCCAAATCGTTCTCCCCCGAGTGAATCACCACACATGTAGCGGGGGGCCCCACTTTTCCCAAGAAGTGGAAGGGCCCCAACACCATCATGCCCCACCGGCCCCACGACTCAAATGACAGCCCGCTCACTCAGGCCTCACTGAGAACCGCCGGAGCCCTACGAGCATGATGTGCCGCCCAAAAGATGATACTGTGGCCATAAATGAGGATCCTCCTCCTTTCCCGGCAGCCACAGAACCTAGAAATAAAAAACCATTAGGACATAGGACATACCCAACAGTACAAATTAATCTATAAAGGTGAAAATGGATAATCACCCAACAAGCATAAATGCCGTGTGTAGGTCTGATAATCACCAGATCTCCGCCGTCCCACCCGACGATGGCATCAACCTCGTAACCATAGCAGCAGCCCCTGATGCTGCTCCGATACTACATGAATAAGTACCGAATTTCACGCCACACAGACCCAATTCTTACCAAGGCCCAACTCCTGATGGACCAAACTTGAAATTTAGTCAAGGGGGTGGAGTCGTTATGGCAAAACCATGGGCACTCCGCTGACCCTCTCCATTCCGCATAATGTTCGAGGGCTGTCACCAAACACAACTCCTCTTCTGGGCAAGGTCCTCATGCGACCGTGCCACACGTTGCCACTGATCTGTCATGTATCAACAAACCAGCAAAGACACCTGGCCCTCTAAGAGCTTAACATTTCCCACCTAGAGTGTCCAAGCCAACGAGTCGGTGCGAGAGAGCGCCACTAGCTCAGACACCCGCTAAACCCCTGAAAAATGCCATCAAGGGGGCTGCATGAAATAGTGCCAATTAAACCCAGAGGCACAAACCAGGGCCCAGGTGGCATGTAGCCCGCAGCGGATAGACGGGAAATCGCCTGGCGCCGGTCCGCCAGTCCACACACCTCCCGAAACCACCTTCGAACATTTTCGCAATACAGAGGTCTTTAGTCACCTCCGAATAGCCCCACCGTAAGTTGGCTCATGATGGATCCACCAAAAGGCCTCCCCACTTCTACCAACACAAAAACTACAGCAGGTGCTCCACTGAAGCCGTTGCTAAGGTGCTGCAAATCACCAGCCTAAATTCATCCATCCAATCCGCAGAATAAGTACCCTGATCCGCCTCGTGACCGGTGGGGACCTAGAGGCAAGACTGTTGACGACCTGGACAACAGCATGTTGTCATACCCAAAAATTGCACAGTGTGATTGGCCAGGGAGGGACCCCAAAGAATATAGTTACCACTATTGGAAAGAACTCCAAAAGTCAATTTACGGCATAACTCGGCACCCCACCACTCCCCTGGCCAATGCTCGGCACACCAATGCAGCCAATGGAATCGGCAGCATCCAAAACAGTTTACACTCAGCATCCAACTGCATACACCTCTTCAGGAGGAGATGCCATTAAAATCCATCAAAAAGGTCTCCCACGTGTTGAGGTAGCTGCGCCTACCCCCAGTCACACAGGTATCTCTCGGCTTGGCTTCGCGAACGAAGATTTAAGAAAGGTGCAGTAGTCCATGTCCGCTGCAGGCTCTCTGGTGGCTGACAAGGCCAAGGTGGGACAGACAGGTCCGGCCACAGTGGCTGCAGGGAAAAGTCTGATTTGGGATTGGTGCTGTAGCAGTACGATTCTTCCTCAATCTCCTTTTGTCCTCAAGACCAGCTATGCGTGCGTTCTCAAAGGAAGAGACAGCCTGGTGGATGGTATGCCTCCATGCTTTGCGATCTGAGGCTAGGTCAGACCACTGGTGATGGTTGATGCAACAGGTACCAAGGGATTTCTTCAGGGAGTCCTTGTACCTCTTCTTTGGTGCCCCTCTATTTCGATGGCAAGTGGAAAGTTCGCCATACAGGGCAATCTTGGGAAGGCGGTGGTTTTCCATCCTGGAAATATGCCCTGCCCAGCACAGCTGCATCTTCAACAGCAGTGCCACGATGCTTGTAACCTCGGCCCGCTTGAGGACTTCAGTGTTGGTCACAAAGTCACTCCAATGGATGTTGAGGATGGTGCGAAGGCAGCGCTGATGAAAGTGCTCAAGGAGTCGC
The DNA here is from genome assembly GCF_032191835.1 of Heteronotia binoei. Classification (NCBI taxonomy): domain Eukaryota; kingdom Metazoa; phylum Chordata; class Lepidosauria; order Squamata; family Gekkonidae; genus Heteronotia; species Heteronotia binoei. Next base: position 42,901,412 of record NC_083226.1, read on the forward strand.
AGGTGATGACGGTATAAAACCCACGATTCAGAGCCGTAGATAAGGATTGTCATCACAACCGCTTTGTAAATATTGATCTTTGTGCCTTTTTTCAGATGCTTGTTGCTCCACACTCTTTTGTGCAGTTGGCCAAATGCACGGTTAGCCTTTGCCAGCCTGTTGTCAATCTCCTTGTCGATCTTGGCGTCTGAGGAGATGATGCACCCCAGGTAGCTGAACTGCTGGACTGTCTTCAAAACTGATTCACCCACAGTGATGCAGGGAGGGTGATAATCTTCCTGGGGTGCAGGCTGGTGGAGAACTTCTGTCTTCTTCAGACTAACTTCTAGGCCGAATAGCTTGGCAGCCTCTGCAAAGCAGGATGTCATATGCTGCAGAGCTGATACCGAGTGGGAGACGAGTGCAGCATCATCAGCAAACAGTAGCTCTCGGATAAGTTTTTCCATTGTCTTGGAGTGGGCCTTTAGTCACCTCAGGTTGAACAGGCTGCCATCGGTGCGATAGCGGATGTAGACACCATCATCATCATATAAATCTACTGTGGCTCTTTGAAGCATCATGCTAAAGAAGATTGTAAAGAGAGGTGGCGCAAGAACACAGCCTTGCTTTACACCTGTGCCTATTGGGAAGGGCTCCGAGAGATCGTTGCAGTGTCTGACTTGGCCTCATTGGTCTTCATGTAGCTGGATGATCATGCTGAGGAACCTTGGGGGACATCCTAAACGTTCCAAGATTTGCCACAGGCCTTTCCTGCTAACGGTATCAAAAGCTTTGGTAAGATCGACAAAAGTCACATATAGACCCTTGTTCTGTTCCCTGCATTTCTCTTGGAGCTGCCTGAGAACAAATACCATGTCGGTGGTGCTCCTGTTAGCTCTGAAGCCGCACTGGCTCTCTGGGAGGAGTTCTTCTGCAATGGTGGGCACCAGTCTGTTCAGGAGCATTCTAGCAAGGATTTTGCCTGTGACGGAGAGCAGGGTTATCCCCCGGTAGTTGGAGCAGTCTGACTTTTCCCCTTTGTTCTTATGTAGAGTGATGATGATTGCATCGCGAAAGTCCTGAGGTAGTATGCCTTGTTCCCAGCACGTGACAAGTACTTTGTGAAGTGTGCTATGTAGTACTGTGCCCCGATGCTTCCGGATCTTTGGTGAGATTCCATCAACTCCCGCTGCCTTGCCACTTTTCAGTTGCTTGATGGCTTTAACAGTCTCTTCTAGGGTGGGAATCTCGTCCAACTCTGTTTTCACTGGTTGAAGTGGGGTGAGGTGGATTGCTGAGTCTTGAACTACGTGGTTGGCACTGAAGAGAACCTGAAAATACTCCGACCACCGGTTCAGTATGGATGCCTTGTCTATGAGGAGCACTTGGCCGTCTGCACTACGCAAGGGACTCTGAGCCTTATATGATGGGCCATATACTGCCTTCAGGGCTTCGTAGAACCCTCTTAAATCACCAGTGTCTGCACATAGCTGGGTTCTCTCTGCAAGCTTGGTCCACCACTCGTTCTGAATGTCTCGAAGCTTGCGCTGGAGGTTGCTACATGCAGCACGAAAGGTTGCTTTTTTCCCGGGACAGGAGGGCTGAGCAAGAAGTGCTTGGTAGGCAGATCTCTTTTTCGCCAGTAATTCTTGGATCTCTTGATTATTCTCATCAAACCAGTCCTTGTTCTTCCTTGTGGAGAACCCGAGGACTTCTTCAGAGATCGACAGGATGGTAGTTTTTAGGTGTTCCCAGAGTGCTTCTAAAGAAGGGTCTGTGGGGCAACTGGGGTCCTCCATTCTTGTCTGGAGTTTTGCCTGGAAGGCAGCTTTAACTTCAGCTGATTGAAGGCTGCCAACCTGAAACTTCCTCCGAGGGATACCTCCTCTCCTGGGTGTAGGTTTAAAGTGAAGACGGAGATTACAACGTACAAGACGGTGATCCGTATGACATTCTGTACTGGGCATTACTCGGGTGTGTAAGACATCTCTAAGGTCTCTCTGGCGCACAAGAATGTAATCGATAAGGTGCCAGTGCTTGGACCGTGGGTGCATCCAGGTTGTCTTCAGACTATTCTTCTGCTGGAAGATAGTGTTGGTGATGGTGAGCTGGTGCTCTGTGCAGAATTCTAGCAGGAGGCGCCTGTTATCGTTGCAGTTGCCAATGCCGTGTTTGCCAAGTACTCCTTTCCAGGCTTCCGAGTTTTTACCTACTCTGGCATTGAAGTCGCCAAGGATGATCACCTTGTCCTCTGTAGGGGTCTTCCGTACGAGGTTGCATAGATCAGCATAGAACTTGTTCTTTTCTGCAGGATCTGCTTGAAGGGTTGGGACATACACACTAAAGAGTGTTGCATGCTGCTTGTTTTGAAGTGGGAGGCGCATGGACATGATGCAATCTGAGTGACCTGTTGGCAGGTTTTTGAGTTTGGAGGCAATGGAGTTCCTGACCATGAAGCCAATGCCAGAAAGGCGGCTCTCAGCCTTTGACTTACCCGACCAGTAGAGGGTATAGCCAGCACCGTGTTCTTGAAGACTACCTTCTTCAGGGAAACAGACCTCACTGAGAGCTGCTATGTCGGTATTCAACCTGAGAAGTTTGTGGGCAACTAGAGCAGAGCGTCGTTCAGGGCAACCGCTGTCTACTGTGTCAAGCAAGGTTCTGATATTCCAACAGGCAAGCTTTAGTCTTTGCACACTTTGTAAGGCAGGTGCATGCCTTTTCTTTATTGTTATTTTTTGACTGCAAGTAAGGATGCCCGTTGACCGTGGCTAGCCAACTGGGGGGGAAGGAGACGAGCTTTGTTTAGGCCACCTTTTCTAGGCCCCTCTCCATGCAGAGCAAGCAGTGCTGTCCCTAAATAAGGCTGCTTGGTCGTTCAGGGTGCTGCCGAAAAATGCTTTCGTCTCCGGGTCAGCATCCGGCGACCAATTCCCTGAACCGCCTACATGCAGGATCGAGACTGCGGCTTCCAGTGGCATCTTCCACCTGCCGTTTTGCCCCTTGCCCATCGCTGCAGGACTTGGTATGTTGTGGGTTGTGGATGTGGATATGCCCTTCAGGGCTGCGCAGAGGAATTTTTAGGTGAAGCGCAGTGTGTGCAGTACTGGCTCCACCCTTTCACCTCGGGGTCATCTGCCATGGCCCAGTAAGCTGGGACGCCGGCAGCGAGTCCTCCAGGTGGTAGGTTCTACATTAACGAGCTCTGTCTGCCCGGGTTTGATGTTAGAGTTTCCTTCTCTTGGCTGGCGAGGTCGGTGAGCCCAGCCTGCCCATCCGGTTATACCGCCGGACATTCGGTCGCACCATGACGTGGCAAACTCTGTGAAAAACAGGGGGGACCAGCGAGAAGGTGTTGCCACGGATGCAGTAATGTAGGAGAGGCCATTGCAGTGACCATCTGCCAGGCATAGCCAGACAGTGACCACGTGGCGTTCACTACACCAGGAAAGGAGAGGCGATGTATTGCGCATACACTTTCCCTGGGGGGGGGCAGGACACCCAGAGGGAGCCCACCCCCCCACACGGGTATAGTGATATGGTAAACGCAGGGCTACCATGCCATCACAGAATTGAAGAGAAAAGGCCAAACCCCGGGGCCACCACTTTGCGTGCAAAGTCCAGGGTCCCGCAAGCCGCTATCACTCGAGGAGGGTGACCCTCCGCTCAACCTTCACTGCCGTCAATGCTTGCATATTCCCCAACTGAACTAGCGGCAACCGGGATCGCTGGCTCACTGTATCCAGCTCGATCCCCCAAAAGAATCAAAACTGTAGCTGGGCCCTCTACCTTCTCCTTGGCCAAGGAACACCTGACTCACCCCAGCTGTTAAAACGCCATTAGCCATCATAGGCCTTACCCAAAGAACACAGCTCAGCCGGGAACACCTGACTCACCCCAGATGTTAAAATGCCGTTAGCCATCATAGGCCTTACCCAAAGAACACAGCTCAGCCAGGATGGCATCATTGACCGACCGCCCCTGAGGTAGGGCAACGATGGATAAGCCAAAACTCACCCATGGCCTTCTTGAGGACAACCCAAAGGTGACACCCGCAAATGTGTAGCCGGAGGGGCCGCGAAAGGACAAAGGACTCACCCCTCAGCACACTCCCTTTGTAACAACTTGCTCCCAACCGCGCACTGGCCGCAAGTTTGAACAAGAAAACAGTGTGTGAGTACCGTGGTAAGAAATTCTAAACCCTCGTAAAAACTCGTCCCCAAAATAAGCACTCACATCTACCTGTGGGTAAACCTGCAACCACTCTAAAAACCTTCACTTGAATGGGGGCAAGGTCCCTTTTTCCGGATGCCGGCTGGACCAGCCATCCAAGCCACTTGTTAGCCCCTTATTGCTTGGATCTATTACAGGCCATAAAGGCCTGGGGGCCACCACACACTGGACACTAAAGCCTGCACCCGCAGGCCATTCCGCCGTGCACACCTAGGGAGGTAAACTCCCAGCAAGCCCTTGGCTGAACAAACTGCCCTGCAACAGTGCGGATGATAGGAAAAATGATTATCCTCTGAACCAGATGAGCAACACCAGTCGCTGACCAATCCGGTCCCACGAGAGACCAGGATTAACCGGCGCTCGCATAGGGAATTGCTCATTATACTGTAGCCACGCCCCCCCCGAAAATCGCTATACGCACAACAAAATTACAATAAAAGAAGGGGGCGACCGTACACGGCTGGGCCCTGTCAATAACACCTGCATAAATGAAGAATCCAGGTAGCCAACTCGACCATAACCTATCAACCTTTTTCTGCTTCAACTTCTCTTTGTCCATTTCGTCCCGCTCCCCTTTGGACTACATTTCCAATTCCCTGTATAAAAGGCTAGAAAACCTGTAGGTATTCTCCTTTTAAAATCTTCTCCCTAGCCACTGTAAGATGATCAACCAGCGGCATAGACGGCTCCCCAAAGGGTAGCGCTTGAAAAGTCACTACGCTATAAGGGACCAGGGGGGAGGGAGGAATCCCCAACCCCCACCCTGTTGCATAGGAAGAGAACCTCTGAACTGATACAATGCCATAACAAAAGGCCCTAAACTTATGAACATATGAAACTGCCATATACTGAATCAGACCCTTAGTCCATTGGAATCAGCAATGTCTACCCCCACTGGAATAGGCCCTCCAGGTTCCAGGCTGATGCTTTCCGCACCTATTTGCATGGACCCTTTTGGAGAAGCCGTGGATTTAAAGTATAAAAGTGTTTGTGCGTCTAGAAGTCATGGCACCCTCTGGGGCTAACCCCAACAGGGGGCATGGAGGATATCCAGCAAAGTGGCTGAATAAAACCTACTGCTGCCCTCCCAACCTTGGTATTCTAAGGAGGTCGACCCATCTAAATACTTCCAGAGACAACCCTACTTGGCAACTGAGATCCAACCAGACTAAGCCCTCTCGGGCCATCCAGGCCAGGGCAGACCCTTAGCTTACCAGGCAGATACTCTACCATTGGGCCATATTGAATATGTGGATGGGCCGCCGTCCACATGGGCGGCCCTGTGTCCTATCTCAGGCCCCATGTAAAGCCAAGCCTAACGGCAAAATGGCACAAGCCCTTGTTAATTGCACTGCGAGCACAATAATTAAGGTGCAAATGGGGGGGGGCTCAGACCCACTATGTCTACACCCCAGCCCACTTTCACGACCTTTAAAAGGTGGCTTGCCACTCCTCAGCATAGCAACACTAGAGTCCCCTGATGGTCTACCATCCAAGCGACAACCAGGGACAACCCAGCCAGCTTCCAAAACCTGGCGAAATCAAGCCTGCATGGACCATCCAGGGCAAAACGCTTTGATGAACAGTCCTTACCAAGAATAACCTTGCTCAGCTTCCAGAAGCTAATAAGACTGAGCCAGCCAAGGCAAACAAAACAGGGACTGAATTTTTCCCAAAGGTGGCCCTGTCAAACTCTTTTAAGGAGAGTCCGTGGCTCGCTGTCTTGCCCAGGCTACGCGGCAGGGGCTATTCACAGGCGCGATCCAACTACTGATCAGCACGGGAGTTTTGACCTACTCCGTCTCCGACCTGGGCCGGTTCACCCCTCCTTGGGCAACCTGGTGGGCCGCGGAATTTAACTTGGGCCACCTGGGTAAGGCCTTAATGTGAACTGGGTGGGGGGGCGTACATTGAAGGCTCCCCCTTCAGACTGGCAGGGACTCCCAGAATCTCCTGCCGAAGTCCCACTCCTCACCCAATGACCGGTCTCCCATAACTGGAAATGGCGGAAACCGAAACCAGGGCCCTCCGCACACCAAACAGGGTCCCAACCCCCGCGCGGCGGCCCACCCAGGACCATCCGGTCTAGCGGCCGCTGGCTCCAGCAAACCCAGATGACGAGCCTCCACTGAGTGCGCCGCTCCCCCAGACGCGCGACCGAAACTGGCCCCACACAGAGGGGAAAAACCATCTGCTCTGCAGCTCCTTGCACTGCCTCCGTGGCACGCACAGCTCACCCGCCATGAAAAACACGCCAAAAACCACCAGCGCTCAGGGCCACGCAGACCGCACAGCTGATGTGCGGCTGATCAGGCCGAGAGCACGATTCGAACTGTGCCACAGGAGGCGGGGGTGGCCTTATAAGGCCGCCCCCGCCTACAAGGAGGAATGGTCCACTGTCTCCTCCTTCCGGGGAGGCAATGGACGGCCCCCAGCCTAATGCGGCCGATTGGCCGCTCGGCTGGGTGGGGGCCGAATTAAAACCAGAAATGTGATTCTTGTCTTTTGAAGTGATACAGTCTATTCTACCCTTTTTATTCTCTTCTACCACTTTCTTGCTATCTCATTCTCTTGCATGTGCAAACCTTCTAAGTACACTGAAGTCAATGGGTTTAGAAGTTGATAACTCTGTCAAGGATTGTACTTAAACATTCATGACTCGAGGCCCCAGGATATTACTGGCTCATACATAATCTAGTAATTTTGCTGAAGCTAAACTTGTCTCGAATTAATCTGTACCTGGAAGGAGTAGAAAAAGTGTTAGTTTTTTTATCCCACTTTCTCTATTTTAAGAAGTCTCAAAGCAGCTCATAATCACCTCCCTTTCCTCTCCCCACAACCGGCACGATGTGAGGTAGGTGGGGTTGAGAGAGTTCTGTGAGAACTGTGAGAACAGGCTCCATGTGGTTGAGTAGGAGAATCAAACCCAGTTCTCCAATCTTACCACTACACCACACTGAAGTTTGGGACACTGCTACCTGCTTTCATATTGTGTTGCAGCAGGAGCAATTGAAACAATCGTTCCTTTATTAACCCCTCAGCAAAAGTTTATTTTCCATTTCACCAAGAAAACAAATCAGATGCGAGAACTGAATATGAAAGCAATAGCATGGCTGTTTGCATTCTTTGAATTTCTTCCCCTCCCCCAGGTATCTTGCCTTTAAAATAAACCCTATATTGCTACTGTTCTGTAACTCCCTAAATTCTGATAGAAACATCTGCTACAATGTCTGTGTTGTAAAAAGCATCCCTGGAGTCTCTTGGATCGCCATAAAAAAGTTGTTTCTATCTACATAGACTGAGGAGCAATGCCTAGGATGCCATTTTCAATAAAGGCAGTCTATCCTCGGAAGGCTTTCTGGTACACAAGACCACTGGGTTGGATCCTGTGCAAAGCCATTGGGGTTGAATCATGTGCAAAAGTTTTGTCTGTACTAGAACTCTTATGTAAGTGGAAATGCAAAAACAGGCTGTGGTGCCTAATTGCAGTACATCAGATTTATTTTATCCCCACTCGCTTTCCCACTCCTGCAAGATGTACAGCTGAATTCTGGGCGCTATAATACATAGGGAGAAAAGCACCAGGGGGTGCAAGAGATCTTGTGCAAGGGGACTGCATTAAATCAATTTCTGTTTCTACTTGCACATTACTGGACCGAGGTCATTGTTAAATCATGCATAAAATCAGAGCTGGGTCATAGGAACCCAGTACTACACTGACTCCCAATTTACTTCTGGGTCCCTTTCAAAGTGCTGGTATGGACGTTTAAAGCCCAATGCAACTTGGAGCCAGAGTACCTTAGGGACTGCCTGTCTGTTCCCATATCAGCCTACTTGATGCCTATGGTCATCTTCAGGGGTCCTACTTTAGGTGCTGCTGTCATCAGAGGCTCCAACATTGGTGTTGATTAATGCCAGGTCTATTAACAATAAGACCTATCACATAATTTATGTGATTACTTCATGGAGCAACAGATAGAACTGGCATGTGTGACTGAGACCTGGGTTCGGGAGGGTGAGTCAATCACCCTGAACCAACTTACCACACCTGGGTTCTCAGTTCTTCACCAATCACAGATTACCGGGCCGGGGGTGGGGTGGGGTGTTGCAGTGCTCATTCGTGAGTCCTTTTCTTTAAGGGCACTTCCCGCTCCAAATATCACGGGCATTGAATGTGTTGGCCTGGTATGGGAGACCAGTTTGTTTTGGCTCCCACCCATCAGGCCAGTCATATGCTCGACTTGGTCTTTGGAGCTGGGATAACGCTGGATCTGATAGCTGGTCATATGGTTCCATGGTCAGATCAGTGTGCCCTGAAAGTCCGATTGGACCTGCAGCTGTCCTCCTGTTTGGGCAGTGAGCAGATTTATGCTCGCCCACGGAGCCAACTGGACCCAGAGAGGCTTCAGGAGGCTCTGTGGGATTCAATGCCCCCAGGCGGATTGCTAGATGAGTTAGTGGAGGACTGGTACTCCCGACTCTTCCTGGCCATCGATGAAATCGTGCCCTGGCGCCTTCTTCGCTGCCACACCAAAGGAACTCCTTGATGTACCTTGGATCTGCAGAGGATGAAGTGACAGTTTAGACCAGGGGTGTCGAACTCATTTGTTATGAGGGCCGGATCTGATATAAATGAGACCTTGTTGGGCCGGGCCATGTCAGGCCATGCCATGTGTGTGCTTATTTAAGATTAAGTTGCAGAGATATAAATATTACAAAGAACACAAACACAATTTTTTTTTAAATTTAAAACATGCTTAAAATGTTAGCAGTTATTGGTCTTAAAGATGTTTTCTTTGTATTTCTCCGAAAGGAGCAAAGGAAGTTCTGGATCTTTCCTTCCCTCCTTGTTGGACTGGGAAGGGGAGGAGCCTCAGCCAATAGAAGAAAGAGAGACTTGACTTAGTAGTTCTGCTCTGCAATTGAGAGAGCCTGGCAAAGCAAGCTACTTCTCTCCCCTTCCTCCCCAAGGGAGGAGCCTCAGCCAATGGAGAAATAGAGGTTTTGCTCTGTAGCTCCTGTGCGATTGAGTAAGCCTTGCAAAGCAAGCTGTTATGCAGAAAGAAGCAAGAGAGGCAGGAGGAACAGATGACAGCCAGTTGCTTGGGGGCCTGATAGGAACCCTCCAGGGGCCTGATTTGGCCCCCAAACACCCCTGGCTTAGACGGCTAGAGCGAGTGGGGTGGAGATCTTATGATGAGGAGTCTAGAACTTATAGAACGTTTATGAAGGTCTATGAGAAGGCAGTGAAGTCCGCTAAAAGAGATTTTTATGCGGCCTCCATTGCATTTGTGAAATCGCACCCAGCTCAATTGTTTAGAATAATTCGATCATTGACTATGGTGCCGACAGGCAATCAAAAGTTTAGGGAATTGGATATCGGCTGTGAGGCTTTTGCGACCTACTTCGCAGATAAGGTCTCGACTCTCTGCCATAATCTCCCAGCCACAATTGATATAGTAAGGGAACTGGAAGCCTGTTGTCCATCTTCAAGTCCCATGTTGGATCACTTTAACTATCTCTCTCAGGAGGATATGGACAGGATCTTGGCTGCAGTGAAGCCCACGACTTGTCCTCTGGACCCGTGTCCATCCTGGCTTGTCAAGGCAAGTGGGGATGACATTCAGGGGCCCTTGGTGGAGATTGTTAATTTATCCCTGGCATCGGGGGTAGTCCCAGCCAAGCTTAAAGAGGCAGTGGTTCATCTGCTTTTGAAGAAATCATCTCTAGAGCCTTTGGTTCTAGCCAATTATCGCCCAGTCTCAAATTTACCATTTCTGGGCAAGATAACTGAGAAAGTGGTGGTAGAGCAATTGAGCCAGCTGAAGCTTAATCCTACCAAGGCGGAGGTCCTGTATATGAGTCGGGGGGGGGGGGGACTAGGATCGGGCATTCGGCTCCCCACCCTGGCTGGTGCATCTCTAGTGCCAGCTCAGAAGGTGAGAAGTCTGTGTGTGATACTGGATGCCACCCTCTCAATGGAGGCCCAGGTCACAGCAGTTGCACAATCTGCCTTTTACCATCTGCGGCAGGCCAAACAACTAGCACCCTATCTGGTTCCCCGGAACTTAGCTACAGTGATCCATGCAACAGTCGCTTCCAGGTTGGACTACTGTAACTCGCTTTATGCAGGTTTGCCCTTGAGGCTGACCCAGAAACTCCAGCTGGTGCAGAATGCGGCAGCATGTTTGCTGACTGAATCTCCTGTACAGGCAAGCAGTTGGCCGATGCTGCGCAGCCTGCACTGGTTGCCAATTGGTTACTGGATCTGCTTCAAGGTATTAGTACTAATGTTTAAAGCCTTGTGCAGCCTGGGATGGGCATACATGAGGGACTGTCTCTTCCTATATGAGCCCCAGAGGCCATTATGATCGGCTACTAAACATCTTCTGATCATCCCTGGCCCAAGGGATGTTTACCTTCCCTCGACCAGGACGAGGACTTTTTCGACCCTGGCCCCGACCTGGTGGAATCAGCTCCCCATAGAGGTTTGGGCCCTCTCAGATCTGTCGCCATTCCGGAGGGCCTGTAAGATGGAGCTGTTCCACTAGGCCTTTGGCTGAGGCAGGCAGGCGTCCCTGTCTTGCTATGCCATCTAAATAGCCTCCCAACACTTATACCACCGACTACCAATACCGATTACCATCTGTACTAAGGAGAAAACCAGGCTGATATAGTTGGCATCTTTGGACAACAGGATGTGTATTTAAGTGTCCACACTATCCACGCTGTTACTGGCTTAATTGTTTAAATTTTTAATGTTTTTAATTGTTTAACTGTTTTACTGTTTTATTGTAATAGTGTAATTATTGGTTTTACTGTTTGATATATTGGAATCTACCCTGAGCCCATTTTGGGAAAGGGCGGAATATGAATCCAAAGGAAGGAAGGAAGGAGGGAGGGAGGGAGGAAGGAAGGAAGGAAGGAAGGAAGGAAGGAAGGAAGGAAGGAAGGAAGGAAGGAAGGAAGGAAGGAAGGAAGGAAGGGAGGGAGGGAGGGAGGGAGGGAGGGAGGGAGGGAGGGAGGGAGAGAGGGAGGGGTGGCAAGCTAAGAAAGGGCCTTCCCAGTTGGGGCACTAAAATTATGGAATTCCCTCTATAGGGACAATAATTTGTTTCTGTCATTGGCCCTTTCTGCTTTTGTGTTTACTACAGATGTCGCCTCTTACCTCTGTCGCTTCAAAAACCTGCCTCCATATTCACTTGCACCTCTCTCCCATTGGATTTTGAAATTCCTTCCACTTCCTTTTCCCAGCATTCTGCTGTCACTCTGCTGTATCTCTGTAGTTTCCAAGAGTGGTTTTTCAGAGGAGTATTTCCCCCTCCTCTTGATTTGCTTCCGTGCCTTTAAAAGCAGAAACATTTCCTGGGACTTTCCCTCTCCCCTCCCCTGGCAGGCTAATTGGTCTGTTCTTATTGGTAAGTTTCACACTGTGCATGACTTTTGAAACAGGAGATTAGGAAAGTAATTGCCTTTGTCTTACTCATTTGCAGGAACATCATTAGTTAGCTTGGTTAAGATGCTGGGCTATTACATGAAAAGTTTTGGAGTTTGATTCCTCTTTCGGCAATTTTGTATTTGAAAAAAAAAGTTTCTTTTTAAATTGACTCTGACCACAAACATTTCAAATGTGAGAATAATGGAGCAGAACCTACTTTGTCGCAGCAGCAGCTTGTGTCTTTTTATTCTTTTTTTAAAGCCAGGTCTATCTCAACATCTCATCTTCCCCTTTTGTCATCTCATTTCTAAATAACAATGGGGGGGGACTCAGGATGCAATGCACTGACATCACCACCTTCACCCTTCATGAACTGCCTCCTCTACAGCCAAGTGGTCAGCATTGACTCTCACTAAATTTTTTTTCTCCAGCAAATTCCTTGACTACTGATGGGGGGTGGGCACTAATGATGACCCCACAGTAAATTCAGATGAAAGAATCTCCTTTTTCAAAAGGCACACCCAGTGTAAAACTAACCAATCAGGAGAAACCAGCCCCAGAACACTACCCAGGTTTTCTCATTGGTATGCAGAATATATATACCACAATTCTCTTTTTTTTTTGTGACCAAACTTTTTATTTTGCAATATATTGAAATAAATTCATCTCCACAAATTCAAATATATTTCTCCAACATATTACATACTTCCCCCCCCCCACACACTCTTATTCATGACCTCCGCCGGTACTTAACACAAATTAAAAACATATTAAAGGTAAATTCACACTTGTAAAATCTTTTTAAAAAATTATCATTCACTAACCTATTCTCTAATAATCACTAACCTATTCTCTAATAATCACTTAGCACTTATTAAACACAACGCTCTTAGTTATTGATTCAGTTCCAGAGTTCCCCCTATCTTAGTCTTATCTTAACTCTCATACATATATGTTTACCAAATAACCATATTCTGGTATATGTATATGGTTATATACCACAATTCTCAATAGAAATCGGAGAGAGAGAGAAAGTTGCAGAATGCAGGCACAGCATTCAAAGTAAACCCCAACTGACTCAACTGCAGTGAAAATCAGAAGTAAACTGTGTGTGCAGAATGGACCATTGTCTTCCTCAAGTAGATGAAGATTTTTTTCTGTTTTGTTTGGCATAACCTCACTGACTCTCCTTCCTGTTATGTGTTTTGTTTAATTGTTTTGTTTTATCTATATACATATACATATTTTAAAAGTTGTTTCAATTATTTTGATGATTTACTCAATTGGCAACCCTAAACTGGGGGGACATGTAGCATGAAATAAAATAAATATTACATGGGCATATAAAGATGTTTCCATTTTTTAAAAAATGTTATTGGTGTCCAGATAAAGCTGTCACTGGCTGGAAATGTTGTATTTATACATTGGAATCAACTATATCTGCATATTCATACACTGGGGCACCATACACATTCTGTATGTAGTAAAGTGAAGAGGACAACAAGGTTTGGATATGTAGATGTATTCTCTAGGTCACTAGAGAGTTGTTACCATAATTGTGGCCACTGCCTTCACCCTAGCAAACACCCGATTTCTCTCTGGAACCTTCAGCTATCCCTCTCACTAGACTACCAAACAGGCTGCTATTAAGATCTTACTTAGACAGTAACAGATGTCTATCTGAACATTTTCCAGTGAATAAGATAAACTGCTTGTCATATGCTTCACAACTGGATGGGTAATTAGTACAAATGTCATGATTTTCAGAAATCACAGAAGCATGGACAGAATTAGTGATGGTCCAATTGCAAAGTTATCAGGACCATGCCACTAAACTCTATGGAGATCACTTTAAAAAAATCAAATAACAAGCAGTTTTCTTGTTTTATAGCATAGAGGCAAAAGGGACGAGACTTCATGTGCCAGCTGAGTTTGAATCAGTAATGCCTTCTTTGCATGTGGTTTGTGAATATCAGATAGGGTTGGACTATGATGTTAGTAGGGAATAAAAAGGTAAAGGTAGTCCCCTGTGCAAGCACCAGTCACTTCAGACTCTGGGATGATAGTGCTTTCACAATGTTTTCACGGCAGACTTTTTACGGGGTGGTTTGCCATTGCCTTTCTCGGTCATCTACACTTTCCCCCCCAGCAAGCTGGGTACTCATTTTACTGACCTCGGAAGGATGGAAGGCTGAGTCAGCTACCTGAAACCAGCTTCTGCTGGGATCAAACTCAGGTCGTGAGCAGAGAGTTCAGACTGCAATACTGCAGCTTTACCACTCTGTGCCACGGGGCTCATAGTACGGAATATTAAACACTAAATTGAAGGGAAACTGACCTAATGTGCCCTGGGAAGTTTCACAATTAAATGAGATATCTATCTGTGTCTCCCTGAGTTCTGCTGTTGGCTAAACAGACATGCCAAAGGAGATCTTTTTGAAGAGAAGACCAGGAGTCCAGTGCCAAAGATCAAGGCTGCTGAGACAGCCTGACACAACAAACTGCATCAGGAGACGGGTGGAAGCTTTGGCTAGCTGGCAAAGATGGGGCATCAGTTTCTATGGCAACTCAGCTTCCAGAACCAATGCTGAGTGAGGGCAATGGTATCGAGGACAAGGAATTATGGTAACATGCTGATAATGGCACACTGGTCCAGGAGGGAAGGAATGGGGAAGAGCTATCCAGCTGAGCTGTTGCATGACTGAACAAGAGATGGAAGTATAAATCAGTATACTTCAGGAATAGCAAAGGAGCCTAGCAACCATTTTGTGGCAAAAGTGACCAGTACAGTTATAGAAATGTCAGATTTTGTCTCAAAATGTTACTGAGCATGCTGTGACAGTACCCCCATTTCATTTAACAAAGTTGACCCTGTGAAAAAAACTGCATTTTTTTCCCTTTGGAGGTTTGAAATAAGTACAACCTTCACTTTGGGCGTTTTCGCACTGACCTTCAAGTGGCGCGACCACCCTCTTCACACCGGAGGATCTGCGCGGATTTCGCACAAGAAGCGCCGGAGCACCCAAAAGAGCCGGCGACTTCCGTCGCGAAACCCGCTCAAACGGAAACCGCCAAGAAGCAGGAAAACGTTTGAGTGGCTTTTGCGACGGAAGTCGCCGGCTCTTTTGGGTGCTCCGGCGCTTCTTGTGTGAAATCCACGCAGATCCTCCGGTGTGAAGAGGGTGGTCGCGCCACTTGAAGGTCAGTGCGAAAACGCCCTTTGTGTTTTAGAGTTTTTTTTTCTTTACCTCTTTGGGCAGAGAACGGAAAGTGATGAGGAAGTCAGCCAATGGCTTTATAGGCTCACCTCAACTACCTCTTAAGAAATTCTAATAGGTCTAATTAGAGACAGAAAGGGAGTCCAGTCCCTGCACTCCAAGCAGGAAACAGAGGGCGTTTTCGCACTGACCTTCAAGTGGCGCGACCACCCTCTTCACACCGGAGGATCTGCGCGGATTTCGCACAAGAAGCGCCGCAGCACCCAAAAGAGCCAGCGACTTCCGTCGCGAAACCCGCTCAAACGGAAACCGCCAAGAAGCAGGAAAAGGTTTGAGCGGCTTTTGCGACGGAAGTCGCCGGCTCTTTTGGGTGCTCCGGTGCTTCTTGTGCGAAATCCGCGCAGATCCTCCAGTGTGAAGAGGGTGGTCGCGCCACTTGAAGGTCAGTGCAAAAACGCCCAGAGATTTGAAGGAATCAGGGCTCTTTTTTTGGTAGCAGAAACTCTTTTGCAGTTTAGACAACACCTAGGGTTCCCATTCCCCAGGTGGGGGCAGGGGATCTCCCAGTTTGGAGACCCTCCCCTCACTTCAATGTCTGCTGGGCACTCCATTATTCCCTAGGGAGACCAATTCCCATAGGGTATGTTGGAGAATTGATCCACAGGTAACTGGGGCTCTGGGAGGGGGCTGTTTTTTGAGGTAGAAGCAGCACATTTTCAGCATATCATCTGCTGCCTCTCCTCAAAAGACCCTCCAAAGTTCAAAAAGATTGGACCAGGTGGTCCAATTCTATGATCCCCAAAAGAAGATGCCCCTCTCCTTCATTATTCCAAATGAAGGGAAGGCAAGACACGCAATCCATTTAAATGTGATGGCCAGAACTCCCTTTGGAGTTCAGTCATGCTTGTCACAACCTTGCTCCTGGCTCCACCCGAATGTCTCCTGGCTCCATCCCCAAAGTCCCCATATATTTCTTGAATTGGACTTAGCAACAATAGCTACACCCCCCTGATGTAGCCAATCCTCCAAGAGCTTACAGGGCTCTTTTTACGGGGCCTACTATAAGCTCTTGGAGGATTGGCTACATCAGGGAGGTGTAGCCAAAGAAGTTCCTGCTACAAAAAAGTCCTGGGAGAAATTAAACATTAGAGAGGCTTCAGGAAGGAAAATTCTTGAGACTTCAGGAAAAGCTTCACTGACCTGGTCAGCGGGTAGGGAAAAGAGAAATGATAAAACTCAGGGGAGTAAGCAGGAAGTGCTTTCTTTCATGCAGTCTATTAGAATAGCAAAACTCTATTTAATAAATTCTTTATAATTTTTGATGCTTGTAGTTGTTCTCAGTACCACTTAGACCTCCACCATCAGACACACTATTTTAAAAGGAGTGCCAGGAGGAAGGAAGGCAATTGGCAAGGGGCTATTCCTCCAGGGCCACACAAGGAAGTTAAATGTCCCTGTAGTAGGTCCAATTCAAGAAATATCTGGGGACTTTGGGGGTGGAGTCCAGAGACTTTCAGGGTGGAGCCAGGAGCAAGGTTGTGACAAGTATAATTGAACTCCAAAGGGATTCAAAATTGTACTCCAAACGGCCATCACATTTAAAGAGACCGCACACCTTTCAAATGCCTTCCCTTCATTGGAAATAATGAAGAATAGGGGCACTTTCTTTTGGAGCTCACAGAATTGGACCCTCTGGTCCAATCTTTTTGAAACTTGGGGGTTCTTTTGAGGAGAGGCATCAGATGCTATGCTGCAAATTTGATGCAGCATAAAAAAAACAGCCCCCCTCCAGAGCCCCAGATATCCGTGGATCAATTCTCCATTGCACTCTATGTAGATCGGTCTCCCTAGGAAATAATGGAGTGCCCGGCAGACATTTCCCTCCCCCCCCACTTTCTGATGACCCTGAAGTGAGGGAAGGGCCTCCAAACTGGGGGATCCTCTGCCCCCCCTGGGGATTGGCAACCCTAATGTGCTTCTCTCTTCTCGTAAGTTGACCAGGCACTGGGCAGTGGGAGACACAAAGGCAAAGCCTCAAAACTGGGAAGGGAAGCTGGAAGTCCTGTCCCTCCCAGTGGGCAATTCTATACAAAAGTTGGGTGGACCAGGGCCTGCAGGCCAAACTAGGCTCATTTTGCCACAAACTCCCAGAGGCCTTTCCAGCTGTCTTGTAAACAGCAGTGGAGGCAGCCCAGTGGCTGCTTTTGAAAAACAGAAACATCTTCAAAGAGTAAATTCAAATATTTAGTTCATTGTTAGTTTGTTTGGCAGTAGCCTAATGCCAAATCTTATGGCTTCCCATGTATATTTATATATTACACATTTTTGTGCGGTATAAGTGACTCTCTAGAGAAAAATATGTAAGAGAAAATGGTGGAACAGTGCACATATATGTATAACATAGTCTTCAGAAACACTTTTATTTCTTTCCTATTTTGCTTTTTAAGATCATGATTTGCTTATAGAGATTAAACAAGACGGAATTGGTCTGTTAAGTCAATAAAAGCAATCATTGTTACCATACCAACTATGGGATGATTAGATCTCTGTAAAACTCAGTAAGAAAATTTACGGAGGCCTTGATATTCACGTCATGCTGTGTTCTCAAAGGAGACTGACTATTTTTAACCCCTGTCCTGCAGCGTTCTTGGAATAAATGGATAAAATGTTACAGATAGCTAAATAAAACTATGAGCCCATGTTCTGGGGAGGGCAAGATCAAAAGCAAATGCCCTTCAAACGTGAGGAAAATGTATAGTTGTATGGACTTTGATTTCACTTTGGACTAAATGATCAATTTGATAAGTGCTTTTCACTTTTCTCAATAGTAATGCCATATTAAAAGAGACAAAATGAAAATGCATTTTTGGAATACGTTGAAACATGCTTTAAGAAAAATTAATCACTCTTGGACAGATTCATCCTGCTTCTCTCTTCCCGTAAGTTGATTGCAGATTATTGGGCCATCATTGATATGTATTCCAGAATCCTAGTGTCAGCAAACTATCAGAATCTATTTATGTTTTTTTGAAGTCAAAGCTAGCTTTTCAAATTTTATAAAATATATTTAACATTCAAATCAGCATTATGTAAATATTGTAGCATGCCATCTTGCAGTGTTACAATATATATTCCAATATGCAATAAAAGGTACCGTTGGGTGTAAGCAAAAAATCAACAAAAATCCAGTTTTGCATCATGAGTGAAGATACAGCTATAATGATATATAGACATGCACAAAGGCTTGGGTCCCGAGTCTTCTTTCTGCTTTTGCAATATCCTTTTCTGATGAAGAGGTGGTCCTGGATGCTTCTTTACATGCAAAAACAATGCCTAGTGGTCCACAATGGAGGGCCACCTCCAGAATAATAAAAAAATGATGCAAGTGGAAACAAGGCTTATGATCCATGCCATGGTCTAATAAAAACACAGAACCATATAGATATCCTAACCGGTAGCTCAGTTCCATGGAAGTTATGTAATGCTGATAAATATTTCAACTGCCTCAAACTGGAACAAAAACCATCATCACACAAGGACAATGATGCCATTGGAAATAAAGGGAACAAACAAGGGGGAGAATGCTACACAGACTGAATAGTATATAGACTTATGTAAAACTTGCCATACCAATAGCTCCTTTATATCAGCCCCTTCCCAGTCGGACTGGCAACACCAGTTATAGGCTGGGGGCTGCTCTTTGCCCTCCCAGAAGGAGGGAGGCTGGCTTCAGCTTCCCGGCCATCCGGGAGTCTCAGGATGGGAGTGGTGTTGGGCCTATAAAGCCCCGGCCCCGCCTGTGTGGCAAAGTTCTTTCAGGCTCTCGGAGGGAGAGCCACATCGTCAAGAGCGTCCGGGGGCCGAGGCTTGGAAGCGCGAAGCGGTGGGCAGGCGCAACGTAAGCCCACAACAGCGGAACAGCTGATCAGGGCTGTGAGGAGTGGCGGAGAATGGCTTTGGAAGCCAAGGCTACAGGGAGGCCCGTACTTGGACGGTTTTCAGCATGGCTTTGGGGATGCAGGGTTGGCTTGCGGAGGCTATAAAGAGCTCGAGCAGGGGGGCGTTGGGCACATGGTGAGGCCGGAGGGCCCCCTGCCCCCTTTCCCTCCCATTGGTTGGGTTATGGGGGGTGGTTTTCGCCCCCCCACCCAGCTTGCGGTCTTGTGGCACAAAGGGGGTGCAGCAGGAGCACTGTAGGACTGGGGTCTGAGCTCTGTACATGAGCTGAGTCCAATCCCGGCGGAGGCTGGATTTAGGTAGCTGGCTCAAGATTTTCAGAAAAAGAGGGGGTTAGGGTGC
Source organism: Heteronotia binoei (assembly GCF_032191835.1). Taxonomy (NCBI): domain Eukaryota; kingdom Metazoa; phylum Chordata; class Lepidosauria; order Squamata; family Gekkonidae; genus Heteronotia; species Heteronotia binoei. Next base: position 42,920,579 of record NC_083226.1, read on the forward strand.
AGATGCGCAAGCTTACACCCAAGGGGCAGGTTACAGTGGGCCTTACATTAGTGGTCATGGCACCCAAGAAGGGTCAAAGACCCTCCAAAGGGAAACAGCCTGCAAAGAAGTGGGCCCAGCAACCCAGTTCCCCGGGTGACTTGGGCGAGGAAGCCCAGCTTCGGAAGGCCATTATTGGCCAGTTGGATGCTTTGGAGCAACAGAGGGGTGCAGCAAGTGCCCCCACATGGGAAGGGCACCGCAGGGCATCAGGTCGGTCATCCAAACTAGCTTTTGAAAAAGAGGTTCTGGCTCGTCTTTCTGCATTGCAGAGCGGAGCTGTGGGCGCGGACATGCGGCAGGAACCGGACCAGGAGGAGGATGCTGACGCCGGAGATATAGCTTGTGGGGAGCTTGTGACCCACGGACCAGTGGGGGAAGCAGTGTAGCCAGCCCCAGTTGTGGCAGTGGCTGTCAACCCCCACGGGGTAGTGGGCAAGTCCCCAGTGCAACCCCAGTTGCCGATAAAGCCTCGCCGGGGCAAATCTTTCCTGAGTGATGGATGCCAGCCGAGGTGGAGGCAGAGTTTGAGCCTGGCCCCTCAGCACCACTCAGATGATATTGGGCTCGTGCTGAGGGCAGGGTGGCTCACCCTTCTAGGACAAGGCGGGGTCCTGTGTTTTGACCCCAGGGCTTGTCCTGTTAGGCCTATATCTCTTGCCATTCTAGTTCGTTCAAGTTATGTTTCAATAAAGCGGCCCAGTTTTTATCCACACACTGTGTCAGCCTCTTCATTCCGACTGGGGCGGGGGGGGGGGGGTAAAACATGGCTTGTAGCACTGCACTATCTTCCATACATTTTTCTCCAACAAGGTTCATGTAAGGGTAGAATTACACACGAGTAGAAACTAAGGGATACTAACTACCAGCAAAATTAACAAGGCAGGTCCTCTGATCTTACAAGCAGTAGTACACTTTAATCTCTATTCACCAGCATTAGGCCACATGTCTCTCCTCTGCTGCAAATTATATGGAGCATGAACAGGAAAATGGAATGTCCTCCAGGACATAGAACTATTTGCACTACTTGTTACAGTGTGAGAGAACTCTACTAAAGGCCATCCTTTTTAGCAGCAGCCCTATATGGCCAGTTACACATCTCTTGTGCTTTTAATTTTTATTAGTATTGTATTAGGGGCTTAAACCTTCCACTCTAATATCACCAATGACAACTTTTTAAAATGAGAAAATGCTGGCAAATTTGAGTTCTTCCAAATGAAATTATTTACTTGAAAAGGACAGAAAAATTCTTTTGATTTCATCTGTCAGATCATTCTTCAAATCAGTCAAGTGTGAATGTAAGAACATTTCCTGGTTCAACATTTTATTAAGTTTCAAACAGTAGGGAGTTTGGGGGGGGGGGAATGGGAGGAAAGGAAAGGAGTAAGAGAAAATATTTTAAAAATACATTTCAGGGTTGTTATTTTTTGTTTCTCCAACTAAATATCTGTTTTATATATAATTTAACCCTTAATCCAATTAATAATCTCTATTATACTATAAACATTGTAGGCTCAATAACATAGTTGAATATAAAACTCATACACTCATAACTCTTCCAGTTTACAATTTTCAACCCATTTGTAGAAAGGTTGCTTTGTTTCTTTTAAATTATGTTTGCTCTCTTCTCTCACTAAATCTGTTAGGATATCCATTTCTGCAGTTTAGAGAATCTTTGTGATCACTGTTATGAGGTAAAAATCAGTTAACAGAGACTGCAGACAGTAGAACAAGTGTCCTGACTAACTCATCAATCCCCATCTAGGGTTGCAAAGTCCCCCGCGGCCTCTGGCAGGGGACTGGTACCATAGAGTTTTCCTCTCAAATTGTTAGCATGTCCAGTAAAACCATAGAGTTCTCCCAGAAGTTCCTAGAGTGGCTGGTGTGTGATGTTGCCAGCATGATGACATCACTTCTGAGTGATGTCATCACACTGGTGACATCAGGGGATGATTCCCCCACAGGTCCAATGTTGACCAGCAGGTTGGGAACCTCTAGGGTGGGAGAAGCCCCGCCCGGCCCAGGAACTTGGCAGCTCTATCCTCAGCCCAACCCCCTGGACCTTTGTAATAGCATTGCTACTGCAGGTACTGCTGGTGGGAAGGACATAGGGTTGCCAACTCTATGCTGAAAAATTCCTGGAGATTTGAGGGGTGGAGCATGGTGACAGTGGGGTTTTAGGAGGGGTGGGACCTCAGACAGATACAATGCCATAGACTCCACACTCCAAACCAGGTACTTCCTCCTGGGGAACCATTGTTGCCACTCTCTAGGTGAAGGCTGGAGATCACTGCTCTCCAGATGGCAGTGATCAGCTCCCCTGGAGAAAATGACTGCTTTGCTGGCTGGACTCTGTGTCATTATATCCTGCTGACGTTGCTTCTCTCCTGCTTTGCTCCCCAGTGTGATTTCAGACCACTCACAGACTTTCAGCCTAACCTATCTCACAGGGTTGTTGTGCAGACTGAAAGTGGAAGTCAGCTCTAAACCAGAGTTGGCATTTTTCATAACAGTCAGTATGGCGATTGAGTTTCTAAATCTCAAAAAAAATAAAGCACCGTTCCTAGCTAAAACAAAACAAAAAAGGTAATTAAATGTTATAGCAAAGAATGAGTTTCAGGCTAGTCCAAAGTAAAATACTCAATGTTACTTCCCTTCTCTTCCTAGTAGCAGGTTTCTCTGCATGGATCCCCAACTAACCATACGTGTGCTAGTTTAAAAAAAAAAGGAAAGAAAAAAGAGGAACAGTATTTGCACCAATCCCCTCATTAGAAATTCCTATAAAATGCAGTTCTCATTGCTGGAAGGGTTCTCAGCAGACTACAGTTCCCAGGATTCTTTGAAGAAAGATTCCTCTAATTATTTCTACTGACAAATAGAGGGTGATTCTCTCCCTCCCCCCCAAAGGCCTCTAACTCCACTTCATACTGTTCCCAGAGGAGTCACCTAACCCAAAGGAGCAACGCTACAAGAGGCACCTTGGGTTGCAGTGGGAGGGGGAGGGAGAGAAGTTACATTTCATTGCTGAAATTTTATGGTGGGATCCAAGCCTAGGTTAAACTGCTATAAAACTGGTGTAAATTTTATTTACTTTATTTTTTATATTTATACCCTGCCTTAACTCTCAAGCAAGCTCAGAGTGGCTCACATAACATCAGGCAGTCAATTCCATAAAACATTAAATCATTAAAAAAACAACCACATTAATCCTGACCATTTAAAATTTAAATAGCTAAATTTGTATATAACTATGTACAAGGGAGGAAGGAAGCACATACATGTTTTCATAGACAGCTCTCACATATTTTTCACTTGTGCATCTTTTCTTTTCTTTTGCCATTTCTCTTTCTCTCACACCTGTTGAAGAACTGTCCATTATTCTCAGTGAAACATAATTTTCCATCAGAAAGGTTTTTATACCTATGGTGTATTGAGAGCATTCAGGGAACTATGCCTGCCGTTAAAGTATGTCCTCAGGATTATATAGTATATTATGCAGTTATGAACTTCTATATTAATGTAATTTAACCTTTGGCGATATTAGTCTAGAGAGAAATGTTATCATTTCATATGAAGCATGGTACATTAACTTCTACAAGTGACAGGCTTTATCATTATCCATGTTGAACAGATGGCATAGGTTCAATTCCAGCTTAGCCTTTGGAGGAGACTAGTCTTGAGCACTCACACTGCAATGGCCCTCATCTGCTTTCACCACTGTTTCCCTTCTAATATTATACTTACCTCTTTGTCTTTCTGCAGTTATGAAACACACATGTCTACTAGAGTTTTACTATTATTAGTAGAACTGTCTGATAGAAAGAATCTCACAACATACTATCGTAAATCAGGGGTGGCCAATGGTAGCTCTCCAGATGTTTTTTGCCTACAGCCTCCATCAGCCCTAGCCATTGGCCATGCTGGCTGGGGCTGATGGGAGTTGTAGGCAGAAAACATCTGGAGAGCTACCATTGGCCACCCCTGTCATAAATAACTTCAAAGGGAAGAAGATTTAAGCATATGTTTCTGTATCGTACTTGAGATTGCCAGATCTAGGTTGTGAAATACCTGGATTATTTTGTGGGTGGAGCCTGAAGAAGGAGGGATTTGGGGATGGAGAGATTTCAATGGGATATATTGCCATAGAGTTCACCTTCCAAAGCAGTCATTTTCTTCAGGTGACCTGATCTCTGTCACCTGAAGATTAATTGTAATAGTGGAAGATGTTGAGTTTGATTAACTGGATTCTTAATAGAATATTGGGACAGTTATTTGTACATTCATACAGTAGAATTAGTCAATAGAATGTATTTTCACTGGATGCTCTTCAGTATAATTGTATGACTGCTCCTTGGTTCTTTGTTTTATGGATTACTCTTTCTTTTTCTTGTTTTTAAAAATTATTATATCATTATTATATCCTCATTATTATAGCCTGCATTATTTGAGGTGATAGATTACAGTGTTCTTCACTGTAAACTGAAAATCTGTTAATAAAAATCTGATTATTTTTTTTAAAAAAGTAATAGTGGAAGATCTCCAGATACTACCTGGAAGTTGACAACCCTAATTATACTATTTTTATTAGACCATTTTTCCTTATAGGTCCCATGATGTAATCAGAGCATCCCACACAAATACATAAATAAATTCTAGAAGATGTTTAGGAATACTTAAGGTATTGAGCTGATCCATACAGCCAGTGGCCTCTACTGAGAGCTTCTAAAAGTGCATAATAATGCAAAGGCGATGAATCACCATCTCTGCATAGGCCCTGGATATGAGGCTGCCACAGGTTTTGCACAGCTGAAGCAAAGATCATGGCTTATATGCTTACCATTTGCCCATCTGCAGCAGGTAAATCTTCACCCATGGCCCAAATTACATACCCTTGAGAAATTTAGTGTGGGGGTGGGGGGAGTCAGAAAATGGCATTCATAGTGATGTTTTAGGAATTTACTATAGAGATTAGGGGTCATCCTGAAGTAATGTCTCCCCTTTCCCAAACTCCACCCTCCCTAGTCACCACTCTTAAAATCTCCTAGCATTTACTGAAGCAGCTCTGTCAATCTGATTGTTTTAGCAACAGAGCATCTGCTTTTCACGTAGAAGTCCCAGAAGTTTCAATCTATGTTATCTTCAGTTGGTAGCAGATGATGTGAAAGACCTCAGCCTGAGACAGTGGAGAACCTCTGCTGGTTACAATAAACAAGATTGACCTTGATATACTAATAGTTTGACTCAGCTTCATGTGCATGTTTCAGTGGGAGAAAAACCTGATGCAATTATGCAAACTGCAGTGTCCATAAGACTTCCCAATATATATGAATTCCCTTTTATATGAACTTGGATGGGTAATTCAACCACTAATTTTAGACTGTTTGACTAGGAGCTGAGAGTGCATCCCCACTCTGCCATGGAGGTTTGCTGGGTGACTGTGGACCAGCCACACTCTCTTAGTCTAACCTAACTCACAGAGTTGTCGGAAGGTTATAATAAAGAGAGGGAAATGATGTAAGCTGCTTTGGGTCTCTTATGGCAAGAAAGAAAGAGTATAATTAAATAAATACATTTTAAAAGATAACTTATCTTCCATCTTATGGCTCCCTGTTTCTTTACTGATACCTCCATTTTATGATGCAAAAGAAACCTGCTGTTGGGTTGGAGTTACCAAAAATCCCTCTGTCTCCCTCGTGTAGTCACAAATGTCAATGTTCTAGCAACCAGAAAATGATATCAATGGTATACTGATATCTGATCTGATCTGAAAGTCAAAAGGAAATGAAAATAGGCTCACATCTCAAGTGCCTTTTCTTTGGAGAGTAATAAAGCCAAGGCATGATGATTCAGTCTTGAAACACAGTCCAGAATGAAATGGAACAAGTTAATGACTCACCAGGCAGAGTTCCTGTATCTTAGACAGGTATCAGAATTCTTGTTAACATGGGGGGGAGGGGGGAGCAAGATTTAGATTTTTTATCAAAGTGGGTTTTTCAAACAGGCACAAGGCTCTTGCTCTGCACTGAGGTGCTAATTTACTTGAGAACTGCTTAGTTGCTATGGTAGTTGGCTCCAGAGAAGTCCCCCAAATACCTCTTAAATCAGTTGCAGCCATAGGTTAATTTAATATTCTTTCTGCTAGGCAATACTTTGGTTCACCGTTGTAATTGGTTCAGATATAAATTTCATTCTTTTTTTTTATAAAAAAAGCAATCTATCTTTGATCTGCTTGAGCTATGGAGAAAAGGTTAATTTTATTTTGAACGCTGAGACAACTTGTTTTCCTAGTTATTTTTGTTAGGGGGAAAAACCAAGGATTACCAAACAGGAAAGCTGAGGACATCCTCTTATAATATGAGCTTTAGTGTATAATTAAGGACTCATAATGACAGCCCCTCAGTCTATCCTACAGCCTAGTGAAGTGATGGAGAGGTAAACCATCATTCTTATTCTTCAGAGCCCTTATCCCCAAACACATTTTGCCTAGCTGAGCACGCACTGGCTGTTGGAGCTCAGCTAAATTTGTGAAAAGGGATAGGCAACTGTGACAGACAGGAGGCTGTCAGACAATCAATCCCATGTGAAGGCTGGAGCGGGTTTGAAGGCTGCAGCTACATCCAATCAACTTCCAGGAAGATGACAGGATGTTGGGGAGAAAGCAGACAGTTGCTAGTCAAGGACTGTCTCTGGGAGTGAGCAGACATATTAGAGCTAATATCTGAAAGAGAACAGGGGGACTATAAAAACAGTTTGTCTCAAGAGTAGAGCAGACTGGGTAGATTAGAACTCCTATATATAAATGGGTCTAATCTGGTTTAAGTATATTCTTCAGAAAGACAGGAACTTGTTATAAACTGTCTAGATTGTGGGAGTCTGACAGAGACAAGCACAACATGTATGCGCACCAGTGTTCTTTGGAGTTCCCTTCACTTTTGTTATTCCCAGCTACTTAAAAGACCTAAGGATCCTTCATTGTAGTAAAGCATCTATACTTGCTCAGTTAAATTCATGTGTAAATCCTGTTGTGGGTCTTATATGAAAGGATTTCTCATAGTCATACTGGATTCTCAGGCATTGGGTATTTGAACTGAGTTTGTAAATGTGAATCTGGTTAGCCTTAGTCCTTAGAACATATTTTATTGGAATGTAAAATCTAGTCTGATTTGAGAGAAAAGTATTTGTCTACTCTCTTAATAAATTACGTGAATTTACTATACTGAAAAATTGACCAGTATTTCCTTGTAGATTATTTAGAGAGTTAGCAATCTCTAAAAGTTCAGCTGCCTATAAGAGGGTTTGATCTTGATATGTTCAAGACCTTTGAATCAAAAGAAGGAAGATAAGTAAATAAGATAAGTAAGTATAAGAAAGTAAGATAGGATAAAATAAGAAAAGATAAGAGGTGAGGTGAATTCCATGAATTAGACTGGAAAAATATCAATAGTTGATATGATGACATCAAGTCCCAGCTGTGTAACTGGAAATAATGTCACTGGATGCTCTAACATTCACACAAATCCTACTGTAAAATAGAGGGAAGTGTGAAGGATGTGGACACCTGGCTAACAGCAACCCTAGAAATTACACACTTAAATTCTCTGTGTGCAATTGAGTTAAATTGTATTTAAAGCTTTCTGACACTATAATCTGTTGAAAAGAAAATATTTGCCTCAGACAAGGCTGTAGCATTTCATTCTTCTGTAACCTGTTCATTGTGCCTATGCATTTTAACTGTTGGCGGAAGAAAAACAAATCCCAAGCGCTGTTCTTTTATAATCCTGCCTCAGTGGCCTTCAAGAAGAAACAAACTTAGTTCACAATTTCAAACCCAAAGATATCAAAATAAAGCCTTAAATACACTACCATAGAATACCTCTGAGGAAAGGGAGGGAGGGAGGTTTACAATAACACAGTGATTTGATTTATTCTAATTTTAGTCCACCCTTCCTGAAAACATATTCCTGTTACACATTCAAACCCAAGGCATGAAGCAAGTAATCCCTCCCCCCTAGTTCTTTTCCATTCTCCATGCAGGTGTACACATATCAGGCAGAGATGGCCTTGGCCATCCCTAAGATCAGGCCGAAGAAATGCTTCAGTTGTTACAAAGAGATAGGAACTGAAAGTAGAGAAGTGAAAGTAGCATTCAGGCAAAATGGCAACAGGCAGTCTTGTCAATCTGGAAGAACCAGGTTTGATTCCCCAATCCTCCACATGCAGTTTCTGGAATAGGGTTGCCAAGTCCAATTCAAGAAATCTCTGAGGACTTTGTGGGTGGAGCCAGGAGATTTTGTGGGTGGAGCCAGGAGACACTGGGGTGGAGCTAGGAGCAAGGGTGTGACAAGCATCACTGAACCCAACGGGAGTTTTGGCCATCACATTTCAAGGGACGGCACTAGGGTGGCCAGACCGTCCCGGTCTCCCGGGACTTTCCCGGTTCTGGCCCCCAATTCCCGGCTCCCGGGCTGGGTATACCGGGACCATTAAGAGGTCCCGGTTTAGCCAGCCAGAGAGCCGGGGGCCGCGCGCCCGGGCGGGGAAGGCGGCGAGTGAGGGAGGGAGCGACCCTGCGTGTGCGCAGATCGCTCTGCGCACGCGCAGGGACGCTCCCTCCCTCCCTCGCCGCTTTCCCCGCCCGCGCACGGGGCCCGGCGGTGGCGGCGGAGGCCGGGAGGGCGTCGGAAAGGCCCGCGGGGGTCGCTGGAGGCCCTCCAGCGACCCCCGCGGGCCTTCCCAAGGCTTCCCGGGCCTCGCAACCCCCACCCCCGTCCTCCTCCGCCCAGGAGGGCGTCGGAAAGGCCCGCGGGGGTCGCTGGAGGGCCTCCAGCGACTCCCGCGGGCCTTTCTGACGCTTCCCCGGGGCTCTCAACCCCCACCCCCCGTCCTCCTCGCCCGGGAGGGCGTCGGAAAGACCCGGGGGGTCGCTGGAGGCCCTCCAGCGACCCCCGCGGGCCTTCCCGAGGCTTCCCGGGCCTCGCAACCCCCACCCCCGTCCTCCTCGCCCGGGAGGGCGTCGGAAAGGCCCGCGGGGGTCGCTGGAGGCCCTCCAGCGACCCCCGCGGGCCTTCCCGACGCTTCCCCGGGGCTCTCAACCCCCACCCCCCGTCCTCCTCGCCCGGGAGGGCGTCGGAAAGGCCCGCGGGGGTCGCTGGAGGCCCTCCAGCGACCCCCGCGGGCCTTTCCGACGCTTCCCCGGGGCTCTCAACCCCCACCCCCCGTCCTCCTCCCCCGGGAGGGCGTCGGAAAGGCCCGCGGGGGTCGCTGGAGGCCCTCCAGCGACCCCCGCGGGCCTTTCCGACGCTTCCCCGGGGCTCTCAACCCCCACCCCCCGTCCTCCTCGCCCGGGAGGGCGTCGGAAAGGCCCGCGGGGGTCGCTGGAGGCCCTCCAGCGACCCCCGCGGGCCTTTCCGACGCTTCCCCGGGGCTCTCAACCCCCACCCCCCGTCCTCCTCGCCCGGGAGGGCGTCGGAAAGGCCCGCGGGGGTCGCTGGAGGCCCTCCAGCGACCCCCGCGGGCCTTTCCAACGCTTCCCCGGGGCTCTCAACCCCCACCCCCCGTCCTCCTCCCCCGGGAGGGCGTCGGAAAGGCCCGCGGGGGTCGCTGGAGGGCCTCCAGCGACCCCCGCGGGCCTTTCCGACGCTTCCCCGGGGCTCTCAACCCCCACCCCCCGTCCTCCTCGCCCGGGAGGGCGTCGGAAAGGCCCGCGGGGGTTGCTGGAGGGCCTCCAGCGACCCCCGCGGGCCTTTCCGACGTTTCCCCGGGGCTCTCCATACCATACCATACCAAACCTTTAATGGCATAATAGATTCAGATAAAAATACACAGAATATAAAAATTTAAACATTGGAGATAAAATCAAAATAAAACCGAGCTTACAGATACATTCAAACATGCTCAGAATTAAATTTAAGGATGTCAGCCAGAAATTTTGCCACAGCCTCACTAACCACCCCCTCAGTATCACTCAATAAATAATAACAGGGTGGCAGAATAGACAAATCTGGAGAAAAAGAAAGCTTGCCAAATAAATCTTTACGGAGGTTATGGTAAAAAGAACAATCAAGCAATATATGCTGGATTGAGTCAGGGGTATTCGCTCCACAGGAGCAAAGTCTGTCGGCTAAAGGGACTCGCTGATATCTCCCTTGTAAAACTTTGGAGGGAAACGCGTTTACTCTGGCCAACATAAATGCCCTGCGATGACTTGGAGTGGTTAGGTCTGATAGATAATTGGGCATTTTGCCACAAAAAGCATAAAGACCTAAGGAAGCTGGAGAGCAAGTATAAGGGAGAGTTGGCCGTAATTTCGTTTCCTCCAATTCCCACAGTCTCAGTTTAATACATCTGAAGATATATGACTCTTCAGAGGTAGAAAAATCATCTACCTCTAACCCCAATTGATTGAGTTTAGACAGAAGCACTGCTGTCCAGGACGAAATATATGGGTCTCTTTTCATACAATCAAGAAGGCTGTTGGGATCTGTTCTAAACCCCCACCCCCCGTCCTCCTCGCCCGGAGGGTGGGGGTTGAGAGCCCCGGGGAAGCGTCGGAAAGGCCCGCGGCAGGGCTCGGGGGAAGCGAGCTAGACTGCTGTTCTTTTGAGGGGTTATAGAGTGTTTCGAGCCCGTCCCTGTGGCATCGGTACCATCATTGTGGGGCCCAGGGGGCCGGCGCAGCGGCACGCTGAAGCAGCCTGTCGGTCACTTCCAGGTTCCTGTCCTGCATCTTGACTGGTGTTATTAGTGACAGGCTGCTTCGGCGTGCCGCTGCGCCGGCCCCCTGGGTCCCACAACGATGGGACCGATGCCACAGGGACGGGCTCGAAACACTCTATAACCCCTCAAAAGAACAGCAGTCTAGCTCGCTTCCCCCGAGCCCTGCCGCCATAAGCCTCAAGGGGGCTCATTTTGCGGCATCTCCCGGCGGGAGGGTGGCACCCGCACGGGACACATATCAAATGAAAGAGGGGGCGCAGGGCTATCAGAAACAGTCAGCGGAGGGAGTCGGGAGACCACCCCACTGGGGGATCCACACCCCGAAAGTGATGAAGGTGGCGCAGATAGAGCCAACAGAGCCAACAGGACAAAATAAATAGGCTGCATTATGCAGCACAGTTGAGAAAGTGCCTTATCCCATATACTGATGAAGTATATACAGGATTTGAGAACAAAATTGTTTCCGGCGGTGATATTTGGGGGATTTTTGGGGACGTCACAGGAAGTGCTGTGAAGTCACTTCCTGTTTCCGGCAGGTGACGCGGGGGAAATGATGTCACAGGAAGTGATGCCACTTCCTGTTTCCGGTGGTGGCATGACGTCACCGGAAGTGACGTCACTTCCTGTTTCCGGCGGCGCGCGCGCACACCCCCCCCCCAGTGTCCCTGGCTGGCCTTCAGACATTATGGTCACCCTAGACGGCACACCTTTTTAAATGTCTTCCTTCCCTCCATCCTCCCCTACTCTCTCATTTTACCTCAGAGGTGGAGTGGAGCGGGCGACTCCACTGCGCTGCTGCCACCTCTTCTCCGCTTCACTGTAACTGCTCCTCCGAGATGGGCTCAGGCTGAGCCCATCTCGAAGGAGCAGCTACGGTGAAGCGGAGAAAAGGCGGCAGCGCAGCGGCGTCACCCACTCCACTCTGCCTCTGAGGAGAAATTAGAGAAGGGGAGGGTGGAGGCAGGCCAGGAGCGTGGCAAGCCACAAGTCCGGGTCCTAGAAGGACCCAGATTCACGGCTCGCCACTCTCCTGGCCTGCCTCCACCCTCCCCTTCTCTGATTTTACCTCAGAGGCGGAGTGGAGCGGGTGATGCCGCTGTGCTGCTGCTGCCTCTTCTCCAGTTCACCTTAGCTGCTCCTCCCACGCTCCTTGGCGCCATTTCCCCCCCTCCCTCTGCTTCCGTTTTTTTGGAGAGCGGGGAAAGAGGGTGTAAATCCTGGGGTCCCCCCGCCAGGGCGGGAGGGTTGGGAAGCCTATTTTGGAATAACTTTGAGTCAGCCACAGTTCTTGCAGAGCTGTTCTCTCAAGAGCAGTTCTCTGAGAATTCTCTCAGTTTCACCTACCTCAAGGATGTCTGTTGTGGGGAGAAGAAGGGAAGGAAATTGTAAACCACTCTGAGACTCCATCCGCCTCCTCCCCCTCCTCTTCCTCGTCTTCTACTTCTTCAGAATATCACAATTAAGGCAAAAAAGCCCTACTTTATAACAGAATTCTGCCTTTTCCATACACAGCCATGTGTAAATAAATCATTTAGATACCATCAGAGCCAATAAAGCATGTCAACATCCATCTTCTTGGGACTGTTCTATCACAGAAATCTACCCCCCAGATCATTAACTGACATAAACAGCAGGCAGTGTGTGGCATGATGTTCTAAACAGGTCTGGTCTAGAGGCATTTTTTTCTTTAAAAATCTGACCTCCTTCTCCTCCTGCTGAATGTGGTTTCCTCAAGAGAACCAGTGGACACATGCTTAAGAAAAGTATTCTGACTTGTGAGACCCTTGGGAACCAGCCAGGGAGAATGAAGGGAAAATAAGGAGTAAATGGATTATGAATGACATGCTTATATTTAAGGATATCCTCCCTGAAATGGAAGAAAGTGAGAAATGTATTTTTGTCTAGTGATTTGAATGCTAAGTCCTATGTATGTTTTATCCTATATAAAACAGGATATGCTGTTCCTGAACTGTGCCACATGACACTGTGGGTTGGAGAATCACATGACTGATTACTAATCCTGGTTAAAAACTCTCTGCCTATAGGAAAAAAAAAAACAGATGTCAGGAAGAACAGCATACCATGCTGGCAAGCTATGCTATCCATATACATGGATTAACTTTCATAGTACCATAACATTGGTTCTTACCTTCTGAGAAGCAAGGCCTCTGCTTCAGTTGTCTCTGTCTTCTCCTGCAAGATAGATCCATACGGGCAGACATGTTGGTCTGAAGCAGTAGAACACACACACACATGCCCCAAAGGTGCCACTGGGCTCAAAATCCATGGGGTGCATCTCTTCTGATGATGATTTGCTGTATGAGTGGGCGACCTCAAAAGAATGTAACCCAAAAGAAAAACCAAGTCAGGTAGATCCATTTAAAAAGTTTTACTGATCATCATGAGCGGTATATAAGACAAGCTTCTAAACCTGGCTGGTGAGTTCCTCCCCATTTCCCCAAGGTAACAGGCTTTCAGTCCGCCTACTGCATATAACTACACATCAACTCCTTACTATATGACCCCTATCCCCCTAATATATAGTGCATGACCATGTAAATCAGGGGTGGGGAACCTTTTTTCTGCCAAGGGCCATATGAATATTTATATTTATAAATATATGAATATTTATAATATTTAAAAAGGGTTCCAGAGGAGATCTGGGAAATTACAGGCCAGTCAGTCTGACTTCAATACCGGGAAAGTTGGTAGAAACCATTATCAAGGACAGAATGAGTAGGCACATTGATGAACACAGGTTATTGAGGAAGACTCAGCATGGGTTCTGCAAGGGAAGATCTTGCCTCACTAACCTGTTACATTTCTTTGAGGGGGTGAACAAACATGTGGACAAAGGAGACCCGATAGATGTTGTTTACCTTGACTTCCAGAAGGCTTTTGATAAAGTTCCTCATCAAAGGCTCCTTAGAAAGCTTGAGAGTCATGGAGTAAAAGGACAGGTCCTCTTGTGGATCAAAAACTGGCTGAGTAATAGGAAGCAGAGAGTGAGTATAAATGGGCAGTCTTCGCAGTGGAGGACGGTAAGCAGTGGGGTGCCGCAGGGCTCGGTACTGGGTCCCATCCTCTTTAACTTGTTCATAAATGATTTAGAGTTGGGAGTGAGCAGTGAAGTGGCCAAATTTGCGGATGACACTAAATTGTTCAGGGTGGTGAGAACCAGAGAGGATTGTGAGGAACTCCAAAGGGATCTGTTGAGGCTGGGTGAGTGGGCGTCAACGTGGCAGATGCGGTTCAATGTGGCCAAGTGCAAAGTAATGCACATTGGGGCCAAGAATCCCAGCTACAAATACAAGTTGATGGGGTGTGAACTGGCAGAGACAGACCAAGAGAGAGATCTTGGGGTCATGGTAGATAATTCACTGAAAATGTCAAGACAGTGTGCGTTTGCAATAAAAAAGGCCAACGCCATGCTGGGAATTATTAGGAAGGGAATTGAAAACAAATCAGCCAGTATCATAATGCCTCTGTATAAATCGATGGTGCGGTCTCATTTGGAGTACTGTGTGCAGTTCTGGTCGCCGCACCTCAAAAAGGATATTATAGCATTGGAGAAAGTTCAGAAAAGGGCAACTAAAATGATTAAAGGGCTGGAACACCTTCCCTATGAAGAAAGGTTGAAACGCTTAGGGCTCTTTAGCTTGGAGAAACGTCGACTGAGGGGTGACATGATAGAAGTTTACAAGATAATGCATGGGATGGAGAAAGTAGAGAAAGAAGTACTTTTCTCCCTTTCTCACAATACAAGAACTCGTGGGCATTCGATGAAATTGCTGAGCAGACAGGTTAAAACGGATAAAAGGAAGTACTTCTTCACCCAAAGGGTGATTAACATGTGGAATTCACTGCCACAGGAGGTGGTGGCGTCCACAAGCATAGCCACCTTCAAGAAGGGGTTAGATAAAAATATGGAGCAGAGGTCCATCAGTGGCTATTAGCCACAGTGTGTGTGTGTGTGTATATATATATATATATTTGGCCGCTGTGTGACACAGAATGTTGGACTGGATGGGCCATTGGCCTGATCTAACATGGCTTCTCTTATGTTCTTATGTTCTTATAACATCATTTGCAGGCCACAAAAAATTAGCAACTTAAGAAACAGTGCTCCATCAAAGGAGAATGATTCAGGCCAGCAAAAATTAATGCAAATAATTGTTTTTCTATTTGAAGTCATGTGGAGAGAGCCTAATCTGGCACACACACATACACGTTCCACCACCCTAGGCAAATGCATAGGTCCAGGGCTTTTTTTGTAGAAAAAGCCCAGCAGGACTCAATAGTATATTAGACAACATCCCCTAATATTAGCATATTAGGCTACACCATCTGGGATAATCAAGTGCAAACTGAACTGTGACAGTAACTTTTCCAGACCCTGCAGCAATTCTGACTGGCCAGCCAGGCCCCAGAGAGGCTGCTGCACAGTACATCTGGGCCCTGTGATCCCTGCCTGGCCCCGGGGAAGCTGCTGCACAGCGTGGCTGGCCCCCACGATCCTTGCTGGCCAGCCAGGCCCCAGCAATCCCTGAGGGCCACACCAAGTGACCTCAAGGGCCATATATGGCCCTCAGGATGGAGGTTCCCCACCCCTGATGTAAATTAAACAATTACCTATGCTGGGTGTGGAAGTGAATATTCATAAAGTTATTGTACATGCTCAGCTTCTACCTACCTCTTGAATTTTGCCCTACTTTCAGTTTTGCCTGCCAAAAGCCCCTTACCACTTGACCTTGTAGGTTCAATCTGTATCTTGTACTGAAGCCATAATTTAGCATGTCCATCCCTTTGGAATTTCACTTCTGCAAAATATATGTGCTGGCTACATTTAACCCTTACTTCACTTTACTTCAGCTCAAATCCAAATTCACTTCCCTCATGTATGATGAATGTATGATTTTTTTTTCTTGTTTGCTTGAGTTTCCTTTAATAAATGTAATTTACTTATATCCAATATCTCATCATCATTGATTTAAGGGCTCCTGGAAAATACATAGGTTATTGATTCTGTGCTAATTTTTGCCATCTTGCCTAATTGACTAAAATTCCCCAAATTAACTTAGGCATTTTGGCTAATGCAGGTCTTTCTTTTTTGAAGGTACAAAGCCTTCACTCTTTCAAGACTCAGATTGCCTATTTGTGAACATGTCTGTCACTTGCAATAGAAGTCTCTGTCCTCCTTCTCTGATCTCTTGTGTGTGTTAGGGGACACTTCAGAAGAATTTTTGCAGTCCAGCCCATAGAGAATATGAAGGGCCCTACATGGATGAGGTCATTTACATAATATGTAACCCTTTCTGTAATTACTTAAAGTAGGGATGTCAAACATAAGACACGGGGACCAAAACTGGCCCATACAGGGCTATTACCCAGTCCATGAGCAACTGATATGAGGCAGGGAAGGCAGGAGGCTACTTGGGAGACGGTGAGCAGGCACACATGATGAGAGGTGTGTGTGGTCAAAGCTATCAATAAATAAAAGGAAATATTGAAGCAAGCATCTCAGGCAATCCTGTTGTGGGTCTTATATGAAAGGTTGTTTCAGTACCTGAAGACTTCATGGAAGAATGTTGTTTGTTTGTTTGTCCCATCCAGGGATTGAAAGTCTTTTTGTTTGCTCTTTCTTCTGAGGAAATAGGCTGCTGACTCAGTTTTGAAATGGATTGATAAAGGCCACAATGCAAATAAGTTTTATCTGGCTTTCAGACCAGACATATGGTTTTAGGAAGGTTTTTTAAAAATATATATTTTCTGTGGTTTATTGTGCCTTCTGCCATTTTATGAAGGCTTCTGTTTTTCACAGTCAATGCCATGTACATTTCTGATCTTTCTTCATAGCAAATCATTTTAAGCTTCCTGCCTACCTTCTACCTTTCATAATGCCAGCCTTCTACTCAAATTTATCTCATACCATAAGTATAAACCCAGATAATATTGGAGTTTCTTTTGCTTCTTTTACAGGCTTATAATAAGGTGCACTGGCAGCTGATAGTCAGATGGTGGCAGTAGTATCCAGATCTTTATATGTTTTGGACACTAGAAATTCAGGTAAAGAGAATGGGGTGGCATTTGGGCATGTCTCCCAATGATGTTCTCCATGCTGCATGTTCCTCAAAGCATTTTTTTTCACTGTGAATCTATCTCACTTAAGCATACAAAACACACACAAATTATCCTATACAAAGTTTTTACAGATTGAGATTTTCTCTCTTGTATATTCAGACACAGTGGTGCAATGCTGGAATTTTATGCAGAGACTTCTACATTCAGTGGAATTTTTTTTTAAAAAAATTATTTGTGCAGGCTTTAGCTCAAGGTCTTTTGGTCAGTTCACTCTTACTGTGATTGCTCCATGTTTAGTTTTGGAATATGCAGGGCCTATGACAGGACACCAAACAAACCCAGGTGGCATTGATGGCACCTTCACTTGGAGCTATGCACACAGCTGTCATGACTTATGCAACTGCAGTGACCACATATGCAGTGACTCCATGTGGAGCCCTCACACACTCCATAGCGGGTAGCCCTTAGCCACATATACCGCCCCCCCCCCCCCCCGGGACCCTCAGGATGAAAACTGAAGCTCTCTGCAGACAGCACTATACACATTGAACTCCATAACAGAGGAAAAGTGGGCACATGCACACTGACCTAGCCTCTATGCAATCACTGACACATGCTCCAGACTCCATGTATACATACACAGGCTCCCTCCCTTTGACTGCCTTTTCAAATGCTCATGGTCTTGGGGAAGGGACTGACACTCATGTACTTCCCTACAGATGTAGGCTCTGCACTGATGAGCTGATGATTGTGCATAGGCGAGGAGTGGAGCCAGCACAATCATGCCTGTGCCCTCTGCATATGTGTCAATATGTGTCAACACATGCACTATTGAGTGTTGTAGGCCTTGGTTTTCCCTTTTAGCATTCATTTTACAATAAAAGAGTTCTCCTGTAATTTACCAAAGATTTAATCTCTTCATATCCCATTATTTCTTATGACATCCCAGCATCGTATAATGAGGATACAAGACCACATCAAATGGGTGAAATGGCTGATTAACTGAATAGTTAATTAAAAGTCTCCCCATCCTGTAGTTTGGGTTCCTAAAAGGTTGTCCAGTTAGGTCACCAGTAGCATGACATGGCATCATACCCCACCTCACTCTTCCCTGCCTGGGCAAAATTTGTGCAGATAGATGCATCCCCTCAACTCAGTTGTTAAACTCACCTGAATTAGCACCTGCAGGCCAATGTAAATGTTGAAGTGATGATGTTCTCCCCAGCTCCCCAAATCTGGTCAGTCTTAAGTAGCTGGTTTAGGTGTTTCTCCCATCCTAAAATGCACCAAACAGCCTCCATAAGAACACACTAAAAGGTAAAGGCAAAGGTACTGACCCACATGAGGATGTTTTCTTGGCAGACTTTTTATGGGGTGGTTTGTCATTGCCTTCTCCAATCATCTACACTTTAGCCCCAGCAAGCTGGGTACTCATTTTACCAACCTTGGAAGGATGGAAGACGGAGTCAACCTTGAGTCAGCTACCTGAACCCAGCTTTTGATGGGACCAAACTCAGGTCATGAACAGAGCTTGGACTGCAGTACTGCAGTTTACCACTCTGCGCCATGGGGTTCCTTTGCATAAGAACACTTAACCCTCACTAATCCTGCTAACTCTAATTACCAACCTGTCAGAATCAGGCCTAATTAATTTTGCCTAGGACAATGTGAAGCAAACGAATAAGACTCTTCTTTCTGTCAGTTTGAGAAGAAATTCAAAAATTCCTCCTTGGACCCAAAATTATTGGCTAGTCCCACACTGTTCAACAGAAGGAAGAAGAAGTTCCTTATAAAATGCCTTCCTCATTGTGATCTGACTTCTTCCACATAGTAAGTCTGTTGCCTTGGCTAATATTCTTCCTGTGTTTGTCTCATGTATCCTCTGAACACAAGTTTAGCTCTCTTTTTTAAATATAGGTTTTCCTATACCCAGGCATTAATGATTAAAAAGATCAAACAGAAATCATGCAAAGCATAAAAGGAAAGAAGGATGGGAACTAATGAAGTTCAGAGGAAGAGAATGAAAGAATAACTTTTGATCTGCCCGGCTGTTCTATTACCATTCTTATATTGAGGCATGATACAAGTCAAGAGAGAAATAAAATTTTCTTACGCAAAATAGGACAAGAGCTTTTTGTCTATCTTGTGGGGACTTCAAAGCTGCACTTCCCAATCAATTAGAGATTAAAATATGACCCTCCTGTTCCAGGGAAATTTAAGAATGCAAATTTATTTGCTTAAGAAATCTCAGTTCTTTAGAATATCTTGTGGAAAGCTTTTTTTCTTGCAAGCCAGTAGCTGAAGTTAATTTTATCTGCAGGAATGACTCTCTGGTTTGATTTTTTTTTTTTTTTTTGCTCATTGAAACTCAATAATTCATTAAGATCATGGTACACTACTCAATATTTTTGATTTGTCATTGACACTTTGGATGCAGAGTATGGGTCATGTAACATCACATTTTCAGCCCTGTTTGTATATTAAAAAAGTGCAACCAAGAATGTTACAACTCAGAACCATGATTTGCACCTATTCCTCTAATCAGCTGCTCAGTTCCTCCATCATAATGTCGATGATCATTGCTATGGAACCTGAGGACTAATTATCATGCATCTTATACTGCATCACTGTGGTTGCTCTGCAATTAAAAGTAGGTCCACCCACAACCCTACTCAACTCTACTCAATGGGGCTTCTTCTCAGAAAAAAATTGTCCTTAGAACTGAACTCAGACTACTCCAATGATATCACATCAAAATGTGAGGAGCACTTTGAAAGACCCATCACTTCAAATATTACATAAATATCACTGATAACATAACTCTATTATATAAAGACAAAAATGCAACATTGAATGGAAAATTCAAAAGGTTAGAATCCTATAGAAAAACTCACAGAATGAGTTAGTAGAACAGAATGAGTTAGTAGAACAGAGCCTTCCTATAACCCCGCCACTCTTATTTGTAAACAAAACTCACCACAACATGGGGTTTGCAATAACGATGAAGAAGCAGGTGAAATCACTGTCTCATCTCTCTTCCACTAGTAGACAACATACTTCAAAAAACTCTCTCAGAAGGCAACTCAAAGTGGCATTGGACATCCAAAGATATGGGCTGATGGGGGAAAAAAAACCCTGGTGCCCCCTTGCTTCTGCACCTGACCATGAATGCTAAAAAAAATCAGAAGTTCAACGTGAACTTGTACTTCCCATTACATCTCTGCCCATACTCATTGAGTCATCATATTTAATGGATAAAAGGTCAACTGTGAATTAAGCATGTTTTCCGCATAAACACTGATTTTGCTACCACTGAAATGTACCTACAAAATGGATTAATCTATTCTTTCTTTAGCATTGTGAAAGAATTGATTGATTCATTAGAAATTTGAGCCTTCATTAAGAACTTGAGGCAACAATCAAAGCAACAGTCATGGAAAGCAGAACCTTCTGTGCTTTTCTGATAAACTCATGGATTCCAAAGAGTTGGTAACAAAGCCAAGGGTCAGTTAAAGCTGACAGATCAAGTGAATTATACTATAATATTATTTTGGCTTTAGAACTTTGTTGGTTAAAAACAGAAACTGCCTCTTTACACCAAATGTGCTACTGACTGCATGATGAACCCACCATCATTTCTTGGCCTTTTGGCCAAGACTCCCACCAGGCAGAGGAGTTTCTTTTCATATGGTTTGCCTAGTGTTGAGGTCAGTATGAAGAAATGACTGAAGGGCTGGATGTTCAGAATGTGATGGTTCACTCTGTTTTACGAACAAAAGAGAATATTCAGAAGTCCATTTTTGTTTCCCAAACAAGCTATACTCAGATGAATATCCAATACCCATAACTCATGGTTAGCTTGTTGAGCAGCAGTTAAAAATAGCTCCTGACTATTCTGGCATTAGTCTAGACAGACTGTTCATTACAGAATTCCTTTATTACTGTCTGGACCACTTCCTACTATGATCAGTACAGTGCCTTGTAAATATGAAGCGCACTGTAAATATTTTTCACCATGTGTGGCCAGACTAGTGATGTTCCAAGTTTTGAAAAGAATATTTTGTTTGCAAATAAATTGAACTTGTCCAGCTCATGGTGCCTAGTTTCTTACAGCCTATTGGAGCACATATGTCCCAGAGTCATGATGGACAGGTGAATTTAAAATCAACTTGATGTTTATGTGGTGGTTTTTTTGTGTTGCACAGTTTATGAAATTCATCATTTCAACATATACTCAGAGCTCACTGGATCAAATTATCATCCCAGCAGTGTCAAAACACACCGTGTATTTGTGATCCTATAAAATGAGGCTAATACAAGCTCTTCATCCTGTCTCAGCAGTATCAAGATAACCAAGGCAGAAGTGACTCTTTTAATAAAATTAATATATCTTGCTTTGGGTGGACAGGTGAAGGGGTCAGGGATAGACAGGGAAAGCAATGCAAGAATGCATTTGTTCAAGATATTTGCAATATAATTTGGAATGTTGTACACTTAATTAAGTGAGGGACGGTTGCATGGTACAGCCCAATCTCATCAGAGCTCAGAAGCTAAGCAGAGCCAGCCCTCGTTGGTACTTGGATGGGAGACCTCCAAGGAAGACTGCAGAGAAAGGCTATGGCCAACCACCGCTGTTTCTCACTTGCCTAGAAAGCCCCTTGCTGGGTCACCATAAATCAGCTGCAACTTGACAGCACTTTATACAGAGAGAAAGAGAGAGAGAGAGAGAGAGTTAAAAGTGAGCTTTTTGAGTATTCAAATGCATTGCTTGCAATTGGGGAGCAAAATGTTATTGGAGCAGAAATGTGTTTGGACTGTACAACATATCTGTACATATCTATCAACCCAGTGATGTCTTTGCATTCAAACAATGCTGGTACCACATCCCTAATATGACCTTTCGGTCCCATTAATTATCTCAGTGTAGGACCCATGGAATGAAAGATCTGTGTCAGTGCTTGCTAAAGAAGTCACCCAGCAGCACATCCGATTCACAGGAGCAGCCATCACTAGCAAACACACGTGTACAAAAACACCATCACTGTGATTAAGTCTGGCAGAATCTCCATCATGTGTTCTTTTTTCAAAGCAATCAGGCTTAAAGCAGCCATCCGTTTTCTTTGGGCTATTTTGTTCCTGACAGAGAATGAGAGGAAGTACTGAAGGCAACCCGCCACTGTGCTCAGAAGTTGGCGTTTGGCACTCAGCATAGTGTTACCTCCTGGTAGGGCTTGAATGCCAAAATGCTATTTATTAGAATCCTCATGGTTTGTCTCATTCAAATGTCTCTTTGTTCTGCAACTCTCTCTTTGGAAGCAGCACTTTCCAGGATGTGTGGCAGAATGGTGTGATCTGTCCACCTGTTAATTGAAGAATTATATAGGAGTAGACTTGCAGATGGGCCTGCCCACACCCAGCTGCTGACTGTTGTCTGTATTGATTTTGCTGAGTTTTGGAACATGCCCTTGTCTTATCTTTCAGTAACAGAATTTCTGAATATTTACCAATTGTACTAAATGAAGAGTAAGGAAAGAACATGTTTTCATTAGTGCTGCAATCGTATTTTTTGCTAATTTTAGCCCTCTACCTCACCAATCATATGCAATTTTTTAAAAAGGTATTTTTTCAAGATATTCTCCTCCAAAGACATTGGGATTTATGTTTTTTTTAAAGTGGGGTTACATTTTCTGTATGCTTGTAGTAAAAGAGCATCTGCTTTGCACACAGAATGTCCCAGGTTCATTTGCCCATTTAAAAAGGACCAGGTAATAGATGATGCAAAAGACCTTTCCATGAGACTCTGGAGAGCCACTGCCAGTCTGAATAGACAATACTGATCATGAGAGACCAATATTCTGATTCAGTACAAGGCAGCTTCATGTGTACCTGTGTCAAGTATGAAGGCCTCAGCTGGGAATGCCCTTCATTGTACCCACCAATAGCTTTTATACCTTTGAATTGTCCACCGTATATAGTTTTCTCTCTTACTAATGGTCCATGTTTCATAGTGGTTTTTGTGTCACAAGCCATGGAGGGACCCTTAACTGGGTTCAAACAGCTCAGTTGATGCTTGATCTCTCAGGATAGTCAGCATCTTCATGGGGACTATACCATCCATTTTAGTTGTACAAACAAAAAAAGTCAAAGTCACAAAAATGGCAGTGTTTTGAAATTTATGTCTTCAACAAATAGGACCCAATACTTATAAGTCCCTTCCTTCTTTTCTGTATCCCAACTCAATGTATAATAATATTTTTTAAAATTACTGAAAGAAGAATGGATTGGATGCAATGATGTTTTCTATGAGAAACAGAGGGAGAAAAAAATATCTTCTTTTGACCACCAAAAAGCTAAGGGATTGTGGGAGCCATGTGCACAAAAGCTATGTGGGATAGGGGCTACAGTGAGAAGGGAATTGGGCAAGATAAAGCTGAAACACTGGAAAGATCCAAGTACATACAACAAGTGGGGAAATTTTGATATAAAAAGAACGATAATTCTGACATTCTCAGAAAACCATGCTTCAGAATTTTTTAAAAAATCAGATGAATGACCAATTTTGCTTTCCCCCCCCCCATCTTCACATGTCCCCTAGGGAATGCATACCCATGTTTTCTGTTAAAACATCATGAGTAATAATATTTCTTCATTGCTTTCTCTTCTTTTCATCTGCCAGGCAATCTGCTTCTAAATGACAAAATCAGCACTCATAAAAGAGTGCTGTCAGCAAACTGAGGCAAACAGCATCAAAATTACTCAGTGTATTAACAAGCATGACAGCAGTATGAAATGTATGAATTAAGCGTTCTTGCCCACCAGCCTAGAAAGGTGGGCCTTGTAGGTGCTGGAGATTATCTTTAAGCCCTAACACTTTTCAAAAACAATACAGAAATCAATATTAATTCTGTCTGTGATTAAGTCGAGGCTAAATGTGCTGCTCATTTTTGTCTCTCTGAACATGACCTAAATCTCTTTTGCAAGTATCCTCCTCCCTTTAAAAAGTGCCCTATAAGGTGACAATTGGCCTTTGTGAAGTGTTGGATGGGTGACTCCTTTCCATTTCCACTTTGTGGTATCTGAAATTGCTGTCAAGTTCGATCTTCAAGTGAAATTTAATCTGAATTGGCAGCAAGGGATGGAGGAAGCCAACAGTGCAACTCATTTTTGCTCCCTGGGAAATGAAGCAATAGGAACTTTACTTTTAATGATGTGTGTATATAATTTGAAGTCTTAAATCTGAGGAAAAATGGCATTTGGTAGACAGAATAGTTGAATTCTTTGCATAGGAGAACTAATGGTAGACAAGACCCCAGCCCTACCCCATGTCATCTGAGATCTGGATATGGGTAAAAGTGTTTATAAAATACACAAAAGTGTTTTTGGAGCAGACCACAGATCTAATTTTTTCATGGACTCAAGCAAGGTTCATGATCCTTTTGTAGGTTTATGGTCCATTTGCCTACTCTGTGCATTACCCCTTTTGACAGACCATCCATGGACTGCATTTTGATTTTTGGTGGTACATTTGGTCCATTGGAGTGGTCCAAGGGCCACACAGTCTGGTGCTGAGGCATTAATTGTCAAGGCAACCGGGAGGGAGGGAGATTTCTTCTACAGCTCTTTTGCAGTTGCAGAGTGGCAGGGGGACAGGGCAAGTGAACTGAAGTCATTTAAAGTTTAAATGCAGAGGGCCATTCAACACCCCCCCCCCCTTTGCAACCTCCCCCTTCCCCAAAGGCAATCTGCATGCAATTTGGAGGGTGAGTAGAGGAGCACCCCAGGGAGATCCACTGTCAGTTTGATGTCTCTAGCTGGTGGGGGGCCAACACATTTCCCCCTTTTGCATGTGGACCCTAGGATCACCGCTGTCCCCAAAGCCAGTCTGCACACAACTTGGAGGGCAAGTAGAGGGGCATCATGGGGAGGTCTGCTGTCAGTTTGATGCCTCTTGTTCATGGGTTCATTTTGACATACTCCTTCCCCTTTTGCACACTGGACCCTAGGATCTCCTCCTCCCTGAAGTTAATCTGCACATTACTTGGAGGGTAGCTAGAGGGGCATCCCAGGGAGGTCCACTGCAAGTTCAGTGGCTTTAGCTTACAGGGGGTTTCTGAGGACACCTGCTTTGGGGGGAATAACTCAGCTCCCCTAAATCCAATCTTCACCAAACTTAGTGGGCAAGTAGAGGACAGTCAACTGGAGACTCACTGCAAGTTTGGCATCTCTAGCTCAGGGGTGCATTTTACCACATTCAGAATCCATGAACTTAATGAACAATGGACTAGTCTGTTAAACAAGGTCCATGATCTATGGTCTGTGAAAACTCATGGACCACAAACCTCCATTTTTTCAGCCCATGCCCCATCCCTACACAGAAGAGATATTTTCTTTTGATGTCTATCTGAAATTTGGCCTTGGTGTGTACCACATGTCTGAGAGTGCAACAGGGTCCTTAGCCTCAGCACTTATTTTCCCTAAACTTACTGTTCTGGCAATAACAGGAAATATTCACAACAGATAAACTTATAACAGCGGTGTCAAACTCATTTGTTACAAGAGCCAGACCTGACATAACTGTCACTGTGTTGGGTCGGGACATGCTTGTTCTATAATGTAACATGAGGTACCAGATATATAAACTTTATAAAGGTGATTTCAGATGCCAAACGACAATAACAAATGAATGACAATAGCAGGCTTGCTTGGATTAGGTGTGATATGCAGAGAGTAGTAGGCACAAAGATACCAATCACAACATTTGATATTAGTTTGCTTTTTTCCTCTTTCCTCCCCCTCTTTTCCTTTCCAAAACAGGAGGAGCAGCCCCAGAAAAGGAATCAGAATCTCTCTCTCTCTCTGTGGGTGTGTGGTTGTGGGTGTGGGTGTGGGTGTGAGAGAGGCTTGTCTATGTATCTCTCCCACATGAAGCAGGAAGCAGTCACTGAGAGGTCTGGAGAGGGAGGGAGGGAGGCAAGAGACAGGAAACATGAAGCAAAGAACCACTCTGGGAGCTGGGGAATAGCAAGCTACATACTCCACAAGTCACAGCAGCTGCCCTGGAAAAGGAAGCAGGAGAAGGAAGTTGCTTATGGGCCAGATTTTAACACTGCAGGATGCTGGATCCAACTTGCAGGCCATGCGGTTGACACCCCTGCCTTAGAAACTGTGATAGCTGCATCCCAAGTGCCAGGACCTCTGGAGATTGGATGATATTCCATCAGGCACCATTAAGAGACTGCAATACATTAAGGGTAACTGGGTACATTCTCCAGTGCTTGGTTGACCCAAGACATGTCTGCACTTGAGACACTCACAGCCACATCCCAGGGACCCTGGGAAATGTAAATCTTAGGGCCTGTAATGCTAGATTTAGGAGCTTTAATTCATTTATCATATCAAAACAGACACAAACTTTCCCAGAAGGAAATGTGCTTAGGCAAGCTAACTTTTAAAATCCATATTCTGAGGCATGCTCCTCCATTCCAAAATTTGGCTTTCTCATTATCAGAAATGCTTTCAATAGAACTTTTTCTGTGTATTAATTACTTCTGACTAGTCACCCTTCTTTTGTTATGAGTAGGAGTTGTAATCTAACAAGTAGAGTTGTCCATTCCCTGATACACCTGCAGCCCCTGGAGTGGTAGGTACCCTTGCCTCAAGGGTAGTGGATTTGATCTTGGGTGGCAATATGACTTTCTACCACTGAAAATTACAGTGACTATGTTGCATGTTTGGATTCAGTACTGTGTGATCTACAAAACTGCTTAAAAAATGAAAGATGAATTCTGAGGAACCCACAGGCTTCAGTAAAGTCCTTGGGAACTTCTAGATGCCCATTGCACTTAGTAGCTATTGGTATTCTTAGTTTCCAGATTTCTCCCAAAATTACCAAATTTGATATTACTACTTCTATAGGTAACAAAGAGTTATATTGGACAGTTTCATACAATAGGTACTTTTGAACTTCTCTAAGCAACTGCTTTTTTAAAAATAGACTCTTTGGTAGAAAAAAAATAGTTGATCAGATCTATTGGACATCACCATATATACATAACCCTCTTTGGCCCCGACTGGGGAGACTTGGATTTAAATCCCCACTCAGCCATGGAATTTATTAGGTGAGCTTGGGCCTGGCATGGCTAGGGCTTAACAATTAGGCCTTATTGTTCAGCCTAACATAGCTCACAGAGTGATTGGAGGGAACTATGTAAGATGCCTTGAATTCCTTGGGAAAAGAGCAGTCTAAAATGTAACAAATAATCAATGAAGAATAACATGATCAGGGTTTGAAAAATAACTCACATTTGCAAATGTTTAAGTATCTTAGGTTGTGCTACAATTAGATAAGTTTCCAAATGTCATGCCAAATTGTATTTTCTTATTAATTCCAAACACATTTGAAATGATCACATGCCTTGTAGATGAGAATGAGAAGGAACATTACAGCCTTCATCTCTGGTGCGTCCTGGATGGTATTACAGCAAATTATATGGAGTTCTCAAGTTGACAACATAGCCTGAATGTATTCATGCTGTCCACAATGATAACTTCTCCATAATGCAAAATGTCAAGGAAACCATAAAATAGATATGGAATAATGTGACAATTTACCACTTGCAAATGATTTATTTTAACAAGCATGCACCCTTCATAATATGTAGTGCCAGAAATAGCTAAGCATTCCAATTGAGGATTCAGGACATCCCCTATTCACATTATAGAAAATGCACAATGTTTCATGTTCTCGCTCACTGACACAGACATGGATAGAGAAGCAGCACAAAGCAACCCTTGAACCAGAACTTGATAATAACAGGGAAGAGATACTGATTGAGCGTTTACATAGCCTGGCTGAACCAGTCATGCCATCCAGGGAAGAACAGATTTGGGGGCAAGCAGCAACTCTTATTCTAGGCCCCAAAGTACACAGAAAAACCCCCTGAAGATCTAATACTCCAACTACAGTCATCAGAGGAACAGAGAGGTTCCTAGATGACGCTTCCGTCCTTGACCCGTGCCAGTCTGGGTTCCGACCGGGCCATGGGACGGAGACAGTGCTGGTCGCCTTGGTGGATGACCTCCAGCGGCATCTGGATCGGGGCGGCTCTGCGGTACTGATGTTATTAGACCTGTCGGCGGCATTTGATACAGTCGACCATCAGTTACTAAAGCGCCGCCTTGCCGACATAGGGGTTAGGGGGCTGGCCTTACAGTGGCTTTCCTCCTTCCTCTCCGATCGGGGACAAAGGGTGGCCATTGGGGGCGAGCGATCCCAGAGGCACACACTTGATTGTGGGGTGCCTCAGGGAGCAGTTCTCTCCCCAATGCTGTTTAACATTTATATGCGCCCCCTTGCCCAGATTGTCCGGAGGTTTGGGCTGGGTTGCCATCAATATGCAGATGACACCCAGCTCTATCTACTAATGGACGGCCGGCCTGGCTCCGCCCCAGGGAACCTGGATCGGGCCTTGCAGGCTGTAGCGGCGTGGCTTAGATTGAGTGGGTTGAAGTTGAACCCAGCGAAGACAGAGGTCCTTTGCGTGGGTCGCGGCGCCCAGGGAGGGGAAATAGCTCTCCCAACCTTCGACGGCGCACTATTGGAACCAGTGCGCCAGGTAAAGAGTTTGGGTGTTTTACTGGAGCCTTCATTATCAATGGAGGCCCAGATAGCAGCCACTGCCAAGTCAGCATTCTTTCATCTGAAGCGGGCAAGGCAGTTGGCCCCCTTCCTGGAACGCCGTGACCTCGCAACAGTGATCCATGCAACGGTCACCTCAAGATTGGACTACTGTAATGCCCTCTACTTGGGGCTACCTCTGTGCCGGACTCGGAAGCTGCAGCTAGTGCAGAATGCGGCGGCCAGGCTGTTACTGGGGCTCCCGAAATGGGAGCACATACAGCCGGGGCTGCGCGGACTGCACTGGCTGCCGGTTATCTACCGAGTCCAGTACAAAGTGTTGGTTATCACCTTTAAAGCCCTATATGGCCGAGGACCTGCCTACCTAAGGGACCGTCTCTCCCCATATGAACCCCAGAGGGCACTGAGGTCAGCAAGTAAAAACAAAATGACCATCCCTGGGCCGAGAGAGGCCAGGCTCCAAAGCACCAGGGTGCGAGCCTTTTCAGTTGCGGCACCTGCACTGTGGAACCAGCTCCCGGAGGAGGTGCGGGCCCTGCGGAACCTCGACCAGTTCCGCAGGGCCTGCAAGACTGCCCTTTTTAGATACGCCTATAATGATACGGACTGCTGAGTTGCAATGAACGAAGAACCGCCATCTTTAACACCATTTAAACTGGCAGAATCAGCGCTAGAACAGCTATTACTGCCAGATATATATATAATGTAATTGTAAATTAAGTATTTTAACTGAATTAACGGGTTTTTATATGTGTAATTTTAATTGCTAATCTAATGTTTTACTATTTATGTTAATATATCACTTACTGTTAGCCGCCCTGAGCCGCTTTGCGGGGAGGGCGGGGTAGAAATAAAATTTATTATTATTATTATTATATATTATCATGATCATTATTATTAAGTGCTACTAAAAAGAGACACAAGAACCCTTTTAGAGATTGCAGAACACTATGGGACAATAAGATTCCAAATGCAAAAGTGGTATTCTTTAGAAGATCCTCTTTGCCCCCAAGTATGGGACCTGGCTGGATCTTTCTGCCTCACCCCCATATAAAAGTGCTTTCTAGTTCTGGTTGCTGTTGGAACCATTCCTCTGCATTGGAGCTATCCAAGGTTCTGCAATCACCTCCAGCCTAGCTACGGTGTGACTCATCTGTATGAAAAGGAATGTGATTTATGTGCTGGTTTTTTGCTAGTATACAGGGCATTCTTGCTGTTCAACCAGAACAGGTTCCCCCTTATTCTGTTTCTCTTAAGTGATAGTTCAAGAGCAGCTCTGTAGTAGGGGTGTGCATTTGGTTCGGCCGAACCAAGTAGACCGCCGAATACCCTGATTCGTAAGTATATGGCGCCATATACTTCTGAATCCAATTAGAAGGCATTATACGGGAGTCATATACGGCTCCCCGTATACTTCTGAATCAATATTTAGAAGTATACAGAACTCAATGTAAAAGGCGGGAAAGGAGATTCTGCAGCCTCAGGGAAGCTGCTTGCCTCCTTTCCTGCCTTTAGAAGCCTTTTCCCACCTCTCCCATAGCCTCTCTGAGACCAGGGAGGGAGGGGGAGAGGGAGAGGAGCCCCAGCAGCCAATCCAAAGCATGCATTTGCAAAATGCATTGCAAATGCATGCTTTGCAGGGCTGTTGTGTAGCTGATGGCTGGGCTAATCTCCCAGCCATCAGCAACATTATTGTTCTTTTGTTTACTTGGGTATCCAAGTAAACACTGTTCTCTGGCCAATTACAGAGCAGTGGTATTTTTTGAAACTGCTCTGTGTAGGGCCAGAGAACCTTTTTAAGGAGTCTACCTGGCTGGACTCCATTCCATTGCTGTTGTGTTGGTGTGAGAGAGATTGTGCTACCCTGGCCCTTGGCCTCAGCTGCTGCTGCTCTCTCTCATCCACTTGTTAAAAAATTGAACTTTTTAACAATAAAAATTAGGGCAAACAGCCCCCACCCCCAATAACCAGAACCAGAAGAGAAAAGGAACAACAGCAGCACAACACAGCAGCAACAAATCAAACAGAATCCTTTTAAAAAGTTTTGGTGGGAGGGGTTTTTTAAAAAGAAGTCAGGGCACCTGCTGGTTCAGGGTACAGTGTAGTTAGTTAGGTTTGTAAAAAAAGAACTACTCTCAGTTCAGGTTGTGTGAGACTGGCCAAGAGTGAGATGAGTGACAGGCAGCAGAAGAGGGGCCCTGGGGGCAAGGCCAAGGAGAAGACTAGAGGAGTGGAGGGGAGGACCCAGTTTTCCCCCCACACCTGTGTGTAGGGCTACTCCACAGCCGCCGGAGTGTGATGAAGAAGACCCGCCTCGGGCCCTTCATTGAAGCTGCTACTGGGGCGCCCCCAGCAGAGGTGCCATAAGGTGCTGCTTGGGCAGTCTCTCCTCCAGCTGATGTTGCTCAGTCAGTCACCCATGGGCTTCCATTTTCAGTGGTCGAGAATCCTGGGGTGCTAGGGCTGCTTGAGTACCTGGTGCCCTGGTACAAAGTTCCTGCTAGAACCACCATTAGCAGGACCATTGTGCCATCTGTTTTCAGGGTGACCAGATCTCTGGTGAAGGAGAATTTGTACCATGCTGCTGGGGGGACTGTTCATTTCACTTCAGATATCTGGAGCTCCCAACATGTGTTTGAGTGTTATCTTTCCCTGACTGCACATTGGTGGCAACCCAGTGAGCTAAAAGGTGGGGGTGGCAGTAGCAGCAGGCAGGATCAGGGCTGCCAGGCTGGCTACTATTGGGCCTTGCTGCATGCTGAAGCAGTCGACACGCCGCAAATGGCGGACACTCTCAGAGCCATACTCTCACGGCAGTTCTTTAACTGGCTGGGTAGGCAAGGACATCACCATGGGCTTTGTGGTGACTGATGTGGGGACTAAAATGCCTTTCTTGCATGGCCCACCTTTTCCACCTTATGGTTAAGGATGCATTGGGCCAGATGAAAAGCCAGGATTGTCAGTATCTAGCCACGACTCATAAGTACCAACTTCTGCTCCAGAAGTGTTGGCACATCACGGGTCTCTTCTCATGCAGCAATACGGACTCGTATCTGCTGCGTGAGAAACAGACACTGACAGGTGTGCCTCGGCACCACCTGATCAATGACGTCAGCACACACTGGAACTCCACCTGTGCCATGCTGGAGCACATGGTGGAGCAGAGAGCAGCCCTGGATGCCTTTGTCTCTGAAACTAGGGTCTTTCGGGATGAGAACCATCTCACCCAAGAGGATTGGGTGGCCATTTCTCAGACTGTGGAGGTTCTTCGGCCCTTCAAGACCCATACAGAAATGCTCTCGTCTGATATGGCGAGCATCGCACTGGTCGTTCCCATGGTTCACATGGCCCGTGAGGACCTGGCCTCGTTTCTAGTGCCAGCTCAAGGCCGTGCAGACATTCTTCCAGTGGTGTGCGCCCTGGTTGTTAGGCTGCAGGAAGGGCTTGAGGCCCGCTTTCAGACTTTTACCCAGGATAAGGTCTACATGATGGTAACCATGTTAGACCTGTGCCTTAAGGGCACGATCGCCGAGCGGGCCAACGAGCTCAATCACTGGCGAGATGAGCTCTCCCAGAAGGTTGAGCGCTGCAGAGTCAGGGTGGGCCCAGTGCTGGTAGCTGAGGAGGAGGGGGGTGGAAGCAGCTCATCTGTCACTTCCACTGCTGTTCATCCCCAACCTCCCTGGCTAGGGAGTGTTTCCCACCTGACTCACGCCAAGAAGAGTGCCAAGTAGATACTCATCAGGTGGCTCGTTGGCCCCTCTGGGAGCAGTACACCCCTGAGAGCGGAGACGGGTGCTCCAATGATGAGGGACTATCTTTCAAAGCCCAACGAGTCACAGGAAACATCTCCTTTGGACTACGGCATTGCAAAGGAGGAGGTCTGGCCGGCCCTCTCCTCCGTGGCCAAGGTGTTCCTCTCATGCCCATTGACGAACGTGCAGAGCGAGTGCATCTTTTCACATATGGGTGACATTGTCTGCCCACATCGCAATCACTTGCAACCCTGGACAGTTGAGCAGTTGGTCTTCCTGAAGGTCAACTTGCCTCTGTTCAGCTCCCCAAACGTAGACTTTGAGACTGAATGAAGTGAGCACCTATTTGTGCCTGCATCCTCTCTTGGTTCGTGCTTGGAAGGTGGTTGTAAAACACTCTCCCACTAAACATAGACTAGAGTCCAAAGACAGCCCAAAAATTCACTCACAAATTGATTGGCAGTGCACACCCCCACCCCTCATCCACCCCAAACCAAAAGTGAATGCTGGTTTAAAATCTGCAAAGCAATCCAAATTTCCCCACACATGCCTAATAATACTGAAAGGGCCATTGCAGCCCCCAACTGTAACCGACAGCACCCACAAGCCCAGCCAAGATAACCCAGTTTTTTTTTTTTTCAGGGGCAGGAGGAAGAAAGAAGAAGGTGCCACTGATGATGACAGGCAGCCAGCAGTCATACCAATGCTGAGGTCCCTGTAATGGAACAGTGATAACTGGTGTGTTGCTGCTGAGCTGAGAGAGAAGGAATGGTTCCCTTCCTCTCACACAATCTGAAGCCCTCCCAGTGATCTTCCTCATTTGGGGTGCAACTCTGGCTCGCCTCCTTGTGGTGCACCCTGGGTAACTCAGCCTGGACCAGCCAACCATCCATCGCTCAAGGTAAGTCTAAATGCTTCTTGCTTTGTGTCAGATACAGAATGATGTGGAGCTAGGTGTGGTCTACTGCTTCTCTTGTTTGAGAATTGCATTGTTTGGGGCAGGGCTGGAGAGCTGGCATCTGTAGATTGCATGTTCTGTAGCAGGGAAGCTGGCATCTGAGTGAGAGATCCGGAACCAGCATGCCTGTTGTGCTTGGCCAGCTCTCCCCGCATTGTTTGGGGCAGGGCTGGAGAGATGGCATCTGGGTTTGCTACAGCCAAGTTTGCTACAGCCTTGAGCAGATTGTGTTTTGTGTGGCAGTGACGTTGGCAACTGGGTTTATATTGGTTCTAGGCCAGCAGGGTTCATAGAGTAGATAGATGAATGTAATGCATTTGGGTCCTATAGAGATTCTCTGATGTGAAGTTAGGTTTGGCTTTGGGTGCTCCAGGAATTGGACCCCCTGGTCCAATTTCTTTTTGGCCTTGTGAGTTTTGTGTGAGACAGTGCCCTGAAGCTGCACAGCAGTATGGGGGGCTCTCCTCAAAACCCCCTGCTCCCCAAAGCCACTTTTCCCACAATAATTACAGTGTGGGAAGTGGCTCTAATTGTTTTTTTCTCACCATTGGGAACAGTGTTCCTTTTGGGGTGCCCACAGATGGGTGCAGTCTTTTTGGGCCAGGGGGTTTGCATGTGGGGGAGTCCCCTGAAGCTTCCCTGCAGTTTTGGGGCATCTCCCTCAAACCCCTCTCTGGCCAGAGCCACTTTTCCTACAGCAATTATAGAGGAGGAAGTGGCTAATTGGGCTTTCCCCAGCATTGGTGGCAATGGGCCTTTTGGGGAGCCCAAAGACAGGAACCACCTGGCCCAATCTTTTTGGGACTTGGGGGTTTTGTAGGGAAGAGTCCCCAGCGAGTTCCAGGCAGCTTTGGGGGCTCTCCGTCAAACCCTCTGCTTCCCAGTAGCCTCTTATTATGCCCTATGTTTCCATTGAGTTCAATGGCCCATA
This sequence comes from Heteronotia binoei, assembly GCF_032191835.1. Lineage (NCBI taxonomy): Eukaryota > Metazoa > Chordata > Lepidosauria > Squamata > Gekkonidae > Heteronotia > Heteronotia binoei. The sequence continues at coordinate 42,954,697 of NC_083226.1, forward strand.
GGGTATAATGATGGGATAGGGGCACCCTCTTTGGGTGCCCCTGGAATGGGACCTCCTGGCCCAATCTTTTTGGAACATAGGGGGGGGGGGTGTTCATAGGGAAGAGTCCCCTACAGGTCCCCTTCAAATTTTGGGGCACTCCCTCAAACCAACTCCCCTTCAGGCCGCTTCCATTATACCCTATTTTGCCATTGATTTCAGTGGTCCATAGGGTATAATAGGACCGTATATTCGGAAATAGCCGTATATCTCCAGTATATACAGTTATTCCGAATATCGCTATTTGGAAATATACAGTATTCAAAATATTTTGGCCCCGTATATTTCTGAATCCGATTAATTCCGAATTATTATTATTTTTTGCACACCTCTACTCTGTAGTGCTAATTATGTGCTCTATACTTATCATTAGTAGCACTGTCTGTGTTACCTGCAATGAACACAAATATTCAAGCTTTTGTGTATAATTCATACTGAGTGCACACACATTGTCTGTTGGTCTCTCTGTGTGTCCTAGCTGTGCATACATATTTAAAATGATTTCAGTCAAGTGTTATTACACATGTTTGTTTTCCACATCACACTCACTTTCATAAGCCACAAGGTGGGAGTCGCCATTGATGACTGCTTTGCATACAAAAGGTTCAATTCTCATCATCTCCAGAAAAGGATGGGGGAGTAGGTAATATGAAAGACCTACACCTAATAACCTGGAGAGCCACTACCAGTCAGAATACACAGTGCTGATCTTCTGATTCCATTTAAGGCAGTTTTGTGTGCTCATATGTTCAAGTCTCATACCCATACTCCGTAATTTGTTTCTTTCACATAGGTCCAAACTGCCCCCTGTGCCCACAATGCCCTGCTGCTTTTTGAGAAAAGCCAAATGAAACCTCTGTCCTCTCTGTATGTCATTAGCTGCCTGACTTTCTTATGACACCCAAATACCATCCCTCAGCTTTCTGATGTGTTAGCATCAGAACCCAGAATGAAGTTACGACTCGGGCTTTTTTTCTTAGAAGAAATGCACAGGAACACAGTTCTGGCTGGCTTGGCATCAGGGGGTGAGGCCTAATATGCAAATGAGTTCCTGCTGGGCTTTTTCTACCAAAAGAAGCCCTGGATACAAGACATCTTGATTTAACTAGTTTTTTGTTCATGATGGATGTACATCATCAAAGCATCAAATTCAAGTTGTTACCTAATAAACATTTTGAACAAAACTTCCCTGACTCCAATCTTGACCAATATTACCTCCAGTTTTGTTTATCCTAGTGTGCACATGAAACACAGTGTTAAGCATTTTCTCCTTCCACCTACATGCCATTCAAGTAAATAAGAATTTGATAGATGCTACTCAGCTCCAAGGGTGTCCTTTTTCCTACCCACCAAGCCACTGAAGCCTGTGATGGGCAGGTTTGTGAACAGCTCTTCATTCTTAAATGTTTCAGCATGCTCACCAATTGTCCTACCTAGAATCATAGAATCACAGAATTGGAAGGGACATCTAGACCAACTCTTTTTTCTCACAGGTATTTTCTCCTACCACATTCCACCAATCACTGTTGGCCAGGGGTGGGCTGTTTTCTGTTAGTTCTATTTTTTTTTTTTAGAATGAACACCTAGAGCATCTCTGACAAGTATTTGTCTAGCTGTTACTAGACTACCAGTGAGGGGACCTCACCACTTCCCTAAGTAGCTGGTTCTACTGTTAAAAAATGCTCAGGGTAAAAAAGGTTTAACCTAATATCCAACTGGTACCTTCCCACCCTTAATTTAAAACCGTTATTGTGAGTTTTATCCTTACCTCATGATCACACACACTGCTACCCAGAAGTGCATCTCTCATCAACTATGCATGTTGCTCATTTTTGTTACCAAGATTTAGAACTCTACACTTATTCTTGTTAAATTGCATCTTGTTCAGATCTGCCCACTTTTCCACCTATACTATAGTAGCCTGCAGAAGTTAGCAAATGCCTAACTAGTCCAAAGATCAGGTCAAATAATAATGATCCACTAGCCTCCTCCCATACCATTGATCTATTAAGGTCAGGGCTGTCTGTTCCCACGTAATTATTCTCTAGGGTCTCAGATAGAGGTCTTTCACATCACCTATTACTTGATCCTTTTAACTTGAGATAAAAAGGCCCTCTTCCATGCCAATTTGAAGGAAGACAAAAAAAACCTACTTGGCCCTTCAGTTGTGACCAGATGCTTCCTAAAGGGAGGGTGGGTAGGCCAAAGTACAGAAAAAGCCTGCCAAGTAGAGGAAGATTAAATAGCTGCTCACCATTCCTGCATCCTTTGTTTGTGCCATCATTTTAACTAAGTCTTGCACTCCGTTCAGAATAGAGGCTATCCCAGCACTACACATCCACTTGATAACCCATGTACTGGCTTTTGCATTGTCTCATGCATGTCAATCCTGCTTTCTGTAGTCAACAGTCTCTATTGTAGAAAGTTGATGGAGCAAAACATAACGTTCACGTAATATTCCATGCAATATTTAAGAGTAGTGTTTATATAATGGAGGACTTCTAATGCCTGGATGTCTCCTCCAGTCCCAAGCAAGCTACACCACTGCAAAACAAGGGAGATAAATAAATAATGAACAATTTAAAGAATGGAAGACTATGAGGGGTCTTTATGCCATTTACCAGGTCATGATGAATTTTAAAAACACACACAATAGCATCTTGGCAGGTACATGGAGTCAATGCAAAAGACTCAGAAAGTGCTTTTGACACCAGACTTTTCAAAGCTCTCAACTGGAAAATGCAACTTCCCTTAACAAATCATTCATCTAAGAGGATTTATCATCCCAGTGAGCTCGTGCTTTTTATGTGGTGGTGGGGGACACAGTAAGGGAACAAGCAAATCTCAGAGTCATTGGGAAAAATAAAATGTTGCCAATTGCCTGGATAATAATTAATGCCCCAACGATCAGGAATGTATTACCGTTGATCTCTTATTCTTAACCAGACAGTTTTAACAGCCAATCAGAATGGGGAGGTTTAGCCTGAAGTGCCAAGGAAACTGAGGATATAATAAGCTGTCCTTTGCCACAGACGCCTGGGATCTTCATTTGATTTTTGAAACCTCTGGCCGTGACTATTCTAGAGGTGCTGCAGGAACCAAAGGAGTCTGTGATAGTCTTTGACTAAGGTGTAAAAGTCTCTGTCTATCACTGATTCTACTCTTCTGTTCCTTGAGAGGTGAAAGACAGGCAGCTGTGTCATAGAAAACCAGAGAGAAGGGGCAAAAACACAAAAATGGAGGAGGAATTTTGGGAAGCTGTTTTCTAAGAGGGTAAGAAAAGTAGTCCTAAGGCAAGAGTCTAAGATGGAAACAATATAGAAGAAAGGAGAGGCACATGTGGCTGGCTACAGAGATGAAGAATGCTGAAGATCCCAGAGATGATTAGAAATAACTGCACAAATCTTTGGCAGCGAAGTTCTAGTGTAGTTTCTTCTAAGACTGCCTGTTGAGGGTACTGAGGTCACTGAAGCAGGGTCTACTACTAGTCCTAATGTCAAAGGGAGATAAGGATTATTTTGCCCCAAATTTAGAATTTCTCAGTGGCAGCATCAGTCATTTGGAATGGACTGGCAAAAGAACTGCAAACACCACCACCTTGGAAAGTGTTCAAAGAACATTGGAAAACAGCAGTGTCTAGAAGGGCCTTTAGGTAGCTTGTCATCTATGGTTACTGTTATATTTTGTATTTTGTTGAGGTAATGATTTATCTTTTAAAAAACCTGAACAAGTAACCACTATATTCAGAAATGTGGCATATATATTTGTTTATTTACTTCATTTATACTGTGCCTTTCTCCCAAATGGTCACCTAAAGTGACTGCCATCATTCTTCTCTAAGTGACCTTGGCTCAGTCACACACTCACAGTCTATCTTACCCCCACAGGATTGTTGTCATGATGAAATGGAAGAGAAGAGAATGATGTAAGCTGCTTTGGCCCCCCACTGTGGTGAAAAATAGGGTATAAATGAAGTAAATAAACAATAAATACAGCCTGTGGAGAAACGCCATCTTAGTCAATGTTGGTGCTTCATTGGGAGGGATCACTAAACTGCCAAGCAGGCTTGGGCCTAGCCTTCCCCTCACTCCCCCTCCCTTCCAGAGCCAAACCAACAACTCTAGGGGGAAAGCCTCCTAGAGAGGCAGGAAGTTCTTTTGTTCTTGGCATGTGTTAGGCAGGAAGAGAAACGAGTTCTCAGCTAGCACTCAACGGAGAAGGATGTGAGCCTGGGAGCTCCTGCCTGGGGAAGAGGCCTATTTACGCAAAATGAGGCCCCCAGGCAGCCAGACAAAGTAAGTCATCCAAAAGGCAGGGCGTGTTTAGATCAGGGACAGTAGGATGCGTTTATAACCACATTTCCTTTGTCATGCTGTTTGCTGTGCGGGTGCTGTGCTGTGTAACCTTTTACAAGCAACTGTTTTTGTTTTGTTCTTCTGTTCTTTTCTTTTTCTCTTTTAATTAAATATTTTTACTGTTTTAAATGCTGGCAGTCCATCTCTGTACCACATAGATCCCCAAACCGCTTAGACCACGCTGCTTTATAAAGGGGGCCCCGGGGAAGGGGGAAGGCATGCAGTTGGATAAGGTGCCAATCCTCCAGGGGTGCCCCAAAGAAGTGCTGAGGTCTCTGTGAAACCCAAGTGCAGGGTGGCAGAGGACCTTGAGGCCTGGCCTCATAGCTGGAGAGGGGGATTGGGAGTCCTGTTCCTCTCAATCTGAACCCCTAGACTGAGCAGGTGGTGGCAGCGAGCCCAAGGGGCAGGAGGAGAAATAGCTCCCTCCAGGAGTTGGCGACTCAAGAGGGAGCTGACGGGACCGGGTCTGAAGGCAGAATCGGGCCGGTTCCGTCACACAGCCGAAGAATGGGAGGGCAGAGAAAAGTTAGGTGGGTGGGCAGGTGGGTGGGAAGGAGAGAAGGAAGCATAATGGGAAAGGTGAAATCATGTGAGAAGGGGGACACAGAGGAAATGAGACACCCCCTACAAGTCCTTGCAAGTTCCCCATGATGCAACTTGGCCCAGTTTATGACAACATGCAACTGTGCCCAGCCTCGTGGCTGGGACTACACAACTCAGCCAAGGTTTTCTCTGGTAAGACTGTCAAGGGGAAGGAGGAAAAACTGAAGAAGAGGGAAAGATAAAGAAAGACTAGCTGGTGGGTAGGAAGGGGAGAGGGAATCAAGAAAACAGGAGAGGCTTTTAGGGAAGGGAAAGAGGAAATAGTGGGGGAGGGAAGAAGAAGAAGTGATGATGATGATGATGATGATGATGATGATGATGATGATGATGATGATGATGATGATGATGATGATGATGGATTTATATCCTGCCCTATACTCTGAATCTCCGACTCTCAGAGTGATCACAATCTCCTTTACATCCCCCCACCCCTCCAACAGACACCCTGTGAGGTAGTTGGGGCTGAAAGAGCTCTTACAGCAGCTGCCCTTTCAAGGACAACTCCTATGAAAGCTATGGCTAACCCAATGCCATTCCAGCAGTTGCAAGCGGAGGAGTGGGGAATCAAACCCGGTTCTTCCAGATAAGAGTCCTCTCACTTAACCACTACACCAAACTGGCTCTGAGATACTCTGTGCAAATCCTTGAGAGTCCCTCCTGGTTCACTTCTAATGCTCTGTCAGATTGATAACATTTTTTACTTCATTAATTCACTATAAAAAGGTTCTGAACTACATCATCAGCTGTGGGAGACACCAAAACACCATGTAGAGGGATACTTAACAATGGTTAAAAGCTTTCCAACATGGGTCATTTTTTTTTGCATGAGAAGAAATCTAAAGTATAATTGATTTCATATTGGATGGCACTACATTTTTGGGAGACTTGTGTCCTCAGATCTATACTGCTGTCACTCATTAGATTCATTTGCCCAGTTACCTTGCAGAACTTGGTCGGCTCCACTTGTTCATTTTCAGTCTCTGCTGGACACTTCAGACTACAACTCCATTTTTCTCCATGACAAAAAGCGCACAGGATTTTTCCCCCCCTCTTCTCCTCAAGGATACTCAAATACATATGCATTTACTTCAAACGTGCTGAGGACTCTAAGGATCTAATTAAAAATGAGATTTATTAAGAATAAAGAAGGGGGGATGTGCTGGAATGCAACAGAAGCCATCCTTGAGATAAAGATGCTTAGCAGCTTGTGTTCTGTAAAAGGCATCACAGACTCTGTGCTCATAAGTAACATCCAAAATGCCTAGTGACTGCCTCTGCTCTGCCATGTGAATGCTGTCTACAACCCATGCTTTACATTCTTATGCCATTAAAATTTTCCTATTGGGTGACAGTATCACTGTATTGTAATGTCTGTCTGAACATGTCTGCATCCATGGAGGAATTTCAAGCATCAGAATTGCTCTTTACAGATTGAAGCTAGGATGATTCTATCCAATATACTTCAATCTAGAGCTCAGCAAAAGCCATTCTGGGTTTGCATCTTTTTTTTTTTTTGCATCCCCTTTATCTTCAGAAATAAATAGCAATTTCCACTGCCAACACCATCTACATTATGTGTGTGTGTTAAGCACAGGAAGAACATGGGGAAAGAAACTGAACTGAGCCGAGTCTATGTCAGTGTTTCACAAACTTCTAATAGTTGAGGCACACTGTTTTGGATAGAATTGTGATTCTGCCTTTGGAGGTTTAATTTAAGAGAATGTCTAAGACAATAGTCTAGGATTCCACGACATGGTGTCTGCCAACACCTTTCCTGGTGTCTGCTAAGTGTTTTTAGAAAGTGGGTGGGGCCAGGCTGGGTTTTTGCCTAGCAAGACTTCTGATTGGCCATGGGAGATTTGAGTGGCTGCACAGATTTTTTTTAAAAAAGAAAGAAACACAGCACAAATATCTGCACTGTGTGATTGCAGGTAAGCTGCAGCAGCCATTTTATGGCTGGCTTTAACTCCTGTGACAGCCAGTTTTTGGCACCCATTTTGCAGCTGTGCCCATGACATTTTGTTAGAACTCCAAAGGCGCCTACAGACTAAAAAAAGTCAGGGACCCTGCAACAGTCATTCTATAATTGTGCATCAGAAATATGGCTAATTTACACTCAAGCCCATTCCTTTTCTGATTGCAGAGACTATAATGGTTTTCAGTGGCAGCCTTGAGAAATGAATGCTGTATGCCAAAGACTTTAGAAATGAACATATCATAATAAACAGTGCAGGAAAGTTCCCCTCCAGTTCTCAAGGTCCAAAAAAAACCAGAGACATTCAAACTTTACCTTTTGTGTCTGACTGCGATGCAGCTTACCCATGTTGTGTATTTTATAAAGCGTCTAAAAGGCCTTTTGTTTTCATTCTTTAGCGAATTTCCTCTCAACTGAATAAACAAGGTTGAAGAGTTCTGCCAAAATCCCATCTCTTGTCTGTTTCTCAGTATCAGTCAACTTGACCTGTCATAGTGCCACATGAATAATCTGGTTTTGTTTTCTCACAATTCAAGTTGCTATAATCTGAGACTGGAATATTTCAGGGAGGAAAACACTGCAATTCCTTCCACAGGCAAAGGGAACCAATTTATACATGGCCAAACTATTAGACTCATTCATGCTGTAATTCAATACCAGGCAGAAAAGAAGAAAATACCAACATCACCGATGACATTTTGGATGAATCCCTAGTGGTAGCGAGTGTAGTGCAGTGGCTGGAAGGTTGGGCCCCCAAAGTTCAGATCCATGAAGCTCACTGGTTATCTTGAGCAAGGGGGAGGATAATGTATTTTTCACTGAGGATAAAAGACAGAGGAGGGGCTGTGACTAAGTGGCATGAAGAAGGTCCCAGGTTCAATCCCTGGTATCTGCAGTTAAAAGACCTGTCAGTAGATGATGCAAAAGACCTCTGCCTGAGACCCTGAGGAGCTGCTGCCAAGTAGACAAGACAGTCTTTGATGGACCAAGAGTCTGATTCAGTATAAGGCAGTTTCATGTGTTCACATGAATAGAATTTGCCTTGTAAGGTGCCACAGGGATCCAAGCTCTTTATTTTTTATATAGATTTGGGAGTGGGTACCATTAATATGAAAATGACACCCAGCCTTTTATTTCATTATTTGAGTCTCCATATGCATAAATCTTGATTGTGAATCAGTATATGAAGACACAGTCCAGTGGCTAAGGCAGAGCAGACTGAAGCTGGATTCAAACAAGACAGAAGTAATCCTGGTTGAGAAGGCTGATATTTCAGATAAATTGGATGAGTTTATCTTGGATTTATCTTGAATGACATTTTCAGAAAATCGTAATAGCTTTCTCATGGATCCAGACTTGCTTTTTGAAAATCAGTTTGGTATAGTAACCATGAGTGTCTTCTATCAGTTGCATTTGGATCACTCACACTGATCTATGCTCTTGTAACACTGTAGTTGAATTAATGTGCTGTACAATGTACTACCCTTGAAGCCATCCCTGAAGCTGAAGTTGGGCCAAAATGCAGCAACCTGATTATTGTCAGGGGTTTGCCAATGGGAACACTTTTCACTTAAAACAGTTTTATCTTAAAACAGCCGCACTGGTTGGTAGGGTTTTTTTCCCCATTGAAGATGCTAGATATGACTTTTAAAGCCCTTATTGGCCTGGGACAGCCGTATCCAAATGACTGTCTCTTCCATGAAATTCCTGTGTACCAACAACAGTGTTCAGGCTGCTACCTACTGGTTGTTCCCACATTTAAGATAGCCAGTTTGGCATCAACCAGAGCACACATCACCATGTGAAACGGACTACCTGTGGAGGGTGGGGATGTATAGTCCCTAGAAATTTCCAAGAGATGCTTAAAGGCTTTTTTGCCAGGGTTTTTAATAATGGAGTATAGACTGCAGGCATCTTTGGGGCTTTATTTTGTATGTTAAAAGATGATCTTAATTGTGATTTATAAAGCACCTAGAGTCATGAGGGAAGACAGCATATACATGTTTTAAATAAATAAATAAATAAATAGTCTTGTTTAGGGAATCTGTGTCTCCCTTGGGAAGCTAATGTTACATAAGGATGTTCAAATCAACAGCGGCATAGAATCGAAAGTGGCACTGTCTCCATACAAAGAGAGTATACTGAGGAGTTCACACATGCAAGTCATTGTTTGAGATCTTCTCAACTCTACCATCCATTTGACAACTTGAGAAGCTAAATACATGATGCATAAAGTGACTCCAAGTGATATGAAAAACTCTGTAAGTGGTGCTTGATCTATGATAGATGTTCCTGGTGATCAAGTACGATGTAGGCCAGTTTCATTTATCACTTTAATCTTGCAATCGTAGGCTCACTGAAAAATTCACGATGAAAAGTTATACCAGGATGATTTACTTCATTACTCAGTGTTTGCATTTTAGGAGCAGATGACACATTTTGCACAAACAAAGCCCCAATGCTCTTTAAGTGATGATTCATACTTTCACCTTGGTCTGTTCCAGATCCTCCCCCCACCTTACCCCTGCAGGGTACCATATATATTGCTTCTGGTTTCAGCCCATCAGCTGAGATCTTCCTCACTGGCCCTGCTCCTGTGCTATGACCTTCAGAGGTGAGGCAGATGGCAACCAGAGACAAGGTTTTCCAGTGGTTGCAAATCACCTGTGGAATGACGTTTACCTTGAGGCTGACCTGGGGCCTATTTAGCTCTTCTTTATGCACCAGGCCAAAATATTTCTTCTTCACACAGGCTTTTCATTGGGGGATTGAGTGTTTGAATCTTTTTTAGCCTGCTTCAAGCCTCAGAATATTTTTATGGCACTTGTTTTAAGCGTTACATGTTTTATGCTGTTTTTATGTTCAGGCTGTAATGCTGGGTTATTAATTATTAAAAATGTATTTATTTTGAAAGCTGCCATGAGAAGCCTGTCCAGAGGGGTGGAAGGACTAAAGGAAGGAGGGAGGGAGGGAGCTTGGGGTGATTTGGACCAGAAAAAATGACTGGTGGGGAAAAGTTAAATATCCCATTCTTCCATTGCATTAAACACAATTTTATCGTCCTCTTCCTTCAGAGAGGTCCCACTCTCATTTTATCCTTATGAAATCCTTTGAAATAATTAGGCTGAGAGAGGGTGATTGCTCTTCAGGGCTGAGTGGAGATTTGAACCCATCTCAGATCCTAGCTCTGACTACTGTACCGCATTTGTCTCTCCATTTTATAAAAAGGCGGTGGGGCTTTTTCCAATGTGTACACTATATCATTAAGAGAGGGACTGTGGCTCAGTGGTTGAGCCTGGCATGCAGAAGGTCCCAGGTTATATCCCCAGCATCTGCAAGTAAAAGAATCAGGTACTAGAATTATATGAAAGACTTCTGCCTGAGACCCTAGAAAGCTGCTGCTAGTCTGATCAACAATACTGACTTCGATGGACCAACAGTCTGATTCAGTATATGGCAGGTTCATTTAATCATGCGTATTCTTATTCATATTACACCTACCCTCCTTATTCTTTGATCCTTTGTCCTTGGAAGGGTCTCAAGTCCATCTATTCAACGGATTACAAACTTCTGCGGTTGTATCTTACTCTGATTCTTTTTTAAAAATGCTATATGGGAACAAAAGTGACCTACCTTACATGATAGTTGTAAGAAAAAATATAGAGTATGAACTTAATATTCTGAAATGCAATATAAATGCAAAAAAAATTAGTACCTGCTTTATATTTTCTGATGCCAAATTATATGGGTAATTAGTAAAGAGAGATGGCTTAAGTAAATTCAAGAATGTTTAAGGATAATACTGTAAAGGTCTACTGCTGTACTTTAAAAAAAAAAACTATTAAAAGCAAGTGGGGTGACCTTTTGTGCTGCAGACATAATGTGGTTCTTCTTTCTGCTTTAAAGACAAGGCTTTAACTAGAGCAAGCCTTCTTTGTCAGTATCTACAAACCTCTCAAATGATGATCTATGCATTTAATAAAGCCTTGCTTCATATTATTACAGTGTGATTATTCACTGATGCTTACCAAAGGGTTGCTTTGGCTTTGCATTGCAAACGGTCACTCCCCCACTATCCCTGTAACTTCTTCAGGCCTCGCTGTTTATCCTAAGCATACTTCATAAGTACAATAGGAGACCAATGTCAGGGCAGTAGCTTTGAAAAACTCCCTATAGTACACTATTGTCCCTTGAATATTTTATAGGCCTATATGTAGCTGTTAAATTATTCAGATGGCCTCCTTTTTTCCTGAACATAATCTCTCTTTTATAAGGGTTTTGTCAAAAAGACCAAAAAGTGATCTTCTACAGGAAATCTGATATTGCACTAAGTGGCTGCAGAAGAGCTAGAATGGAGCTGGCAACCATATTCAGAGAGTTATGATAATTATGGATCCATTACCCCAGCTGAGAGCCAAATGCAGTGGAGCTAGTGAAAAGTGTGGGTTTTCTTTTTCTTTTCTTTTTTTGGGGGGTGGGGGGAGGAATTAAAAAATTAATTTTTGAAAGTTGGATGAAGTTAAGATATTTCTCTGTCTTTTAAATTACTTATTCTTTCACTTTCTGTATTCTCTGTTTGGTGTTTTATCGAAGTCTCAAACAAGATAAAAATACAGGTTCCCTTCCACCCATAAGATGGAAATTGCAGGTGTGTGCTGTCTCAATTTACCTTAGGTCCATGCAGGAAAGGGAGATGGTGTTTAACCCTTCCAACTCTATCTGATTTCCCTTCAGGAAGGAAGGAAGGAAGGAAGGAAGGACCTGTACTCATATGCAAGGTTGTGCCAATTTCCACAATTCCCTTCTCCCTCTTTACTAGGCTGTTCATGGTCCAGTCTCTCTTTTTCTGGCTGAATGGAAAAAGTCAGAGCACAATGATCAGGATTTGGGGGAAGCCCTGAAAAAGGTGTTGGTGCTTAGTACTGGTGGAAAAAGTTCTGGTTTCAGTAACTGAAACTTGTCTCCCTATTCTGCAGTAGAAGTTTTAAAATAACATGGTTTTTCTCCACTAAAATGCTAATAGCCAGGGCTTTTTTGCACAAAAAGCCCAGCAGGAACTTATTTGCATATTAGGCCAAATGCGCTGACACCAAGCCAGCTGGAACTGCATTCCTGTGCATTCCTGCTCAAACCCACCCCCACCCCTCTGCTAACAGCACACTAGTGGAGCTGGTTTTAAATGATGAAGCCAAATGAAGTTTGGAGGGTTAAACTTCCTCTCCCTGCCTGGCATGACCCTGGGGCAAATTGGAACTGCATAGTTCTGCATTTTGAATTTTAAAAATTAACCAGGACACATGATCTTTGTTTAATTTGCTTAAACACTGACTTTAGTGTGTGGAGCAGACAAGAAGTCCCAAGTTCATTTCTAAGCATCTTGGGTAAAATTTTCTCAACCTAAAATCTGAATTGCTATTGCCAAGGACAATAATAGGGTTGGTTGGACCTATGGTTTGTCTCAGGTTAAAGGCAGTTTCCAGGCTTTCATTCTGTCTGGGATATTGCTCTGCTTTGTATTCCATGTTTCCTCAATATTGGTTTAATTAGAAAAATTCAAAGGAATTTGGATTTAGATCCCATATAGTTCAGTATCACTTTCCTCCCATTTGTTTGCCACTCTGCCTGACTGTGTCAATGTTCACATGTCCATTCGCAGGGGTGGAGCAGGAGCTCATTTGCATATTAGGCCACACACCCCTGATGTAGCCAATCTTCCAAGAGCTTACAAGGCTCTTTTTTGGTAAGCTCTTGGCTACATCTGGGATGTGTGGCCTAATATGCAAAGGAGCTCCTGCTAGAATTCCACCTCTGTCCATTAGTAAATCACTGTGAAACAGAAAACTTGATGTGATCATGCATATGGCTATGTCACTGGTGATCTCTTGCATGTGGAAAACTACCACATACACACACACAAAACCACCATGCTATCATAATTTCAGTATTGCTTGTTTAAAGGTACACAAACATTTCAGAAATATATAAAAAGGGGGGGGGGATTAGATGCACATGAATAGAAAGACCTAAATGCTGCAGCAAACAGCACATGCACATTCTGCAAAAATCTGCATATGGCCTAAGCAGTTTTAATGATAATCCTCTTTTATTCACCTCATTGAAAATTTGGGACAGCAGATGAGAGAGGTTGGCTCCGCATATTTCTCAACTTTTGTAGGTCAGCACTGGTTTGATCAAGAATTAGGGTCTGTTGAATATAAAGTATGGAGACAGGCAAAATTGACTAGGCTATGTGATATCAGTAAGCGAGGAGCCATATTATCCAAACTTAAACTGGAACAAGGCACATAATGTATGTTGCCTTGGTATCAGTTCTTGCAATTGCAGCATTTGTTTGGTATGTCTATTGTGAAGCAATCTCTTGTGAGACTTCTTGCACCTTTTGAAAGCTTACTGAAAGAGGGCCACCCCTGGGCTACATTACAGAATTCTTGTTAGTGGCAACTGGAAAGGCTATAGCATCTCAATGGAAGGCTAAGTATCCACCCACAATTGACTTATGATTCGATAAACCATGGAATATTTATATTATGAAGAAGATAGCTTATAAACCCTGGGGAGGACTGTTCAGGTTTTGTGGAAATATGGCGGCTATGCCTAAACTATATGGACTGTGAAGGGAAACTGCTGGATATCTTCTTGCTGGAAGATGCAATTATTCTCTAATACTCTTAAACATGTTATTAACTGATACTTTGGGATATGAGTTTGAAGTTATTGTTGTTGCAGCTATAATTGTTTATTACTGTACTTGCTTGGTTTATAAGATACAAAGGCTATTAATTAAAACAACCTTCAAAAATAAATAAAATAATAAAAATAAAGAACTTGGGAAAGAAGACTAGATAACATCTAGGGGAAATAAGAATGAAGAGAATTATCAAAGCATCTTTAGTAGAAGGCCAAATAAATCCCATTTGTTGGGGTAACACATTTAGTTTTATACATTGGGTGATTAAGCATCAAATTTGAGGGTCTTTGGTATCTTGTTGAGGGTTCATATTCAACCAGTGCTCCACCAGTTACACTAGCTTCCAGTTGAACATTAGGTTTAAGGTTTTGGTACTGACCTTTAAAGCTTTAAATGGTCCAGGACCAGCGTTATCTGCAGGACTGCTTCTCTTGGCGCATCCCCCAAAGAGCATTGCACTCAGACAATCAACTGGCTAGTGATCCCTGGCCAGAGAGCAATCCAACTATGCTTGACCAGGGACAGGGCCTTTTTGGCCCTGGTGGAATGCTCTGTCTAGTGAGACTGGGCCCTGCAGGACTTGAACAATTCCACAGGGCCTGTAAGATGGAGATGTTCCACCAAGTATATGGTTGAGGATAGCAACATATAGCAATGAACATCACCCCAGTCCTATAATACTATTACTCTTAACCAGGTCAGTGACTTTTAAAGAAAACCTCTATAAAATGTTTTATAAATGGTACTTGACACCACAGAAACTGTGTAAGATTTGCACTAATATGTCTAACAAATGTTGGAAGTGCACCAAACAAATTGGCACTTTTTACCATATGTGGTGGACGTGTGAGATGGTGAAAAACTACTGGAAAATGGTACATGAAATGTTACAGAAGATTATGAAGACTCAGATAAATTTCAAACCAGAACTTTTTTTATTGAATATATTTCCAGAGGACTATTCTAAAGAGATGAGATGCCTGTTGGCACATTTTAACACTGCAGCTAGAATCCTTCTGGCCCAGAGACGGAAATCTCAGAAAGTTCCCGCAAAAATGGACTTGGTGGAAAAAGTTTTGGAGACTGCAGAGCTTGACTTTTATCCCAGTTGATGGCTGGGAAATCTAAAGAAGAAGCAAGAAAAAATTGGATGAAATTGTATCCCTGGTTGGAAACGCAAAACTCTTAAGATTCTCTGGTGTGATCTGATTTTTTCCCCCCTTTGTTTCTGTGTTTATATTATAACATTTATTTTTAGTGGAATTAGCAAATTTATTTTGAATGAAATTGGTAAATTACTAGAATATAGCTAAAGATTTACATTATAAAACTTTAAAATGGATTACATATGGTTTAGATAATATATATAAAAAGATAATAATAAGAGACAACTTATGTTAAGAAAATATTGTAGAACTATCCTTTTTGTTTTTGGAAAGTATTTTATATAAAACAAGGCCAGAATGTATTGTGCTTTTACTCCCCTTTTTCCCCGATCCCTATTTTCTAAACTTTTCTTAAACTAATAAAAACTTCTGAAAATGGAATACTATCCCTCAGACATCCCTTCTGGATAGTATTAACTGTAATTGCAATATATTGGTTTTATTGTGCTCTATCATAGGTTTATTGTTATTATTGTACAGTTATTTTAACTATTTTATAATTTATTACTATTTTATCTAAATAAATAAATAATGGGAGTACAACTCTGATTCTTCCAGATGATATTGCTCAGCAGTCTTAAATACACATTACATAGAAATGGGAACAAGATGAATCCTCTTGGGACTCCATAGGATATGAGAAAAGAATGCCTCATATGGAATTTCCCAGAAGATAGCAGATTCACTCAAGGGAACTTTGATAAACATTCATGAAGTCCCACAGATACTCCATCAGCAAATATGATCTCCCCTAATCAAAAAATAAAAACTGCTATTTATACACACATCCTCTAAAGCTCTATGAATTTGGAGGGATGTAACTCTGTTTAGGTTTCCACTTTAAATAACTGCTTAAGAGCATCACAACCAAGTAAAGTATATTGGTTACTGTCACAAGCAGGGGACCAGGGTAGGCCTCTACTGGCTGCGACCACTCTCGTAAGGTTCTGTCTGCGAGGGCTCAGAACACCTGCCCAACCCCTGTGTCTTCCTTCTTAATAAGCACCTATCCAAGACCAAAGAGACGTGAGGACCCAGGCAGTATAACAATAATAAGGCCTCATTTTGAGCAGGAGCTCACAGAAGCGGAGCCACTACATTTTATTGTGCTCTTTTTTATACCCCCTTCCTCCCCCCCCAAAAAAAACCCCTTACTTCTAGGCTCCATTATGAGTTATGCAAGTGAGTTGTGCTAATGCACAACCTATTTTTCTACAAAATGACCCTGCCCTGGTAGGAACATTTTAGAGCAGTAATACATAGCCACAAGTGGCTCTTTGACATGCCACCTGTGGCTCTTCTGAGCACCATTTCCCATCATGGCACCCTCCCCAGGTTCCAGGAAAGTGATCAAGGCCATTGCCTTGTAAGTCCTGTAGTTGGCAAGTGGCTTCCACCTTAAAACAGCCACCACGGCAGAGATGGATAAGCTGTGACCCTTACTGAACTGCAGGCCTTGTGCCAGAGATGGAGGAAAAGGACCTGTCCTCTCCATGAGGCTCTCAAGCCTCTGCTCTGGGCAGCTGCTAGGAGAGCAAGGGGACCACAGAGAAGAGAGGGTAAAACCACCACCACTATGACAGCCACCTGGAAGAACAAGCTGATCACAGAGTGATTATAGTGATTTTTACTCCCCTTTCTCCACAACCAAATGCTCTCCTCCAGGCACCTTGGCAATCTCCTCCCCTCCCCAACTTGCTCGGTTCTTCATGCTGATGAGAGAATGAGAAGACAAAGAGATAAGCCCTTCACCTCATATCAAATACACAAGGATTGGTTAAGTTTCCACAGTGGTGGAACAGAGAGACAACTCTACAGGGAGAAACAACCCTGTATCCTCAGAAATAATTTGGTATTTTAAAAGGTTGCTGCTATACATTTAATGTTATTTGTTATCTTATGCTATATGTGTATTTGGTGGGGTGGCACTAGGGTTGCCAATCCCCAGTTGACAGCAGGGGATCCCCTGGTTTTGAGGCCTTCCCTCCACTTCAGGGTTATGAGAAAGTGGGGGGAGGAGAGGGAAATGTTTGCTGGGCACTCCATTGTACCCTATGGAGACTGATCTCCACAGGGTATAATGGAGAACTGATCCATGGGTATCTGGGGCTCTGGGGGGGGTTCTGTTTTTTTTTTTTTTTAGGTAGAGGCACTAAATGTTCTGCATAGCATCCTGTGTTGCCCCTCAAAAACAATCCCAAGTTTCAAAAAGATTGAACCAGGGGGTCCAATTCTATGAGCCCCAAAAGAAGTTGTCCCTGTCCTTCATTATTTCCAAATGGAGGGAAGGCATTTAAAAGGTGATCCCTTTAATTAAAGGTGGTCCCTTTAAATGTGACTGCCAAAACTCTCTTTGGAGTTCGATGGTGCTTGTCACACCCTTCCTTCTGGCTTTGCCCCCCAAATCCCCAGATATTTCTTGAGTCGGACCTGGCAGCCCTAGGTGGCATACAGTGTACAGTCATGTAGTTATTTTGGTTGATGACTGTTTTAGAGAAATAATCTGTGCCAGTAATAAAAAAGGCTTTTTAAAAAAAAAAATGTGATACATCACAGATTTGGAGGTCAAAATGTCAGGGATGAACAATTCAACAATCATTCCTAACTACCAATTGTTGACCTAAGGAAAGAAAAGTTTGGTAATGTCACTTTTCCCATTAAGCTATTATGGCCATTTGTAACCTATCACCTATCTTTCTTGAACAATGAAGCCTTGATTCTCAAAGCCTAGATGCTAAGTCATCATAAAACTTACCGCTTCCTGAGATTTGGGGGGGGGGGGGGGGGGAACCTTCTGGAGTGTCCAGATTCCCCAGAGCAGGAATAAGAGATGTCTATCTAAATCCTCTGGAAAATTCCCTTCTGTGTTTTTCAAACCACAGAGCTGGAAGTGTAATGTGAAATGCCAGGCTCGTCTTGACAGAGAAGCTATGAGATGTTTTTATGTTTCTCTCTGCAAACATGCAGTGAAGGGAGGGGGAAACTAATCCCTAGGAAAACATAAACATCTCAGAATAAAATGGTGTTCTATTTTCTTCAGCTCTTCTTTCTCATACTCTTTTTTTGCCATAGATTTCAAGGATTAGAATTACTACAGTTCACTGGCTTGCATGAACGTAGGTAAATTGCTTTTTTCTGATGAGTTACCTGAACTGCTAATTAACTGCCAAAAATCTGTCATGGTATCCTTTCCCCCCTTAAAAGCTATTTATAACAACCACAGAAAAGCTAGGAATTTTCATACTAAGTGCAGCGTCACGTTCTGCAAATGTTTTTTTAAAGAAAATCCAAGCTAACCCTTTCTTCTTGAATGTATGTTAACCTTTTAAATCAGCTTTTATCATTATTACTACGATTCACATTCTATATATTGCTTTTTTAGTTGAAGAGTATAACAACCTTTAGTCACTTGCAATAACATTTATTATTAACACTACCACTACTACAACATAGAATTTCCTTTTTCCTAAAGTATTTTATTTAATCTTGTTCACTATAATTCTATCGCATTTCAAAGCATAACTTTACTGGGGGCTTTAACATGTATTATCTATAAATTCTGGGTAGGATCTAAGTAAAGGCCCCCATGGTGTCACATGGGGAGAAGGCATGGAAGCATGTAACCATGCCAGTTTCCCAATCTGAAACAGAACTGCATGACATAATTTGCCCCTTGGGGAAGTTTATATGTACCCCATCAGTACAAGTGGAGTCCCCAGTAGACCAAATAGCATCCCTAGGAGCTATTTCAAATTCGGGAAATGGTGTGTGGTGTTGTGTATTGGTTGTTTCGACTACTGGTTTGTTATGTCTGTTACTTGACCTTGAAGCATACTTCACTTCCCTCCAGGACCTGATGCCTACACTCCAATTGGCTGTTGCATGTGTCATCCTTGCTCAGGGGCCATGCTAACCTTCTTTGTATTGTTCCAATTTTAGTATATGTGCTGCCGAACCAGACAATTGGGACACAGGACATTTCTCTCAGGAAATGCAAATGAAGGATCCTGGAGAGACCAATAGGGTGGATTGCTGCCCACAAAAGGGGGCATGTTTAACTCAGGCCAAATGTATATAAGGAGTGATGTTGCTTGTTTGTATTCAGTTCTGCTCTTGTTCAATGAATGTTCTGGCTTACCTCAAGGTGACTGAACTCACTATATAATATGTGGGCAAAGACTTCAGTGTCCTCACCCTGTGCCCCATAGACCAAGTCAGAATCAGTTTCCCTTGTATGTAGGAGCCATGGACTTTCAGAAGATGCCTGCTGACCTATCCCTGAAATGTACCTGGGGAAAATATATCATGTAGTTAGGCCCCAGTAGCAGGGCACAAGGTTTGTATGCAGAATGTCCCAGTAGACTGAATATTTGGAATCTCCCATTAAAAGATTCCCAGGTAGCACAATAGGGTTGAACTCCGCCACCTTGGAGAACAGCTGGCAGTCAGAGTAGACAATACAGGGCAAAACAGCTCAAACATTTCATTATAAGACAACTCCATATGTTTCTTATATACTTGCTTGTAACTGATTGAATCAAGAATTTGCATCATTTTATCATACTGTCAGCTCTCTCTAATAATAGCCATGCATTTCCTTTTATCACTGTCTGCTACAATGTGTTTTATGATCACATGCTGAGAGAACAAGGTGACAATATTTTCTGCAAAGAAACTGCCATACATTCTAATAGTAATTGGATAGTGCGTGCAAATAAGGAAATGATCACTTCCATGAGTTCCTAAAAATGTTAACAATTACTCCTGAATCCTGAACATTTGTAACTGCTACAAGTTTGAAGTGATGCCCCTATAGTTTTCTGAAGTGAGTGGCCAAGTTTGCAGATGACACAAACATATTCAGGATGGTGAAAACCAAGACTGCCTGTGAAGACCTCCTGGAGGGCCTCCACAAAAGGGTGAGTGGGTGACAATGTGGCAAATAAAGTCCAATGTTGGTGAGTGTAAGGTGATGCAAATTGGGACAAAAATCCCAATTTTTGGTGGGTGATAATGTGGCAAATAAAGTCCAGTGTTGGTGAGTGTAAGGTAATGCAAATTGGGACAAAAATCCCAATTTTTGGTGGGTGATAATGTGGCAAATAAAGTCCAATGTTGGTGAGTGTAAGGTGACGCAAATTGGGACAAATATCGGCTGATGGGATCTGAACTTGCTGAAACTGAGAGAGGGAAAGATCTTTGGGTTGTAGTGGATAACTCAATGGAAGCATCAATCCAGTGTGCAGCAGTGGTGAAAAAGGCAAACTCTGTGTTAGGGGTTATTAGGAAAGGGATTGAGAATAAAATGACTAGTGCCCCTATAATGCCCTGTATAGATCTATAGTGTGGCCTCATTTGGAATACTGTGTACAATTCTGGTCACCATATCTCAAAAAGGTCATTGCAGATCTGGAAAAAGTACAGAGGAGGACAATCGAGAAGATTAGGAGACTGGAGAACCTTTCTTATGAGAAAAGGCTGAAGTTTGGGATTTCTCAGTTTAGAAAAGTGATGACTAAGGGGCGACATAGTAAAGGTTTATAAAATTAAACACTGAATGGAAAGAGTTGACAAAGAGAAATTGTTCGCCCTCTTCCAAGTACTAGAACTTGAGGGCATCCAATGAAGCTGATGGGCAGTAGACTCAGTACAGACAAAAGGAAATACTACTTTATACAGAGAGTGATTAAAATATAGAATTCACTGCCAGAAGATATAGTGATAGCCACAGAAATAAACAGCTTTAAAGGGGGATAAGATAGATTTATGGAGGATACTAGCCATGGTAACTGAGGGGAACCTCCTAATTCAGGTGCACTAATCCTCTGAATCCCAGAGGTATGAAACAACATCAGGCGAAGGCCTCAGTCTTTATGGCCTGTCGTTGGCCACCATGTGAGACAGGATGCTGGACTAGATGGGCTATTGCTCTGATTCAGCAGGGCTCTTTTTATGTTGTTGTGGCTGAATGGTACAGCAACTACTTTGCATGCAAGAAGACACAGTTCTATTTGTCAATACATTAATTTGTTCCCCACCTTTCTCCTCAGTTGGAACCCAAAGTGACTTATGCCATTCTTGTCTACTTCATTTTATCCTACAAGAACCCTGTGAGAGTGTTTAGGCTGATCCAAGGTTACCCAACAAGCTTCCATGGCATGAGTGGGGATCTCCCAGATATAGGTCAAGCACTTTTAACCACTATACCACACTGGCTCAAGTGGGAGGTGAAGTGAAAGCCTTCAGCCTAAGCTCCCAGACCCAGTGGACAATATTGACCTTGGAAGACCAATGGGCAACTCAATGGCAGCTTCATATAAATTCATGTATAACTTGCTGGAACACTAATTCCTGACAGTATTTTTATTCGTACATTGTGACATCAACAAAATTCAAAGTTACCTGGCTTGGAGTAAAATGTAGTTCACAATGATGAGTATCGGAGTAAGCTCCTGAGTCTCTTGATTGGTTGCAACTCTCTGCTGTGGACACTAGGCCCATCAACTATTAACAGTAAATGGGACAACAATATCTCAGAGGTTATGAGATCCCATAGGTTCTGCTGATCTCAGATAGCATGATGAGAGAAATGGCTGGAAGAGGCAGATGAGCATGCTTGTGTAAGAGAGCCATACTCAACTGCACCCATCAGGTACCTCTCTGATAGGAAACAGGAGGTGGGACCAAAGACCTGTGAGATTATTGTTCATACTTTGAGAGATGTTGGGGAGAATGGAGCAGTACTTCTGATATCCTTTGCCTGCCTCATCATCCTCAGACAAGTAAGTATGATATGTTAATAGATGTGATTGAAAGGGAGCATAAACAGTACCTTGTTCAGGAACCACCTCAAAGTGGAGCTGGCCATATGAACATATGAAGCTGCCATATACTGAATCAGACCCTTGCTCCATCAAAGTCAGTATTGTCTTCTCAAACTGGCAGCAGCTCTCCAGCGTCTCAAGCTGAGGTTTTTCACACCTATTTGCCTGGACCCTTTTTTGGAGATGCCAGGGATTGAACCTGGGACCTTCTGCTTCCCAAGCAGATGCTCTACCACTGACCCACTGTCCCTCCCCAATAATGAATAATGTTCAGTTGTATTGCTAATTGAATACCATTTCCTCAAGATTTAGTTCTAAAATTCAAAACATACAGCTATCCACTTGCATAGAATGTGATTTCAGTTTATGTCTTAGTTTCCCCTCCCCCATATCATGGATGCAAATAATACATATGGGGAAAACTAAGTAAATATCTTCAAAAGTGCTCTGAATTTACATCTGAGAATGGTGGAGCGGGTTATGTTTTGCCAGCTCTCCATAAACTAAAGTGACAATGAAAATAAAATATAAGAACTAAACTATAGAAAATTGTAACAATAAATCCTTAGCTAAGTCATTTTTGGCCTAGAGAGCTATCTAGAGATTGGACAATAAACACAATGATTACACAGTTTCTTTTCCCCAAGACTCCAGGGCTTTCCTGGTCTTGCTCACTGTTCCAAGAATCTGAAGAAAAAAACCTCTTTTGCTTTGGTTAACTTACCTGAATTACCATTTCTCTACAGGACTAGGGGAGGGGGAGAGACTTAAAGGTTTCTGGGTTTTGACCACTGTATGACATAGCATGTTGGACTGGATAGGTCATTGGACTGATCCAACATGGCTTCTTATATTGTGAGCATATGTCTAGATAGATAGATAGATAGATAGATAGATAGATAGATAGATAGATAGATAGATAGATAGATGATTGATAGATAGATAGATAGATAGATAGATAGATAGATAGATAGATAGATAATAGATAGATAGATAGATAGATTGATAGATAGATAGATAGATAGATAGATAGATAGATAGATAGATAGATAGATAGATAGATAGAGGGGGGGGGGGGCAAGCATTTTACAATGATGCTCACAAATGCTGACCCAATTCCAAATTGATCTGAAGGAGCTGTGATGGAAACTGTACCAGTAGCCCAGAGAATGGTCTTGAGAGCCCCTGACACCTTTATATGATTAAATAATCTAGGATGCTTGTTTAGATGAGAAACTGTTTAAGAAGTTTCATGTAAACTAATCTCAGATTTCTGAAATATGATATCCTGTATGCTGTAATGCTGTTAATATAAGAAATGCTGTAAATATTATATATAGTAAAGATAAAGGTAGTCCGCTGTCAAGCACCAGTCATTTCCGACTCTGGCATCATAACGTTTTCATGGCAGACTTTTTATGGGATGGTTTGCCATTACCTTCCGCAGTCATCTCCACTTCCCCCCAGCAAGCTGGGTATTCATCTTACCGACCTTGGAAGGATGGAAGGCTGAGTCAACCTTGAGCCAGCTACCTGGAGCCAGCTTCCACTGGGATCAAACTCAGGTCATTAGCAGAGAGCTTGGACTGCAGTACTGCAGCTTTACCACTCTGCGCCATGGAGCTCTTAAATATTAAATATATTGTTATATGTTTTTTATTCAGAAAAAATGTGAAATTTCTCATGCTAAAGGTGTGTCCCTTATGTATATTCTAACATTTAGGGAATGTAGTAATAACTCAAATATTTTCTCATAATACATATCTTCCAGGGATGTATTACAAATAAGAGATCATGGCTAATTTGCATAGATTATTTACTTAAATATGCATAACTTGCACTTCATATCCATTGCTCTTTAGATAACTACCGATGATCAAATATCAAAGCCAACTAACTATGCATATACAGATCTAAATATCATAGCAAACCATATTTGTCAGCTCTGAGCCTATGAAAGTTCATAATTTCTTAACTCCCATCTTGTATTTCTTCAAAAGTGCATCACAAGCTAGATAACTAGAATTCTTATGGCCTTAAATAGCACTTGACAACAAAGAGCTTGGAGAGTTACCAAATGCGCCCATTTCAACTTGGGTGTTTAATCACCCGCAAGAGCCGTTAATTGCTTCGTATACTTTGACGCCATGAACATTATCTATCCTCTAAATATTTTACCTCTGGGACAGCTCTAGGGAATTCAGTAAGCTTTTAAAGATATCTGTGTAAACACAATTGCCTTTCAACACTCAAAGAAGTGATGCCAATTCCCCCAAATATGGTTGCTAATGGAAGGGAGGAGTCAAAGTGCTAAAAGGGGGGCTTCATAAAGTCTCACTAAACATGGCAGTTATAAGAGTAAAAAAGGCAGAAAACGTGATACTAAAGCAGGACATCGCTGATAAAAGTTTTTTTAATTTTAGAAGGAAAAGAACAACAAAACCCAAAACTCAGCAACCCAGATTTAATCATGACAAATGGAGACTAGTATTATCAAATGTAAAGGAAGAAATATATATCAATTGGACAATTTAGCCACCTTTCACATACAAAAATATTTCTTCAGGGGGGAATTGGGGTTCACTATTTTATTTTTTATTTAAACTGAAAAATGTTTTTAACTATTATTGTATGTGCCACCTTGAACCACAAGGGAAGGAGGGATATAAATGTTTAAATAAATAAACAAATGATAGGTCTTTCTCTTCAGTGCAAGACAATCCAGTGAATGCATTCTGCTGACTCATGTGAGTAAATCCTTGACCCCTCCATAGATTCCATGAAGGCTTTTTACATTTGTGCATTTATCCAGGATTGGCTGCTTATCCATTTCTTTTGCCCTGGCATTTGGCAGTTGGGGGTGGGGGAATGGCATCAGTTAAAGGTGACTGGATTGGTTCTGGGTCTCCCAGCTGCTGATCCCTATGTAATCCTTCAAAGTTAGCAACCTTTGGATTGGACCCAGCCAGTTTTAATTCACCACCACACTACAGCTGCTGTCCCACAACACTTCAGTCCCTGCAGGTCCTATGACCCTCAGCATAATATTTTTGGTGGTCAAAAAGGACTCCTTCTCCTTCCCTTTCAACAGCAGAAAAGCTCATTATTTCCAGCTCATTATTGACTTTGATAGATTGTGTTGGCCTCAATATTTGCTGCTGAAAACAAAACAAAACAAAATCTTCTGACTTTATGCACTTTAAGATGTGACTCCAAGATGGGTAAGAAAACAGGAAAGCCTTTAATTGGAAATAAGAGAAGTTTGCAATGTGCTGAGTAGCAGTAATACATATTCTCTTCCCTCAAGGGCTGTAAAAGCAGTAAGAGAGATTCCTATGACTAGATACTTTACTTTTTAGAAGATAATACATCTAAGCTTCATTCTGTGTTCACTGAGTGAGTACGGCACAAACAGCAGGCTTTTGATGACTTCTTTTCTTTTGGATTATTTTTTTGCCTCAAGATCACACTTGACAAAAATGTGCTTGGTTCTTTAAAAAACAACTGATAGTTGAATTTGGTTTGCAGTTTCACATGTTTTCATGCTGTTTATGGACAGGGAAAGAAAACTTGTATCTGCTCTGGACCTCTGGATAAGATCCTGTAATCCAAGATGACTGGTGGAACTGCCCTGTCCTTTTCTCCTCTTTCCAAAAAGGTTCCACATGTATCTCCCTGTTTCCCCAGAAATCCCAAGGAAACCACACCCTGCTTGAAGAAAAGCCAGAACTAACAGGATCTGTTGGCAATTCTTTGCTTCAGACAGATAGAAGAACTTGTCAGGAATTGGTGGAGCTTTGTAATTTACTCAGACCCATAGCTATGGCGAGTCAGGGGGGCCGGGCTGCTCCACCCAACCCCCCCCTTCCACCTGTATGGGCCCTCCATTTACTGCCCCACTCTTGCCATCATTGGTCTTGCCATCCTGCTCTCCCTGCTGCCACTGCTTTCACCTTCCCCACTCTCCCTGCCCCACTCTCCCCACCACTACCATTGCTCTTACCACTCTGCTCCCCCCGCCCTGCTCTCCCTGCTGCTCTTCCCTCTTCCCTCACCCCTCTCCCCATCCCACTCTCCCCACCGCTGCTGTTGCTCTCCCCACACCACTCTCCCTGCCACCACTGCTGCTCTTGCCACCTCTGCTCTCACCTTCCCTGCTCTCCCTGTCACCACCCTTGCTTTCACCAACCCCGCTCTCCCCACCACTGCTGTTGCTCTCGCTACTGCCCCCACTGCTCTCGCTGCCCTCATTGCCACTGCCATTCGCCTTTTAATTTTTTTAAAAAAAGTCTGTGATGTCATTTTGGGCCCCAGGGCCCCTCCAGCTAAAATTTTATTCCCTACCCCCCACCTAAAATTTTCTGACTGTGGGCCTGAATTTACTTTGTAATTTATTCAAACATAGGACTGAGGACCAATGAAAACATACTGCTGGTGGGGCAAAGAGTTTCCTATGAGTCTTTAAGTGGCTGCAACACCTTGCTTAAACTGTGCAGCAACCTGTACAAAATAGCTACATTAATTCACCTAGCACACTGGCACAATAGCTGCTTCGTATATGGATGTCTGAAATGCAAACACATAATGGCTTTGCATGAATTGAGGCCTAGTGGAAACAAGATGCTCATCCCATGCAAAATTTACATATTTTTACTCCAAATGAGGACTCAAAGTGAGAAGAGGAAGAAGAAGAGGAAGAAGAAGAAGAAGAAAATCTAAATTTTAAAAAGCAGAAAACACAAATGGCACAATATGCCTTATCCTGGGCTAGGCATAGATCAGCTGAACCAGCTCACTGAGGCCATAGGTGAAAAACCAAGAGTAAAGAGTCCTTTAGCTCTTGCCCTTTGACTCATACTTGAAACAAAGGGGGAAAGAAGCTTAGCCCAGATCTCATTCTGCTTTCATAAAGATGTTCCCACTTTCCTTCCCTGTAGATCATGGTAGCTTTTTGCTCTGCAAGCTTTATGTTAAAATGAGAACTTTCTTTTGCATTCTCTTACCATCTCAGTCTTCTCCTTGGTACCCACACCTGAAGAAACCAGAGGCCTCTTGGAGCATACCATGGATGGCTATACCACTGGATGGGATGTAGTGGAACTCATCAAATTAGAGATTTTGTGGCACTCCTAAAAGTCAGCAAACTGTAAATTATTTAGCATATCACATATGGTTATATTTTTATCATTATGATGGGAAGGAGAGATGCCATTTGGATTTTCTGACTCAGAAACAAAAATAGCTACTTATTTTTATCCCAGCTTTCTTTCAAAGAGCTCATTATGGTGTAGATGGTTCTTCTCTCCTTGAATATACCATCACTACAGCACTGTGAGAGAGATCAAGTTGAGCTGGGGGTCACCAGTTTCAAGGCTGAGAGCTAATTACATGTTACACAGCTCTCACTTAGTGTCTGGGTCCGCCATGAGGTTTTTCTCTTATATATGCACTGTGTGAGACTCCCCTTTCCTCAGCCAAGGTCCTGATGTGTGTGTGTGGGAACAGTCTTCTCACTGGCCCTAGAATGGGAAGGAGAGGGGGTTGGGCCCTGGACCTCTTCCATTTACAGAATGTCTTGCTCTGCCCCACTCTCTGAATGCACTCAACCTGTTCCTTCCTCCTTAGCCTGGTGTGGAAGCTTCCCACTTAATGTCTCTCTGTCTTCCCGACTTGGGCCCAATCCATCCCAATACTGCCTTTCCCTGGAAGTTAATAAAAAACAAAGGGGCAGCCACATTTCCCCTGCTCCTCTCATCCCTTCCTTTTTTCTCTGACACTTAGCGATATGGTTTACCCTTCCCACCTTTGCCTTCTTCCCATCCAGGCTCAACCCTGCTTCCATACCTTACCCCAATGGGCTGCTGCCATGTCTGTTATCTCTTGCTCCTTCCAGCTCACCTCCACCACAGCAGACGTTGGGCCAGAGCTTGTTGCCTGAGTTCCGGCCTTCTTTTTTGCCAGACTCTATAAGATGGAGAGAGCTGAGCTCCTAGCTCATTTGGCATGGGCTGGGTTGAGTTGGGATTGGAATCATAATACCCAGATGTGTGGAGGTATAAGTCAGATCAGGATCATAGTGTGTAGGAATATTGAGCTTCAGTCTTTTCACGTGGATCATTTTTTCAATCTGAAAAGACCCTTGGGGACATTATTTGCCCTTTCCATTTTTATGAAATATGCTCTAAAATGTAATTTTATAGTGTTTTGATCTAGTTTTACTGTATTTTATTGTACATTATTTTTATTGTTTGTAACAGCCATTGGCCCTATGCAGTAAAACAGAACTGAACATTATTTTCCCTCAGTGTGGCAGCTCCCTAGATCTGGTTATTGTTGGGGAAATGGTGCATGAAAATGGGGAATCACCCACACACATATGCGCACACACACACACACACACACACCATAGCCCCAATCTTAATTGAGCACCTGAGTGTTTGGGAGTTGATATTCAAGCAATGCAGAGAAATCACAGTGCACAACTGATAGAAAGGATGGAACAATGTGTTGTTCTGTCTTCAGTGGGGATTTGAACCTGGACAAAGAAGAGACAAGAGAAGTCTTCTAAACTGGACCATGGACTTCCGACAAAGTATCATATCAAAACACTATCTGGGTTCCTATTCATACTCATGGATAGCTTTCTAATAAACTCCCACTCAGGATTTCCCCTAGTCAACATGTGTGTTCTAGAAGATATTGGATTTATATCCTGCCCTCCGCTCCGAAGAGTCTCAGAGCAGCTCACAATCTCCTCCCCCACAACAGACACCCTGTGAGATGGGTGGGGCTGGAGAGGGCTCTCACAGCAGCTGCCCTTTCAAGGACAACCTCTGCCAGAGCTATGGCTGACCCAAGGCCATGCCAGCAGGTGCAAGTGGAGGAGTGGGGAATCAAACCCGGTTCTCCCAGATAAGAGTCCACACACTTAACCACTACACCAAACTGGCTCACTACACAAGGCTCATCTCTCATTGTATCCAGTTGTGTAATTGGGGGCCTAACCTTTTGAGTCATCACTTGGGGAAAGCTCTCTTTAACTTCACTGAACCTTTAAAGGTTTGAGTTTATTATGGTCTTTAACACACGATGGGAGAGCTGCTGAAAGGGGAGGTTCACTTCAGTATCTAGCTAACTATTTTAGTCACTGAGATGCATCACATTATTAATGTATAGGTGGGCTTTGAAAAAGAAAAAGACAGTGGCTTTCATAATGTACGGGAAAAGCTTAGCAATCCAAACACTATATGTAGGTATTCGTTACCTTGACCAATGTTTTGACACATGAAGTAGAGAAATTCCTCACTTGGACTCAAGTGCTGTGGACAAGTAAAGTTGCTTTAATGATTCACGTGTTGCTGCCTCAGAAACTGATTTTTCAAAAAAGATAGTGTATAGTTTCTTCTTTGGGCTGTGATCCAGAAACATTAAAATTGACTGAGGCCCAAAATAGATTTTATGAGGGAAACATGAAGCTCCTGGCCCTGTATTTCCCTGAAAAATGCAGGTGTCCAGAGGGGCTGGGTGGAGGTTTAATTATTCCCCTGACTGATTATTTCCCCTGCAAATGTTCTTCTGATCATTTTTATGGATTTTTTTTAAAAGTTTGCCACTGTGTTCTAAAACTAGAAGTGAGCCTATCTGATTTGCAGGGGGGAGGGGGATGAAGGGCATGCAGGGGACTGAGCATCCTTTCATCTGATAGTCTTCCTTAGTAAATGTTCCCACATTCCCATCTTTCTATTTCCCGTTTTCTTCAGCAAAATAGAGTTGGGTCCTTTGAGTCCTTAAGTCCCATGAACATGCAATTTGGAATAAGTCATATGGAATGAAGCAAGATATGTCTAGTACTTCCAAAATGAAAGTGACTACAAAGATTAAAAGTCATGCACAGAGACAGACACAGAACCACACTGCCTCAAAAGCTACATAAGAACAAATCCCGAAGATGATTATTCCAAAACATTATAAACATTGTCTCTCCATAAACTTGTCTGCACAAGTTTCTTGTCTCTTTTAAGATTCTGTAAAAATAATCAAATTGCACATGGAACATATTTTACAAATGTGATTAAACCAATTGGTAACGACTAGGAAGACATCAACTCTCCGTCTAGTCCCATTAACAGATTTATTACTTCCATTGTGTAATTATTTAACACAGTTTTTGAAGAGAACAACAAAAGAGCTTTGAAGTACCATCCTAAACAACGTTCCACCTGAGATGTGTGTCAAGAGGGTCTCTTGCCATTGTTTATTGTACTCCTTAATGCTCTGTAGCAACCTTAGGCCTAGCTTTCATTTGCAACCCTTTCTTCCTGCTATCGATATCTCTTTTTAGTAACAAGCACAAGTATCACTCTGTCTAATCCCTGAAGGAGCCAGGGTCAGTGTCTGGTTCCCAGCGATTACATTTGCACCTCCTTTGAGTACATGGGAATGTAACTGGGGGGGCGGGGGAGGAGGAATGGGCAGCTTGGCACCTTTTGCTTTGAAATGTAACAGTTAACCTGAGATATATGAAGGGATGTGTTCCTGCTATTGTCAGTTTTTGCAAGGAGCCTCTTGCCCTGAGGTTTCAGTATCTCAATAAAGAGCCTCTTGAATGACCCTCAAGTGTATGTGAATGGATGTCTGGGGACTTGACAGTGTGCAGTCAGATATTACCAACCTATTTGCATGCCTGATATTTGGGATATCATGTCAGGTCAGAAATATCAAACTCTGCTGCTGTCTTTGAGACATGACTCCCTAATTTCACTTTTATCATTCCCTAATTTGACTTTAAGGAGCCTGTGGCACAGAGTGGTAAAGTTGCAGTACTGCAGTCCTAAACTCTGCTCACAACCTGAGTTCAATCCCGGTGGAAGCTGGGTTCAGGTAGCTGGCACAAGGTTGACTCAGCCTTCCATCCTTCTGAGGTCGGTCAAATGAGTACCCAGCTTGCTGAGGGGAAAGTATAGATGACTGGGGAAGGCAATGGCAAACCACCCTGTTAAAAGTCTGCCTTGAAAACGTCATGAGGCAATGTCACCCCAGAGTCAGAAACAACTGGTGCTTGCACAGGGGGACTACCTTTTACCTTTAATTTGAATTTATCATTCTCAATAACATCAGATTTAAGAACATTCTTGGGAGGGCAGGAGCAGCTAGAAGAAAAGTTACCTCACATCTGTTTGTCAGCACCTGCATCCCTTTATATTTTGAAGGGTCATTATTTTTAAGGGAAGATCTGGCCTTTGAGCCAAGACTCATGAGAGCCAAGAGGAGCCAGTCCATCCTTCTACACTTCCAGTGTCAGGAGCCAGAGAGTCCAGTGTCAGAAGTCACCAGTGGGGCTAGGAAGGTATGCCCTGAGCTTTGTCCATTCCCATGTCAAGAAGACCAAGCCTAAAGGCAGTAATGGCTGGTAGATCTGGCTTCTGCTGACCAGGTGTATTGCTTGTCAGCACCAGAGTTTCTTCAAAGTTTAAAGGGCCACTATTATCTAAGCGGGTAGATGTGGCTTCCTGAGTCCACAGTCCAGATCTTACCATATAAAATAATAGTCCTTTCAAATGTAAAGGGACTCAGTTGCCGACCAATTAATAGACTCCATGGCTTTTCCTTTCTTTCCCTCCCTGCTTCTTTTTAATTCCACATGGGGTGGGGAAGGACATGATTGTCCTATTAATTAAATATCTGCAGTCTTGTGATATTTCTAGAATGACCACAACACTGTCAAAAATGTAATAAAATAAAAATCATGCCCTTCCTGACTTCCCAATATGGAATTAAAATGATCACTTCTGAAGTGCACACTCCCAATTATACCCTTCTAAGCCCACTGAACTCAACTGTGTTTGAGATGGCACTCTTGGGGTCTAAAAAAGATGTGATAACCCATAATCTTAAAAAAAAATCAGATTCAAAATTTGCAACCAGAACTTTTGAATATAAGAACAAGACCAAATTACATGAAATAAAACTGCCTGTCAAATTTTCCATCTCCAACAGATATCAGTTGGACTTAATTCCAAGTAAACATGCATAGAATTAGACTGCATATCTCATTAAATTAAATGAAGATAAACTGGCTTGGATCCAAGTTTTTTTGCTTTTTTTGTTTAACTGATGGGTAAAGTTTATTATCTATGAGCTCAGTAAATTTCAAAGAGATAACAGTGAAATGTCAGGGTATTTTTGTGTGCATGTGATCACAGTATGTAAGCAGGAAAAATTAATATGGGGCGATTAGCGCTAAGGGAAACCTCTGGAATGTTTCTCCTTAAGTCAATTAATAATTATGATGGATTAAAAGTTAACAGCAATGATTTAAAGGAACTTCATTTCAAAGAATGAGGGTTGGTTTTAAAGTGTGGTGCTGGGGGGCTGCCACTGTACCCCTTGGGCTTTGCCCTATGGGTTTCTCCAAAGGTCCATCTTGCCCCCCCCCCCATGTTTTTACATATCTTTGCTTTTAAATAAAAATATATCTGGTTACCAGTTGTCTGATGGTATCATAGTTTGTCATCCAGTTCCTGATCAACTCAAAATGTCTTTTATCATATTTATAATGTGGCTTGAGTTCCAGTGAGAAAGGTGGACTACAAATAAAAATGATAATAATGATAACAAGCAATGATAATACTCTCAATGCACAGCAGCCAAGAAGGTCAGAGCGCTTGCTCCGGCTGCAACGCCACTGAGGATGTTCTCCGCAGCTGAGAACGAAATGTCTGGAAGGAAAACTTTCTCCAGTAGAACACGGCACTTGAGCCCAAAAGATTCTACAAACCCTAATGATGTTACCAGCCGAGAAAACCTGAAATCTTTGATAATGATAATACTGCTATCAAAATCCTATGAGGCAGATGAACTATACATTGATTCCTTGGGTAATCTTTTTACTATTAAGAATTGTCAGATTTTTGCATTTTGACTTACATATATTATTCTTGTAATATAAACTACAGAATCTTGTTCTTCTTTCTAAGATAATTGAACATGATCCAGCCACAATGAAACATACCCAGCATGTAATCCTAAGGAGAGTCACACCCCTCTAAGCCCACTGGCCCTAGAAAACTTAGAATGAGGTGACTTTGCCTTGGATTCCACTGTCCAACCTCAATTCATTTCAGTGGAAATTGAAAAGGATGACCTTAACTTTGAGTTGAGCTGAAACGGATGGCTGTTCTTTAATTAGAATTATTGTGAAGACACACTTACAAAAAATAAGAACAAAATGTTAAATATAATTATCTCCATCCCAATAATATAGAACAAGGGGATGGGAGGGAGAACAGGCATACCAAAGCAAGCTTCTGTACCATCCATCCCCAGTAGGATGCAGATATTTGGAAACTGGGCCATTCAGATTTCATTCGTTGCCTGATTCAGCAGCTAACAATATATCTGCTCAGCCCTGATCAAGCAACCAGTGACAGCACCAGTCAGATGCTCAGGCCAATTAAATGATGGTGGCTTTTGAGTGTGCATAATTGGATTGGGGCAATGCATATTTTCTACCTTATCCCTAATGTTTCTGATTAGTATCTAAATATTTCAAAAGCCCATTTTCTGAACTGATGTGTGCAGATAATTTATGGGAAATAATTAGCCACTTAACCTTTTCCTTGAAGAAGCACTGCTTTTTTTGGTTATTATTCCTATGACACAGTGAAGCTCATCCACTCCATCTACATTGTCCTTTGCTGGGGCCATCAATTTTGCCTGGGGACAATTTTATTACTTATTACACAACTGAGCACATATGAGAGGAGGGCCACAGTGGATACCAGAAGCCCTCAGCATTTCTACTGAAGCAGCTCAGGTAGCAGGTAATGAGAAATAGAATTCTCTGCCCAGGACCCTGGAGACCTGCTGCTGGTCAGGTCTTAAACACTATGCATGACATGACTCATTATACACATAACATTTCAGTATGTCCCCAAGCACTGTGAAGCCAGTTTCCGCTTCTGAACACAGCACAGGGGAGAAAGGGCTCTGGTCTTGCCTCTTGTGCCATTTTACTGGGTCAAAACAGCTTCAGGTCAGAGAGGCCTGTTTGCTCCTTTTTGGGAGTCCATTGGTGCATTCACACTACACTAAATAATGCATTTTACATCTGGATTTTTGCTATTCTTACACAGTAAAAATCTGGATGTAAAACACATTATTTAGTATAGTGTGAACACACCACATGCGTTACATTCAGTAAACAGTACTCAACTAATTGAGCCAATGGCCTGATAAGGTAACTTTTCATGCTCAAAAATGTCAGGTGAAGACTCTGTCAGGAGAATATTGGCTTCGGAAGGAATATTGGCCTTGGAGAGACTATCATACCCTACAGCAGCAGTTGCTGTTGTTTTCTATTTAAAAAATACTAGGGTTGCCAGGTTTTACCCAAATTGCCTGGTTTTACCCATTGCCTGGTGCAATGATGTCACTCCCAGTGATGCCATCATGTCAGGTACATTGGGCACTGATGGAGCTCTTTGGGGGCAGGGATTCCCACACTGGTCAGCTCTGTGTCGGTGAGCTGGGGGCCTCCAAACGGGGGAAATCCTGCCCCCAGCAGGAGGTTAGAAACCCAGAAAAAAAACCCATATGTTTCCTAAAATCTAAAGAGCAGACCAAAAATTAGTTTATGAACCTGTTTCCAAAAATGAGCAATGAGAGATTTCTGAGATCACAATCAGGGTAAGATAGCAACTGTCCTCTCAGGCTGGTTACCTCCCAACAACTAGGATTCAGAAGCATACTGCCTCCAAGCAATGGCCATTTATAGCTGATCCTATATGAACTTGTCTAATTCCCCTTGATCTTAATTCAGATATAATCAGATATATGCCTAAATTAAAGTTAGCTCAATTATAGCTGATTCTGGTGACCCTTGTATAAGCAAAGCAATCACTAAGAACACACGTTCCTATACAGCTGGAACCACCTCTAATGTGAAGTTCTGTTTTTCTCCAAGTTGTTAAAAAAAAATTATTTAGCAGATATGTTCTTTGGGAAACAATGATGTCCTAGAACACCAGATGCAGGAAGCAACTTTAACATTCTACCCCCAAGAACATCATTGATTGCATCCCCTCCCTTTCTCCTTTACCACTGACTGTCCACCATTTGTCCCTACAGGGAAGGGGTAAAGTGCTGAGCTAAGGATCCAACTGTGATGGCAAGAAAACCTATAACTAAGGTAGGAATCAAAATGTAATATGAGAGGGATGCACTTCTGGGGAATACAACTGGGAACAGAAATTTAGAACAGCGGCTGTTTTGTTCTATGTCAGCAACAATGTTAAGTTTTTTGGGGTTTTTTACAAAGTTTGCAGCAGCAATCATTACAAAATCAGCTGGATGTCTCCAATGAGAATGTGTGTCTCTGCAGAGAGTATTTTGCAGCTCTAAGGAGTCCTTGCAATTACAAACCCTCCCTCTCCTAATGTACATATATCCAGGTATTATGGGCATTTTGCTATTCTATAATACAGCTGAGATGGCACACAGCTCCCCACTGTCAATTTGTAAAGCAGGACTGTAAGTAGATTTTGTTTTTCTTTTCTCTCACTCTACCCAAACATCCTTATTGTTCTATTGATCAGAAACAGATTGTTATTGAATGGCAGAACCATAGAAAAGTATGCAGAAGTCTCAATGATCATACCTCTTTTTTCCTTCTCTGATCAGTCCAGAAGAGAGGGCTGCACTTGAAGAAGCACAGGTGAAACACATAGGGGTCATCAGGTCTAATGAAATATTTTTTTAAAAAATCAATGCTCAAATCTCTTTTTGCCTTTTTATTCTTTGATCAGACCAGTTATCCAGAGAGTACTATAAAGAAACTGCTCTTAAAGATTGTGAATGGAAAATATCTGATGATGCATATATACCCAAACTAACCAACAGTTGTCAGCAGACTCTTAAATTGTGCCTGGCAACTGGAAATGTTTGAAGATGCTGAGTGTGGGTGTAATGTGATCAGCAATTGTAAATTCAATGCTACCACACCATCTTAAGCATATATGGTATAATTTGTAACTGTTTAATTTGTCTGCTTAGGAGGAGTACTACAAAAATCCACTGATAAGCACAATTTACAATCCACATTATGTTTTCCATAGCTGATGTAATTTTATAACACATGTAAATGTTGCCTAGTTGACAAATCTAAATAATCTTTAACATTTTACAGGGTTTCCCCTATAACACAGGTTTCCCTCCATTTGCTTCATTAGTATCTTGACAAAGGATCCAGACAGTTAATTATATGCAAAATTAACACTCAATAAAGTCATTTCATCGTTCATCAATTAATAATTCAAACAATTAAAAATGTTACAAAATCAAAGCAAAGCTACTAACTGTGTAAATATCAAGTATAATGCTCTTAGTTGATGCATCTGCCATTTGTGGGGGGGTTTGTAGCTCCACGGTAGAAAAGGCTTTCTGTGGTTCTATGATTCTGTGATTAGTGATTCTGTGGTCCAGGGCAAAAGTCTGCAATAACAAGACTGCAAATTTATACCTCATCCTTCTCTCTGAATCAGAGACTCAGAGTGGCTTACAATCTCCTATATCTTCTCCTCCCACAACACACACTCTGTGAGGTGGGTGGGGCTGAGAGGGCTCTCACAGCAGCTGCCCTTTCAAGGACAACTCCTGCAATAGCTATGGCTAACCCAAGACCATTCCAGCAGCTGTAAGTGGAGGAATGGGGAATCAAACCTGGTTCTCCAGATAAGAGTCTGCACACTTAACAACTACACCAGAATGACTCCAAATGAGAATCACCGCCATCTCCCATCAGTCCCCCATCCAGTTTGGTTTGTCCATTGGCTAAGACCTCCCCCATCTGGTAGAGTACCTGATTTGTATGCAGAAAGTCCCAGGCTCATTGTATGCAGAAAGCCTCAGATTCATCTTGGCACATAGGAGGTCCCAGGTTCATCATCCAGTGCTTGGATAAATGTGCATTTCCAATCACATATTCAGCTGTATGTGCATTGAATCTAATATGAGAATTACATAAGGCATGCATAAAGACAAAGTGAGTATATACTGTACACAGATTGCATGTGCGTTCACTGTAACTTGGGAGTATGGCTAGTGTAAGGCAGCTTCGTGAGTTCAGATGGGAATTATGGAGTCACAATGAGGGCACTGTGAAAATCAGCTGCATTCCTAACAGTCTACAATGGCAAATGAAATTAGAAATACAATGGATATCTATTAAAAGTCCTGAAATGGATGATCCAGGCTAGTCCAGTCTTGTCAGATTTTGGAACTAATCAGGGTTGGCTCTGGTTAGCATTCTGATGGGAGACCACCAAGGAAGTCCAGGGTTGCTATACAGAGCCAGGCAATGGCAAACCACCTGCATTAGTCTCTTGCCTTGAAAACCAATGGGTTCACCATAAGTAGGCCAGAATTTGAAAGCACTTTTCACTGCCAGTTATTAAGAGTCATTTGTTTTAAGAAAGAATCATTGGTAGCTACCCCCCCTCCATTTTAATTATAGCAGTATGCAGACATGACTATGCTTTTGGCAGTTCTAACAGAGCTGTGTTTATGTATTGGGGCTAGTCACTTAGACAATGAAATATTCACTTTTACCACATTGAATCAATAATATATATCCAGTACCTACTTAAATATATTTCTTCCCCTTCAAAATGTCTGTTTTTCATTTATCTCTCTTATTATTACATTATGCTTTCAAGTCAGTATTCTGCTGTTTTTTCCCCCTAACATGTTGCCTTTGGTAAACAAAATTAATAATTCAAAAGGCAAGAAAATGTTTTAAAAACATTGACAGGATGAGCTGATCCCTTGTATTGGAAAACATTTGCTCAGGGGACTGAAGCTAGTTAAATTGCTGAAGTAAAGGCCCAAGTAAGACTGGTAGAGCCCTCAGTAAGATTTGCTGAGACAAACATTGGTGTCTATGAATGTAAAAAAAAGTCAACATTGCCTACTTTGAAGAGATTGCTTGCAAGAAGTCCTGTGGAGATACAGACCTGATTTCTATAGATACAGGGCTGACAGTTGGTCAGATTTGCACCTTTCCACCTATCTTCACATGACATTAAGGATATAAATGACACTACGTCACAACTGACATGGTGACCCCAGCAAAGGGCTTTCAAGGCAAGTGAGAAGTAGAGTTGGTTGGTCATTGCCTTAATTCCTTGGTAGTCTTCCATCCAAATTCTGACCCCACATAGATTCTGAGATCTGATGAGATTAATCTACTTCAGGGGTACCCAAATCTTTTGAGCCTTTGGGCACATTTGGAATTCTGACATGGCATGGTAAGTGCAGCAATAAAATGGCTGCCACAGGAGGTGGAACCAGCCATAAAATGATTACCACGCTTAGGATTGTCAGATCCAACTCAGGAAATATCTGGGGACTTTGAGGGTGGAGCCAGTAGACTTTGGGGATGGATCCAGGAGCAAGGTTGTAACAGCTAGTTAAATTGCATAACTAAAGGCACATCTGAGTCTAGCAGAGCCTTCCCCTGCCACACACATGCATTTGATCACCATGAACACAGAGTCTATGCATCTAGGAAGTGTAAATTTGTACTCTTTCATTCCCATGAAAAGAAACACTTATTTTTTTGAAAAGCACTTCATACACATATAGAATCTATACTCACAGGGCAGGAACTGCATGTAGGCAGGGGACAGGGTCATCTCAACCAAGCCTCCTCCTCTTGAATGCACACTGATTTCAATACACATACTCTATAGAGAGTTAGTGTGAGGAGCCTTGCTCTGTTAGAGCAAGGATTCATTTAGTCAGCATTGGAACCTCCTAAAAGCTTTTTTACAGTATAGAGCAGCAGATTCACATCTCTCCTCTCTTCACCACATGTATATCATATAAAGCTGGTGTATGCATAGTCCTAGATGGGTATGCCATATTTGTTCAATCTTTCCTTTGTCTTTTCTAGATGGCAGAAACTGTTTGACTTGGATTCCACTACAGATCATATATCCATGTAGAGCAGCTGCCACACATTTTGTACTTCACGCAAAGCCAATCACTGTCCAGAGTGCAAACTGAACTACAGTGAGAGAAATCAGACTTTAGGGAGCTAGAAAAACATCACATAGAATGACTAACACAAATATAGAGCCCTTGGGAAACTAGTGTTATTTCTCAGTGTTAAGGAAAACATCTAGAAAGCCAAGCCTGATTTGACAACAGATAAACTTCTTGAATCCCTATATACAAATATAGATCCCAATCCCCAGAGAAAAACTGTCTCAGTCCATCCTTTGCCAGCTTTATTTTAGCTATGTTACTTTTTGTTGATTTTGCTGAGCTGAATGCTATAGTATTTAGAATCATTTCCTCAATAGGTGGGGGAGGGGGTTGAACTATTTTTGGCATCTATAGGGAACAATCATTATTCATTCCCTGATAAATACATATTAAATTGAGACTGACAGCCACATGCCCAAGGTAGAAGATACCCAGTGTTACTCAAGAGAGCATGGATGTAATAGCAAAAATGTTTTAGTAATTGAACTGTTAGGAATGTAAAGCCATGAGGAAAATAGCATGGGCCAGTGTTGTGATATGAATAAATGAATAAGTCCTAGTGTTTGATTCCCTTTTTATATGTATTCTTCCCATTCACTCAAGGAGTAAACATTCAGGCCCATTTCAGATGCTTACATGGTAGTGGACAGACTTTGTGAGATGCAGCACACATGCAACCTCCACATAAAATTCACGAAATACATGTTGTATGTATTCACTATTCCAGGAGAGGTTGAATGAATTGGCATATGCATTAGGTCACACACCACTAAACTCTGTTGTGGAGTTACAATGGATCCATCTAACTTTGCCTAATTCATTCTAGAATTTGGAATGAATATTTGCTTACATTTATGTATATTACATTTATTTAACCCATCCAGATCTGTAAATGTGATGAATACCTCAGGACCATATGAAGGTCATCAGTAATCACTGCATGACTATGCATCAGGCATTTATTTATTTTGTGTACTTTTTTACATGCCTTTCTCCCCAGTGGGGGCCCAAAACAGCTTACAAAAACAACCAATACAATTTAAATAAATTCCGATAATTAAATTGCATGAAATAAAAGGTATACACATACAAAATTCTGATTTGGTGTCCACTAGATTAGTCTTTCAAGGCCATGAGCCAATGGTTTATGCTCCCAGCCGTGTTCAGGTTTTAAATACTTCTAACAGGAGAGAGACAAACACTCATCATGGATCTTACAAGCTGGCAGCCAGGGCTTTTTTTGTAGCAGGAACTCCTTTGCATATTAGGCCACATATCCCTGATGTAGCCAATCCTCCAAGAACTTACAGGGCTTTTATTACAGGGTCTACTGTAAGCTCTTGAAGGATTGGCTACATCAATGGGCATGGTCTAATATGCAAAGGAGTTCCTGCTACAAAAAAAGGGCCTCCTGGCAGCCATCTTTCCACAATTATTAAGTAATGATAGCAAAAAAGGATAATAATTAGCCTATGTTTATTTTTATTTTAAAGGTAAAGGTAGTCCTCTGTGCAAGCACCAGTCATTTTCAACTCTGGGGTGACGTTGCTTTCACAGTTTTAGGGTTTAATATTTATTAATCACATTCAATGTGCAAACTTATTGTTTCTCATATCAGTCATTCTATTAGGGTTGGCATGTTGTGCATCCTCTATATGTATAGAATCTAGCAAGTGTTCCAAGGTAAAAGCCAAGGACTGTCCAGTCTACTGTGTAGTTTGGCACAACAATCCCATCCAAAAGAGAAGATCTGGAATAAAGACAGGTACTTACTAAGAAAGTAAATACTAGTGATAAGGACTTGCTGGTGGTCTCCAGCTTGAGAGGCATCCAGCTGTCCTCAACCAGGGCCAGGGCATTTTCAGCCTTGCTCCCTACCTGGTGGAATTCTCTGCCAAGTGACATCCATGTCCTGCAGGGCCTATTTTGGTTCCACAGGGCATGTATGGCAGAGATATTCCACTAGGTGTTCAGTTGAGGACAGTCACAGCAGTGATTTTTCCCTCTGATTGGAAATCATGTTTCCGCTGCTCCCCTCCCCGCTCCCCCCACAAGACATATCACCATTTATTGGTTACTTATTGGTGTATAGTTTAAGTTATTCTTTTAATTATGTAAGACTCCTGATGTACACTACCCTGTGCCCTGTTTTCCAGGGAAGAGTGATGTAAAAATTGATGTAAATAACTAAATAAATAATATTATTGCCCCACTGGAGTTACAGAGCTAAAAAAGTTAAATGTTAGAAAATCAAATAAGACAGCATTGCAATATATCAGTTTGTATATAATCCCAATTAATATAATCCCAGGTATGTCTAAATGAACTAGTGGACATTTGTTTGTAGCTATGGAAGACTTGCTGGCAATCGGGCAGACTGGCCTGGGACCAGGTCAGGAGAAATGGAGGTTATGAGGGAAAGGGGGTACAAAAGAAGCCATACATTACTTGACTTAAAGTGAAAAATCCAATACTCTTCAACCAGTGGCATTGGAAGATGGACTGGGAGCAGAATCAGTAACCTGGAAGGGTTCCTGTGATCCTAGCATGTTTGGGAGCAGACCCTACTACCAGAAAGAAGGTCCAGGTGCAGAATCTACTTTGAAAAAGGTAGGGCTCTAGGCCCTCCCTGTATCACTTAGATTTACTTGGGCACATATCAAGGAAGCACAAGACTGATTGAACTCAGTGTAAAATTTGGATCCTTGGTAGGATTGGATTGAAGTTTCAAAACATGAGTTTGTATTGAAAAGTCGGCTTTTCAATCTTACTCTTGATGAAGGGGCAGCGGAAATCATTTTGCACACAGATGTAAGGTGGTTAAGTAGGTACAAATTTCTGCAAAGATTTTGTGATTTGTTGAATGAAATAAGAAGGTTTTTGAAGGAGAGGGAAGATGACAAAGCAGAGTTGGAAGATGAAGAGTGGTTATATGATCTGGCATTTCTCGCTGACTTTACAGATGAACTAAGTGATATGAACTTTGAACTAAGAGGTAAAAACAAATGCATTGGCGAGATGATGAGTACAGTTTCATCCTACAAGAGCAAAGTTGAGCTAAGGATGACTGATCTTTGCAAACAACACTTTTGATTATTTTCCTAATACGCAGGACTATCTGGGACAATATCCAAATTTTGTTTTTCAGAATGAGAAATATGTGACAGAAATCTGCTCTGTTATCCAGGAATTAGAAAAAAGATTCTGTGACCTCCAAAGAATTGAAAAAGTTGTGGAGTACTTGACAGACACATTCAAAGCAGATATGGGCATTAAGGAAACTGCAGCTGCTATCAGTAAAAATTACTCATTGAATAAGGCATCTCTTGAAAATGAAATAGTAACCCTTAAAAATGACATTTTTCTCAAGACCTATGCTGAGCAAGAATTGTTTTGGAGGCTAGTGCCTAGAGACAAATTTCCCAACTTGAGAAGATGCAGTGAAGCTGTACACTCCTGTTTCAGTTCAACTTATTTGTGTGAATCTGCGTTTTCCCATCTGAAAATGACAAAGAGTACACAATGTTCCAACATGACAGATTAACATCTCCAGGATTCCCTGAGACTGGCCCTCACGCAATATTCACCCAACTTCAAAAAGCTGGTGGATGAAATGCAGGCTCAGACGTCTCACTAATTAGCAAGAGCAAAGTTTTAAAGACTGAGCAAGATCAGCCTAGATCAATACTTGACCTACATTTAACACAAATTACTCAATAAAAGTTAAAGAAAGTCATTAAGACAGTTAAAGTTATAACAATAAAAAATTAAGAAAAACTGTTCACAGTTCTTTCTGGATCTTCGTCTTTCTGGTTTTTATTTGCTTATTTTGCTTACCAGTAAATGACAGAAGGTGCATTGTAAATGGGGGGGCGGTGGGGCGGTGGAACCCAACGTTTGTGGGTTAAAATCTAATTCGAAGCTAATTTGAAACTTAATTTTCATGGTGGTAGATCACCAGCACTTTTGTCCGGAAAAAATAGATCACGACCTGTTCGAAGTTGGACATGGCTGGGCTACTGCATAAATTAGTTTGCTCTGAGCTAAGACAAAAATGTGTGAGCCGGAGGCAAAAAAACCTGTGAGATAGCTCATACTAGCTCAACTTAGAGGGAACACTGTGTGGGACCTTAGAAAGCTGCTGCCTGCCAGAGCAGACTATTTTGATATTAATATACCAATGATTTGTCACAGAGCAACACAGTTTCATTTGAATGCAAACCAAACACTTAAAAACACAAAATAAAGGCCTTGTTTACTTATGTGCTTGTGTTCTATTGGATGTTTTTAATTCAACTGTTGGATATTGTTATGTTATTGACAGTTTGGATTGTTTTCTCTTGACACCCAGTTTCAACCCCCTGTTTTCAGAGAGAAAGGTGGATACGGGTTTTTCTTCAAATAAATAAATGCATTGCATACGCATTTGCATATGGGTTTTCATCATTTGATGGCTGTAACCCCATCAAGTGATAACTCACACATGTGAATGAGCCATCACAGCCTCAGTAGCACAGGGCAATGTCCCTTGATCTATCAACCACCTTCTGAAATGAAGCAAAGGGGAAAAATAATTCTTTTCTCAGATGAGACCTTCTTGCAGCACTTACTCTCACTTTTATGATGTCCCACTGGGCTGCGGAGACAGGAAGAGATCTATGCTCTCCTGGCAATCCGACACATTCAATCAGTTTGCTATAATGCGCCAGATTTACTGAAGTCAATAAAACACTGTCCAAAGCGAAAATATAAATCATGCTACAAGCAGCCCTTTTAATGTCTCCCCATCTTGCCTATCTTGTCTGTTTGCTTATCCTTGGAATAAAATGATGCAGTGCAAGAACATCCTGTAGCTACATATTTATGACAAAATGCTTTTAGCAAACCTGCTTTCAAATGCAAAATTT
This sequence comes from Heteronotia binoei, assembly GCF_032191835.1. Lineage (NCBI taxonomy): Eukaryota > Metazoa > Chordata > Lepidosauria > Squamata > Gekkonidae > Heteronotia > Heteronotia binoei. The sequence continues at coordinate 42,998,324 of NC_083226.1, forward strand.
GCTGGTTTCCTATGTGAAATTCTCCATTGTTAGATGAGAGCTAGTAAAAAAAACCCCACAGATAGAAAGTGAGTCTCATAAGTAATGGATGTACTACACAATCTGTGAATTGGGATGAACAGCATTATAAAACGTGACTTTTTAAAATTGGTTCACTTGGAAAGGTTATGAAGGTCAAGCTACATTAGTCCTGCAGAACTTATGACCAGTTATGCACTGTACATAACAACATCCCTGTTTTGCAGCAATCAGAACAACATCCTTTCCTTTGAGGTGGGGCGCTGTGTTGTCAGAAGAACATATTCCAATATTCATTGCATCACATTACATTCATTATTCCAATATATTATTCCAAGCTAAAATGCAGAGGATTTTTAGCGTTTCTCAGTGTATGCATAGGTAAGGATGCTGTCAGCTAACTCCATGCATGAAAGGAGACAAACAGCATGTAATAGCAGAGTCACAATGACTCTCAACCAGGAGTGGAATTCTAGCAGGAGCTCCTTTGCATATTAGGCCACACCCCTGATGCAGCCAATCCTCCAAGAGCTTACAAGGCTCTTTTTTGTAAACTCTAGGACAGGGGTGGCCAACAGTAGCTCTCCAGATATTTTTTTGCCTACAACTCCCATCAGCCCCAGCCATTGGCCATGCTGGCTGGGGCTGATGGGAGTTGTAGACAAAAACATCTGGAGAGCTACCCTTGGCCATCCCTGCTCTAGGAGGATTTGGCTACATCAGGGGTGTGTGGCCTAATATGCAAAGGAGCTCCTGCTAGAATTCCATCCCTGTTCTTAACAATTATGAAAGATACTTTTACACATTATTCTTCTACTTTGACATTTATTGTTCCATTGTCTTTTTCTGTAGTTAAACCCAAACATATTGTGACTTATAACCTTAACTTGTTACTGCTATTTAGTCTTTGCATATGTCAAAACATCTTCATTAAGTTGCATGCTAATTTGCTGTTCACCTATGTAGAGGCATCTTCTTTTATATGTATGAAACATTAGCTTCCATTTCTATATGTCTGAAAAAGTGTGCATGCACACGAAAGCTCATACCTTGAATAAACGTTTTGTTGGTCATAAAGGCACCGCTGGACTCAAAATCCATTCTATTGCTTCAAACCAGCACTGCTGCCCACTGCAATCTTTGTGAGTAAGGGCTGATTATTAAAGGGGACTGGGCTACCCTGTCTGTTGATGACTCTGGAAGTGAGAAGAGATCTGAGGTGCAAAACGGTCATGGCTCTCTATAGATTTTTAAAGAAACAAGAAGGGCAGTGAGTGTGAGGTCCTGACACATATAACCCATAACCTGAATAAGAGAGGTTGTAGAGACTGGTAGGAAAACGATGTGAGTAGACAAGGAGTGCCACAACAATGTATTCACACTGGAGGACCACAAGTTGCCTGGGTCATTTTCTGAGTAGATTTTGGGGATATAGGTCTCCTTCTGCACCCAGCTAATAAGGTAGGCAGGAGCAATGTTTCATGCAAGCAAGTCATTTTTATTTATTTATTTTTGCACACTGATACAAGGAAACCTTCAGGCATATTGAACTAGTCTACTACAAACCATTTCCAGAGCTTCCAGAATATGAGACTGATGTTTTTCAGAGTTCTGTCTTGAAGAAGGTCATTCCTTCCTGCAGTCCTGATATTAAAACAAGCACTTCCCCCACACAAACCTTTCACAGTGAAGTCCAGTAGAACAAAATTTGAGTCCTGCGGAACCATTAAGATCAACAGAATTTCATTCAAGGTATAAGCTTTCATGTTCAAGCATGCTTCTTGATACAGTAAAACAGAGCCCCGTTATGCACTGGTATTTTGTCTCGCTTTTACCATGCATGTCTGTCAGGTTTTCTTTTTCATTCTGCATTTCATTTCCTCCCTTCAGGGCTCAGTTCACTTTCCATTTGCTGTTTCCCTGAGTTTTGTGAGAGTGGTTTTACAATGTTTGTTCCTTTGCTTCACTTCCAAGCTGAAGGTAAGTCATGAGCATATAGAGTCCCTTAGATTCTCCCACAGACCCTGTCCCAACCCTTCAGAGGCCACTCTCCCACCTACATTTTACATTTCCCCCCACTAAGAGGCATGAGTCTACTGATAGAAAACCATTGCTAGGCTCATGCTACTTGTAAAAAAAAAAAAGTGAATTACTCCCCGCTAAGCTGCCTTCTCCTCTTGCCACCATTTTGAACCAGACAGCACAAGATGGCAGTGCTGAACTATGCCTGCTTGGAGCCATCGACTCTCCACATGCTGAGTGAGCCTGGCTGGGGTGTCCTCTCCTGCCATCCAGTTTCAATTGGGAAGCATGGGAAGGCAATGCTGAACTTCGCCTGCCTAGAGCCATTGACTCTCTGCACACACAGTGAACCTGGTTCAAACTGGGAGGCGCAAGAAGGCAGCACAGAGTCCATTGTATTTATTCTGGGCTGCAGAATAAACACACCAGACTGGTGCATACTGATGGCACAGAATCCAAAATTAAGCTTAGAGGCTTGACTGATTAGATTGTGTGCAGAAATCTATGCATGAATAATACGTCAGAAATTCCTGAACCATTATTATAGGTAGAAAGAGGTTGGGGAGTTAGTTAGTTGTGAGGAAGGGCTAGTTAGAATCAAGATGCATAAGTAACTGGGCAATTATAGCTGAGATTGGATTAAAGTGGTTATTAAGATCTGTGAATGGCAATAAATTAGCTTACAAATGCATGAGTTAACAAACAGATGTGAGAATGAAGTTTGAGTCCAGTGGCACCTCCAAAGAAGAAGAAGAAGATATTGGATTTATATCCCACCCTCCACTCCGAAGAGTCTCATAGTGGCTCACAAACTCCTTTATCTTCCTCCCTCACAACAGACACCCTGTGAGGTGGGTGGGACTGAAGAGGGCTCTCACAGCAGCTGCCCTTTCAAGGACAACCTCTGCCAGAGCTATGCCTGACCCAAGGCCATGCTAGCAGGTGCAAGTGGAGAAGTGAGGAATCAAACCCGGTTCTCCCAGATAAGAGTCCGCACACTTAACCACTACACCAAACTGGCTCTCCAGAAGAGGACCAGTGCTAGCAATAGCAAAATTTTGTGAGGGGAGGGGGATATGATATTAGATACTTATGAAAGTTGTGTATATATACCTTTATATTTCCAATAACTTCCATGTTACAGTGATGCCAAAATTTATAACTGGTGATCCTCATGTAAGTTACCACTGAAGCAAAACAAGTATAAAAAATTATCCATTTAAATGCAAAACTTGATTTTGTTTTTTCCTCCCCAAAGCTTAAGTGCTAAGTGAAAATTACTGCACATATTTTCCTCATTTATTTATTTAAATATTTGTACTCTGCTTTTGTCCCCAATGGTGACTCAATGCAGCTTGCAAGATTGCTCTCTTGTACTCTATTTTATCCTTGAAATAACAACCATTTGAGATGCATTAAACAGAGAAAATGACTAGCCCAAGTTTACCCATTAAACTTTCATAGCTGAGAGAGGATGTGAAAACTAGGTCTCCCAGGTCGAAATCTCACACACTACCCCCTTTCCCATGCTGTCTTATTGCATTGGTATAGGCATTTCTGACCAGTTTATACAAACAAAAATTTGTACACAGTTTTTTTTAAAGTCACTACTTAGATTTGTACAAAGAAGAAGCAAAAATAAAATAGGGATCATTGAACTGAAACAATAGGAGTAAATAATCTGATATAATTCTAAATCCCCCATCCACATAATTGTGTAATCAGTCAACTGTGTTCCATCTGTATTGTAACTGGCATATTTTAAATATTGTTTCTGTTCATACAAGGTAGCTTGCATACTCTTAAACATCCAAAATGTAACTAGGCTTCCCAATCCCCAGGTCCCAGCGAGGGATCCCCTGTTTTTACAGGCTTCCCTCTGCCCCCAGCCAGCTGGCCAGTGAGGAAAAGCCATGCCCCCACAGCCACCAGTACCTCTAGATCTCCTGCAAACAGGGGCCATTTTAAAATGCCTCTTTGTGTGTGTGTGCCCCTTTAAAATTGAGCAGGAAGTACTTCATGGGGAAGGGTCAGAAGCAGAGCCTCCATTTGTTTTGCTTTCATTTCACAGTGGAGTGTGTGCGTGTGTGTGTGAGAGAGCAGCGTAGCCCCTGTAATTGTCAGATGTCATTGTGGAAGAACCAGACCCAGAGAGAGAGAGTACTTTTCAGAAGTCTTTGTAGGGAGGCAGTAATAATGTGTGTGTGTGTGTGTCTGTGCTTGTTTTACATTGTTTTCAAAGTCTTTATATAGGAGTCTCTTTATGGGATAGAGAAAAACTCCACTTCTCTCTCTTTTGTTTGCCTGTGTTAGGCTGAAGAACAGCAGTTCCTGTGAGTAAAGCCCCAGTGAGATCACAGAAATGTGAGCTTGCAAACTGTGCATTTTGGCTGCTTTTTGTGTGATTACACTTTCATTTACTAGAATTGCAGCTATTGGGGATGAGGAAATGATGACTATTCAGATGAACTGCACTGCTGTATTTTTATGCATTTATTTTGGAAATGGGGAAATCTGACTCCACCCCAAAGTCTCCTGGCTCCACCCCCAAAGTCCCCAGATATGTTCTGAATTAGACTTGGCAACCCTAAATGTAACCCAATGAAAACTAATACTACTATACTTGTTTTCTTTTGGAATTATCATGCTTAATAAAACAAAATGTTAAACTTTAGTAGCAGCCATTCAAAGCACTAAAAAGCTTTTGATAGCCTTTATTAATATTAGAATGCTGTAGGAGTAATATATGGGGCTGATATATTACTCATTTTGGGTCATTAGCCATGTGTGCCTATCATAGTAGAACCAGCTTATGCATGGTTGATAAATAACCAACATTAAATCATGATGGTTAATTAAAGTTTAATTATTTTAAAGCACATTATTTTTACAAGCAAAGAACATAAGAAGAGCCCTGCTGGATCAGATCAATGGTCCATCTGGCCCAACCTTCTGTTTCCCACAATGGCCAGTCAAATTTCTCTGAAAAGCCAACGGGCAGACATCTTCCCCTGTTGTTGTCCTGTGGCATCTAGTCATCATTTGTTCATTGCCCCTGAATATGGAGTTCCCATTATGTGATCAGGACTCATAACCTCCTTGAATTTATCTAATGCCATTTCAATGTCATCAATGCTAGAAGCCATCACAGCAACTTGTGGTGCTGAGTTCTGTAGCTTAATTATATGTTATGAGAAGCACTTCCTTTTGTCTGTCATGAATCAATAGACTATCAAATTTATTGGATGGTTCCAAGTTCTACTGTTTTGAGAGAGTGAAGAAACGTTCTGTTTACTTTTTTCATACTATGAATTTAAAAAAAACACATAAAACTGAGTCCAGTAGGGTTGCCTATCCCTAGCTGGGGGCAGGGGATCTCTCATTTTGGAGGCCCTCCCCCAACTTCAGAGTTATCAGAAACCGGGGGGGGGGGAGGAAATGTCTACTGGGCCCTCCGTTATTCCCTATGGAGACCAAACTCCCTTTGGAGTACAATCATGCCTGTCACAACCTTGCTCCTAGCTCCACACCCAAAGTGTCCTGGCTCTACCCCCAAAGTCCCCAGATATTTCCTGAGTCGGACCTGGCAACCCTATACTCCAGTTTCCTCCAGCATTCTAAGCATGACAGATATATGCACGTGGTCAAAAGTTTACAATTTTTTTTAATTAGTGAGCAATTTGTAGTTCTTTGAGAGGAGTTAAGCTTTATTAAAAGAAACCATGCTTGATTTATCCAGGATCTACTCTTCTGGCCTTGAAGAAGCAAGTCTAGAACCATCACATGGTCAGAGATGAAGCATGCATTTCCTTTAAGGACCTTTAATTCTGCTATTTCTCTGCAGATTGGATGATGCATTCACACCTGATGTGGACAGCGAGCAGAATTTTTATCCTTGTCAAAGGTGACTGGCAGGAGACAGCCAAGCACAGTGAATCGCACAGAGATGTGTGGGCTAGGGACTCTGAACTCAATCGAGCCTGTAATGGTTTAATTTATTTCTTGCAACATATTAGCCATTCTCTCATAGAGTGTGCCCTGAGAAACAGTTGGAAAATTACACCTCTAGATTGTGCCCATTACCCAAAGTCAAGGCCTATTGGCATCAATAGGACTCTTCCACATCGCTTGAGATTTAAGCTCAGAGTGAATTTTTGTCATCTTTGATCCTGTTTTAAAGGATTGGGTACCTTGCTTTCTTTTTTATCCCTTCTCTTGTTTCTGTAAAAAGTTCCCATCGTGTGAACTCCTCTGCCATCAATCCAGCTGCTTGGACAATATAGAATTCACGGGGGGTATTCATCACTGCGGGGAGTGGGGTTCGGTTTTTTCAAAGTTTTCATCTTTTGTTGGTTTGGCTCTGGCAACAATAAAACCCTGTTCTGTGTAAGTTAACAATAGCTATGTGCTGCTTGCAGTGAGACCTCTGAAATTGCATTGTCCTTAGGTGCTCTGGTAACAGATGCTCACAAACTTCCTTCATACATGACAGACAGCTCTGCTGAAGGAGCAAGGCTCCCTGACCTTGCTTTACTGTTCAGCATCTCCCCCCACTGTTCTGCAATGAGTTCATGCATTGATGCTCAAAGAAGGCACATATCAGACTAAAGCATGTCATTTAAGAGCAGCATTTGTAGTCTTTTTTGGAAAGACAGCACAAATTTCCCCCAATGTAAGGACAAGTCCTTAACTATTATGGCCTCTGTGTCTCACTGCTGTCTGTATTACTAGTATTATTATCCTTGCTCATTAATGGTTCATTATTATTTCACTGTATCTTATTACTCATGATTTACTAACCACATACTGCAATTTTAATCATGAGTATTTACACCCATTGATTTTCTTTAGGCATTTAGTATTTTATGTGTAGTGGGATGTTCTAGGCCTGTAGGTGCAAAAGGGCCACAGAGAGACAGCTCTAATCTGATCTCTCTGGGCAACATTGATAGGGACCAACTGAAAAAGGAAATATACTTGAAATGTTGGAATGTGACCTTGTCGGAAGGTAACATTGAGGCCTTAGAATGGACTTCATATTAATTCAAAAGACTTTTGGTGGGCACAGGGAAGAGGGGAGCCTTTTTTGGTAACCTATAATTGCTTGATAACTTTTAGTTCATTTCAGTCTGGCAAGACCTAGTCTTGCAATGCATGCCATTAATGTTTGCTTCAAGCTTCATCATTAAAAGCTTCTTTTAAATCAACCTAAGGAACCTTGTGATTGAACTTACACTCACAAGATCCAGGCAGAAATGTTCTTGGCCTAAAGTATTATGCACAAGAAACATCCATGCCTTTCATTTTCCAAGGCAGACAGAGCATAGCCTCTGGACACTGAAGTTCTCAGATATGCTGCAGGGTGCAAAATATTAGCAATATTACTGAGAAAGAGTCGCTATCAATTCAATAGATTAGAGAACTCTGCACTGTAAGTGCTCTTGCAAGCATACAGAACTTGGCAGAAAATAGGCCTCCTCCTGACTCTTGAAGGTCATGGCTTCAATCCTTGACATCTCCAGTTAAATAATCTCAAGGAGTAGGTGTTGGGGAAGGCCAACCTGGAGCTCACTAGACAGCTTGGAGAAGCATCCCCAGTCAAAGCACACAACACTGAGCTAGATGGACCAATGGTCTGACTCAGAATAAACTTCATAAGGACAGGCTCCTTGGGGCATATTTGCTATTTCTTAGAACAGTAGTACTAATCCATCATGTTCTTACAATAACCCCAGTGCCAGTGGAAGGTTGCCATGCTAGGAGACTTGAAGAAGAAGAAGATGAAGATGTTGGATTTATACCCCGCCCTCCACTCCGAAGAGTCTCAGAGCGGCTCACAATCTCCTTTACCTTCCTCCCCCACAACAGACACCCTGTGAGGTGGGTGAGGCTGGAGAGGGCTCTCACAGCAGCTGCCCTTTCAAGGACAACCTCTGCCAGAGCTATGGCTGACCCAAGGCCATGCTAGCAGGTGCAAGTGGAGGAGTGGGGAATCAAACCCGGTTCTCCCAGATAAGAGTCCGCACACTTAACCACTACACCAAACTTGAGGGGGGGGCAAATTCCTGAGGATTAGTGTCATATTAATACTGCAATATCAATTCTGGTGCAAATCTGGGAATGATGTCACTGCTTCTGGATGGCTCTCTTTAGGATAGCCAACAACTCATCATGTGATAAAATTGTTCCTAGACTGTCCCGCTTCAGACTGCAGAGGGGCCGCTTGGGATATAAATAACTTAAATTAATATATAATAAATAAAATGGACTGAATTAATTTCCCAAAGGAAAATAGTCCAACCTTTTCTCTAAAGATAGGACTAGAACGCCCTGTCTTTGTTTTATATGTGCATGGGGTTGTTATATTCAGGTGCATTATACCAAATAATTTCCCACATGTTATACCACATAATTTCCCACATGAGTTCAATCCAGGAACAATTTGGCCAAGTAGTAGCTTTGATAGAGGTTCAAACTAGGATCAACAAAGTGGTCAGCTCAAAACGAAACACATCTCCAGATAGGAAAGGAAACCACTGGAGCTGGTCGCTATAAAAGATACTCCTTCTAATCTACAATATGAATCATTCAGTCCTGGGGCTAGCCAATGATGAATTATACCCCCACATTTATGAGATTTGTTCAGCATCTATTTGCTCTTGTAGATTGGGATACGAGTGAATGTCCTTTTTTCTTTCTCAGAATAATTGATGTATTCTGATGTATTATTAATATGCATTAATGTTATTCTTGACCGCATAGTAACATTCCTTAGGTCTGCATGCCACTTATTACCACCTGGCTAATCGTTCCCATTTCTCTTTTTTAAGAGTGTTTTTATTAAAAAAAAAAACCTTTTCAGCCAAATGCTGCTATGAGATTGTAGTTTAAATCAAATCTGGGCGCTATGATCAGAATGTTGTTGTTCCCCCCCCCTAAAGTGGCAATTTGATTTCTAAAGAGATCATGTTAAAATGCCTTTATAAGATTAGGGAAACTCAAGTTCAGCAACGCTGGTGTTATTTTGGCCCCCATCTCTTCTCACATGGCAGCTCATTCATCATATGTTATGGCGAAAGATATATTTTGCAATTCTTAAACAGCCCAAGCAACAGTGAGTTTACAAGGAAAAAAGGGAACATTATAAACGCTGGCTTGAAAGCAATTTCCCACTTTAAATCATTTACTACCAAGGTTTGGGCTTGGTTTTAGTGTGTTTTATGTTTGTGTGGAACCCGCTAAAGATCCTTTAAAACATTCCAAGGCTGTAAGCAGCTTTATATAACAACACAAAACTCCATTTATGTTTACAAGGTAGAAATTTGGGGTGTGATAGTGAATTAATTTATCTTCGGAAAATGAATTCTATTTTTAGGGATAGCTGTAAGCAGAATGCATTTCTTAATTCAACCATGAAAACTGCTTCTAGAAATCAGGGTTGCCAACACTAGGCTGGGAATCAGTGAAAGATTCACCTTCTAAAGTAGGATTGCCAGCCTCCAGGTGGGGCCTGGAGATCTCCCGCTTTTACAACTGATCTCCAGCTGGCAAAGATCAGCTTCCCTGGAGAAAATAGTTGCTTTGAAGGGTAGACTCTATGACATTGTACCATGTTGAGACCCCTTCCCTTTCCAAACCCTGCCCTCTCCCATATCCACCCCCAAAGTTTCCAGGTATTTTCCAACACAGACCTGGCAACCCTGTCCCAAAGTGGGGACTTGCCAGTGCCAAAACAATATTGCTGGCAACACTCTGGCATCTATTTTAATCATAGAGTTTCAACCAATTGCTAAAATGTTAATGGAAGTGACATCAGCATATTAAGACACTGATATCCAACCCACATTTTCCCTTATTTTCTCCCACCACCCAGCTAGGGGTAGAGAGGTTCTCTAACCCCTCCCCCAGCTGTACTGTTGCCAACGTGAGAGTGGGATCTAAAGATCTCCCAGATTTACAATTGATCTCCAGCCTATGGAGATCAGTTCCCTGGAGCAAAGTTCCCTGCTTCTGAGGATGGACTCCATGGTATTATATCTGATGAGCGACATCTCCTCCCCAAACTCCATTAACTACAAGAGAAAAAGGAAAAGACCCATCCCAAAATGAATTAGGTGACCAAAATTTCTCACTCTTTTTGGTTACTACTGCCCTGAACTTCCAGGAGGAAGGGTGGGATAAAAGTAACCAAATCATTATTTTTTGTGTGTATGCACTATTGTGATCCCTCATAGTGAATTTTCAACATAAAATTGCGTTGCATCATCAGATCAACATTATGCATATACAAATCACACTTATCTGTCTGATACATTTTTTATCCTATCCTTCTGCCAAAGAATTCAGGTTCTTCCTTCTCTGTTTTAGTCACACTACAATTTCATGTGGCCTAGTCCCCCGCTAAGAGAGGTCCAATGACTTTCAAATCATTTCTATTCTTTCTCTTAAGGAAGGGTATTTTGAAACTTGCAGGTGTAGAGAGATATTAATGACATTTGTGGAACTTTTTGTTTTTTTTCTATGGAGTGAAATCAGTTTATTGCCTCCTGCCGAAGCCAGGCATATCTTGAAACCAGCATCATTAGAACTTGCTTTGTATCAATTGGGAACAGTGACCACAATGCTATACAGTTTAGCATTCAGATCTATGGAGAGCTGCCTCTAAAGTCCCAAAATGGTAACATTTGATTTCAAAAGAGGGAACTTTACAAAAATGAGGGGAACAGTAAAAAGGAAGCTGAAGGGGAAATACAAGACAGTCAAATTCCTAGAGAGTTTTTTGAAGCAATTTAAAACCACACAAATAGAATGGATTCCACAGGTGAGGAAAGGCACTGCCAAGCCTTAAAAAAGGCCTGTGTGGTTAACCGTGCAAGTCAAGGAAGCTATATAAAGTAAAGAGGCATATTTTAAAATGTGGAAGTTCTGCCCCAATAAATTGAACAGGAGGAATCATATGGTCTGGCAAAAAAAAATGTACCGGTAGGCCAATAACTAGGCATACAAAAAATGATTTTGAGAAGTGGGTTATAAAAGCATCAAAACAAATAATAAACATTTTTAAAAATATATATCCACAGAAGGAAACCATCCAGAGAAGCAGTGAGGCTTTTGGATGGCAAAAGAGTAAAAGGATTGCTAAAGGAAGATGGGGAGATGTCAGAGAAGCTCAATGACTTCTGAGTTCGCTGTGGAAAGCATGGGGCATGTACCCATGCGGCAGCCCCTGTTTTCAGGTAGGGAGTTTGAAGCACTGAGCCAAAGTGAAGTGGCTAGAGCTGAACAAAATAAAAACCAATAAGTCTCCAGGTCCTGATGGCATACACCCAAGAGTTCTTAAGGAACTCAGATGTGAGATTGTTGATCTACTAACATGTATATATAACCTATCACTAAATTCAGCTGCTGCACCAGAAGACTGGAGAGCAGCAAATGTGACATCAGTTTTTAAAAATAGATCCAGAGGGGAACAAGGAAATTACAGGTCAGTCAGCCTAACAACAATCTCAAGCAAATTAGTAGAAACTGTAATCAAAGATAGAATTATTAGGCACATAGGCTGGGTCCAAACTGGCATTTTGAGCCAGCACACACACAGGATATGGGTGGACCAAATGTAGACCAAATGCATGTGTCTGCCTCCAGTCCCGTTTCTGCCCCTGGGCCATCTCACTCACACCACAAAAAGCTACCATTTCAGAAATGGTAGCTTTTTGAGACACAAGTGGGACAGCCCTCAAACAGGTTGGGGTTGAGGGCGGGGGTGGGTGACAGATATGTGCATTTGGTCATGCTTTTTTGATCCCACCATGTCCCATCCATGTGCCAGCCCAAAATGTCAATCTGGACCCACCAATAGAAGGACAAAGCCTGCTGAGGGAAAATCAGCATGGCTTCTGCAAAGGGAAGTCCTGCCTCACCAATCTTTTGAAGTTCTTTGAGAAAGTGAACAAGCATGTAGACAACGGTGACCCAACAAAGATTATATATCTGGACTTTCAAAAGGTTTTTGAGATGGTACCTCACCAAAGACTCCTGAGTAAACTTAACATTCATGAGATAAGATTATGGGTTCTTGTGGATTAAAAACTGGCTAAATGACAGGAAGAAAAGAGTAGGGATTAATGAACAGTTCTCAAAATGGAGGGAAAACCAGTGGATTAGATGGACCATTGGTCTGATTCAACAGGGGTCTTCTTATGTTCTCATCTAGCAATGCAGTCTGGAACAGGATGTAGATAAGCGCTGATGCATTTTTCCCTTCCCAAGTCCCCTTTTATATATTTGTGTTAATTTTTGTAACATGCAGCCTGAAGAAAAGTTCTGGACAGGACCGGAACTACGTGTTTTTTGAGGGGGAGGCAAAATTAAAAAATGATGTCCCCTTATGGGCTATTCTATCTTATGGTCCCATAGAAAACAATGGCTCCATACTCAATTTGGCACCCCCCTCCATTGAAGCCCAGGGCAAGCACCCCCCTCTGCCCCCCCTCCCTAGATCCGGCCCTGGTTTTGGAGAACATGAAAGTTCACACACTTGTATGTTATTGGTTGGTCCCCAATCTCCACCCCCCTCAGGCTCAACTCCCCAAATATAAAGATATTTCCCAGCCCAGAGCTAGCAACCCTATGCGTCACACTTTTTTGTCCTACTTAGTCTTGTAGAGTCTTGGAACTGGAAAGAGGAAGAGGTATGCAGCGCTCAGTTTCTCTTCCTCTTAACTGACTCTCTCTTGCATAGCCTGAAGAGAAAATCCAGCTACATGGCCTGCTTTTAAGCCATGTTTGGTCAATTCTCCTGAAGTCCTGTAAGAACTAGGAGTCTCATGCAACTTCAGGGGAATCCTGAACTGCACCTGCCATCTCTTTTCCCTTCCCATTGCCCTGGCTGGGCTAAACTGCCATCAACAGTTGGTAGTGATAGCAGCAGACCTTAAAAGACCCATACTGCATTACTGGTGTTGAAGCATTCATCCTGCTTTCTGTGGTTATCCTGCCTGGTTTGGCAGCTGGTGAGTGTGGTTTGTGGTTTGTTAAACTGTGATACTGTTGTTTTAGCAGTTCACCTTTATGCCACTATCTTGGTGGGCTTCCCTGCTTCTGGCAACATGGGTTCCTAGTTAAACATCTGGGTAAGTTGTTTTTAAACTGTTTTTCAAATGTTGTGATCTGCCCTGAGCCCTTCCCTGGGAAAGGGTAGACAATAAATTGTCTAAAATAAATAAATAAATGAAAAATAAGTCTTGGGGTGCCTCTGGCATTGGGGATGGGACCACTCCCAGACAGTACTATAGAAATACTATATGCATACACAATGGGTATGATCACAGGACAGATTTGGCCTGACCTAACCATGCCTCCCCTCCAGATTTAATGTGTGTAATCATACATGCACATCTGCCTCCCAAGTCCTGCTCATACTTACCTCATCTTAGGATGGACTAGGACCAGATTGAATAGCTACTGGGAACTTCCTGGTAGCAAATTTCTAAAGTGCATGCAAGGCATGTTTCCCAGCTGTCTGAATAGCTGGGGCAAATGATGTCCGTGCCCTGCACACATAGGAGCAGACTGAATGTTCCTCTTGCACATGTATGGTCCATGCCTCTCCCGGCAGCGGGGGGTGGGGGCTGTATGATTGCCATGGCATCAAAGAGCACCAGCTTTTTTAAAGCTGGGATATCGTTGCACCAAATTCCCAGTGTGATCCCAGTCAATAAAGATAATTTTATAAAACCAAAGCAAAAAAAAAAAAAAAAAAGGAAGTCAAAACTATTGACCATATATGAAATATGGAAGTTATTCATCCCTGGAAAGGAAGGGGCTCTAATTTACATCTTCTTTACCGTCCTTTTAAAATGTTTATTAACAATGCATATCCTTTATGACCCACAATCTTTCAGTATAACAGACAAAGTATAACAGTATAACAGTTAAGACTTTAGGACTTTGACTATTTTCCTAAAATATTTTTATAGCACATTTTATTATTTTTCCAACATACTCTTCTACAATCCAAGCCTTGCTCTACTATGCAACACCAGTCAAGAAAATAAAATGTAAATTTCATGTTAGAATTTGTTCCCTTTGCAGAAAAGCTTGGTAGGGATGAAATTATTCTCCAGTCTATTTATGGCTGATATTTTGACATTTACACTGACAGCTGCCAAAACATATTGAATATTTCACCTTTTTTTAGGAAGCGGTAATTAAAAATGTTTAATACATTATACAGATGATTGCAAATAATTACTGCAGAGTCAGGTGTTTATTTTAGCTCAACTTCATAAGGGCTAGCAAAATACCACCTGAACGGAACATCAGCTAAATCAGGTTTGCTGAATAACATTTGCCTTCTAGTCTTAATTTGGGCTATAGATGTTTAAATCCCTTCTGATCTAAATGGGATCAGAATAAATTCCATAAACTCATCACCTGATCTGCTTCACAGACTATGTTACCAGTCTTCAGGTGCCTGTTTTTTTGGGGTGTTGATCTACCACCAGGCAGCTGGCTGGTGGGGGAAAACCTACCCCCAAACAGGAACATCATGTTGGGAATGTCACACAGTGATGCTCTGGTTTGGGGGCAAACTCTATGGTTTTGAAGACACAAATTAAAGAATTGTGCCCAAAAACTGTCTTTGAGCTATATTGCATTATTTGCAATGTCACTGATGCAAAGATGTCACTTCCAGGTAATATCACATCAGGGACATCATGTGTGATGCCCTGCCTGCCCCTGGAACACCCCCCAAAATCCCCCACTGTGATTGCAAGGAGACCTAGCTACCCTATGCTATTTTCTGAAGCCTCAGTGTACATGAAGCTTTAATGAATCACAATAAAATTACAGACAGACCCCCTTCCCTGTTAGGATTACTATAATCAGGCTGGAAAATCCCTGAAGATTTTTTTTTGGGGGGGGGGGGTGAGGGACCTTGAAAGGGCAGAATTTGAGGAGGGAAGGATCTCAGCAGGGTGTAGCACCATAGAACCCACCCTTCAAAGCAGCTGTTTTCTCTGCCTTCTGGAGATCAGCTGTAATTCTGGGAGATCTCCTGGTCATATCTGGAGGGTGGCAACCCTATGATCAGGGAAGATTTCATCATAACATTTGACACAGGGAAGGATGGGTGATATAGCACTTGGATTGTTGGGCTTGGACATGGGAAACCTGGCTTTGAATCACCTTTTGAGTCACTACTTCAGAATAGGATCGGCTTAGTGTTGAAGCAGGATGACTGGTTCCAGGCATACATGACAGCAGGAGAGGGGCAGACTGTCAAATACCTGAAGATGGAAAGACAAGGATCATGGGCAGAGATAAATCATAATGTAGGAGCACAGAGATAAGGAAAAGCTAGTCATGGAGGCTAACAGATGAGCGATTCAGGGTCTGTCTAAATCATCGAGGTCTCCTAATGGGATCCTCTGTGCAAGCCACTGAAGGATACTGAGTGAATAGTATGAAAAGACACTATTGCCCATCCTAACCATGGCTTGCCTGCACTCCTTTGACAGCCCATTGGTTCCCCCTGATCTTGCCAAACTATAAATGCTTTCAGGTCAGGCTTGGAGCATTGTTTTTCAACAAACAAAGGAAGACAAAGTTCTTTAAAATGAGATTAGCACAGCATTGGAATGATGAAACATTAAGGAATGTTTCAAAACCAAAGATGTGTACTTATGGATTTTAAAAAATCTCACTGAAGTGTAAAGTAAAAAGATAAATTCCCAAGAGCTTAGAGGGTTCCTAGTACTGGCATATAGCCAGAGGACCTAGCCAACAATTAAAAATCACATATTTTCCATGGTAACTGTGAATTCCAAGATTGCTCTGAAATCAGGCAGAGTTTTTGAGAGCTCCCTCATGTTGTGGGGGAGGAACCACTCATTATGTGCCTTTCCCCCCTTTTGTTGAAGATATAAAGTGTGGTTACCCAAAGGAAGGCAAGCAGGAAGGAAGGAAGGAAGGAAGGAAGGAAGGAAGGAAGGAAGGAAGGAAGGAAGGAAGGAAGGAAGGAAGGAAGGAAGGAAGGAAGGAAGGAAGGAAGGAAGGAAGGAAATTAGATGGGGAGGGGGGAGGCAGATGGAGGTGGTAAGAAAGCAACTTTAACTTTAAATGCATTCTCCGAGCCTCTGGCTGCCTTGGCTTCGACAAGTGATTGAAAATGACAAATGTCTTCTCCAAGCTGGCCGATGAGGTAGTGGGGGCTTAAAGAGTCATAGAGTATGTGTGAAAAAGCTACATGTGACTTCCAAGTCACAGTTTGCCACCCCTGGTTTAGAGTGTTGGACTAGGATCTTGGTGATTCAGGTTCAAATTCCCACAGCTGATTCTGAGCATTAATAAGAACCTAATGATTATGTATGAATAATTAAGATAAGGTAGGGTAGTCTCCTGTGCAAGCACCAGTCATTTTCGACTCGGGGGTGACGTTGCTTTCACGTTTTCACAGCAGACTTTTTACAGGGTGGTTTGCCATTGCCTTCCCCAGTCATCCACACTTTCCCCCCAGCAAGTACTCATGGGTACTCATTTTACTGACCTCAGGAGGATGGAAAGCTGAGTCAACCTGGAGCCGGCTACCTGAACCAGCTTCCGCTGGGATCAAACTCAGGTCGTGAGCAAAGGGCTCTGACTGCAGTACTGCAGCTTTACCACTCTGTGCCACAGGGCTCTTCCTGTATGAATAATTAGGCCACATATTAGGCACATTATGCATATTAGGCATATTAAGCCACAACCCCTAATGTCACCATTGTTTCACAGAGGGCTTTTGGGGTAGAAAAAGCCCAGGAGGAACTCATTTGCATATTAGGCCATACCCCCTTGATACCAAGCCAGCTGGAACTGCATTCCTGTGTGTTCCTGCTCCCAAAAAAGCCCTGAATAAAACAACCACATGGATGAGGGCAATGTGGGTTTTCCACAGCAAACTGTCACCTACCTAGGCAACCAGATGCTGATTGCCAGGATACCAGAGGGTAGCAGTGTTGGTCTAGCAGCTAGATTCAAGTCCACTAGCACCTTTAGGACCAACAGGATTTCCAGGATATAAGCTTTCAAGAGTCACTGCTTTCTTCATCAGACCTAGTTTAGAATCTAACTATTTGAAGTCCAATTGTTTATTATTATTATTATTATTATTATTATTATTATTATTATTATTATTATTATTTGAAGAAGAAGAATGGACTCCCTTCTATAATAGCAACAAGCATTAACCATTGTTTAACATAACACAGTGAAAACACAATCAAAGTTTAAAAGAAAATGAGTCTCTATCCCTTCTGACATTACCAAGAGAAATACAGGTCAATTTGCAACCTAATTTGACACTATCTCCAGGTCTTCCATACAGATAAAGGAGTTTCCACTCAGGTGACAGGACCATGTGGTAATGTGTCAATCTATAATATTTCTCATTATCATCCAGAGGCCCTAGTATCCTTTTGAGAAGTTGGAAGATCCAATTATGTTGCCATCTGGTGTTTTGATTTTTTAGTTGTAAATCTGAGGTTTCCTTTCACTGCAGCTGCATGCACTTAAGAGAACACAGATTTTTTTTCCTGTTCTTTTACTGTTGCTTGCAATAAGCTACTTAAAACATCTGCTGCTTCCAGCTGCTAAAGAAGGGGTTGTTTTACCCCAGACTCTCAACATCAGTGTTCCCACTGGTCATAGGAATCATCTTGAAACTGACAGGGGGAAATGCTAGAGTGGCTTCAAGTTTTGCCTGAGCATGAATCTGATGGTTCTGGTTAGGCAAAATTCCCAAGGCATTCAAGGAGAGGCCAGAGTTTGGGGATAAAATTAGTGAGACTTTTTAAAAGCATTTCCATACAGCTGTGGCTTCTGACAAAAAATTGTCTAAAGCAAAATTCAGGAAGGGGTACCTGTTTGGATAACAGATTTTTAAGGGACATTGAAAGTATTTTAGGAAGAGTAGCTTGGATTCCTAAGGATTCTTACTGATCATATTCACCATTGAAATCGATTGTATAGAGTTGAATGTTATAGACTTGTGTATGTTCATTGCCAATGCTACTCTTCACATTTGTAAGTGATGTGGAACCTAATATACCAATGACCATTTTGTTCTCCAATTTTGTCACAATCATACTTTAATGGCTCAGAAACAATTTTTATTTATCTTTATTTTATTTTTCAGATTTATTTTCTGCCTTCCCAAATAGCAGGCTCAGGACATTTTTTTAAAAAAAAACCCTGCGTGCTATGATGAGCTTTAGCTGTCCAGTTCCATACATATCTCCTGTATTACAGGGACACATGTTTTTCTCCAGGCCTTTCAGCAATCCTGAGTCATTGGCTCTAAAGAGGGTGGAGCAAATAAGGGCTCATGTCAGCTGTTAATCAATAAAACCTAGTTTGAATCAAGTTATAAGACTGGTATCTTTATATACATGGGTAGGGAAGACATAGCATGAAGAAGAGAAGCATTCTTGGTGATTGTGCTATGAAGTGTATCAAAACATGTTGAGGCAAGATATATTTAGTCAGAAAAATGTCTGGGGATAAGCCAGGAGCTGTTTCTGTAGTCTGTGTTGTACGTTTGACTTTTTACTCTATGATAGGCTGGTGCAATAAGCTAGGGGAGACATTATACTATTTTAATTTTAAAAATATGTTGAACTGATCATTGTCTCCAGGAGCAATATATTGTAACTATTAAAAACTCTGACAAATTGTGTCAGATCAGCATGCATCAACATCAATTTACCAGCCTCCATGAGGAATGTGTCCATTTCACAAGCACAATGCTACTCAAACCACTACTGTGCACCAAACTTCAAGGCAATCAACTGAGGTAATTCACTTAACAGCAAGTGGAACAGGGTTTGTTGTGGAGATCAAATCATCACTGGCCAGAATTCAACTTGTTGACACCAAAAGCTCCCAGCTAAGACCACTCCAGTGTGTCAGATATCTAGCGTTAATCTTGACAATGATACTTCTCTCACAGAGGCTTGGATAGTAGATCATTCCTTGCTCACAGCCAGTCAGCTAATCTGAAACAGCTGCTCACCAGCAACAATAAGCCAAGTTACTGTGACAGAAGCCCAAGCATCAGTCCCTGCAACAAGCCCTGATGCTAGCCCTGTCCCTGTATCTACTCCAGTAGCATTTATGTCAGACTTAACATCAGGGACTTACTCAATTGCTCCTCCAATGCAATACACCAACAATGCCCCCTGCTGCCTGCATATGAGGAATGGATGAGTCTCTGTAGAAAAGGATAAATGGACACAGATTTGATGTACAAATGGTGATATTTAATGTTAACCATACAGGCCTTTTTTATACCTATTTATACCTAAATGGCAAAGCCATTTGCAAAACCACATGGCATGTGAGTGAAAGCCTAGTGGTGACTTCACCAACCCAGAAGTAGGTGAAGTCACTACTCGCCTTCACTTGTATGCTGTACAGTTTGCCCAAAGGACATTTAATATTAAATAACTTTTGTGCAGACCAAACAGGCCATGACCTGGATCATTAAACATGGAGGTTTGTGGTCTGTGGCTCATAAACTCCACAGACCTCAAATCTCCTTGGTCCATTTTTTATGGATCATGTCCATCCCTAGATTTGACCTCCCCCCCTTTTCTTGCCTTTCAATTTCTTCTTCACAATCCTCCTCACTTGAGAGAAGTTACCCCTTCTAAGGTTTAATGCGGTTATGTTGGTATTTTTTGTCAGCTCCCTATTTACATAAATGCTAAGCTTAATAATGTTATGGTCACTATTCCCAACTGGTGCTATTATGTTTACATCTCTCATCAAGTCTTGAGCATTAATTAGGACCAAGTTCAGGATCCCCCCCCACCCCCCCATAGGTTCTATGACCATCTGTTGCATGGCACAGTCATTGAGAGTATCTAGAACCCCAATCTCTTTCTCCTGATTTTAAGACATATTGACCCTCTTAATGTGTAGGTAGTTAAAATTACCTATTATGACACAGTTATTTCATCTAGCTGCTTTCCTTAATTCTTTTGCTGTTTTTAAAGGATCTTCTAACATTTGATCTGGTGGGTGATAACAAACTCCCAAAGTTAAGCTTCCTTATGGGCACACTATTTCCACCCACATTATTTTAGTAAGCGAATATATTTCTCTTAGATTCTCTGACATACAGAGCCACTCCATCTCTGACCCTTTCCTTCCTTTCCTTAAAATTTAATTTAAATTCAGGAATCCCCATATCCCATTGATTATCCTCATCCCACCAAGTTTCTGAAATGATCAAAATTCCTCTTTTACTTTGGACACTTCTAACATTTGTATTTAAATATCTATAATTTCCCAGACATGTTAGGCCTGCAACCTTCCTCCTGTGACCTCTAGAGCTTGTTAGGCAGTCGATATTGTTCGTCACCCTCCCAGTGGCATCCCCAAGTTCACTGCATGAACATGCATCCACTTTGTACTAATGATTTCCCACAGGGGACCCCTTTTAACAGTGCTACAGGGGGACACTCTTGCTGAAACAGGCTGTTCCTATTACCTATGATTTTGTGAGAACCAGATTTAATTTTAAGCTATAAATTTTTCCCTCAATTACCAGGTATTCTAGAGGTAGTGAAGCTTTGGATACAGAGCTGTGAAGTAATTTTTGTGATGTACATATAGAATATGGAGGTCACTGAGGCAGGAATTGTATATTAACTATAAAGAAGATTTATTTATTTACAGGTTGGTTTCAAGGAATGGATCTGCAACACAGGTCTCAATGTATACAATGGAGAAACCTGGCTTGGACACAATAATTTATAAAGTAGGTTCAATTTTTTTTTCAAGCATAAAACAGACTTTTACCAATTAGTCACTAGATTGGACAACACCAACCTCCCTTTCCCCAAAAGTCATTCTGAAAGGGTCAGACTGCCCATTATAGGACACAGGAGTAACAATTAGATATTTTGTTCTTTCTGAGAGGTAGAGTGCCACACTACCAGTTACCCCTCACTCTGTCTACTCATTTCCTGAGCTAGACCTGGTCCCTCCCTAAACTCAACTGAACTCCTGCTGTGTTTCTCTCCAGCATTCCATCCACCTTCTCAAAGGTGATTGCATGCTGGAGCAGCACTTCCATAGGCTTAAATGAGTGGCTATTTTCCCCTTCAGGAGTGGGACAAATTTCTGTCAGTCATACTTGCCTTCCTCCTTTCATTGTTTTTTATGACCCAAAATAGTTTTAGGAATTTGTTTTCTTGGAATTTGCTTGTTGGAATGCAGGGGTCATTTGGAGTAGTATTTTTTTTTTTCAAAGTACACAGTTTCCCAAAGTATACGTAAGAATGCTGTTGCAAATTCTTGCCAGTCCCTTTCTATAGAGACATATATTAGTGTGTACTTTGGGTTGATAAAGTAGACATTCTAAAAAATGGGTTTTATGGGGAGTCGCAAGTCATGAATCTCAAGCTGAGACTTGCATCAACTTGAATCTTGTGTCATGGGCCTATTACGCACAAACATCTTACTGCAGATTTTCAGCACAGTTAGTCTTTAATCTTGACTTTGGATTCTGTGCTCCCTTATGCACCATTCTTTTTCTCTGGTGTACTCATTCTGCAGCTACAATTTTAAGAAACACACTTTTCTAAATTGGGGTGGAATGTCACTTGTGACATGCTGGGTGGTGGCATCAAAAGTTTTTTTTAAAAAATTATGCAATTGCCCCATTGCAGCTGCATAGAAGCATCTAATAAGTGCCTTCTATTTTATCCTCGCAGTTCAGGTTTTGTGCATACATATTATTTATTTATTTATTTATTTATTTATTTATTTATTTATTTATTTATTTTATTTATATTATGATTTATACCCCGCCCTTCTCACCTGAGTGTCTCAGGGCGGCTTACAACATAATAATTAAAACAACTTCAGTTTAAACATTTAAAAATACAATTAAACCATAAATTAATAAAAACAAGATAGAATAAAACCGGCGGCCTATAGATACATTTTGTTCCATCCAAGATATTTTACATTGTCAGTTAATGTCATAGGCCTGCCGGAAGAGGACTGTCTTACAGGCCCTGCGGAATTGCCCTAGATCCCGCAGGGCCCGCACCTCCTCCGGCAGCTGGTTCCACCAATAAGGTGCTGTTATTGAGTAGGCCCGATCCCTGGTGGATTTTAGCCGGGCCTCCTTTGGCCCGGGGACTACCAACAGGTTTTGTGAACCTGAGCGTAGTACTCTCTGGGGAACGTGTGGGGAGAGACGGTCCCTAAGGTAGGCAGGTCCTAGGCCATATAGGGCTTTAAAGGTAATAACCAACACCTTGTACCGGACTCGGAATATTACCGGCAGCCAGTGCAGACCCTGGAGCCCCGGCCGAATGTGCTCCCATCTTGGGAGCCCTAATAACAGCAGGGCAGCAGCGTTCTGCACTAACTGCAGTTTCCGGGTCCGGCACAAGGGTAGCCCCATGTAGAGGGCATTACAGTAGTCCAGCCTCGAGGTGACCATAGCATGAATCACTGTTGCCAGGTCGTCACGTTCCAGGAAGGGGGCCAACTGCCTCGCCCGCCTAAGATGAAAAAAAGCGGACTTGGCAGTGGCTGCTATCTGAGCACTAGTTCATTGAATGATAGTGAACAGAAAGGAATGCAGGCAAAGGGGGACGACCCACTGTTGAAACTGACAAGATTTTTTCTGAAACTGACAAGCAGGTGCAAAGCCTTGTTTTCTCTATTGCCAACCTGTGAGAAAATGACCCCTCTGTCACAAACATGGTTGCCAGGGCGCCTGGAGAAGTAAGCTTGCATCCGCCTGGCCAGTGAATGCGAGCAAAGCTATCCAGGGACTGTGTAAGACTCCCGTGTACCTATTACTAATTATACAAGTGCTTGAGACGGGCACAGAGTGTCTGCAGCCGCACACAAACATTTCCCCGCTACCACGTGGGAGCCGCCATGGCGAGGAGGAGGCTACGCCGCAACGGAGCTGTCCAGGCGGACGGTTGAAGCGCTAAGCATGGAAACCACTGTGTTTCGCTTACACCACATGTAGCCATCTTCCTGCCTGGTCGGGTTTCATTCCTTCTAAGTGGGAACCTCACGTACACACCTTGAGTCATTCCTAGCCCGCAAGCAACCTATCTAGTTTATGAATGGATTAATGGGTCCACAATCAATCCTGATTGCCAAGTAATATCCTGAACAACAGGCTTCGCCCAGGAGATGATGAGAAAGAGGAAGGATCTCTCCTGATACATTCAAGCCCTTTTGTCTACACCGGAATACCTAGGCTCATATCTGATTCTCTATTGTCACATTCCCAGTTAATCCCATCTCATCCCAATCACCTAACTATCTACATACTGATATCATTGGAGCCGCCCCAGGCCCTGTCGCAACTTGGAAGTTTCCAGGATGCCCAGGATGAAGGTGATGTTCATTGGTTGAAGCATACACCCAATCAGGTGTCGCCATGGACTCGCCATTGGTCCAGCCGATGTCCAGCCTTCTTGGTCATCAGCAGAACCTCCCATTACCACTCCCAGTCACCTCCCATCCCCTCAGGACTAAGGTGACTCTATATAACCTGTGGACTAGCTACCCACAGGTGTGCCTTCTACTCAGTAACCCCCATTCCCGCTGTGTAGTTACACCCCCGATTCCTGATCAGTTTCGGGACCTTTCCCCCATTTCCTCATTCGTCGCCATCGGAGCCTTCCCTTGGAGTCTGCGAGAGGTAGTATTGCCCTGTATGTCCATCCTTTATGTTCCCCTATCGATCTCTCTATATTTCTTAGACCTGTGTGAATGTGTGATTGATTTTGTATCTTGAATGAAAGAACTATTGTTTCAAATAAACCACAATTGATTTTATTAAATTAGAGTCCTTTATTGAGCATTGACTCTCTGATCGGTTGAGCCTCGTATACACAGATAACAAAGATTCCTTTTTGGGGCTGTCTCTCAATCTAATTCCCCAATCTCATTTTGAGAGCAGTTTCCCTAACAGACCACTTGGAGATACTCAGCTGTGTTATTGGCCATTGTAAAAAAAGGGAAAAGTCTTATGATCTCATAATATGGGGAAACACGTTGAGCATACAGAATGAACATAGAACCCACTGACACTGGCATCGCAAGCTGTGATTTTTGGCAATGTGTGTGTCTATGTGCACCTGTGTGAAGTTGACTGCAACTCTACCATCCTTTGCACAAGGCTGCACTTTGTATGGAGGAGAAGTCCTCTGGCAGAAGCTCTGGAGAGTTTTTTTTAGTCTTGTGCCACAACTTTTGAAAAAATTGTGGGGTATTTTTGCCAATGCCCTAGTGCAGCTGCATAGTAATGTTAATTTCCAATCCTTCCTTGTAAATTTGTGTGGTTTTCTCTTTGTGATTATCTAATTTGATCCTGCACACTGGTTGTGATCCTGGCAGTTTTTTAAAGTGTGTCTTGTGCGGATTCCACTCTTCCTCAAATTGGATTGCTCCCAAGCGATCCATAAGTCCGTTGCCATTTTAATGTTATGTTTCCAGAGCTTGCCAAATGACTCCCACACACACACACAAAAATTGTTCACTAAAGCATAAAAGAGAAAAATGTTTTCAGAGCTTTAGGTTTCCCATCCCAGTGTTTGTCTCTCTTTACATCCCATGTCAATTTCATTCCACACTGATGACCCCCCCCCTTTATTTTGTTTGCATGCACTGAAATGTTCTCTTTTTTTGCACTGGAGATGCTACCATTTGCCTCTTCTCCAATCCTCCTTTCAAGCCAACGCCAGCAGCCAGGGCTTTTTTTGTAGAAATAGCTCAGCAGGAACTCATTTGCAAATTAGGCCACAACCCCTGACATCACCATTGTTTCACACAGGGCTTTTTTGTAAAAAAAAAGTCCAGCAGGAACTTATTTGCATATTAGGCCACACACCTAATGCCAAACCAGCTGGAACTGCATTCCTGTGCGTGCCTGCTCAAAAAAACCACTGCCAGCAGAGAACTAAAGCTCGTGCAGCTCCCTTTAAACTTTACCTCGTTGTTTTATTATTTTTTATTCAGTGATCCAAGACCAGTGACAGTCCCGTATCACTAGACTCATTCTTGTAAATCAATGAAGCAGAGAGGATGGCAGAAGGTGCAGAGTGGGTGGAATGGCTTTGATGTGGGCAGGGAATGACCTTCAAGGGGTAGCGAAAGAGTTGGGGGAATTTGAGGAACTCTGTATGCCTTTGAATTACCTTCAGCTTGGAAGCAAAACAAAGGGAAAATTGGCACAAAAGTACTCTCAGAAACCCTGGAGAAACAGTGAACTGAGTCTGAAGGGAGGAAAATCAATGCAGAACAGTGAAAGTGAGGGGAAACACCTGTCTATAATGGGCCAAAGTCTGTCAAATAAATGTACAACCTGTGGTAACATTTGCAATTCCTATACCTTGAAAAAACAACTTGGTATCAGGCCTGGTGCTAGGGGTGCCTGCACCCGTAGGCCGTACTGTGATCCTCTGCCCCCCACCCCCTTTATCTTAGCACACACTAAGTGCACTCACCGGTGATGTAACAATGACGTCACTGTCACCCCCCTCCTGACTTTGCCTAGGACTCCCGAGTTTCAGGAGACTCTGGCAAAGTCTGAAATGGCAGCAGGCTCCGCCCCCCCTCTAGTGAGAAAGGGCCCCCAGTGCCATTTGCAGGGAGGGCTCCTTTCGAGGAACCCTCTAAGCAAACTCCACCCCCCCAATCTTCTTACACCTCTTTCCTCCGCCCCAGTCTCGGGCAGCGGAAGGAGCCGGCACGAAGCCTCCTCTTCACTCTCAGGCTGCCTTTCCTGCAGGGGAGCCAGTCCAAGAGTGAAGCCAAACCACCTCTTTCCTCTGCCCAAATGTCGGGCGGGGGTAGGAGCTAGCGCAGTTAGACCTCCTCTTTGCTCTTGGGCAGCCTTTCCTGCTGGAGAGCCAGTCCGAGAGTGAAGCCGAGTTTCTTTCCTCCACCTGAATCTTGGGTGGGGGAAAGAGCTGGCTCAGGGGCTCGTCCTTGCTTCGGGCTGTCTTCCCTGCAGGAGAGGCAGCCCGGAAGAGAGGCCAAACTACCTCTTTCCTCTGCCCGAGTTTTGGGTGGGGGAAAGAGGCAGAGCTCTGCCAGCTGGCGTGTGGGGAGGGGGTGCCTAGTGGCACCTGAGGCAGCCGCCGACATGGCCTACTCCCATGCGCCAGGCCTGCTTGGTATTTTAACAAATTGGAGAAGAATCACAGGACTTCAGATGCAAAATGATTATGTAGCTATGCAGTAACAAGCTGTTATATATTCACAGTTTAGGGAGGAAAGTTGCTGAGTATGTTTTTCATGTATTAAAACACATAATTAAAATCTTTATTCATATTGTTTATTGCCTTATGAAGGATTTGCTCTGGATTTTCCTTTGGAGAAGGGATCATAGTTTCTTGTTTCTGAGCAGGTCTTGTCAATTCAAGACCTCTTGATGTCCTTCACGTTCACTTAAAATCAGTGCAGACAGACTAGATAATTATAATTGTTTCTATTATATGTTCATTTATTTGAAGTTCTGCTAAAGGTAGCACAATATAGTATCTTTCTCACTGAAATTAACATAAATGCACAAAATTAATATCTTACATATATTCTTCAATAAAACTAATTCAAGTATAAAGAAATGGATAGCTCCTGAATTGATTTTTACCTTTTTCATTTCTTATTCTTGCAATTACCTCCCATATTGCTGTAAATGAATATCTGTGAAAACTAGGATTATTTAAACATGAACATCATTTCCAGGCAAATTTAACTACCTCACTGACATGCAAGACAAATTACTGACTGGATGGCCTCTATGTTTTTTGTCAAAATTCATCTTGAGCATCATGTCCAACATTTTTACAGCTGCCCAGTAGGCACTTGTACTACAGATCCCATGACTTGGTAATAAGTAAAATGTGTATTGTGGCTTGCAGCCGTGTTTGGGCTTGTACAATTGAGGAAACTAAACCTTCTCAAGAAATGTATAGCCTCAAAATTCATGGCCAAGTCATCAGACACCTAATTACTCACCGTTTATCCCTTTTTTGCAACTATATAGCTGGACACATCCTTTAAATAAGTCTACAAGAAAGGATACATTGCCTGTTTGTATGAACAGTCAGTGGTATTTGATACTGTATCTATCAATGAAGTGATCATAAGACTGATAATAAAGTTAGCTTGATTCATGGACATATACTAAAGGCAAACATAGACACATAAGTAGTAAACCCCTACTCAAAAATCTCCAAGGGATTTTTTTTTTTAAATTGCATAAATTTTAAACAATGGATGTGACAATGGTGGGAAGCACCAGCAGTAATCATTCAGGCACACCTGAGCAATATATAAAAAAATCAGCTCCCTGATCATGCTTTGCAAGACAGATGTGAATCAAACCAGGGAGTCATCAGGCATCCCTGGTGAAAAATTAAGGGGAACTATTTGTTATGCAGATGAAATATGATGCAGATACAATCATACAATAGATGCCTAAGATGAGTTTTTCACTAGCATTAACTATGTGAATCCTAGGATTGGGTGCTATTCATGATCATTACATTGGTTCACATTCAGGTAAGTTACAAAATTAGTACTCTCAACCCAGAGATGAAAGTGCACATGATCTTTCACTAATTTCAAGACAATTTGAATCTCTTTGTAGAAGCATTTTGATGCTGTGGTTCCAAATATATTAGCCTAGTAGTCCCCTTGGTGTTTAATGGGCCTGCATTACAGAAAAGAGTTGTTAGACAAGTAGCTTGATTTTGCTACCGTGAGTTTCACTGAGTGATTGCTCCTGTTACTGGGCAATGGGCATTGAATGTTCTCCCATTTTGATTGTGGAGTAGGAAGTAGTGATTCAAGGGCAAGAAAGAATTCTTGGCAAATATTCATCAATTTGAAGCAATTTGCTGTTATTGTTTCTGCTTCATTATATTAGCAAATTATGCCAGTTATACCACCCATTGGTTTTCGAAAGAGCTTATGCAAAATAATGGATACCAGAATAAAGGTAATTTCTACGTTTTTATGGGTAAAAATAATTGAGAAAAAGAGGGAGTAAAAGAAGCAGTCACAAACTCCCCAGTCAAGAAAGGTAATGAGAACCGCCTTATATGTGAATGAATGCAATCTTTATCTTGGCAGTATGGCTTTAAAATGCTTTCTGAAAGTCCCATACTATAGAAAATCTATAAAAATATTGCATAAATAATGGTGGTGGGAAGTGCCATCAAGTCACAGCCAACTTACAGCAACCTCAAAGAGTTTTCAAGGCAAGAGACATCTGACCCTCATATTCCTCGGTGGTCTCCCATCCAAATATTAATTAAGGCTGACCAAGATCTGAGGAGATGTAAATAAAAGAGTAGATAGGAAAAGAGTAGCATGGTCATAAAAGCATCCAGAGTAGCCAAAAATGGACTGTAAAACCTTAAAATGATCCAGACAAAATAAAATACCTTAAATGCACTAGAATTAAATGACCTTCACTTAATTCCTCATGAGCAGGACCTACTGTCCAATAGGCTTTGAAAGTTGGTTTAGGATAGCACTGGAAGTAGGCTTATCTCTATGGGGAAAACATTCTGAAGCCACAAGTGAAAAATTCCTGCCGTTGTTCTGGTCAATCTAACTATCAGTGACATGAAAGTAGATGATGTGAAAGACCTCAGCCTGAGCCCCAAGAGAGCTGTTGCCAGTCAGAGTTAGCAACACTGACTTTGATAGACCAATGACTTGCCGAAAGGTTCCTAACTCTCTTTCTCCTCATGTTGCTTGAGACTTGTCATTGTAAGCCAGAGTAAAATGGCAAAGGTTTTGCTGTCTTCTCAGTAGCATTTTTAAAATGTGCATGCCATGTTTATTTTCCTGAGTAAGATTTGAAGTGATTATATTATTATATCGTCATCATCAATTAATAATATAATTGCATTATATTCTGGGTTATCACTTGGGATTGTTTTTTTCAAATCATTTTTACAAAGCAAAACTATTTTAACTGTTTTAATTGTTTTAAATTTATTTGATTGTTTTAACATGTTGGAAGCCACCCTGAGCCCACTATGGGAAAGGGCAGTCTATAAATCTACATACATGCATACATACATAAATAAATCCTCCATTTGATAACTTGGTTCTAAAATGATCCTAAGCAGCATTATTAGTCATTTGTTACTTTGAAAACTTTTGAGTTGTATTGTTTTTTATCCACATTAAAACTTCGGAAATCCATTTGGTTTTATTTGACACAGTGTCATGAATTAGCATGGATTTGATCTTTTCCCTGCTTTCCTGAGATCCCTAGGAGAAGGATCTGCTTTTCACAAATGGAACTTAGAGATCAGGAAAGCAGTACCATGTTCCCTGCCATGCTTTGCTTCTTTCAACACTTTCTCTAAGCCTAGCTGATTTTTTTGTACTGGATCTTGGCCAGGAAAATATATATTTAAGACCACAGAAAACAATGAGGTAAGAGAAGGGTTCACTTCCATAGCCCAAACACACCATATTGAACCCAAGGGCAAGGGCAAAAATGAAAGTAAGGAGGAAGAATAACACCACAGACCAGATTGGAGAAAAATAGGCCATGGTTTTATTGAATGGAACTGCAGGAGTGCTTGTGCAGCATGGGGATGCATCCAGCACTGGCCAAACCACCTGCCAGTTGATATAACTGTATCCCTCCCCCCAGCCTATCTGATGAGGGCGAACCACTGAATGGCAAAGTCTTTCATGCTTATTTTAACAGAGGCCATCTCATATTGGAGCCTTATATTTGCTGAGTTTCTCTCTCTATCCCCCTTCAGATCTCCTCCAGCTGCCTGAGAAAATGAACTCAAACAGCAAGGCACAAGAATAAAAGTCAGATCAGAAAGTTTCTAACTGTAGATTCCTTACAAGTTAGAAATACCTGGGGAGGGGGGTGCTATTCAAAGCATTTACAATGGACAGGGCTTTTTCTTTTAGCAGGAATGCACAGGGATGCAGTTTCGGCTGGCTTGGCATCAGGGATGTAGCCTAATACGCAAATGAATTCCTTTTTTGTAGAAAAAGCCCTGCATGATACTATGGTGCTGTCAGGGGTGTGGCCTAATATGCAAATGAGCCCTGGCAATGGTTACTATGGAATGTTGTTTGTTCAGGTCAGGTCTTGATTAGTAAATTCCAAACTGCACATGTAGAACAGAGACCCTGGATTCTGGCCTACATTTGCGAATCCAATCCCTGCATGCATGACATCAATCAGAAACAAGATCAGGCTTTGAGTCGCTGTCATTCATCAGCTGCCATGCCACACAAACAACAGTGGTTGTCATTTCCTAAGCAGCCACTCTGTCCCATTGACTGGCTGCAGCATGTTGATTCCAGATTGCTGGGCTTTGCTGGCTAGCACATTAGAATCCCGAGTGATTATTCACTGTGACAGACTGACAGCAACAGGGCCTGATGGATGGGAGCACAATCATTCTAGCTGATAACAGGAGAGATAATGCATTTCACCCCTGTATACTCCAGGGAAGTATGGGATATTGGATCATCTTTTGTGGGGTTTCTAAATATTGTCACACTCTAGCATAATCCCCTCTCCCCCCCATGCCATTTGTGTTGTCAAAAGCTTTGCTTGGGGCATGAAGTGCATGAGTGAATCATGGGTAGTTTGACGCCCCCCCAATTCCAATTATATCACACAACTGTAAACTTATTTAGCATGCGTGAGATCAACACGTGCTCAACTGAGGAAAAAAAAACATAATTAATTCCTATAGAGATGCAACAAACAAATGCTTGGGGTTTTTTTGCAGACATGGGGAAAGTTTGTGATATACACTTACTCTCCTTTGTCAGTATTCTTCCCACTGTGTTTCTTACGAATGGGGCTGGGGGGGCTGGGAAGCCCATTAAAAACAGATGTATGTATGGAAAGCCTGTATATTGCAAAGGCTGTTGGAAAAGGTGAGGGTTGGTGGTTTGGCCAGCATATTTCTGTGTCCTCTATGCACCAAGACTCAGCACATCAGCTATAGGATCCCTTCCCAGTGGGGTGAGCCACCACATGTCTACTTCAGGGTTTGAAATAATTGGGAAGGGGGTGTTATTCAAAGCATTTGCAATGGTTACATTGTTCAAGTCAGCTCTTGATTAATCGATTCCAAACTGCACATGTAGAACAGAGGCCCTGGATTCCAGCCTGTATTTGAGAATCTAATCCCTGCATGCCTGGCATCCATCAAGCAGTGTCCCCAAATGCAGCAGTTTAATATTTAGTGTAGCAGTGCAGCAGCAACTAGCATTACAGTCTCCTAACAATTAAGGTTATCTCTTTTATTTTCCAACAAAGTTTGAGTCCAGGGGCACCTTTAAGACCAACAAAGTTGAGCCTGGAGAGGTTTTTTCAGTAGTGACCAATGTTCCCTCTAAGCTGCAGAGTCTTGTGAGTAAAAATTTCTACTTTGTGAGCTACTGGCATTAAAGTTGTGAGCTACTGCAAAAATTAGTGTGCTCTGGGGTCATCCTTCCTGAACTAAGACAAAAATGTATGAGCTGGAAGCTAAAAATCTGTGAGCTATCTTGCATTAACTTGGCTTAGAGGGAACACTGGTAGTGACATCTAGCTTGTAGAATGTTCTTCCCCTGGAGGCCTGCCTGGCATCTCCCCTACTGTCTTTTAGTTGCCAGGCAAAAACATTTCTGTTTACTCAGGCTTTTAATTAGACTATAGTTCTTCTAATGCTGTTTTAATAGTGTGCTTTTAGCATGTACTGGTCCTTCATGTTAAGCTGTTTCATTATGTGCATCATATGCTCTGGTTAGGTTTTTGTTAATAGCTTTTTAATGCATTGTTTTTATATCTTATTTTGTAAGCCATCACAGGCAGGTTCCCCTACAGAAGTGGCATGATTTTTTTTTTCAAAATAAATAAACAGATGTGTCTGACACCCCAACAGCTCTGAAAAAACTCATGTACCTTAAAACCTCCACTCTGAAGCTGAAATGCCAAGCATCACCATGGACCTTGAAATAATAATTAAAAAATGTCCCTGGATCTCTCTCTCCTGCCAGCAGATCAATCCAAAACAAAAGCATAACATTTGATGTGCTAGAGGGACCACAACCCCCAGAATGTCATCCCCCTACTCCCCACATTAGTGGCCTGCCTGTGATCCCCCAACCTGTTTTTTTTAAGCGCACGCTCCAGCCCGACACTTGCATTGAGCTTCATCCGTACCCCATCATTCCCCCTCTCTTCTCTCTGACATTTTGTTTTGGAAGTGCTGGAATCCAAGGAAGCAAAGAAGAAATTACTCATTATGTAATATGGATCAGCAGCAACTGGGACATGAATGCACTGCCGCTTTGTTGACTGCTGCTGTAGAAAACTTCCGTTTAATTTGCTTTGTCAGCTAAGGAAATCACTGTCCAGTCTTACTGACTTTCTCTCCAATTTACAATCTATTATTTGTTGTGATCAGGGTTTTGGCCATTTGGGCCTTTATTTTATTTGCAACTATTTTGGCTTTAGCACAAAGCAGAAATACAGGCTCCAGCGGCATTAGCAAGGCTTTTTTTTTTTTTTTTAGCAGGAATGCAGATCCAGCTGGCTTGGTGCAAATGAGTTGCTGCAGGTCTGTGAAAAACAATGGTGACATTAGGGGGTGTGGCCTAATATACAAATATGTTCCTGCTGGGATTTTCTACAAAAAAAGTGGGCTTCCTCCCCACCCATATGTAAAAATCACAGAGGGAACACTACTGACAAAGGAGAGTGAGAGTATATCACAAACATTCCCCATGTCTGCATTAGGGCTGCCATATTCTAATGAAAGACATATTCAGATACATCACAGCTTGCTGTATATGCAGGACCATTTCTCCCAGTATGAACCCATGCTGTAGCCATTTGTTTTGCTTTCGTTTTCAGAGCAAGTAACCAGACCAGTGTGACAGAGGGAAGGTTGTCAATCCCCAGGCGGGTGCAGGGGATTCCCCAGTTTGGAGGCCCTTCCCCGTTTTAGAAAGCTTTAGAAAACTCCCTTTGGAGTTCAATTGTACTTGTTCCAACCTTGCTCATCCACCCCCAATGTCTCCTGGCCCCACCCCCAAGGTCTCCTGACTCCACCCCCAAAGTCCCCAGATATTTTTTGAATTGGACTTGGCAACCCTAGAACCCAGGGAGGGCAGGGTTTGTGCAAGGGAGTGACCTCAGCGGGATAGAGTGCCACAATGCCTACCCTCCAAAGCTGCCATTTTTTTCTAGTGCACCCTGAGTAGCACTTTCTGAGAGTGGACTATATACCTCTGTCACTGCATAAAGAGCATTCAGCAGAAAAGGCAGGGAGAGATTCTTCCTTCCACTCAGTGCCAGATTAAACCCTGTGGAGGCCCCTAGACAGTCAAAATCTTGGGGACCCCCTTGCAAATTATCTCTGAGTCAGAGGCCTGCCCCACCACCCATTGCCCCCACTGCAGCTTGCAGGCACCTTCTCAAAAGCCCCTTTGGCAAAGCTGTGGGGGAGAAGCAGAGAGAGGCAAACTTGGTAGTGATGCTAGCAGCAACCTCACCAGGCAAATCGGGCAAAGAGCGGTTCCGTTGCTAGCTGTGCGTGTAGGCTCTGTGGGCTGCAAGCAGGGGGAAAGCTGGGTGGGGAGCCAGCCTGGGCCCCCAAAGGTGTAGGGGCCCATAGGCCAGTGCCTACTTGGTCCAATTGTTCCACCAAGCTTGGTCCAATTGTTCCACCCAGCTTGCTTCCACCAAGCTGTAGCACCAATGCAGCAGCAAGCTAATGGAGTTAAGGAAAGAGGATGATGTAGAGAAGGAGGGAGAGGAGTTTCTTTTGCCTTATCTAAGAGAGGAAAGAATTCAGACCTGTGATGCCCAGCTTCATAATTGAAGTATATCTTCTGAAACATGATGGGCTATTTGTCTGAGCTAGCATAACTGCTCTCTATAGTCTCAGGAAACTGAGACACAAGTGATGCTGGAAGATATAGAACTAGGAACCACTGAGCTGGTCATAGAGACACATTAGGGTATCACAGCTCACTCTGCAATTATTGATTCCAGACATCCTGAGATTGTTTTTGAAAAAGTAATATAACAGTGTACTGAATGTTAGCCAGTTGTTCAGTCTTGAGCGAAAATGTCTCTGGATATACAGCCAGTGATAAGTTTACTGTGATACTAAATGGGGGGACAAAAGCCATTATAGAGGAGAACAATTGCATGCAAACAATTTCATGATCTTACTACGGCATCATTTCCCCAGGTTGCTGCTACAGCATTTCAGGATGTTCAACATTATTTTACACTCTTTGACATCAATGTTTGGAGTTAGACTGTTTTCGGGAGTTATACGCATGGCAAAAGTGAATGTCACTTTTAAATGGTTTCTAGATGGTTCTGTAAAATCTCATTTGGAATGGGAGAGGCAAGTGTCCTCCCTTTATAGCAGAAATGTTGCTAGTATCCACAGACTATGTGCACCATACAGCAAATAGCTGGTAACAATCTCCTAGATCGTTCTGTTATCCAAGTTGTTATGTATGAACAGTGCCTTGTATCCAGTTCTGTGCAAATGAAGTAAATAAGATTTCTTCTTCAATCCAGACAGAAAAATACAAATGATAAAATAGCAGAAATGAACTGGGCAGCATTAAAGGAAGGGATCGTTTGAGAAAGGTTGTCTTTTTATAGCATAATATTGAGTCACAAAAAGGTCTTTAAAGAACCCAATTACTATTGTTAATAATACAGAAGGTGAGGGATATGTTGGCAACACTGCAAATTAAATTGCAGTCACCTGTGTCAATTTCATAACCATCACAAGAGCTCATGCAATTTCTTCTCCAGTTCTATCATAGCCTGTTTTGATGCAATCCATTCGTTTCCATGGGAACTCACCACAAGACAAGTTGATAGCATCATGTTATGTCCCAACAGTGACAGTATTAACTCGCATTTTTGTATTTCCAAAATCTGTGAACGATCTTTGGTCTGTTTAGAACAATGTAGCTAATTAATATGGATAGACACTAGCATGGAAGCCTTCATGGTGATTATCAAATGAGTTTGCTGTGTATCCTTTTTGTAAAAAAATAAATCTAATTTTGCACAAACTCCCCAAGTCTCTATGTATGCCCATGAAGCAAAATGTCCATCTTCCATGCTTCTCTGTGTTTACCATTAAGTAGGTTTCCTCTACTACAGATGCAACGCCCAGATGCATGCATCTTTGAGGATCTATCGATATATTACAAATGTAGGTTGGTTCTGTACAGATTTAACTGATATTACTTCCTTCAAATTATGCTGGGAATTATAGTTGGTGAGCATACTGAAACTCGGTAGAGTTTCCTAATTCCCTCCTTCACAAAAATACAGAGTGGGAACTCCTGCTTTAAGATAGAGGTGTGGATTTTCAGTGCTACATCCTCTTTTTTCATTTAATATTGGATAGCTTAGCATTGATACTACCTCATCACCTCTTCCTCATTCATGGTGTGACTAAGTGCAGGGCTCATTTTGCAGCAGGAGCTCCTTTGCATATTAGGCCAACCACCCCTGATGTAGCCAATCCTCCAAGAGCTTACAGGACTCTTATTACAGGGCCAACTGTAAGTTCTTGGAGGATTGTCTACATCAGGGGTGTGTGGCCTAATATGAAAAGGACCTACTGCTACAAAATGAACTCTGATAAGTTTATAACTACATGATATGCCCAACATGTGGCAGGTCAAGGGTACACAACTGGTTTTGTGCATTGGGAGAACTCACCTTAAAAAGTGCTCATTCATTGAGTGCTACAAGGGATCTCTGCAATGGAAGGAAGGAGCTTCCAGTTTTCTTTCATGAGTGGAAATAGCAGCTGAAGGTGTTTTTAACTTCATTTAGAGTTGTTTTAATATGGTATGTTTGAAAGGGTGGTTATTTTAATGGCTTTATAACGTAATTTTTTCATGTATGTTTTAAAGTGTTTGCTCAGTGGCCCTTGTAAGGGCAGAAAGATGGAATATAAATGTTATAGATGAGTTTTGTAAATAAATAATTGGGTAGAGAGGTGGCATTACAAATCTGTTAAATAAATAAATAGATAAAGACATAAATAAAGTAATTGCTAAGCTGGTTTTTCTAATTGCAGTATCCAAATAAATGGTAGACAATAGCCCTTTTTGTTCTCTGATTTTTCTTTTGTGTTTCTAGTTAACTGATTTTCTTAGATATGAATTTGAAGACATAATTTCATTATAATCCAAAGCAAATTTTATACACTTTTCTTAGCAACCTTTCCCAAAACTGTCAGCTGTAAGCTGATTGTGTGTTTTCTTTTTAACAATATATAATTATTGTTTTCCACTTTTTGAGGGAGAAAATTATGTTTTCACTGAGAAAAATAGGTGTTGATAAGCTTTTATCTGATCGCGGTTATATTGCTATTGGAAGAAAAATAACTGTTACATAATAAGGAAAATATTATACATTGTGTACATTATACTTACTTAGGAACTACACTGCAGTACTCTAAACTTTGCTTTGGTCTTTCAGTTATGCACTGAATTCTGGTATATGGTCAGGCCTAAATTCATGGCAGGTGCTTAACTAATCCATCATTTGGGGAACCTAAATCAAGGAGCACATGCAATGTACAATCTCCTTGATATACATGGCCACCATTTTGTAGGAATGGAGCAATGTGTATTTTCCATGCATATTCAGCTTTGAGGTACATGAATGCAACCTCATATTTTTGAGAGAGTACATACCAAAGACATACATGCATGGAAAAAATGTGTATTGTCCCATTCACACAAAATGATGAGTGCACATATTGGGAAGATTTTTGTGTGGTGTTTGTTATACATGGTTGAAGTACCAAAATCTAATACCTATAAAGAATTAAGGTTTTTCTTTATTTTATAATGGGCCCTTGTAAGCCTCCTGAGGACCTGGAGGGAGATTCATGCTATGCTGATGCTAGGGTTGCCAGGTCTGACTCATGACATATCTGGGGACTCTGGGAGTGGAGCCAGGATACAGAGTTCTGGCCATCACATTTAAAGGGACTGCATACCTTTTAAATGCCTTCCCTCCATTTGAAAGTAATAAAGGAAAGAGGTACCTTCTTTGGGGGCTCATAGAATTGGACCCCCGGTCCAATCTTTTTGAAACATGGAGGGGGGGGGTGTTTTGAGAAGATGCACTAGATGCTGTACTGAAAATTTGGTGCCTCTACCTCAAAATCAGCCCCCCCAGAGCCCCAGATACCCCCAGATCAGTTCTCTATTATACCCTATGGGAATCGGTCTCCAAAGGGAATAATGGAGTACCCAGCAGACATTTCCCTTCCCCCCCCCACCCCGGTGCTTTCTGATGAACCTGAAGCAAGGGCCTCCAAACCAGGAGATCCCCCTATGCCCACCTGGGGATTGGCAACTCTAACTGAAGCCTGGTCTAGACATGAAGCAAGTTGGGGTACTAGTAACAAGGCAGCAGAAGTTGTAGAATGGACTTAACAATTACAGACAGAAGAAGGAGAAGAAGAAGACCGTAGATTTATATCCCATCCTTCTCTCTGAATCACAGCAGCTTACATTAATAATTCCCTGTAGGTGGAAAACTATCACAAAAATTATTTATATTTATTTATTTATAATTTAGATCTGTATAACGCCCTTCTCTGAATTCACAGATGTGATGGGTTAGACTAGATTGTTTTTCTCTGATGTGGTATTTGTAGTTTACAGAAAGTTTTTAACTTTCCCTACAAACAATCTGAAGTGATAAAGATCATTCTACGACCTCAGAATTCATCTGCTTAATTCTGCTGCATGCATAGACTAGGGGTGGGGGTCACACTTGGAAGTTGCCATGGCAGTCTCTCAGTTTGGAAAAAGCCACTCCAGAAAGAAATGCACCACAGCAATCAAACTGCACCCATGATAGGCGCAGGCTGCACACATGCTCAGAGGGATGCTCACATCACTCCTGCACATGCACAGCATGTGTATGGCAAGCTCTAGCCATTCGGACAACCTGGAAACACACCGTGGAAGTGCTCCAGCGATTTGCCACCAGAAGATTGTGAGGAAAAACCCCCTTGCATAACATCGTAATCACCAGCTTGGTTGCCAGAGCACCTGGAGAAGTGACTCGCACACGTCTGGCCAGAGAGTGTGAGCACACCTATCCAGGGGCAAAAGGAACTTATGCAGTACAAGCAGCCATAACGCTACAAAGGCACTCAAAAGTGCCCACCAGGAGAACAGAAGACTTCCCATCGTTCCGTATGACGTCTATCCAAGCTATGGGACGGAGGAAACTGTGCTGCCAGGAGCTATCCAGGTGAATGGTTTTGAAGCACTGACCATGGAATCCACTGTGGAGGGCTAACACCACACACAGACATCTTCCTACCAGGCTTGACTCCATTCCAGTGAAGCAGATGGCTCATGTACACACCATATGTCACCCGTGCCTGCAAGCAAGCTATACACCCCAGGAGTGGTTAATCGTCCAACCGCCACTTTCTTTGTTTGACGGAACTCAAGACAAAGACTAGTGCTAAGGAGAAGACAGAAGAGGAAGACCATCTTCATCCAGAGCCAAGTTCCTTTGTACAAACTGGGTGGTACCTAGGCCATGATTTGACTCTCTATTGTCACCCTTTTAGATAAGTCTAATAGTCCTAAGTATCTCCCCACTTAAGTAATCTCTCTATTCTACTTCCCAACTGTCATTTTGGAGCCTCCCCTTGGTCCATTTCAACCTGAAAGTTCACTCAGGTATCCAGGATCCAAGCAAGTCCATTGGTCAAGAGCAAGCACCCAATTAGGTGCCACCAATGAAGTTTCTATTGGTTGTCGCAGTAGTCCAGCCCTTATGGTCACTGTGAAACCTCCCCTTTTTGGAAGGTCATGAATCAGCTGACCACCTTCCTCCTCCCTCGTACCACCCATCCCCTAAGGGCTCAAGTGAGTCCTTATAATCTGTGGACTAGCTACCCACAGGTGTGCTTCTATCAGTATCCCAACTTCTGCTGCATAGATCCATCCTCGATTCCTGATCAGTTTTGGGCCCCTTCTCCCTCTTCCTCGCTCGTCACCATTGGAGTCTTCCTTGAAGACTATGATCGGTATATATCACCCTGTTCGTCTACCATGTGTTCCCCTATCTCTCTATCTATTTTTCTTAGGACTGTGTGTATGATTTTATGAGTATTTTATCTTGTATGGAAGCCTATATTTTTCTTAATAAATTTTAATGTGTTTTACTTAATTAGAGTCCCTAATATTTTTAAGCATTACTTTCTGGACATGGAATCCTGTATACACAGGTAAAAAGATCCTGTGAGCCAAGTGCCCACCTGACAATTCCCCAACCTCGTTTTGACAGCATTTTGGCTTACAGGTGCCCAGTGGCTATTCAAACTGTTGGTAAGGCATAAGAAGATGAAATAAAGGCAAGTGTGGCACGGGAGCCAGATGTGTGCATGTGAATGCACCTCTTTAATCTAGAGGGGATGGCTATGGCAGGCCTAAAGTCCCATCTGATCACACCCTAGGTCTCAAACCCTCTC
Source organism: Heteronotia binoei (assembly GCF_032191835.1). Taxonomy (NCBI): domain Eukaryota; kingdom Metazoa; phylum Chordata; class Lepidosauria; order Squamata; family Gekkonidae; genus Heteronotia; species Heteronotia binoei. The sequence goes on from NC_083226.1 coordinate 43,037,962, forward strand.
AGGGCACTGATTAAGATCCCCTCCTATACCAGGGTAGGAGAGAAGGCTAATATTCTTTCCCCAACAAGTTCCAAGAAGCCTCAGCTGGCCTACATGCTGAGTTGGGTTGGTCTGTGATCTTACCAAAAAAGGCTTGGGCTCATATGCAAAGCAGAGCTCCCAATTTCACCTAAAGGAAACTGTGAAGCCTATCTGACATTTCCTTCTCAGAGACACGAAAGTAAATCTTGAGACACAGGCCAAACAGGATTTTGGTAAGATGAGCAAAACTTTTCTTTTTGCAAGGTATTCATGAATTTTCATGCATGATTAATGAATGAAGCAATTAATTGAATCAACTCATGAATTTGTGCACTTTCAGTTATAATGAGAACATTTTAATGGTCTCATACTACAGCAGCACAAGCCTACAGACAAAATGATTTTCAATGAGACCTCCTTCAGATACATTTTCATTATTCATTCATTCTTATTCTGCACTTCATATGGACACCTGAAAGTTTTCCATTCTTCCTCTTTGATGCCCTGTTTGAGAGTCACACCTACATGCAGCAAACAATCATTGTGCTTTGGTGCAGCTGCTGTCATTTGCCGCCCCAGTCGGAAGAACGAGACAAACAAAGATTATTGGGTAAACAAACAGGGCAACTTTATTGAACAAAACACAGCATGGGGCAACTTAAACTGCTGTACAGGCCAAGGGAAACCCCTGACCCTTCCCAGTCCAGTGGGGCGAGCCACCCAGCCCCCGGCAGTAGCCAATTAGTACCGGCTAATGCCAGGCCGGCAAAGGCTAGGTATACCCTCGACCAGCAAGGCACCGCATTCCAGAGCATCCTGCCAGATGAGGGAATGCTATAACGGGCATCTCAGCAGAGAGCCATACAGCCCATCTGCTGTACCATCCCGCCACATTCCCTGCAACAGGGAATAAACCGAGGGTGCTCACTGGTTACCTAACTAGCCAATAAAACTCCTGCCAACAAAAGTTACCAAATAAAAATTTTTAACCACTGCAACAGTACAAGGTAGGCGAAACACATCCCAACCAGTGCCAATCAGTTGAGATGAAAAAATTCCTACCTGGCCCTGAATAACATGGTGACTGGAGAAGCCTGTACTATTGCTGGGAGGGAGGGTGGGCCGACAAAAGCCCGGATGAACTGTGCCACAGGAGGCGTGTCCGGGCTTATAAAGCCCCGAACCACGCCCCCCAAAATCCCTGGATGGACGAGGACTGTTTGCTTCTACTCCATCCGGGGAGGCAAAGAACAGCCCCCACCCTATGCCGCCATACAGCGATGCGGGCGGGAAGGGGCTGCATTGCCCCCCCCCAGTCGGAAGAACAAGACAAACAAAGATTATTGGGTAAACAAACAACTTTATTGAACAAAACATGGCATGGGGCAACCTAAACTGCCGGACAGGCCCAAAAACGGACCCAATCAAGCATCGAATGGGCGAACGTAACTTTTATAAGCTGCAGACCTCCAACGGATCACCCGCTGAATAACAGGTCCCGGATATCCCATAACCGCAGCAGTAGAGGCCACTCCAATGCAAAAAGAGTGAGTACCAAATCTGACCCCTCCCAACCCCAGTTTCTCCAAGGCCCTGGAGGTGATAATCCAAAACTGAAACTTGGTCAACGGTGACCCATCCTCATGACAAAAAAGGGGACCCAACTCATCACCCTGTAAGGCCATGTACCGCTTTAATGCAAGCATTGGGCAAATGTCTTTTTCCCGGCACATGCCCAAGGTGATCACCACACCCTTCTGTTTCTGATTGGTCTTAGACCTGCATACCCTAATGGATACCCGGTCACCCTCAATTTTTATGTCCCCTGACTGAAGGGCACAACCAGGAGAATCGTGGTGCGAGCTAAACACTAGCTCGCTGACTCTGAGTGCCTCAAAAAAGGCCGTCAGAGCCGCAGCATGGAACAATACAGCCTTGAACATAGAGTTACAGACTACCTTCCATACCGCATGCAAACCCCTCAAAACAGAAGGAGAAATGGGGTGCCTAGAATCTGGCCAGGGACCCTGCTCCCGGGCCCAACCCTCCAACATCTTGCAAAGCCAAAAATCACCCGTGGTATCGGCAAAACTTTTAATCTTGCTGTCAAAAGACAATGCTGCCAGCTTTGCCCTTATGGATTTGACCACAAGCCCCTTACCTTTTAAATGAACACAGAACTGCATGACATGTGGAGCTGGAATGGGCCATCTCGAACCCAACCCTACCTGCTCCCTAAAAGCTTGAAACTGCTTGATAGAGTGATTATAAGCCTTCCTGGTACTGGGCGCCAGGGCTAACTGCATTGCCCGGTCGGCCTCAACTCTCCAAGCTGCCACATTTCTGGAGGCATCCATGCCAGCCGAAGGTTGGCTTCTGGTGTGAGCTATCGAAACCGCTCCATCTGACGGCAAGACAGAGCATTCACCACTCCATTGCAAACACCTGGCACGTGCTTAGCAAGAAATAAAATGTTCAAACGCAAACAATGCAAAGTAAAAGCCCTAACCAGGCCCATTATAGGAACAGATTTGGAATTCAGAGTGTTGATAACGTGAACCACAGCCATGTTGTCACACCAAATATGCACAACATGATTGGCCAACTCGGCTCCCCATAGCTGAACCGCAACCACAATTGGAAAAAACTCCAAAAATGTAAGGTTGCGGCAGAGTTCACTGCTCAACCACTCGCTAGGCCAACTTTCAGCACACCAAATGTCCATGAAAGTAAACCCCAAACCCAATGGAACCGGCTGCATCAGAAGTAATCTGAAGATCAGCCTCAATCCTCATATCCTCGTGCCAAAATGACACGCCGTTAAATGAAGACAAAAATTGGTCCCAAACTTCCAGATCTTGACGCATGCCTCTGCTAATCCTAATCCTGTGATGGGGCAAACGTAACCTGCCCATGGCGTCACAAAGTCACCAAAGAAAAGCCCTGCTGGGAGCCACAACTTTGCATGCAAAGTTAAGATGACCCACAAGCTGCTGAAGCTCCAGCAACGAAATTTTACATTACCCCTCAAGGCTGCCAGTTTCACCAGCAGGCCCTGAACCTTCTCGGGAGGAAGCCGTGAAGCTTGCCTTGCTGTGTCCAACTCAATACCCAAGGATGTCAAAACCCGCGAAGGACCTTCAGTTTTCTCATGAGCCAACGGGACCCCAAGGTCCTCTGACAGCTGCAAAAACGAATGGAGCATCCGGACACACTGACCCGACCCTCCCGGGCCCACAAACAAAAAATCATCCAGGTAGTGCACTGAATTGGCAGAGCCCGCCCGTTTACGCAAGGTCCACTCCAAAAAAGAACTAAAATGCTCGAAGGCTGAACATGATATAGAGGAACCCATAGGCAAAGCCCTATTCATGTAATATTTGCCCTCAAACATAAACCCCAGGAGCTCGAAGTCATCTGGGTGCACCGGAAGAAGGTGAAATGCCGACTTAATATTGCATTCAGCCATTTCAGCCCCTACTCCACAACTCCGCACCACTTTGACCGCTTGGTCAAAGGAGGTATAACGCACTGAACATAAGTAGTTGGGAATGGCATCGTTCACCGACCCCCCTCTTGGGAATGACAAGTGGTGAATAAGCCGGAACTCACCCGGTACTTTCTTTGGCACAACACCCAACGGGGATACCCATAAATTAGGAACAGGCGGACTGTCAAAATGGCCTAAAACGCGGCCCTCCAAACACTCCTTACCTATCTTGTCCCGAACCACTTGCTCCATCCCCAGGAGAGAACGTAAATTCCTTGCCATAAAAGGGCCCCTAGGGCCCTGAAATGGAATATGAAACCCAAAATGAAAACTATCTGCAAGATACTTTTTATCAGCAGCCTTGGGATAATCAGCCAAAAGCTCATTAAGTACCCTCAGTCTGATGAGGCTGGGTCCCTTTGTTAGCCGACTGGGTACCGCTACCCCCGCCTGGCCGCTTTCCCACAGACCTAGGTTTGGATTTACTGCACGCTCACAAGGCATGCGAACCCCCACACAGTGAGCACTCATGCTTATACTTGCATGTTTTCCAGTTGCATACACCCTGTGACGTGTACTCCCAGCACAGCAGCCGGGGTTGAACCGGCTGCCCCGCTGCTGAGCAGGGACCCCCTACGACTGCCTGCTTGCTCAGCAGATGATCGGTGTCTGACCTATCCCCATTATTAGCCGGGGACATCAGCTATAGCCACAGCTGCTGGTTAATCTGGTCCCAGGGAATTGCAGCATTCAACGCTGCCCTCATTCGGAACTCCTCGTCATACTGCAGCCACGCAGTGCCCGAGAAGTCCGTATAAGCCTTGTAAATGATATCACAATATTGAAATAGCGGAGTGGCCCATAAAGGCTGCGCCCTTGCTATTACACCTGCATATATAAAAAACCCGGGCAACCAGTTGGCCCAGTTCCTGTCAACCTTCCTACATTTGAGTTTCTCCTTGTCCTTCTCATCCAGCTCGTCCTTATCCTTCTTCTCAAGCTTCCTATAAAGAAGGCTAAAGACATCAACGTACTTTCCCCGCAGAATTTTCTCCCTGGTGGCGACCGTCAAATGGTCACCCAGTGGCATGGCAGTGTCACCAAATGGCCGGGAGTGAAAGGGCAATGAGCCATAAGGCGTCGAGGCCAGGCCCAACCCATCCCATTGGGCCACAGGCCATCCAACAGGCCAATGACTGTAAGGCTGCTGGCCCCACAACAACGTTCCAACTGTTGACTGCTGCGTCAGAGCCCCCTGCGAGGTAGAAGGCATAGCCAACGATGAAGAGATCTGAGTAGGGCCCCAAGGAAAAACCTGCCCAGGAGATGCAGTAACCCAAGCCCCTGGACCGCCAGGGAGGCTAGGGGACCCCACACCACCACCAGGGCCAAACATAGCCATGGAGCCAATCAGACCCAGCATGCAGGGGGTGCCCCAACTACCCCAGGGCCACCCGCTACTATTACCTTGGCTGCCGCGCTTACCATCGGGGTCCTCGACATTGACCCCTACCACCACTGGAGTTGGAACCCCACCAGGCCCAGAGGGGCCTGCCCCGTCAGGGGAATTGCCCTCTCCTTCCAACTCAGAATTGTTGTCCACTGGATCCCGGCTCGGCCCTCCAGCCAAATAGGTCCGAGAGGCCATGTCCTGCAAAGAAGAAAGACAAGCCAGAACCTCCTGTTCAAAAGCCCTAGTAGAGGACCTCACTGCCTTACGGCCCTTGGTTAACCCATATGAAACAGGGTCCAAACCATGCTGCCTCTCCAATACCCCTAAGTGTTCAATTATGGCACACCTAGTGCGTGCCTCTTCTTCCTCCCCAGGGCGTGGAATTGGCGTGTGCCTCCTATCCACACCCTTGAGGGGCTGTTTGCCCTTAGAAACCCCCTTTCCCCTTTTAGGAGCCATAACTCCCTCCCAGGAAAACCCTTCATCAATAAAGAAGGTGGGGGGAGGGAGGGGGGAAGGAGGGGGGCCGCTTGAAAAAACAGCAGAGGTGAGGCACCAACGCACAAAAATTCAACGCACCCCCCATGGGGCTCAAGGTGATATAAACAATCCCTTGCCCTCCCCACCCGTCCAGGAAGGAGGAGAGGAACCACCAAAGTCCTCGAAGGCCTTTCCGATGCAGCGGAAACTAGCGGGGAAGAGGGGGGGAGTAACAAACCGCTCCAAGACAACAGAAGTCCTGCCGGTAGCCCAGACAATGATCAGGAGCAAGCGGAGGAGCGGGGAACCTGGTTCCCCCAGACGAGAATCCACGCACGTAACTGCTATGCCAAACTGGCTCTCGAGGCAACGCGAGCCGACACCAACCCGACGAGAGTGCCGAACACGCTCTCCGCTCCTGACAATAGCCTGGACGAACAGCACCATAGGAGGCATGTCTGAGCTTATAAAGCCCTGAACCACGCCCCCAAAAATCCCTGGATGGGCGAGGACTGTTTGCCTCTACCCCATCCGGGGCAGCAAAGAAGGGCCCCCCCTCTATACCACCGTACAGCGGCGCGGGCGGGAAGGGGCCACATTCTTCTCTGAAAGCTGTCAAGGTAAGCTTTATCCTCTGCTACCCTGCGTGTGAGGCTGAATTTTCAGACTTTTTTTGACCCTTTGCCAGTAGCTTTTCTGCTGTCTTCAAAAAAATTGTAAGTTGACCACAGTGATAATTTCCATATCAATCTAGCAGTCAATCTACGTACACCGAAGAATAAGGCAATAGGTATCTGGATGATACCACTTCAGACTGTAGGTGGGAAAATTGGATCTTCAAATGTTTCCGCATATGAAATGCTCCCTGCATGTTGGAGCAGCAGATAGATGGCTGTGCTAAACATCTGTGCATGATGTGCTGGATTGGTGCATGCAAGCAGCTTTTTTTTTTAAGGGGGGGCACTCAAAAAGTTGAGTCTTCAGTCTGAAATGGAATATTATCTCCTCCATTTTTCTAACTGCATGAGAATTCTTGCCAATATACATAAAAACATAAGAGAATTCCTGCTTGATCAGACTGGTAGTCTATATGGTTCAGTACCATGTCTCACTCAGTGACTAAACAGTTAACCTGGAAGATAAACACATAAGGCATAGAGCGTTTTCGCACTAGCGTTTACTCCGGCGTAGCACCCCATTTACCTCCGGATCTTTTCCTGGTTTTCCCACCTGTTGCTCCGGCGCTGCGGTTTGCTCCAGCGCTTCAGGGGTTTCACGCCGGAGTATGTTTTTCAACATCCTTCCAGAGTTTTTGAAAACCTCCGGATCCACACCGGATCCACTCCTCGGAGTTTGCTGTGGGAAATCCATCCACGCCGGATCAACTGCTTTGTGGGCGTCACCCTCTCCCTTTCCGTCCTCCCACCCCCTTGGCCAATCATCAGCCGTTCGCGGTGCTTCCCAAAAGTGCCCGCACGGCCATTTTTTTTTAAACTTCATATTTCTTGTGTAATAGCGATATTTCGAAATTAACAAAAAAAAAAACCCTCCTGCGTTATTTCGCTGTTGCGTTATCTCGCAACTACATTATACATTGTTGGGGGGGGGAGAAATCTAGTGCCGGCGCGGGCCAAAGCGTTCATGTGTGTGTGTTTTAAAAAGGCAATGCCTCCCTCAGCTGTGCCACCAGGATTTCTCAACCTGCACAAAATCGCCATGTATAAAATGGGAAGTTGGAGTCCTGCATTCTTCTCCCTGGCTACATTCCGCTCGGTTAGAAAATAGACGCGAGCTCGCTCTTCACACGCGCCACAGAAGGGGAAGGAGAAAATGGGGGCGGGGGGGAGCTCTGGCGGCAGGAATCAGTCAGGTCCCCGTTGCAAGCGCCAGCCAGGGAGGGGAAAGAGCGCAGAGGAAATCCCAGCTTCGCCACCCGGGAGGGAGCGAGGCCGGGAAAGGAAGAAGCTGCCACACACACACACACACCTCGATTTCTCTCTCTTCGTTATTGCGATATTTCGCAACTTCGGAATTTGGGGGGGGAATCTAGTGCTAGGATTCTCCACTGTGAATGCTTCTGTTAATACATAAAGGGCTGTGGAGGATCCTACAGCTACAGCCAATCCATGAGCAGAAGCAGCACACGTGATGCGGTGTGTGCACGAAAAGAAGGGGAAGGAACAGCTCTGACTGCTCGATGTTACGTTATTACGTCCTTACGCAACCAGACTTGCGCTTAAAAAAAAAAATGATTGACAGGGCATCGAACTCAAGTCGATGCCAGTGGGAAAACGATTTGAGCCGGGGCTTCATGGAAAGCGACTCCGCAAATGAGTCCATGTGCAAAAACGAGGAAAATGATCCGGTCATAATTGCGCCGCGGAATAAGGGGAGCAAACGCTAAGTGCGAAAACACCCATAGAGTCCAAGAAGTCTCCCCAGTATGGCCTTCTGGCACTGGTATTTAGATGCTTATTGCCTGTGGATGTTGAGGTTCCTGTTAATCATACTGGCTGGTAGCTCACTATTGATGGACATATCCTTCATAAATCTACCTAATCCCATTTTAAAAGTCTTCCATGCTCATAGCCATCACTATGTCCACTAGCAGTTATTCCACAATTTAATAACTCATTGTACAAAGAAGTACTGCCTTTTGTCTAGCCTGAATTTCTTGCCCATCAACTTCATTGAGTGCCCCCAAGTTGTAATTTTATGGGAGAGAGAGAAAAAGTTTCTGTTATCCACAGTCTCCATCTTTTGAATAATTCTATACATCTCTAATGCCCTGTAGAAGTGTGCAATGCTTTAGTTGGTATTTTTCAGTTCAAGTCTTTCTTTCTTTCTTTCTTTCTTTCTTTCTTTCTTTCTTTCTTTCTTTCTTTCTTTCTTTCTTTCTTTCTTTCTTTCTTTCTTTCTTTCTTTCTTTCTTTCTTTCTCTTTCTTTCTTTCTTTCTTTCTTTCTTTCTTTCTTTCTTTCTTTCTTTCTTTCTTTCTTTCTTTCTTTCTTTCTTTCGAAAAATTTCAGATCCTAATATGGCACAGCAGACCCTGGGGCTGGCAGAGCTGCTCCTGAAGGCACAGCAGATCTGGGGATTGGCTTTTTCTTTGGGAACAGTCTGCTTTCCACCTGCAAAGCTGATTCTCAGGCTTTACACTTTAAAGAGACTGCAGCTGCCCAACAAACAGCTGTTTTTAGATCTACCTAGGGTAGGGGGTCGGGATTTTTTTTCAGCTTTCCAGAAAAAAACCAAATACATTTGGGATGCTGAAATCTACTCCCAAAATAATAGTAAGGTATTTTTCCTGGAGATTTTCACCTTGGGTAGATCTAAATGGACAACCCTAATGTCCTCCTCTAGCCTTTTTTTCTAAACTGAAAAAATCCCAGGATTTTTAACTTCCTTATAGGAAAGACACTACAGCCCCTTAATTATCTTGGCTGACTGCAATATCATTTTTGAGGTATGGTGACATATCTGTACAAAAAAAGCCCTGGTTACAATGCATTACAAGGGAGAATAGCCATGATGCTGTAACCAGCCTCCTTTTCTAGGAACCTTCCTGAGACTTCAACTCTTCCCTATCTTTGGTAGCTTCTTCTTCTTCTTCCTGGCTGACTTGGTTTTCTCTTTCTGCCTCTGCTCCCTTACCTTTTACTTCCAACCAGCCTCCTTCTCTTTCCTCTTCTTCCTTTTTATAGCCACAGCTCCACATCTTGTTCTTCCACTAGGCTCTGCCCCTAACACCTTAGCCAGCTTGTTCTCCATAACCACATATTGCCTCATACCCCCTGGACTCAGAAAGCAGTTTTTCCATCATCCAGACACACCCACTACCCCCATGCTTTCTGAGCTTCCCTGTGGTAGACTGCCAAATATGCTCTGTTGCTGAGGCTACCCTGGCTGCACCCTTCTGTCTTGGTCTCACCCTGATGAATTCTGCTGGTGGACACAGAGGCATGTCCTGCCTTGCTGGGTGGGTCACTGCCAGGTATCCCACCACACTGATGTATGCACAGCTCCCAGTTTGTGCACAGTAAAGTTCAGACAAAGAAAAGAAGGAAGGGAGACAAAGCACTTCACCAACAAGTGAAGAAATACAGAAATGAGAAATCAGTATGGGAAACTGAGATAGTAAGCAATTGTATCAAAGAAGCCAAATAAAAACCAGTCACTATGCAAAAAACTAAGTGTGTAGGAATGCCCTTTTTGAACAAGATAACCAATTAAAGTTACTTGCAATCCAAATTATGTTCTTCCCACTTGGTTAGTTTAGAATTAACCTACCCAGAGAGAATAGATAGGTGATGGGCTGTCTTGATTTGGACCAGAAGGTGTTGTAGAGAAAACAGGAATGGAATTTAGGATAAGAGGAGTGGTGTCACTAACCAGGGTGCCATGGGGAAGACCCAGCTGTAAAAGGACAAGGTAGTCGATGATGGGAAGTGAAAGAGCTAGGAAAGAGGGACTGGAAAGAAGGATGTGAAGGGTTACATTTGCTGAGGATGTGGAATTGGAAAGAAGAAATCATGTTCCGTCTGATGATGACATGTCTGTAGTGATTGACAGATCATTTTGGATGGTTCTACAAAGGACAGAGGACTCAGGGAACTCTTCATATGCATCTGAATTTATCTTGATTCCTATGGGAAGAGTTGCTACTGGTCCAATATTTGGAGCTCTTCTGGCATTGGACCAGGACTTTGGAACCTAATTTTTGGGATTTTAGGGGCTAGACAAACAATATCCAAAATCTATATCCAGTTGAATCAAAATTCATCATGAACTTTAGTTTGTGAATCAGTCAGTGCCTATCCCTATTCACCATGGTTGCTGCTGTTCTCCTAGCAGCTATGACTGTTCATTCAGGCAGATGAGTGGACATTAGCTTGCAGCAGCCACTGCCTTCACCACATGGCAAGAAAAGAAGAAGAGGTGGAATGGTCAGTGTCCCAGAGACAGATGCAATCATTGCTGCTGTATAGCAGCAGGCCCGAATAAGGTTATGAGGCCTCAGCAGTTGCCCAACATTACCTGCTCTAGAGACTGGATATAAAGGGACTGATGAGTTTCAAGAAAAAAATACGATAGGCCTTGACCTGACCTGGATAGACCAGGAAAGCCCAATCTCATCAGATCTTGGAAGCTAAGCAGGGTCAACTCTGACAAGTACTTGGATGGGAGGTCTCCTTGGAATATGAGAGCCAGGGGCAGAAACAGGTTTTATTCAGCCACCTCTCTGAATATCTTCCTTGACCCCAGTAGATATCAGTCACCAGAGAGATCAGTCACTAGAGGTTGCCATGACTTCCAGGAGCACACTCACACTCACACCCACTCACCCACACATGAAAATACACAAATACTGAAAAAGGGGGGAAAGAAAAAAAGAAAAGGTATGATAGGATAGTTAGAGTGTATGGATACTTCCTTTCTAGTGCAGATGTGTGGGAATTTCTACATCTCTCCACCTGCAGCATCAGCACCATGGCCTACGGCAACCACAGTAGCCTATAGTGGAGAGGTCTTTCCCTCTCACTTTGTTTCAAAAAGTGAGCTTCTTTTGTTTTCTAGAGAACAGAGGAGGGAGAACTGTGGCCTGAGGTGAGATATAGTGGGTAGGCTTGGAGTGGTTGTTGCCAGAAGTGAGAAACTGTTGAAGAACATGACTGCCGAGTTCTTCTAAGACGTGTTGTTGAAATGAAATAGCTTGTGATGTTTCTTTAAGAGGGGAAAAAAAAAATAAAGGTTGGAAGCTTCTGTTCCCTTCTGTATACAAGAGCTCTGGACAAAAAGTGAAAAATTAATCAAGTTATTCCTTTGAGATTCTGACACTAGGATTCTGCATCACTTTACTGCTCTGGTTTTATAAAACAGGGGTGGGCATTTGATAATTGACAGACCAGATCTGACTCTGGAAGCACCATGATTCAATATGTGGTGGCTCTACTAATGTGTTGCATGGGTTAGTATTGGATTTCAATATGGAGTCGCTTAAGCTAACAGCATGCAGGAAAGTTACAAGTTCTGACAATTGGTGTCTATAGTTCAATGCTATAGGAAAGATGGTAGTGAAAGGTCATATTTTTCATACTCACCATTTAAAGATCAGATTTTATGACCTTTTCCCATCCTTGCCTGAATTAGGGGTGGATTTATTATTTAATACACTTTTATTTGTACATTTCTAGTTTTGCAGGTAATACACTACCTCCAAAGTATGGTGTAGCAGGTCCATCTTTGATGCATGACCCTTTTAGAAGAACATCTCTGGCATTTCCTTATTGTATAAACTACTTATCCAAAAATTTGCCATTGCTTCAGAGAAGTGCAATCTCCCCTCCCCCAAGCTATGTAAGGGATTACATGCTCTTAAGAGTACTTTGAAAATGATGGCTTTTCCAAAGTAAGTCTTAAAAGCATTTATGGGAGAGTTTAAAAAAAAAAAAGCTTTCAGAAAAGGGAAAAAATCCCACTTTGATAATGTTAAATAGATCACCAAAATTGCTCTCTTTTGCAGCTTCTCTTCGGTAATCCACCTCCTTTCTGGTGCCTTTTCATTTCCATCACTATAATTGTCCCTCCCAAGATTATTACCTATAATGTAATTCTGATTGCATTAATGGAATAGTTTATGAGAACAGGCAAAAACTGAAGAAGAAAGGAATAGAACAAAAAGGAGCAGGAATGCAGAAAGAAATGAAGAAACTCATTAATTAGGCTGATGTGTTTGGGTTTTTGAGTTTGCGTCTTCCATTAAATGGTTCTAGTACCACTGTTCCTTCTTTGGTATCTTCTCAAGAAATCAGGATGGAATCTACTCCAACATAGCAATGTTGTGATTCTTGACAGCAGCATCCTCCAAAATCAAATATATCCTGTTTGTAATATCCTTTTTTCATCTTGAGTTGAGTATCTCATATTCTTGAATTGCTAATGTATTTGCAGTTCTAAAGTAACAGTGTTTTGCATGGATTTGCATTAGCTTCACAAATTATTATAGACCTAAAAGTCACTGCTCTGTAAAACAAAACAAACGAAAAACCCTCTTCAAACAGAATAAACCATGTGGAACTGCTAAATTAGAGCTCATTGAGAAAATCAGTGCTACATGTCATCCTGGCTTAAACAAAGACTTGGTTACCCATATTCACTACAATCTCTAATAGCACTGAAGGATCCACTTTTTAGATATTATCATTGGCTGCTCAGCATGTTTTCTGCTCTTATTCTTAAGCCCATCCACCCACCCTGCTTTCTTTTAAGCAGCAGGCCATCCTGGCTTTTGATTAATTGTTGTTACATTCTGCCATCATTTTAGGTTGTTCAATGGTCTGTGCCGGTTTTATGCTCTGGCTGGGTTTTGAATGGCTAAGCTTTTTAAAATTGTAATGATTTTGTGATGTTTTGTGATTTTATCATGTTTTACTTTGTAAGCCACTTTGACAAGTTCTCTGGAGAAGAATGATCAACATTTTCTAATGTCATTCTTTTAATGGCTCTGGAAAATCGTGGAATGTTGGTAGAATTCTGAACTAATCAGGCACTCCTACTTATAGCGTTTCTGGGCAAATAAACCCATCAGGATGCATCTGCCCCAGAAGTCACTGCAGCTGCTAAAATCAAACCATTCAGTCAAAGAGTTCTGTCTTGTAGATGTGATATTATTTATGTGAAACAAATTTACATTCTTGCATGGTGCAGAACTGTTATAATCTGTCATGAGACATTACTGTACTCTATCACATCAGACAATAGCACAACCACTGGAGTCATGCTGGCCATAATGGATTATGTGTCTTACACTTGAGGGTTGTCACTTAAAAAGTGTGAAGTGACCTGTAAACTCTATAGCAGCAACATAAAGAATGTGCACTATGGGGGGTGGGATCAGTATTCTTTTTGGATCTGACTATTAGGGAGCAAAAAAAAAATGGTATTCCTAGTTAATTGAGTCTCAAATATCTGTTTGGTATTCAAATCTGTTTGTTTTATTTTAGATTTTGATATTACTTGGCTCCATTATTCTCTATCAGAAAGAGGGTTCATCTTTTAAAGAAAATGGCACAATTGCAGGGTTCATCTTTTAAAGAAAATGGCACAATTGCAGAGGAGCTCTTTGTGCCTCTCCACTAAATAACCCCCCTGATTCAGGTGAATTGGGCCAACAGGTCCAATTCTATGGCCCTCTGAACAAGATGCCCCAGCCATCTTCCATTGTTTCCTGTGTAGAGGAGGAAAGTCCATGCTTTCTCCAGACAAAGCATATCCAAAGACCTACCACTGACTAAAAGCCTTCCAAAAGGAACTAAGAAGCCCAACAGAACCAATGCAGAACTAGGAAATCCCAGAAGAACCACAAGACAATGTGGCAGCCCTACCACAACCAATGTCAAATACACATATTTTTGTATGTTTGTTGATATTTATTAATTCTTAGTTTAACAGTATTATTGGGTCGTTACATTTATAATTGTTTAACCTTCAGGTACTTAATTCAATTTGGTAAATTTATTCCCCCTGTCCCTTTTTTCATTTTCAGTTAAGCCAATACCAATCCTTGACAAGAACACAGTGATACAGACCCACAGTAAAATTAAAGAAAAATAGTCCTGGGAGCCTTAAAACATCAGTCCCTGATATTCTCTGATACTCTGAATAGTTCCACAATGTTTCAGGACTCATTAAGTAATATCCCAGAGAGTTCAAGATACAATCTGGAAACCTGAAAAAAAATATAATACTGATAACCTATGCCCTCATTTTAACCCAGAGCTAACATTACAACAGACTCATTTATTACACTTCACACCTAGGATACTTAATGACATAGACGTCAATCTGCTATTCTGACATATTACTCTTTGTTCTTGTTTCAGCCCAGTCAATACAAACTAACAAACACCAGACCCCAACTTGTGATTCTTTTAATCTGCTAGCAAACATCTTCATGATTTTGCATACTAATTAACGGCCCACTTTCTCTTTATTTGCCATTCCATATTATTGTCTGATGAAGTGTGCTTCTAGCACATGAAAGCTTACATTCTGAATAAAACTTTGTTGATCTTAAAGGTGCACTTGACTCCTGCTTTGTTCAATCTATTTTTCAGATATATATTTGCACTGGAAATATCCAGATGCACATCTTTAAGGTGCAGATCTGCTGCTATAGTTCTATGGGCTGTACAGAATAAATATCTGGATAAATTCTTACCTGGGTTCTCACAGAAGCCAATGCAGTGTAGCAGGTAAAGTTTCAGAGCTTACTTGGTGACCTTGGGCCAATCACATACTGTCAGCTACCTCACAGGGTTATTGTGAGGATAAGATTGAGAGATTTTTTTCTCACTATTTTTTCACTTCCTGGTTTGTTTGTTTTTTACCAGAAGTGAAGTGAGACCACAGCTGGCATGGTGAGTTCCCCATACCCTTGCCTACAGCGATCCCACCAGTTGTCAGGCACCAGTGCATTTCCTGGCACTCCTATCTGAGTGCCTTTTAGTGGTGGCACTGCAGTTCTGTGATGACATCACTGAATGTCATCAATTTAATCAAGCTGATAGCATCAACCAATCAGATTAAGAAGTACTAAGGACAAATGAGGTGAAAGAAAAATAGTACAGAGAGGGAAATAATGGCCCCATGAAATAACAGCTAAGAGATTAAAAGGGCTCCAAACATTGTGAAAGTTGGGTGAAATATAAACTTTCTGTTATTAGATCATGCACTAATTTCAAAGCAAATACTCATTGCTTCATTCTACTGACATATTTGTATTTCAAAGGTCTGCTTTCTAGATGAGAGCTCAATCTGATCAGCTGCCACCTTCTCCCCCACACAGGAAAGAAAAGGTATGTTCTGTTGATAGGTTTTCATTAAGGGTACTATATGCCAGTGGCGTAGGGAGGGGGGGCGGGTTGCCCCAGGTCTGGGGGGCCCCTTGGCAATGCCAAGAGGGGCCCCTCAGAAGCCGGCTGCACTCGCCGCCTTCCCCGCCCGCGCGCGGGGCCCGGCAGCGGTGGCAGAGGCCGGAGAAGCGGCGGAGAGGCCGGCGCAGGGCCCCGCGCGCGGGCCTCCAGTGCAGGCGGAGGCCGGGGAGGGCGTCGGAGAAGCCAGCGCTGGTCGCTGGAGGCCCTCCAGCGACCAACGCCGGCCTCGCCGCTGCCGCCGGCCTCGCCGCCGCCCTGGAAGCAGGTAAGGAGAAGCGCCCTGCGGAACCCCCTGCTGGAAAACGGGCGAAGTTGCGTCCTCGCAGCTAGAGTTTCTCGCTCCTCTTCTGCCTTTCTCCCCACCCCTCCCCTCGCAGTGCGAGACCATTGAGGACTGTCGTTGCAAAGGAGCCTGTGTGTGTGTGTGAGAGAGAGAGGTAATAGAGGGCACCGTGCAGAGGAAAGGGCGAGGATCTGGCCAAACTGGACACATTGCAAGGTGGGGTTGGGGTGGGGCGGGGTGGGGGAGAGGAGAACCAAAGGAGACCTGTGGCACAAACAGCTTTCCTGCAACATAAAGGTGTGACCGCATCTCTTATTCCAGGCCCCCCCCCCTGAAAGTGATTGATAGCTGTCAGTCAAGCAGCTGCCCAACAGGGGTTTTTTTTGTTTGTTTCAGTCGCTGAAGGGCGCTGCCAAAGTTCTAACTTTTTGTGCTGAGGCTCCAGCCTGGGCGAGCTGCCTTGCATGGGAAGCAGGCCGACTTCTGAAGTGTGGGGTTTGTTTGCCTATCACCTTGCCATTCCGCCCTTCCTCGGGCGGCTGCAGTGTGGCGGGGGCCCCAGAAGGATTTCCTGTTGCTGAGGAGGAGCCCTGAGGCTTTTCGGAAGAAGGGCATTTTGTTTTTGTGCTTCTCTGGGCTTTCTTCAGGGGCATTTCACTTTTTAAAAAAATCACAACCGTCTTCTCCGTGGCGATCTCCTCTAGGAAATCCCTGTCCAAAGTACGGGGAGAAGCTAGAGGATAATTTGGGCTTAGTCCTGTTGCTGCCGCCTCTGGATTTAGATTTGTGTTTTTAAAATCTGACAAGGGAAAATATATATATATATATATATTTTAAAAAGATTGCTGAAAGAACAAGGTAGAAATGCCAATTAGGTTACTGGGTATGCTTGGTGTTTACTGGGCTCAAGCTTTTTGGAATGCTCACTTGTCCACATCTGTTGACATCATCTGGCGTGGCAAAAGTTTCACAAGCAAAGCAGAGCTGTGCCCTGCCTGTTACTGTCTTGCTAACTTGCCTAAGATTCAACTTGTTCCCAAACTGAGCTTTGTGGTTGGTCTTTGTGGCTTATGGATAGCGTAAGAGGCATACATACCTCTCCAAACAGAAGCTGAATTCTTAGATTCGACATAAGCCCAGAGGTACTCAAGTTTGAGGGTGATGTAGAAACAGAATTGGCCTTAACAAGCTCCTGGGTGTCTCCTTACCCACTGATGCCAAGAAACATTACACTGAGGAGGAGCTGTGGCTTAGTGGTAGAGCACAGGCTTGGCATGCACAAGGTATCAGGTTCAATCCCCAGAATCTCTTGTGGCAAAGATCATGGATGGCGAGGGTCAGAGCTTGATCGGAGATCTTGCAGAGCTCCTGTCAATCAGATACTGGGCATGACTGGGCACAATTGGCCAGTGTCCTGACCCTCAATAAGGCAGTGTTTGTTGTCTGTTTACTGGGCTACATGGAGGGGTGGTACCCAAATTTGCTTGACTGCACTTGTGCAGTTGTGTTTGGTCCCCTGTGTGTCTCAGTTTGCTGGCATCTCTTCGACCCCGTAAGAGAGCCTTGCACCAGCTGAGTATACTTCAGTCTTAATGTTGCTGCCTCCTTTTTTATTTTCTGTCCCCTTCTTTGATTTTTTTTTTAAACAGTGGTGCTCTGAAACCAGAACTGTGGACCTCTGGGAGCTGAACTATAGAGTGCCAGAAGGTCTACGCTGAAGGGAAAGGGTTAAAGGCTTGTGTTGGGGAATGAGTAGAATCGAGAACAGAGTGGGCAGTTGGAGTCTGGCTGAGTCAAGGAGGTGGAAACATGAGGAAGGCCATGGGCGGCCCACAGGGCCTGGCTGGAATCCTTGGCCTGGCTGCTTTGAAGCGAGGCTTCAGGGACCTGGGGGCGGTCTATTTCTGCTGAGATCCTAAGGAAAGATCTGGGAGAATGGTAAGCATCTATAAATAGTGTGTGTCAGCCGAGTGGAAGCAGAGCTTCTGAAACACTCCTGCTTGAGAGCCCAAGGCCTTGATAAACAGGGCTGTGTTATGGTGGGGAGTGCTTTGTTTGTAATGAGACTGGGGATTGAGGGAGTTGGGTCCTGGGAATAGAGGGGGGAGGGGAACCAGAGGTGTGCTGTTTCCTGTTTGGGGTGTACACATCCAGGCCTTTCCAAAAAGTATAATTCTCTTTAAATATTGTAACGTCTAGGTCATTACTGCCCTGCATACACGCAGTAAAAATGTGATGGAGGGGGAGTGCCAAGTTACTTGGGAACCTCAGGCTAAAAATCCCATCGTTGTGGGACCCAGGGGGGCGGCGCAGCGGCCCGCTGAAGCAGCCTGTCGGTCACTTCCGGGTTCCTGTCCTGCATCTTGACCTGTGTTATTAGTGACAGGCTGCTTCGGTGGGTCGCTGCGCAGGCCCCCTGGGTCCCACAACGATGGGACCGATGCCACAGGGACGGGCTTGAAACACTCTATAACCCCTCAAAAGAACAGCAGTCTAGCTCACTTCCCCCGAGCCCTGCCGCCATAAGCTTCAAAGGGGCTCATTTTGCGGCATCTCCCGGCGGGAGGATGGCACCCGCACGGGACACATATCAAATGAAAGAGGGGGCGCAGGGCTATCAGAAACAGCTGGTGGAGGGAGTCGGGAGCCCACCCCACTGGGGGATCCACACCCCGAAAGTGATGAAGGTGGCGCAGATAGAGCCAACAGAGCAAACAGGACAAAATAAATAGGCTGCATTATGCAGCACAGTTGAGAAAGTGCCTTATCCCATATACTGATGAAGTATATACAGGATTTGAGAACAAAATTGTTTCCGGCGGTGATATTTGGGGGATTTTTGGGGACGTCACAGGAAGTGCTGTGAAGTCACTTCCTGTTTCCGGCAGTGGCATTTGGGGGAAATGATGTCATTTGGGGGAAGTGATGCCACAGGAAGTGATGTCACTTCCTGCTTCCGGCAGGTGGCGCGGGGGGAAATGATGTCACAGGAAGTGATGTCACTTCCCGTTTCTGGCAGGTGGTGTGGGGGAAAATGATGTCACAGGAAGTGATGTCACTTCCTGTTTCTGGCGGTGGCATGACGTCACCGGAAGTGACGTCACTTCCTGTTTCCGGCGGCGTGCACACACGTAGGGGGTCCTACATAAATCTTGGGCCCCGGGCCCCGAAAGCCCTAGCTACGCCCCTGCTATATGCATCACCAAATGGGCAAATGCGATAGAACCTCCATACATCAGCCTGTTGCAATTTAGCAGCTGGCTAAAGTTAAAACAACAATGATTCAATTCAATCCTTTATTAAATGGTAACAAATGTTCCTCTGTCTAGTAAAGGGGAGACTCACCCACCCCCAGGGAAGTTCCATGTCTAGATTGTTTTCTTCAATGGGCTCCATTTTACAAATGGAGAGGGTCTGCCACTGTGAACACTTAAGCAGGAAACACTAATGTATTTTGAGATGAGGATTTAAGAGCTTCATATCATTTTATGTAATGTCTTGAAATGAGTGCCTGCCATAAAGTGATGAGCACTGAGCACTTTTAAATTACTATTAAAATTGCCTGAAGGCAGATCAAACATGTTTGGTGCCAGAGAAGCTACGCCATCTTACTAAGGTGATCATTACATTTTTTTTGAGTGCGCTGATTCTGTCATAAATATTTAATCTATTCTTTGAAACCTACATATTATTCAGAATGTCATCATCTTCACACACATACCAGGTTAAATTGTGTTGATTCAAATCCAGTCCACACAAGAAGAAGGAGACAGGTTTTAATCCTTCCAGTCCCACACAGTTTCACCTCCCAAACTGTTGGAATTTGCAATGTGTAGAAGTTCCTATGGTGGGTGTAGGGCAGCATCTAGGAAAAGCCAATCAAATAGGGATGTGCTACTACTTTCTTCTTTCAGATAAATATCGGATACTTAATTCTCTCTCTCTCTCTATGTTAGTTCCTGAGTAACTTTGTGTCTTGAATTGCCTCCTGCCTCACTACTCGCTAAATAACCCACTCTGCTAAAAAAAAAAAAAAATGACTTCCCCAAATTACTATTATTATTTTGATGTAAACAGTATATTCCAGAATCCATATCTTACAGCTGGAAGTTATCACATGTTTTACAGCAAAGTAGTCTAATGTTTTATTTTTGATCTGGAAATTCTGTCCCCTAACACTAGTATACATAGCCCCAAACAGAGGCATAACTACCTCTGAATCTACTGTGACTATTTCATCTTACTGATTCAAAATCCGTAATAAAGTTGCCATTAGGATATTGTTCAGAGCATCTGAATTTCACAGAAGTTCAGTTCTCCCATGCATCTGCCCTAACTGTATTTCTTCCAACCATCACACAAAGTAGCACTTTCATGTGAGTAGAAGAGTGAGTGTGGTGCCATTACATTATGTTGGACCTTAAGAGATACAGTCCCATAAACTGTGAAAGTCAAAGATGGTTCAAGGATACTAATCCTGTATATCCAGGGCCAGCCCTAGCCTGTCTGACACCCTAGGCAAGGGTAACTTCTGCCGCCCCCCAAACTGATACTGTCACCATTCACATGGGGGGGTGCCCAATTTGGTGCCCCAGAAGGCCAGCACCTCTAGGCAACCACCTAGTTTACCTAGTGGCAGGGCCAACCCTGTCACTCTCATTCTTTTGTGTGGGAGCGTAAACAATAGTGCACTGTAGACACTAGAAGAACATGTCTCCATGTACATTTATAACAATCCAATAGTGCCAATTATGCAGTACTGGATGTAATAGAGTCAATTTTCAAATTGCCTATTTTTAGAAATAAAGATCTGTTTCCCCTGAATAGGACCTACCTCATTAGAGAATACTTCAATGTACTTTGTTCCAAATATCCCCCCTCCCCTCTCTCTTACATTAATAGACCTGCTCTGTTTAATTATTTCCTTTTCCTTTGGCAGACCCTGCAGAAAAAGAATACCATGCTGTGAGTCATCAACACTACACCAGCAACTATGTGAATTTGTTTGAAAAGGCCGCTGTATGCAATCCATTGTTTTATAAGACCTAGCTACACCTGATAGAAATAGTATCCTTTGAGAATTGTTCTCACATTCCTAGGACTGATGGCTTGTCATATATTTGAAGCTAACAGAAAAGCTATCATCTACAATTTTAAGTTTGTCTTTACTGAAAGTCTTGTAATTCTAACATCTGCGAAGGCCCAAGCTGTTCTTGACCTTAGAGTTCAGAATAACCTCCTATTTTTATTACTGCTGACATGTAGACCAGTTGTCTAGCAATTATACTGCCAGCTGAGGGCAAGAGAATTCAGTGGCCTTACAGCATTCTGAACTGCTCTATTTTCAAAAGTGGTTTCATATTTGGTTTTAGCAGAGTGTTCAAGATACATAATGCAGCAGAGCCTATCTAGTTAATGTGTGCTGACAAGATATAAAGTTACACATGGAACTTCTTTTCTTTGCAAAAACTAATATGAGTTCTTTATCATAAGGAACTCATTCTGGACAGGATAGAGTAGCGGAAGGATGGAGATGCAGGAGGCATATACTGGTCTCATGGTGCCAGGATTGAGAAGGTAAGCATAGTTTGGAGAGAACTGTCAAGGAAGTTTCCCTAAGAGTACCAATCTATACATAAAAGGAATAGCATCAGAGCAGTAAAAGGAAAGGATGTTTAGTGTCCTAGCCTATTTATCTCTCTGAATCTCTCATAGACCCTCTCTGAAGTCTAAGGCTAAGAGACAGTGCAAAGTCCTTCAGTTCCAACACTAACATTCTGGAAGGCAGCAGTAATACAGCCAAATTCCAATTGCTAATACAGGGCTATCAAACTCTCAACCTATTGGCCACACCTGGCCTGCACAGGGCTTTAATCAGGCCTGCAGCAATTTTCTCCTCCCTCCTTCCTCTCCTGTCATCACCCTTTGAAGCTCAGAGGATGTGGATGATGTTCCTAGCTCTTTCTACCTTGTCTTTGTCTGAATCAACTGGAAGCTCTTCTGGGCTTGAAAAGCTGCAAAGAAAATGTGGAATGGATTTTCCCTGCAACTTTATGCTGTAATGGATTTCAATGGAGTAGAGCTAAAGTAGTTTCACTTTTTCAGTGTTTATGGCCTGTTGAAGCTCCTCGCAAATAAAGGGTGGATGCTTTGAGCCAGCTTGTCTCTGCTGAATGGACCTGAGAACTGGTGCTAATGAGTATTTGAACTTGGGAACCCACAGCCAAAGGGGTATATTACACTGGAGAGCCATTGTCAATCTGATTAGACCTGGAGAGGGGGGAGAAGCTTGCAATGCCCAGCCATTTTATGTTTTCTTTGGATCAGAGCATTTTATATTTTTAGTTTCTGCTATGAACCTTATGCTTTTTCTTGATGTTTTATTTTTAAAAATTGCACTACCAAATCCCACTATTCCTCCAGCTTTCTATTTTAAACAAAATATCACAAGTTTTAAGCATGTTTGTATTTTAAGTTTTTTTTAAAAAAATCTTTGTGTTTATCGGTATTCTTTATAAAGTTTATATCTCGAGTAGTTGGCATGACATTTTATAACACGTATATCTCAGCCCCACAAAGTCCCATTTGTGTCAAATCCAACCCTCATAACAAATGAGTTTGACACCCCTGTGCTAATGATTAACATGTGGAATTCACTGCCACAGGAAGTGGTGGCGGCTACAGGCATAGTCAGCTTCAAGAGGGGGTTAGATAAAAATATGGAGCAGAGGTCCATCAGTGGCTATTAGCCACAATGTGTATATATATATGTATATATGTGTGTGTGTGTATAAAAATAAATTATTGGCCACTGTGTGATAGAGTGTTGGACTGGATGGGCCGTTGGCCTGATCCAACATGGCTTCTCTTATGTTCTTATGAACAAATCAAATAGCATTAATCCTACTAGAGTTTACTAGAAGTATCTATGGCTGGATATAAAATATATTAAATGATAAATAAAACAGCATATGGCTGAAGTGCAAAATCCCTGAAGAGTAATCCATACTACTTAATTTACTTTCTACCTTCAGAAAAGGGGAAATATCCCTTGCAGATATATGCAGCAACATACATTCCGTTTCACAGTTGTCTTGTTGTTCTCATGGAGATTCACACTCCAAAGATCTCATGAATTTATTTATTTGCTTCATGTATACTCCACTTTTCTCCCCAGTAGAACCCAAAGCAGTTTATGTAATTCTCCTCACCTCTATTTTATTCTTCCATCATCCTTATGAGGTAGGCTAAGTTGATGACATCCTTCTAAAATCTAACCTTAACAGGATTATTGAGAACATTGCGAAGCATTCAAGAAAATGTCCATTTGTCTCTAGAATTCTTGGGAGAGATGATAACAGAACAACATACTACGGGTATTCAATTTTATTTTTTAATTAATAGAGCTGATATTTCATTTCATAACAACAACCAAACAGTGAAGCAGATTTGGAGGCTCCTGCTAAGGCAAAAACAGCAGGGAAAGTTCAACAGATTGAGAAAACTGGCATTTCTAAAGGGGCTTTGCACATTTCTGTTTTCTCACTATTATATTGCCTCTTAAATTTGTTTACGGCTTCAAACTTTTTAAATAAAGCAACAGGATATACTTTTACAAGTATTTATTATAAAAGAAAGACCTGGTGGTCTTGAGGCAGAAGAATAAAATGTGCCTATATTCTGAAACATACTTTACAAAAACGTAACATAATCAAAAATTAGACCAAAGAATCTGCCTCCAGCAGTGACTATACAGCCTGATAGATATGTGACTAGACAGGCAACCCTCCCCCCCCACCCAAAAAACCCCACTTTACCTATAAAACTTGCCCTTTGCATTTTGTCAATTAAATGGGGCTACTATTCATGCAAAGCAGCAGCATGTGTTTCATTAGCATGCTAGAATTATAGCATGGGCAGATCTTGCCGAGATGCTATTTTTTTTTTTACTTGTATTTATTTTAGACTGGTTCTCAGTTAATGGACAATAGTGTCCCTGCTTTGCAGAGGTAACAGCCTGATTTTAAAAAGAAGGGAAAGCTGCACTGATGACTTCTTTTGGCTCCAGCAGTCCTTGGGAAAGTTTTTTAAAAAAGTGCAAAATGGAGAGATATTAAAATCAATAATACAAGTTCAGACTTAATCTCAAAGAATGGGCCAATGTTCATCAAAAATAATGGGAGATTGGGGGCTTCTTTCTTTTAAGCCAGTTTGGTCTAGTGGCTAAGTACGTGGACTCTTATCTGGGGGAATCGGGATTGATTCCCCACTCCTGCACATGCACCTTCTGATGTGACCTTGAGTCAGCCACAAGTTCTCTCAAAGCTGTTCTGCTCAAGAGCAGTTCTGGGAGAGCTCTCTCAACTCCATGTACCTCACAGGGTGTCTGTTGTGGGGAGGGGAAAGGAATGGAGATTGTAAACTGCTTTGTGTCTCCTTTGGCTAGCGAGGGGCAGGGTATAAATCCAATCTCTTCATTTTATTCTTAATAATTTGGGGTCCTTTGGTTTTTTAAGGTCCCATTTTATGAGAAGCCGCATGTTGCTATTTTTCATCCCACTTGGGGGGGGGGGGATCGCTGCCAGCAGTATACATGATAGATACCACAACACAACAAAATATAATAATTGTAATGTTAGAAAAACATTAACAGTGGGTATGGCTTACTCTTCTGTAATGATATACTGCTTGTCAGTTTGCTGGAGTGGGAGTATAAGAGTAAGCTGAAGTAATTGAATAAACACAATGTAATCAAATCATTCTGTTACAATTACAGGTTGCTACATAGTTCTGATGCATTTTAAGATACATTTTCCCCCCTACGGACTCCTATTATGTAGTTATAGCTCAGTGCCAAGAGTAATAAACCCTTTTGAAATGCTAAATTTGTTTTATTTTATTCCCACCCCCCCTCATAATTTCACTCTGTTTTGCAATAATATGGTTTCTTCCCAGTTTAGCAAACTGCTAAGTGACTGAGAAAAGGAAGCAGAAGATTATTGGATTTGGTTTTCACTTCTGGCTTCAAGCAGAGTTCATGGTCGCTTAGAAACTAGATTGAATTGGATCTTGTATGTGTGTGCACATTCCCATTAATTAAGAGTACAGTTAATAACCCAAAGTTTTTTAAAGCCAGTCAGATAGTTTGTCACTTTTTCAAAGACCAAACTGACAAATATTTCTTGAGATAGAGATGTTTCAAAAGGATATGTGTGTGTGCTTCACTTCTGTAAAGTTATTAGTTTTTCAGAAAACAGAAAATGTATTCTACAAAATGAATCTCTTGTCATTTATTTTCCATATATTCTGATTTGGTTGTATTAAACATTGCAAACCATTGCCATAATTCAATTCAATTCTCCTCTTCTTTTTATAGGACCAGTCATTTACATGACAGTTTGCATGATCACACAACTATAGAGACAGGTCTCTGCCCTGAATAATGTACTGGAGAGGTGGTGGCTCATTGGCAGAGTATCTGCTTGGCATGGAAAAGATCACAGATTCAATCATATGCATCTCTGGTTAAAGCATCAGGCAGTGGGTGATGTGAAAGATTTCCACCTGAGATCCTGGACAGCTGTTGCCTGTCTGACTACTTTGATGAACCAAAGGTCTGATTCCCAAAATTAAAACATAATTTATTGATTGAGAAGAAAAGAAGACATCTGTTCAACAAACATTTAAGACCAGTTCTGAAACAAGATAATAATGCAGCATCATCCACATAAGGTAATACGGAAACATGAACGGGGCCCAATTTCAGATAAAGTCTGATTCAGTATAAGGCAGGTTCATGTGGACAGTATGTGTTTCAAAGGGTAGGAGGGCAGGGTAAGTATGTTCCCCCCCCCTCAAAAAAAGGTTGGGTCTCATTAAGCCCTAGTAAACAGCATGCACTTCCATCCCCCCATAATTGGGCTATACAGACTTAGAACATGTGGATTGAAAATGGGGCATTTACGCTATGTGGGTGAGGCTTTCCCTTTCTCCTGTACCCATCTTGCCTAGTGGCATCAATAGCCATACTCAGATAATTTTGAGCCATGGCTGTCTGCTCATCCAACAAAACTTAGATTGATTACTAGCTGTGTCAGGAAATTTAAGGGAACGTACTCAATTTCTGCTTCCCTTTAAACAGATTTATTGTGATGATTCAGGATTTGGGAACTTAGTTAAATGGATATCAGAGCTCTCTGGCTCCTCAGGTTTACCCATCATTCTGTTTGTTATCATTGGCAATAATCTGTCTCCTATCAGATCCTGTTCTGAAAAGCAATGGGAAGAGGAGCCAAGTCGCTGTTAAAAAATAATAGCCATATGGTTCGTTCCATAGACTTTTTAATATCCTGAGTCATAGTGCGGGGTTGCAGGTTGCAGACAGGAAATGAACGTGCCAGCTGAACTTTCCACTTGCTCAGTACACACAGAATATTACAGGAATGGTTTTCCACTTGGGAAAATCACATTGTTATTGTTTTTCAATTAGACTAAATCCCAATCAGAGAACATATGTAGGTCACTCTGAAAGCCTCTCCTTGCTTCCTCTTAGCAAGAAAGCTGAGCAGCACTCTCTGTTTCATGTGTGAAAACAGCTTTATCACGACACAGCAAAACAAAAGAAAGAAAAACAAGTCTGTCCTCCTCTTTATCAACGCCTGATAGGAGCATCTGTTCATAATGACAACTTTTTTACAGCCATCCATGTATTTGCTTTCAAGCTGGACTTTTTCAAAACAAAACAAAAAAAATCAATGTGTTTTTAAATGGTTCTAAAATTGGAAGGCATTCTTAATCAAGAAATTTGCATGCAAATAACTCCAGTGTGGTACACAGAAAAGTCTCCATACCGATTTTCATGGGAAAGGGAAGCACTTTTTTTTTTTTTTTTTAGCACAAAAATGCAGTTCCAGCTGGCTTGGTGTCAGGGGTATGGCCTAATATGTAAATTAGTTCCCGCTGGACTTTTTCTACAAAAAAAAAAGCCATGGGAAAGGGGCTTTGATAATGCTTAAGTTTCCCACTCTGGCAACTGCCATGTTGTTATTTGAGCACTAAGCTTGCCACATGGGGCAAGGCTTTGGAAAGCGTCCTTCCCATTGCACTTTCTTCTGAAACTAGTAAAGTGCTTGTCACTATAATGGGTCATTATACAGTTGGGCAAATATGCTGTCCTATACTTGTGAGGTGTTCTGTGATCCAGTGAATTTCTAAATTTTATGTGATGTGTATGGTGCACATTTCATTACATTTTTTACATATTTGATGCACGTTGGAATTAATTTTCCAAAAATGATACTCAATTTAAGATGTATACAAAATGTGCATGCCATATGCCAAAATCTGGGGCACACCAATACAAAATGGATGAAAACAATATGGATTCTTTTCCATTCCATAACATGGACAACTCAGATTAGAGTATCATTCCAGAGGGTTAGCTGTGTTAGCCTGTGACAGCAAAATAAATCAAAAGTCAAGTGGTAACATAAAGACCAACGAACTTTATCCCAGTACAAACTTTGGAATATTGATTTGAGACAGACTCCAAATTCCCCAAAAGAGGAGAAGAAATGGATTGTTGGATTTCTGGAACAAATTGGGAAAAGAGGAAGTAAGGCAATCTCTCTTAATAATGCTGCTTTTGATTTCATACACCATCATTGTCCATTAGCTTTATATTTTGCTATCATTTATTGTTCTCTTTATTTTATTATGTTTAGCTACCACTTATTTGTTGTATTTATTAATTTGTTAAAACATGTATATCCCATCTTTCCTTTTGGTTCAAGGAGGTTTAAAATATGCCATTTATACCATTTATACACCATAAATATATATAGCTGCTATAAAAAGTAACATTGATACCAGGGGAAAAAATCAACTTGAAAAAAAAAGAAATTAGGGCAAAAAACAATCTCATGGGCTTAAGGGAAACAAAATCAAAATAGGAATCCTCAAATCAAACTAGACTTCTTTAAAATCCAGTTGGATTGCTATCTGATTCCTCCCTTGCCTGCCTCTACTTCTGTTCTCATTGAGCACGCCCAAAGCTCCCTTATACTGGATCAGACCATTGATCTATCAAGGTAAATTTGGTCTATCCTGACTGGCAGCAGCTCCACAGGCTTTCTAGCAGAGAGCTTTCACATCACCTTTTAGCTGGAGATGCCAGGGATCAAACACGGGACCTTCTGTATGCAAAGTCACAAAGCCACAGCTCCCTGTCCCTTCCCCCTCTTTCCTCTCTCCCTTTCCCATGCTTGTTGGTTGAATGGTAACCTGGAGTCCTGGACACCACAGCAGCGAAGCAGGTGATATAAAGAACACAAGAAAGCAGACAGGGAAACCTTCATCTCCAAACCAAAAGCTAAAGGATTACAAGCTAGTAGTAACCTTTGCTGACTTTCTCCATTGCTGATTTTAAACATAACACTACTGGTAATTGCAAAGTTGTAACTTTAGGGCTTGTATCTGAAGGTTTAGTATAGCAGAGGAGCTATCTGTCAAACTATGACATTGCACACATTGCACGGAAGCCTCACATAATAAAATTCTCCGCCTATGTGACCTGATATAATCATGGCTCTCTGGCGTGCCATGATGCACATATGGTATATGGAAAAATAAATTTAAAGTGAAAACAAAATTGCAGACATATTTTATCCCTTGTTATTTGCAATGGGTAAAATCCTAACTCAGAATGAAATCAACAAGATATGTCCAATTCTGATGATGGGACTCGCATATAATTTTATTTCTTTTAGCAGACTCTGTGAGCACATTGTATTTTACACCATGCTCTGTCTTATTCACAATTCCTCCCAATAATGTATTTTGAATAGGGATGCTCGAACACCTGTTGATTCTGCTCTTGTCTATTCTGTGATCACCAGCAGTTTGCTAACTTTTGGTTGAGCTGTTCATGAGCAGCTCAAGCCTCTTTGGCAGATTGCGTTTTATGTGCACAAACTGTACAGTAAATCTCTTTAAGAGGAAGTCTTACCATGTAGCGTCCTTTCAATTCTGTGTTATCAACTTACTGTGCATGCATGTTTTAGTACAGTCTGTTGGGAAGCATTGTCTGACTCAGTCCAAGACTTAATTAATGCCTCCTCAAGGTAGTCTCTCCTGCCTTGAAACAGACTGTGGTGATTCCACAACTAAAGAATCCTACCCTAGACTCTGGTGAATTCAATAACTATTGATCAGTCTCCAAAGTTCTATTCATGAACAAAGTGATTCAACAGGTGGTAGCTAGACAGCTTTAAGAATTCCTGGATGAAGTGGATTTTTGGATCCTTTCAAGTATGTTTTCTGGTCTCATTATGGGACTGAAAGAGCCCTGAACTGGTCACTGAAGGCATTTTTGGAGTGGATGCCAACTAATAAATGGAAGCTTAATTCCAACAAGATAGAAGTGCTACTGGTAAACTAAGGGTACGGTCACACTCACCATTAAATCCATCTGCAACGCGCCTCTATTATAATCCGCACAACCAATTTCCCGATCAGACAACAGCCAGGCTCCCGTTCTATCCCATTTGGGTCCCGTCACTGGTCGATCAGAGTGCTCTACTGGACCTCATTTCATGAGATGTCAATCTGCATTAGCGCAGGCGCAGTGATGCCCGCTATCTGCACTATTGAGCAGATCCAGCGTCTCCTCCCTTCTCTACAAGAGACCTCGCACACCCACCATGACCTCGTTCTTGAGGGCGGGGATGCACATTGCTTTTAAATGGGTCGGATCCGTTGGCACTACTTTTCCAGCACGAGCACTACGCGTGCAAAAAAACCCCCAGGAATTCAAATCAGTTTACATCTAGTTCACATCTAGTTTCAAAAGTGAGTTTTGTTTCCGGACATAGGGGTGGGTAAACGATTTATCAAGTCAACATTCGCTCGCTCATTCACTGGCGCAGTGGTATCACTTGCTTTGGACGGGAAGTGGTGGTGCGCTTCCGACGAGTTTCCAACGATGGAGCGTTCAAACAGAGAAATTCCGCTCAGGAACCATCAGAAGAATTTTGTTCCGGATTTAAAGCAGTATCAAATTAGTCCACGCCCCAGTCGTCTCAACGTGGGACTCGAACGAGCTAACCATAATTCACAAATGCTGACGTTTGGACAACCTCTTAAAATTTGACATGCTTCCGGACTCCACTCATGCCCATAGAGGGATTTTCTGAATGTCTGACCTCACCCTAAAGGTCTTAAGGAGAGAAGTTAAGGTTTCACCCATTCTGGATAGGGTTGCATTTTTCTTAAAGTCACAGGTTTATAGTTTGGGGGTGTTCTTGAAACCAGACTACCACTGGTGACAGCGATGGAGTTCCTTTCACAGCTTTGACTGATTAGCCAACTGTGGCCTTTCCTGAGCAGAAATGATCTGGCCACTGTGGTGTACATCTGAATTAGATTACTGCAGTGTGCTCTATGTGGGCCTACCTTTAAGAAATGTTTGGAAACTTTGATTGGTACAGAATGCTGCAGCCAGGATGTTGACTGGAGAGGGCTGTAGCTATCTACACTGGATCCCAATATGTTTTTGGGCACAATTCAAGGTGCTGATGTTGACATTTAAAGCTTGGGACTAGAATTCATGAAGGGGCATCTATCTAACCAACCACTGCAGCCATCTTCCAAGGTTCCCCTGATGCTGGCTCTTTGCACTGATAGTCAGAAGTTTGCTGCCTGTGGATGCAGAGGTTCCCTTTGGTCACCATAGCTAGCAGCCATTGATGGCCATGAACGTGTCCGATCTCCTTTTAAAATGATCTGTTTTAGTAGCCATCACTGCATCCAATAGTATCAAACATCATAATTTAATTACTCAGTGAATAAACATGTTAAATCTATTGTCCATTAATCTCATTGGATGTGTTCTAGAATTATGGGCAAGAGAGAAAAAGTTCTCTGTAGCCCTAAGCATAATGAAGGAGGGAGTTTATGAATGTTCACAGACATGCTGAAATCATGAAGTATGGCACAGTTTTACACTAATAACATTTGAAAATTATATTTTATTATCTGCTTTCCATCATACTGAATTAGCATCATATTACAATTAGTCTTTGCTTTCGCTTAATAGAAAATACTGTAATATGATTACTGCTCTGTCCTTTTTTAAAGAAAACACATATAATTTTAGGCATCAGATTAGATTACATTAAATTGCTGAAGAGGGAAGTTCATAGAACAGAGTGACATTAGCGTCTCTCAGTGGGAGAAAAAACACTTTCAGGAATGATTGCATCATGAGCAATGCAGTATGGAAATTATCTATTATTCTGTGATAAAGTATTAGTTTGTGACAACTGTTGTTCCTCTAATAGCCCAATAAAGATGGTTTTATAAAGATGGTTTCTGCTAATCTAATGGACATCCCAATCATTTGTTCAGTACCAAAGATGAAAAGCAGGAAAGTGGCATGATATAGATCCCAGAAACTAAGCGGGGTCAATGTTTGGATGGGTTACCACCAAGAAAGACTCTGTAAAGAAAGGCAATGACAAACCACCTCTGTTGCTCATTTGCCTTGAAAGCCCCTTGCTAGTGTTGCCATAAGTTGGTTGTGACTTGACAACACATATGAACATATGTAAAAATGAAAGCCAAAAAGTCAATGAGAATAATATCCAACAACTTAGAATTGTACCCTAAAAATCTGCTTTAACTTTGACGAAAGAGGCTGATTCATACTGAATATCTTGGCCAAATAAGCCTAATCATAATTGGGACGAAAAGAGAAAGATACTGGGAGTGTGTGTATGTATGTGTGTGGGGGAGATTCAAGGGAAAATAAAATTTAAGAGATACCACCACAAGTGACAGTTTAGTTTAAGGTTGCCAGGTCTGTGTTGGAAAATATCTAGACTCTAGAGACTTTGGGAGTGGATCCGGGAGATGGCAGGGTTTGGGGAAGGGAGGGGCCTCACTATGGTACAATACCATAAAGTCCACACTTCAATGTAGCCATTTTCCCCAAGGGAGCTGATCTCTGCCTGCAGGAGACCAGCTGTAAAAGCGGGAGAACTCCAGGCACCACCAGGGGGGTTGGCAACCCTAGACTAGAACCAGAACCTGGTGCTATGACAATGCTTCTCCCATTAGCTGGTTCTCTACTCTGCCATGGAAGTTTTGCTAGATGCTATCACCAGAGCTTTTTTTGTAGCAGGAACTACTGCATATTACTACACCCTTGATGTCGCCAATCCTCCAAGAGCTTACAGGGCTATCACTCAGTCTAATTTACTTCATGAGGTTGTTGTGAAAATAAAAAGGAGGATGATAAAGATGCTGCAAGCCACTCTGGGTCCCCAGTGGGGAGAAAAGTGGGGGAACTGCACTGGCTGCCAATAGTATACCGGATTCGCTACAAGGTGCTGGTCATTACCTTGAAAGCCCTATATGGCTGAGGACCTGCTTACCTTAGGGACCCCCTCTCCCCACATATTCCCCAGAGGGTACTTAGATCCGGATTCCAAAATCTATTAGCGATCCCCAGGCCAAGGGAGGCAAGACTAAAGTCCACCAGAGAGAGAGCCTTCTCGATAGAAGCCCCCTACTGGTGGAACCAACTGCCAGGGAAGTGAGGGCCTTGCGGGACCTTGCCCAGTTTTGCAAGGTCTGTAAGACCACACTCTTCCGGTTGGCCTTCAACTGATTCTGAGTCACCATTATTGTAGGAGAAAATTTAAGAAATACTGAAGCCATCGGAAGTGAATCAACACAAAGTGATGTTAGCACCACATTATTTTTAACTGTTGAATTTTAAATTATGATGTATTAATGTGAAATTTTAATTGTTTATTGTGATTTTATTGTTGTAAACTGCCCTGAGTCTGCTTTGGCGTGGAGGGTGAATGAATGAATGAATGAATGAATGAATGAATGAATGAAAATAAATAAATAAATAAATAAATAAATAAATAAATAAATAAAAATAAAATAAAATAAAATAAAACCAGACCCTCCCCCACAATTTTCCTCTCATACCAGAAGTAACTGCACTGTATATATACATATATACTATATATACTACTGGGACATTTTTTAAGTATTACAGTTTACTTAAAGCCAAAATTGTTGTTTTTTTATTAAAAAATGACAGTATATTCTCTCTCCTTCTGTCTTTGATATAATGGCTGTTTTTCTTTCAAACATTTCATTAGTTGTACAAGAGAAAACCGGGTAGATCCATTCAAACATGACATTTTAATTACACATGCCTTAAGTATGACCCTAAATAACTGAAATGTAGTAAACTTGTTATTGGTCTTGAAATGTATTTTTAATGCTTGCT
This sequence comes from Heteronotia binoei, assembly GCF_032191835.1. Taxonomy (NCBI): domain Eukaryota; kingdom Metazoa; phylum Chordata; class Lepidosauria; order Squamata; family Gekkonidae; genus Heteronotia; species Heteronotia binoei. The sequence goes on from NC_083226.1 coordinate 43,070,931, forward strand.
TTATTCTTGTTTCTTAAGTGTTTCTTCAAGAGTTAGGAATTCAATGGCTGCCTTCCAAAGCAGGAAAGCCTTGCTGGCTCTTTTGCAAACGTGAAAAGAAAATTAAAAAAAAAACCTAAAATGTCTTTAAATGTTTGTACTGAATGAAGAAATATGGCAAACCCTTTCTAGCAGAGATTGTAAATGCTACCAGATTATTTAGATGTTTATAGTTCTATTTTCTCCCCAGTAGGGACCAAACTAACTTGACACAAAATCACCCAAAGAGCATCGATGGCAGAGGAGGAATTTGAACTTGGCTTCCTCAGATCCTAGTCCAAACAGAGTCATCCTAGACTTCCCTCTCCAATCTGCATATCACTGCCAGGTAAAGCCTGCACTTGCTGAAACAGAGAACTTTGTTTAAATTGGTTTGGAAGCCACCCTGAAGAACAAATGAAATATGTAACGTACTCGAAACGGAGACGAGAGTAGGGCAACATAGTTTATTAGGAGCACGTTGCAAGAGAGGGAGCACGCGGGCCGGGCCCCGCTTATGTACATTTACCCGGTTCAGCCTCCTGTACAGGTCAGGCCAATCCTGGCCTGTTAAACTTCCCGCCGTGGATGTAGTAGGCGGGGATTCCGCGCCCCGCGCTAGAGATGCCTGGGATACCCAGCCGCCTCTGCGCGTGGGCGCGTATTTCAGCCAATACATTACAAAATAGAAACAAATCTACCCATCTACTCACTAGTCACTACATCACTCATGCTATTTTCCAAACTTCAAATGGCCCTGGGTACTTTATTTGCTCTGACATGAGGCTGTGCAGTTAGTGGTAGAATACACGTGCAGCCCTACAACATGACAAATGATGACTCCCTGGGGTGATTTTAAGTTGGGAAGATGGTACGGGAAAACTTGAAACTACTCTCCTTTGTCTGCTGTCCCAATCCAAATCAGGGTTCCAGACCCTTGGGGAAAAAGTTCCCACATGCCTGAATGTTAGTATCATTCAGATCATAATATGTAGCTTGGGCCTTCCTCCTTTGTTTGTCTTCTGAGCCCAAGGAAATGTGCCATCAGAGTGGTTAGCGGATGAGCATTCCTGGGGGACTGTTCAAAACGAATTTCCACAGGGCACCATGGCAGCCTCATTCATCCTGAGGTTTTTCTCTAAATGAATTCTCATGATTTGTTGAAAACTGCTGTGGAGAAATGCCCTGTATCTCAGGATTTGCATCAAAGTTAAAATAATTAGGTCTGTCCTCTTTACATGCTGCTAGTGCCTTTCTACAGATTAACAGCTACAGGAGAAGGTGTCAGCTTCACAGGCACAGGGAAATTCAATGCCATGCAGATGGAAAACATATGGTTATCAGCCCACACCTTGGCCAGCAAGTTGCACCTGGGAGAAAGAGATTTGGGAACCCCCAGCTAGAGTGTGGCCCTTTCGACACTAGCCATTTGATCCTTTCATTGTGCGCATTTCAAAGCTACCTTCTACATTAAATACTGCCTTCAGTTCTGTTTTGCCTGGCAGTTTCTTCTAGCTTCTACATTTGTGCAAATGAGTACCGACAGCACTTTCACTCTGCAGTTACCTCACGGTTCTCAAAACTTGTTTTTGCCTGGAGCTTTCTCCAAATTCGGATCTAAGACTTAATTGTAGAACTTTATCTTCGAGTTTCTAAACACCTCCCCAAACCTCTGTAGTTTGCATTTAAATGTAAAGTTGTTGTATTAATTTACATCTCAGTGTGTGTTCCATGGCAATCTAGCTTCTAATTTTAATCTGCATGAGGATCACCGTTCAGTCATAACGTGGCCCTTTCTTCAACATGATGAAAGAATCTGTACAGGTTTTCAAGTAGTGAAAACAATTGTCACTTTTAAACTAAGGCAATTAGTTTTGTTAAACATATCAAGCTTAAGACAAATATTGCAGAGGCACCACCATCTAAGGCACAACCTATAGAACCACAACATGGCAGTTTTTAAAGAAAAATATAGCCCAGAAGTGGACTAAACAATGCGAATACAGGAGTAAAAATGCCCCCAATTCCCCAGATTGCCACCATGCCTGGCAATCCTAATCAACACCAAGCCTAATTCAGTCATGTTTATCCACAAGAAGTAAAGGAAGGATCCTCATAGTAGCCAACAATTATAAAGTGTGAGCTGAAGAAAAGAAACAGGACGTTTTAAGTAATTAATGCTGTGGCAGAGAGAGTGCTGGAAATATGCTTTAAGAATAGAAGAAATCAGCAGAAAAACTCAGAAGTAAATAGCTCAGGAATAATGGAAAATGAAGCATCACTGAGAATGGGACAGCCATAGATCTTCCCAGATTCCTGCATGAACATCAATGTGGCTTGTAAACAGGTGCCCCCACAGGTGCCATTTTAGGTAAATCTTGTTTCTCAAAAGCAGGGCTATCTATTTACTACTTCTTTGCAAATGCTCTTATGCAAAGTTGTTATTGGGAAATGAAGTAAATGGTTCTGTTCAAATGGGGTTTACCTAAGTATCTATGTTTGATACCAGATGCTGCTTTTATGAAACAATTTGTCTGATTTCTGTATATTTTTCAGAGCTGTGTGATGATCCAGTTTTATCCAAGGCAAAATTCTGCATTTTAACACCAGCTGCAGTTTTAGCTGTGTTTCCACCTCCTATGGCATGTTTAAAAGTAACAGATGCAACAATGTGTCAGATTTCTAAACCAGGACATGGTGTCCCTATTTAATAATTAAAACGAATGGCTTCAGGCTTCAGGTCTGGGTGAAAAAGGAACAAACTTGCAAGGTTGATATTTTTCTTGTTTCCCTTTGAACTCCTGCCTCATATCTTATTTTGTACCATAACAACATTCGCTTGGAAATTTCCCAAAATGGCTCACTTTCTACAGTGGCACTTGCTATCTGCAGTGTTTTCCTCTGGAATGAAACAGCAAGGCTAATGCTAGCCAAAAACCTCTTTTATCTTGACATCGTAATCAAGTGGTTTGTGTCTAAGGCTCGGCAACTGGAGACAAACCTTGCTTCCCGGGAGCCTGCTTTGCTTTTTGCTACTGTTGAAGCAAATGAGTTGTAGGGAAATTGGCATCTGCAGCAATTGGACTTGCTGGAAGGCCATGTTAGATGGTGGGGATTAAATGACTGGACTGTCTTCCCATTACTCCCTTGTTAAAGTGGTTCTTCGAGGGAATCTAGTTAATAAATAGGATTCTGGACAATATATGCAGCACAGAATATTGAACGGTATCCCCACCCCCATCACACCCTTCTCCCCAGTACCACCTGTATGGAATCCAGCAGCCAAATAGATTTATAGGGTAGGGTTATCTACGCTCTCTGGGCTGCTGAGACAATAGCATCAATGTGACTAGGATTAGGGCAATGCAAAGCCTTGAACAAACATTTTTAAAAACCTAGATGGATGTCTTTGGAACTGGATCAGATTGCTCTTATCTCTCATTACCAGTAACTTCCTTTGCACAAAAGATACCTAAATCGGTAATTGGCCAAAGAGACCATTTTGTCTCAGTGTGTCAGCCTGCCTTCACTGGCCTTCCAGAATTTTCACTCCATCTGCTTATTAACCCTACTGGCTCACTGTCTTCTAAATGGGTCACCATAAACTTTAAAAAGTATAATTTGCAGAGGAAATACAAAAGAGTCTACAAGAAAGATATAGTGCAATGGCTATCATCACTACTAAAATACTTCAGGCCCAAAATGCATACAAATTAGAATAAGGATGACGTCCCTACAAACAATTGCTTCTAGATTAGAAGAGGACAAAATGCAAATTTAATTGAAACATTTGCCTGGATTATACCCAACATACCTATGATATGAGGAACAGGTGATCTGATGGAAAAGAAAACAACAGTGTCATTCTAGGCAGAGTTACACCCTTCTAAGTCCCTTGAAGTTAAAAGGCCACTGCAGGACTCTTATACCTTTAGAAGATCCATCAAAGAGGGAATTGTAGCAGGTACACTGATTATGCCCTCTACAACAATAAAGGTATAGGGCCCTCATTCTTAATTGCTTCAGGTCATCCTCACAGGGAGAGAGAGAGAGAGAAAGAGACAAGAGCAGCTCATGACTACCAAGTTTTAAGAGATTTGAACATATGAAACTACATTGTTCTGAGTCAGAATCTTGGTCCATCTGTCCCAGTCTGTCTAATTTGATGAATGCCACCTCCCCAGGATCTCTCACAGAGTGCTTCCTGGCCAGCTGCCTAGCCACTGAAATCACTCAGTTTAAACAGATTTTTGTTTTATATAGCTATTTTAATTGTACACTGTCTCAAGCAGCAGGACTCTAAAGCAGTGGCATAGAAATATTCTAAATAAATAAATAATGGAATGACTGTTGAGTGCTAAACTAGACCTGGAGAGACCTAGGATGTAATCTACACATGGCCATGAAGCACTCCAATCATTCTTTCTCAGTTCAGCCTATCCTGCAGAATTGTTCTTCCTTTTTTTTTTCTTTTGTATTTTTGTATGTATAGGTTCATGTGCACATATGAGTGTGTATGCAGGGCTTTTTTTGTAGTAAAAGCCCAGCAGGAACTCATTTGCATATTAGCCACACACCCTGACACCAAGTCAGCTGGAAGTGCGTTCCTGTACATTCCTGCTCAAAAAAAGCCCTGTGTGTATGCATCTGGATGTCATGGCAACCTCTGGTGATTGACCCCCTACAGGGGCCCTGGAGGATATTCAGGAAGGTGGGTGCCCTGCCTCCCACCTCCAGGTATACCAGGGGGGTCTCCCATCCAAGTACTTGCCAGAGTCAACCCTGCTTAGTTCCAGATCTGGCAAGATTGGGCTTGCCTGTGCTATCCAGGACAGGGCCCTATCCTGCAGGATTGTTGTGGGGATAAAAATGCAAATAGAATCATCATGTGCTCTCCTGTACTCCTTCGGAGGAATGGTGGGATTAAAAAAGTAAGAGATTGGCGATGCCAGGGATTGAAACTGAGATGCTCATATACAGTTTGTGTTCTGCCAATGAAGATTCACTAACCACTAAGATGGTTCACTAATAACATAATGGCTGCTCCTTGGTCCTATTCCCATTATATCTACTTCCATAGTGTTCTGCTTTAGGAAAGGATTGGAAAAGACTGGGCAGAACGAGACGGATGGCAGCCAGGTGTTTGAAGAACCCATAGCATTGCCTATGAACATTTCAGGGTATGTTGCAAAGCTTGATTCAAAGAGTATCTCTCAAAGGGACCAGTTTGAGTGACATTCCCAGGATTCTACCATTACTGTATGCAAAAGAAAATGATTATTAAATAAACTCAAATGCCAAAAAACAGATTTGTGTTATACAAGCAAGACACAAATATGTATAATCTAAACCACAGGTCTCTAGCAGGTAAGTCATCATGAGCAATGAGCAGTTTCCTAGAAAACTCAGGAAAACATTGTGAAAAGATCTGCTGCTCCTGGGTTAAGTTTTTATGTCATAGGATTTTTTCTCTGTGCTGCTTCACTCTATTTCCAGTGATGTTCTGTTTCTAGTTGAGAACAAAACTTAATAGCATGCTGGGGTGACTGGATGGATGGACTATAGGTCTCACTGAAAAACATGGATCCACAGTTGAAGTAGGTAAGAGAGAAGGTCTTCAATCCACCTGTGTTTTCCCAGGTTGAAAAGCCTGGGGAAATCATACCAGAACTCCTGACTACATCCATGCCTTGTTGGATATTATGCTCTTGTTGTGCTATAGCAGGGGTGGGCAAACTTGCTTAATGTAAGAGCCACATACAATACACATCAGATGTTTGAGAGCTGCAAGACATGAATGTCAAATGTTTGAGAGTCACAAGTCTAGAAAGGCAAGAAGGCAGGCAAATAGATAGCAGGAGGGAGAGGTGAAAAGAAAGCTACTTGTACTTAAATGCATTCTCCAAGCCACCTGCTGGCTTGGCTTGGAGAAGTGATTGAAAGAGACAAATGTGTTCTCCAAGCGGTGGGGGCTTCACGAACCACACAGTATGTGTGAAAGAGCTACATGTGGCTCCTGAAGCACAGTTTGGCCATTCCTGTACTACAGCAATCATTCACAACTGAATTGTCTAGTCCATGCAGGAAAATCCAGCAGCAAACAATTGCACAATGATATTGCAATATCCAACAATATGTGGATCCAGCCCATGTCATCTATAATTGCCTCTGTTGGAGCAGATGCAAAACATTCACATTCAAAAGACATTTAATCAGCCTATTTTAGAATTTCTGCCTTTGTTATTTTGTTGCTTTTTTCCTATTTTACCTTGAACAGGACACTGGAGAGATGGCATGTAATTCCCTCATTTTTTAAAAAAGAATTATTGTTAAACCACTTGGAACTTTAGCAAAGCAGTAGAAATGTTTTGGATCAAATAAATAGATTTTTTAAAAATATGGAATGTAGAGAGAAAAGTTATTAAGAAATCTTTGCAGTTAAGGAAATCCAAGGTGAACAATGTAGCTAAGATCAAGAAGGAACATGTAGCTCCTCTCATTAAAAAAGAAGATAAAAATAACTCTTTTGTTAAGAGAAAGCACAAATCACAAGCCCAGCAGTTTCCATATAATCTTGTACACTTTCTGTATTTAATTATCATTTTCTTGTAGTCAAAAATAGACAGACCTTTTATGCTTCAGAAACAGCCGAAGGAAACCTAGTCAGTAGGGAGATAGTTCTCCATACCATGGAGTGTCCTTCTACAGTCCTTGAAAGATGATAGGGGGGGAAAAACCAAAAACCTCTAACTACAAACTTAGTTCCCTGATGCACAGCAATAATTATTGACTGTAATGCCACAAACGCTTTGATATGTGAAATGCTGTCAATAAGATTTAAGAACCCCAATCGCATCCAAGACTGGATATAATTTATTCATCTTGCATATGTCATTTGGAACCCTAAGTTCCAAAGAAGGGAAAGAACAAGTTGTCCTAGGGTAGATATTTTGTACAAAACTAATTTGGGTTTGCCTTACCCCATTGTTAACAAATAATATCCTTATTTCACCCCCAGCAAACAAATTGGACAGTTTAGTGCTTTGTAACATTTAATTTCAAAGAAACTACCATCTGTGAAATAATATCCACCAACATATAATTGGAAGGATTTCTTATACAAATTCCCTTTTTGTTCACTTCCCCTTGCTGCTGCCACAAACTTTTTAGGAGTATCTGTTTTTTTAACGATCATCTAAAAAGTTAAAATAGGCTGACACCCCATATGTTATTTTTCTGTACTCTCACAAACAGGCCTCCATGACCTTAATTCAAATATTTTGAATGTCCATCGTAAGGAGAGTTACACACTTCTAAACAGAGATCATTTTGTGGAAAAAGAGGTGCCAGAGCTGTCAAGCATGCTATTTCTAACTGCTAAATTCTTCAATACCTTTCTTCTCCTTCCACCCCTTTCTTTCCCTTCCCCCCCTGTGGAGGCATAATAAATCCCTCTGAATCCAGGATGTTTACTGTAACCTTGTATTAATGCTGTAAAGTGCCTCTCCCCCAGATTCACACAGCCATGTCTTATCAGCTAGCAGAGAATGTGTGAGAAATGAAGATGTGAACATTCCTTAGTCATAAAATAAATAGTAATGAGTAGCCTTTGAACCTGCAACCCCATTTGCATCTTTGTGTTATTCTTTTGAAGTTATCTGTAACCCAGCCTTTTGAAATATAAGATACTATTCAACATTGTATCCAGCATTACTTCCAAGGTATTCGTTCTTGAAGCAAGTCATGGAGTTTCAAACAAGTCTTTGATTAAAAAACAAAAGCTTGATTATTTCAAAATATCGATGCTTGACAGGAGCCCATTAGCACAACTCATTTGCATATGCCACATACTCCTGACATCATCTGAAGGGCTGCTCTGTTCTTTGTCTATTTTTTAAAAGAAAGAAAGGTAGCATTGCCAGTCTCCCTGGCCACTGGTGGGGGATAGTGGTTGGCAAATCCAGGTTGGGAAACTCCTGTAGATTTGGGGAAGGACAGAGACCTCAGTACGGTACAATGCCATAGAGTCAAATCTCCAAAGTATTTGTTTTCTTAGCACCATGGAGCTGTATATTTTAGTATTTTACATTCCAGAGACATTTATTCAATATAGGTCAATGCTCCTAGTTATCCAGCATAGGGGAAGAAGAAGAAGACCACTGCAGATTTATATCCGCCCTTCTCTCTGAGCCAGAGTCTCAGAGCAGCTTACAGTCTCCTTTATCTTCATACCTTTCTTTCTTATAAAAAATAGACAAAGAACAGAGCAGCCCATTGACTTCAATAGGTTTAGAAGCAAACCTCATTTTGGGCAGGAGTTCACAGCTGTGGGCCAAAGAAGTTGCTGGCTAGAAGAGGCTATGAAGCAGAATTTGACTGTGAGGTAGAAACACTGCCCTTATACCTCATCACAGGATTATTTTTCTTCATCCCCCAAAAGAGACACCCTGTGATGAGGTAGGTGGGGCTGAGAGAGCTTTCACAGAAGCTGCCCTTTCAAAGACAACTCTTGAGAGAGCTATGGCTGTATTTTATCATGCAGATAAATAGGGCAATTTCTTTATTTTTTCATGCTCCTGTGTCTTTAAGAACACTACAATATAATTGACCCTTGAATAAATTGCCCTAGCCAATAGGGGATGTTTCCACATGTGTCATTTGACCAGAGTTCCATGCTGTTGGGACATCCCCCCCCCCCCCACGCAACTTCTTTACAACATTTATTCACCTCCCAGATTTTCCCAACTTTTGTCTGATCTTTCTCAAACTCACTTTGCTCCAAAGTTTTTGGAAAGGTTGCAGCAAAGCCTGTATGGTTGCCATGGAGGGGGAGGTATTTGTGAGTTTCCTGCATTGTGCAGGGGGTTGGACTAGATGACCCTGGAGGTCCCTTCCAACTCTATGATTCCATGATTCTATGTGTGAATAGCAACGTTTGGATTTTCCTGTTTTTTTCCTCACACAGCAGTCATTGTCCCTACAACACCCATTTCCTCTCCCTGTCACTAGGCCTTCTTTCTTTATAAAAATGGTTGTCAAATAGTGTCATACTGCTATCTATAGGCTGCATCAGTGCTTAGTTCTCATGGCTCGTTCTTACATGCCCTGGGAAATGTTGATCACCCATTGGGTTCAGGAAGCAATTTTCTCCAGGCCAGTTTGGCCAGGGACCCTGGAGATTTTTTTTTTTGTCATCTTCTGGGTGTGGGTCACTGGGGTTGTGGGGGAGACACTTGTGAATTTCCTGCATTGGCCAGGGGGTTGGACTAGATGACCCTGGAGATTCTTTCTTTTCAACTCTATGATTCTATATCAGCTTTCCTGAATTCTCAGATTACATTTTAAAAGTAAATTTCTTGTCTTTTGTGTCACAAAGATATAAGGGAAAAGTTATATCTCCACAAGTAGAGAGTATAGACGAGCCTTTTTTTAAAAAGCTGGTAATTCAAAGAACCTTATATACATGCTGGTAAACAGAATGCTACACTACGGAAAACCTCAAGGGAAACCTGTCGTGTGGAAATCCTATGGCTGCTGTTCTGTAACTGCCACAGCAACAAAGAAACTACTCATGTCTAATTCCATGCAGAAAACACAATGATGTGTGGGCAAATTACACAGAAGACAATGGGGGCCAGTGTGAAACAATGGTCAGAGTGTTGGACTAGGGCTAAGGCAGCTTGGTTTCAAATCCTCACATGCCATTATACTCACTGGGTGACATCAGCCTGGTCACATTCTCTCAGTGTAACCTACCTCACAGGTTTACTGCGAGAGTTACCTGAAGGAGAGAACTCTGTGCTCCTTGGGGGAAGGAATGAGATGTATATTAAATGAATACAAATACAGAGGAAAAAGAAATGGCGCTGGCCAGAAACCAGAATGGTAACAAAGTGCCTGCATCCACAACTGCTGAAAATTGCTAGAAATGGCCACTTTCCAAAGTTTACAAAAGAAATAAGTGGGTTCAGCTCAATCTTAAATTAATTACATTTTTGTTTCTGCACTTCTTCAACTCCCTAAGTAAGAGTTCTCCTTCTCCCTCAACCTATATATGTGGTTTTGCTTCCCATTTCTCTGCCAGTGGACACACATTTACTAAAGTTATAGTCTTTCTCTAATGGAGAAGTATGAAGGAGGAATATCTATTTTTAAAGAGATAACTAGCTTCATCCTCTAATGTTTTCCATAAAGCCTTGGAACCAAGTCATGTATTGACTTTTTGCACAGAGTTCCTATTACAGTTATGAGAGGAGAGTGATTCTGAATGCAAGTGGTGAGAGAGAGTGACCAGGTCTATTTACAACAGCGAGACTCACCTCCTTTGAGACCAGAAACGATATGCAAATTAATTTTCTTCCCAATACAACATTGGACTCCTTAATATATTAAAAATTTTAGGTACATAGCACAGATATGTCAAATGTAGGTACTTTTAAAAATGCCGTGTTTGAACAACAAATAGATTTTTGAATGTACATGTACAGTATTTGGATCCAGGATTGGTTGTGGATTTAATGGAAATATTTGCAGACTGTTTGCAGACAGCCTGGCAACCTAAAAAAAAAATTTCACTCACAGTGATAAAATGTTTAACAGTTACATGGACTCTAGTACCAAGGCCTGCAAAAAACCAAGATGCCAGTTTTGCTCTCATATAGATCCTAGCAGTGCTTTTTTTGTAGAAAAAGCCCAGCAGGAACTCATTAGTATGTGAGGGCACACCTCTGACATCACCATCATTTGCATACTAGGCCATGCCTAACAGCACCCTCATTTGTGTACTAGGCCACACCTCTGACATCATCAAAAGCGCTGTAATATCTTTTTTGAGGTGTGGTAACCAGAATTGTACTGTGTACAATTTTGGTCACCACACCTCAAAAAAGATATTCTAGCATTGGAAAAAGTCCACAAATATATAGCCATATATATAGCCAATGTTCCCTCTAAGCTGCAGAGTCTTATGAGCAAAAATGATATTTTGTGAGCTACTGGTATTAAAGTTGTGAGTTCTGGCATTAAACTTGTGAGCTACTGCATAAATTATTGTGCTCTGGGATCATTCTTCCCGAGCTAAAACAAAAATATGTGAGCTGAAAGCTAAAAATCTGAGAGCTAGCTCACACTAATTCAGCTTAGAGGGAACACTGATAGCCATCCAAAAAACCCAACTTCCAACACACTACTCGATTTATTGTTTTATTGTTTTAACTGCTGTAAACTATTTAATGTATTTTAATATTCATTAATCTTATTGTTAGAATTTTATGTTGTGAGCCGCCCTGAGCCACCGCCGTGGGGAGGGCGGGATATAAATCGAATAATAATAAAAAAACAAGAGCCAGCATGGTGTAGTGCAGGGGTGGACAAACTTGCTTAAACTTAAGAGCCTCATAGAATAAATGTCAGATGTTCAAGAGCCGCAAAGCATGAACATCAGATGTTTGAAAGCAGAACGGAGGAATGAGAGAGAGGTGGAAAGAAAGCAACTTTAATTTTAAATGCATTTTCTAAGCAGCTAGCTGGCTTGGAGAAGTGATTTGAAGAGAGAAATGCCATCAAATTGGCTGATGGGGCAGTGAAGGTTCCAAGAGCCACACAATATATGTGAAAGAGCCACATGTGGCTCCTGAGCCACAGTTTGGCCACCCCTGGTGTAGTGCTTAAAGAAAGAAAGAGAAATAAAGCAAATAGACAGAGAAAAAGACTGACTGACAGAAAGAGGGAGGGAGGGAGGAAGTGTGGAGGTGGGAAATAAGGCAAACAGGGAAAAAGAAATATTGATAGAAAGACTGACAGAAAGGAAGGAAGACTGGAGGAGTGGACAAATAAAAGAAAGGGGTGGGGAAAGAAAGAAAGAAAGGAAGGAAGAAAGGAAGGAAGGAAGGAAGGAAGGAAGGAAGGAAGGAAGGAAGGAAGGAAGAAAGAAAGAAAGAAAGAAAGAAAGAAAGAAAGAAAGAAAGAAAGAAAGAAAGAAAGAAAGAAAGAAAGAAAGAAAGAAAGAAAGAAAGAAAGAAAGAAAGAAAGAAAGAAAGAAAGAAAGAAAGAAAGAAAGAAAGAAAGAAAGAAAGAAAGAAAGATGGGGGAGATGGGAAATAAGGCAAACAGGGAAAAAGCAATATTGACAGAAAGAAAGACTGAAAGAAATACAGAAAGAGTGGGAGAGTAGAAAACAAAGCAAATAGACAAGGGAAAAGAAAGACAGACAGAATGAATAAGAGAGAGAGAGAGAGAAACAGAAAGGAAATAAAAGAAACAGAAAGAACGGGGGAAGAAGGGAAGGGACCAACTCACCTTTAAAATTGTTGATTGTTACAGGAAGCCCACTGCACAGTGCAGCAGGGCCTCCTAACCCCCGCTGGGCCAGCAGAGCGTGGGGAGAAGCCATGAAGGGCCCCCCAACCCTCGCTGGCTGGCGGAGTGCGGGGAAAGCACCCCGGAGGCGCAACAGGGCCCCCCAACCCCCGCTGTTCAGCGGAGGGCAGGAAAAGGCCACGGAGGTGCTGAAGGGCCCCCTGACCCCCGCCGGAGGGCAGGAAAATGCTGGGGAGGCACAGCAGGGCCCCGGACTCCTGCCAGGCTGGCAGAGGGCAGGAAAAAGCCACAGAGGCGCTGCAAGGCCCCCTGACCCTCACCAGGCTGGAGGAGGGTGGGGAAAGACTGCAGAGGCATGGCAGGGCCTCTGGACATCTGCCAGGCGGCAGAGGGCGAGAAAAATGCCAAGAAGGTGCCGCAGGGCTCCCTGACCCCCGCTGGCCAGCAGAGGATGGGGGAAAGCTGGGCAAACACAGTTGGGTCCTCTGACCCCCGGCCAGCCGGGAAGCTGCCTGGGATGAGCCAGAATGCTGGCTAAGGCAGCCGGAACGCTGCCCGTGCCAGCCGGAACAGCGTTCCGGTGAGTTCTGGCTCAAAAGAAAGACCTGGATCCTAGCAACACCATCACTGGACCCAGCAACATCAGCCATACCATCTCAGGTTCATAGTCCTGCTCATCCATTAATGTGATTTGGTATGCCAGGTTTATGAACTATGAACCATCATGAACTTTTAGCCACCAAATAAACCAGTTTGGTTTGTGCAGTTTGTGGTGCAGTAGAAAAGCCCCCCAGCATGATAGAGACACCAAATTCACAGAAATTCTCTGGTCAACTGTACTCTACGCACCCGCCCAGTTTGGTGAGGATTGGATTTATGGGGTCCAAATAATGTCCCCCCAAAGAAGGTGCCAGCAGGAAAGTGCTTTCTAAGAAAATGACAGGCACAGGCTCAGGAGATTGCGAAGTATATAGCAGGGGTCCTGTGCAAGCTAGAGGCATCAAAATCACAGGGGACCTTCCCTAGATGCTCCTCTACATGACCTCCAAGTTCTGCCCCCTCTATTATTTTGAAGTTTGGTAAAAATTTAGATTGAATAGAGATGGTCTGTCTGGAAATGTATCCTTTCACAAACTGCCACAAACAGTTTGAAAGTTCATGGAAAGTTTGTGCAGGTTGACCTGCTATGAACTTCAATTTGTGAACCATGAACCACTCAAAAATCATCACTTTGTGAGCTGATTCATGCCCATCCCTAGTCAGCAATGCCTTTCCACCCCCAACATTAGACAAGCCAGGTTCTATGACAAAGAATAAATGGGCACAACTCTGACAATAGAAACCACATAAGAGTGGCAGTTATCTTACAAAGGAATTTCAAAGGGATATTAGAAAGACAGACTGCTGAATTGCAACTGATAATGGAACTCAAGATAATGCATCCTCCTTGACTGAACTGAGACCTAGCTTTGCTGTCTCATCACCAATGCTGATTTCTCCATGTCTACTACCCCCTATGCATATCACACCTAACCCAATGATGCCTGCTATTGCCATTCACCTGCTATTGTCATTTTCCTTGCTATTTTCATTCGACATCTGAAATCACTCCACTCCCCAAGACATAAGGACAGATGGATATTGTAGCTGTATCTGAAGAACTGAGTAGTAACTCATGAAAGCTCATACCTTGCCACAAAATTTGTTAGTCTTTAAGATTCTACTGGACTCTTGCTCTTTTCTATGGAAGTATTCAGTTATTTAGTTCATTTATAGCCCACCTTTCTCACTGGAAGTCTCAGGGGAGTACAGAATATTTAATCAAGCAGTGTAACACATCCAGGAAAGCATAAGGCATCCACTATATAATTAACAAGACTAGGATTACTGGATTTGAAAACAATGCAAACAAAAAACTGATAACCTAATGTGGAAGCTGATTATGAAGGCAGAGGACAATGCAGTAAAATTTTGACATATACAATAAACTTTGCAATAGTCTACAATCCTATTCCCTTATAAGATCACTTTCTTAAATTGTTCCTTTCTACTACTGTTCTAATCCCCTATGAAAATGCCTCTATGAAAATATTTCTGTTTTGCATATTCTACCAAACAGGTAGGCCATTTCACAAGGTGGGAGCCTCCACAGATAATACCTTGTACCCTCAGAAGGTTTTGCTCAGGTGAGTAAAGTTGTCATAGCAGAGCATAGTAGTAGCCCACAGGCACGTGGATCCAAAATCATGAATGATTTGGTAGGTGTTGACCGATGTATTGAATTGAACATGGAATCTGATTGCTAACCAATGGAGTGACTGCAGAATGGGTGTGATATGCATGTTCCACCTGGTTTGGCCTACTTTTGTAAAACAGTGCTGTCAAGTTGCAGATGATTTATGGTGACCCTAACAAGGAGCTTTCAAGGTAAGTGAGAAACAGAGGTGGTTTGCCATTGCCTTCCTCTGCAAAGTCTTCATTGGTGGTCTCCCATCCAAGTACCAATCCTGCTTAGCTTCCAAGATTTGATGAGAGTGGACTATATCATGCTGCCTTCCCTCCCCTTGATTTATTTATTCAGTGGTAAATATAGCCATAATAGAGTCCTTTCACTGTGGCACAGAATGGTAAGCTGCAGTACTGCAGTCCAAGCTCTGCTCAAGACCTGAGTTCGATCCCAGTGGAAGCTGGGTTCAGGTAGCCAGCTCAGGGTTGACTCAGCCTTCCATCCTTTCAAGGTTGATAAAATGAGTGCCCAGCTTGCTGGGAGTAAAGCAGAGATGACTGGGGAGAGCAATAGCAAACTACCCTGTTAAAAATCTGCCAAGAAAATATAATGATATGACATCACCCCATGGGTCAGTAATGACCTGATGCTTGCACAGAGGACTACCTTTACCTACCTTTTTAAATATAGTCATAACATTGATCCCTGAAGTTGGAATGCCACTAGTTCAGTGAGCACCACTCTAGCATCAGCTTCTCTCCATGTCACCACATCATTAAGGCACCTTCCTTGCTCATGTTCAGCTGTTTAAGGTGGATAGTATCTGAAGCTTTTCCCACAACATGCCAGAGCATCCCATTTGGAAAGAAGGGAAGACCATACAGCAATCTATCTCTGACAACTCTCTTTTGTTGCTATTTCTGAATTCCTTTTCAGTTAAGGGGAACCTTTATGTTCTCCATGCATGCTTTGGTACATGCAGACATTCATGCCAGAGATGCAAATGGAAGATGAATGAAACATTAGGACAGAGCTCAGGGAAATCAGCTCATCTCTAATGTGAATTCGGATCCCATGTTGGGGGGCATAACGTTCAAGTCAATTTTTGCTTTGTGTGAATTAATGTAAACAACACCAAGTCAATTTTCATGGCAACATCAGAAATATGTAAGATTCATTAAAAAAAAAACCCGCTCTGATTTTCAAATATCAGGTTTAAAATTAAATGCAAAAAAATGCAAGTCATTTCAATGTTTTCTTTATTCCAGGCAGAAACACTGCTACACTAATTAGAACTCTCCACGGTCTGAGAATGTGGGGTTCTGCACCCTAAAACAATGGATCAAAATGATCAAAATATGGAAATACAGGGGCACTACCCTATCATCATTGTGTGGAAGGCACACAGTTTTCCTTGCATTTTCCCCTCTGATCCCCAGAAAAATCAGTTCCAGGGTCTCAGGATCCAGAAAAATAGCCATGAAGGGTGAAATGGACCTCCCTCCCCTCAGAGCAGCTGCTCATGCAGAACAGGAAGGAAGAACAATTACAATTCCTTGTATTTCCTCACTCCAGCCCCCCAGCCTATGTAGTGCCACCCCTCGTATGGGATCATGACCCCATGACTAAACACTCCAGGAGTCAGAAAGAATCATAGCAATGGAGAGGAAGTCAGGAAAACTGCATCTTCCATGTATAGAGCAGTAGGATAGTGATACTGCCCAGTGTCCTGCTGCTTATTTAGTCTGGATTTTTATGTTTTAAAAAATCAGCACATTTGATTAGCGGAATCTTGTCTGGTGCTTGCATCTGGATTGCATGCTTTCCTTCTGTTCATGATAGTTATCATTTCATAAGTACCTTGCTTGAAGGGTTCCCAATCTTAAAATGTATTATTGGTACATGTATTAGATCTGTATAATACAGTCAGAGGAACATAGATGGAGACACAGAGATATAAAACTCAGAATTTCAATGTGCTTAGTATGCATCGGAAGATAAAAGCTCTCTTTAAAAAAAAAAAAAAAAGGAAATAGTAATTATCACTTTGTATTGCCAAAAATATGTTACAACCAGAGCAGACATGCCTCATACAGCTTATGCTTTCTATTTTATAGTAATGAAAGGGCAGAATTCACACTGTGATGTTTAAAAATACTTTAATGGCAATTAAATATACTGAAGCGCCACTTTGCTCATGCTTTTCACACCAGGGGGTACTGCATTGACTGTGAAATGGGGAGTTCAAATAAATCTTAATGGAACTGGTGTCCCATTTAGTTTGATTACTCTGACATTTTTTGCCCTGTGATTGGCAGAATTCAGGCTTAGTGGAGCAACAATATTCCAAGGGAGGCTTGAATCAGCCATACCAACCACACAACATTCACTGAGAAAGATATGAATAGTATGGTGTATTATGAGCAATATGGGTCTCTTACAATTTTTTAAAAAGCCTAACTGTATATTAATTTTGTAGATGTGTCTTCTTAGATACCAGGAGACTATCCTCTTTGGAACCACCATGAACATATGTAGCAATATCTAAAATAATTTCCAATAGGTGCCAGGGAATACAGGTATGTCACAAAAAATTACTTTAACTATAGTAGCATGTAATGGACTACCCCTCCCTCAGGAGCATTCCAAGCCCCTTCTCTGAATTATCAGTTTCATCAGGAACTAATTTGCATATGAGGCCACACCCCTGATGCCAAGCCAGCCAGAACCGCGTTCCTGTGCATTCCTGTCAAAAAAAGTCTTGTTTAAAAGTAAGTCTCTAACAGTGCCCTCCTAATCAGAGTGACATCCTTTTAAGCCTATTGATTTCAATGGAAAAGGTAAAGGTAGTCCCCTGTGCAAGCACCAGTCGTTTCCGACTCTGGGGTGATGTCGCATCACAACGTTTTCACGGCAGACTTTTTACAGGGTTTGCCATTGCCTTCCCCCGGTCATCTACACTTTCCCCCCGGACTTAGAAGGGTGTAATTCTGTTTAGGATTGCACTGTATACTAGATGTGTCCACACACACACACAAAAAATCAGTATACCAAATCCCAAAAATAAATAAATCTGTATTTGCCAATATTCCCAAATTCCAGTATTGGTATGATACTGGGGTTTAGGAATGATCGGTATTGCTCAATTATACCAATGGGTATAATTTTTCACTAAGAACTCAACTTTTCACTTTTCACTAAGAACTCAACTTGCCCCTGGCTTTCAGTGCTCTGACCCAGTGCAAAGGTACTGAAGTAATTGACCAGCACTAGGTTGTCATTTTAAAATTTTACTGCAATGAAGTTCCTTGATTCAATGGTCAAGTGTATGTTTCTCAGGCAGAAAATCCCAAGTTCAGTCCCTAGTATCTCTTAGGCTAATGGGGCCTTTTCACACTGAAAGTCACTGTCAGAGTAGACAATACTAAGTTATATGGACCATAGGTCTGCCTTCGTATTATACAGGTTCATACAGATGTTGGAACTTTCTCCCTCAGGAGCTGAGAACAGCTGCTTCCTTAAAGGCTTTCCAGGTGTGTTTGCAGACCTGCCTTTTCTATAGATCCTTTGAGTAAGAAATGCTGAGGCAAAAGAGAGTGGCTGTATTGTATTTAATTTGAATTCATATTGTATTTAACTGATTTCAATTGTATTTTAACTGCATCATAAACTTGGGAAGAGTATTTATTTATTTGCTTCATGTATACCCCAGCTTTCTTTGCAAAGGGAAGCCAAAGCACCTTACATCATTCTCCTCTCCTCCATTTTAACTTCACAACAACTTGGAAAGGTAGGTTAAGCTGAGAGTGTATGACTGGCCCAAGGTCACCCAGCAGGGCTTTTATGGCCAAGTGGGGATTTGAATCTGGGCCTGCCAGACCCTAGTTTGAATGTTCTAAAGATCTGCAAACCATTACTTCCCACTGAGGAAAATAATCCTTGACTGTTAGCCAACTAACACTTTAGTCAACAATCAGCCACTGGTTTATTCTGGTTAACAGAAGGTGGAGAGAGCTTCCTTGTCGTGCAGTCTAGCATTTTCATTACTTGATGTTTTTCAAAGGTTATAGCAGTAGTATAGAGAAAGGAAAGTAGTGCTTAGGAAGTCATGGTCTGGTCTGGGTCATGTGTGTCTTTTCCAGTCACCCTGACAGGCACTGAACCAATAAGGTGGTGGGCCTTTAAATATTAGAGCTGTGCCATCTGGCAGACTCTTGGGAAAACTTGTCTCACTTCACTGCTCTAACATCTAAAGCACAACTATATGGACACAGTTTATGTCTTTCCTATTACCACCCTTGTTAAAATATTTTCTTATTACAGCTGCACCCTGTCTTCTTGCTTTAGAAAGTGATATTTTTTCAGCTTACAACTGCAGCTTTCAAGAAATGGGGTTTACATTCTCAAAGATTCACGTCGTTTCCTTGGCTGGTGTCCCTTAATTCTATCAGCTTATCTATCAATTTCAAGACCACAGGACTGGCAGTTTAAACCTTGCACTATTTCTGCTGTTTCAGTGCAGTTGCTGCTGTCAGTTTCAGTTATTTAATCAACAAGGTTTGGTAGATGTTCCCTTGAATGCAACTGTTGGCAAGCTTCAGGATATATCCCACACATTGCTTTAATTCGTAGATGTGTAGGTTTGTACACTGTTGATCACATTATTTCCCTCTGCCTCGACTGGGGGAAAAGTTCAAGGCATCTGTATAGGATAAATTTGCTACGCAGGAAAAACCAATGGAAAATTATAGTTCTTCTGTAATGATCTGCTCCTTTGCAGCTGGCACTTAGCAGCCACAGAAGCAAGCCCTGTGCAAAGTCTGACTCCAGCCCAGCACCCTACAATCCAATTTTTCTCCCCACTTTGCATTTTAGATGCCCCAGAACAAAGAGATGGAAGACAAATTTATGGATCCTCAGTTACTGCCACCTATCAAGTCCCTGAGCAATACATGGACGCTATTCCTTTTTTCTACAAATCTATCAAAAGCTCACAAAAGGGCAGGTGGTGTGGTTAAGTTGTTAGAGCCTTGGACAAAGACCTAGAAGAATAGAATAGATCCCCAGTCTCCCATAAAGCTCACTGGGAGTAATTACAGACCAGCAGTTTGGGCTGACTCAGAGATGTCTGAAATTGACCCAAAAAATCCTTCCACACACAAACATCTGCCGCCCATCCCCGTCCCATACTCACCCCATTCTCCGGCCTCTGCAGGCCGGCTCAAAAAGCTACTACTTCCAAAGTGGTAGCAAATTTCTGAGCCAACAGCCAGTTGGCATCTGGAAGTGGCAGGCAGATGTGAGGCGACTTGACTGTGTGAAAGTTCCAAGCTGTCCCAAGCCATTTCCACCTCCCCCCCCCCCTTAAAAACTGCTGGGAGAGCTTGAGCACATGAGCACTTGACCATTTAACTTGTTGGGGGAAGAAAGAGCAGTCCAGCTTCTGAGGTGTCTCCGTGCCTGGCAGACAGTATGCAGGCATTAGGGTTTGTAGAATCTTTTGGGCTCAAGTGCCATGTTCTACTGGAGAAAGTTTTTCTTCCAGACGTTTCGTTCTCAGCAAGGGAGAACATCCTCAGTGGCGTTGCAGCCGGAGCAGGTGCTCTGACCTTCTTGGCTGCTGTGCATTAGCAGCCAAGAAGGTCAGAGTGCCTGCTCCGGCTGCAACGCCACTGAGGATGTTCTCCGCAGCTGAGAACGAAACGTCTGGAAGAAAAAATTTCTCCAGTAGAACACGGCACTTGAGCCCGAAAGATTCTACAAACCCTAATGATGTTACCAGCCGTGAAAACCTGAAATCTTTGATAGTATGCAGGCACTTCACTGGGGAGCGTGTGGAGGTTTGGGGACAGATCTTTTTGAGCTGACCCAATTCAGGACACCTCCGAACCACCCCAAACTGCCCATCTGTTATCACCCTGGGTGACCTTGAGCTAACTGCTGTTATGTGCAACGCATAAAATTCTTATTCATCTGTACCTTCTCACTAAGGTTGCCAAACTCCTGGTGGTTAAAGAATGAAGGAAGGGCCCCAGAGTGACAAAAGACTTAAATACTTAACAAAACTTTAAAGTATTTAATATCTGTAATTAAGAACAATTAAGTTACAAAGTCCACTATAATGAGGAAAATTTAAAAACAACAAGGTAATACAAAATGCAGTGTGACCAGTGCAGTAACCCAATATGAATGCAGGTTGCTCTTAACAAATAAATGTCAAGTTAGTCCAAAAGTGTGGCTCAGCCAACAGTATCCTTCTCTGGCCACTTCAGACTTGACCACCTTGAGAAAGCAGAATTGTACTGGTAATCAATAATGTCTAGTTTCGAGTAGCCTTAGTCTTCTGCTCGCATGAATCTCAGAGCAATGTCCCCATGTCTGAAATAAATTCCAAAAGGGGGGAAAAAACTTATTCTAGCTGTCGGGATGCCTATCATCTTCCTTTGGATTGAAAACTGGCTAATTAATTGGAAACAGAGAGTGAGTATAAATGGGCAATTTTCTAAGTGGAGGATGGTAAGCAGTGGGGTACCGCAGGGCTCAGTACTAGGTTCAATACTTTTTAACTTGTTCATTAATGAGTTGGGAGTAAACAGTGAAGTGGCTAAGTTTGTGGATGACACTAAATTGTTCAGAGTGGTAAGAACCAGAAAGGATTGTGAGGCACTCTAAAGAGATCTGTCGAGGCTAGGTGAGTGGGCATCAACATGGCAAATGAGGTTCAATGTGGCCAAGTGCAAAGTAATGCACACTGGGGCCAAAAATCCTAACTATAAATACAAGCTGATGGGGTGCAAACTGGTGGAGACTGACCAAGAGTGATCTTGCAGTTGTGGTAGATAACTCACTGAAAATGTTGAGACAGTGTGCAATTGCAATAAAAAAAGACCAACACTATGCTAGGAATTATCAGGAAGGGAACTGAAAACAAATCAGCCAGTATCATAATACCCTAGTATAAATCGATGGTGCGGCCTCATTTGGAATATTGTGTACAATTCTGGTCACTGCACCTCAAAAAAGATATTATAGCATTGGAAAAAGTGCAGAAAAGGGCAACTATAATGATTAAAGGGTTGGAACACTTTCCGTATGAAGAAAAATTAAAACACTTGGGGTTCTTTAGCTTGGAGAAACGTCAATTGAGGGGTGACATGATAGAGGTTTACAAGATTATGCATGGAAGGTAGAGAAAGAAGTACTTTTCTCCCTTTCTCACAATATAAGAACTTGTGGACATTCAATGAAATTGCTGAGCAGCCGCATTAGAATGGATTAAAGGAAGTACTTCTTCACCCAAATTCACTGCCACAGGAGGTGGTGGCGGCTAGAAGCGTAGACAGCTTCAAGAGGGGGTTGGATAAGCATATGGAGCAGAGGTCCATCAGTGTCTATTAGCCACAGCTTATCATTGGAACTCTCTGTCTGGGGCAGTGATGTTCTGTATTCTTGGTGCTGGGAGGGGGGGCACAGTGGGAGGTCTTCTAGTGTCCTGGCCCCAAGTGGACCTCCTGATGGCACTTGGAGGGGGGGAGGTTGGCCACTGTGTGACACAGATTGTTGGACTGGATGGGCCATTGGCCTGATCGAACATGGCTTCTCTTATGTTCTACTGCTCTTATGTTCTTAATGTGATCCTTCTACTCCTAGGCTTGACATCTATTTGTTAAGAGCAACCTGCATTCACATTGAGTTACTGTACTGTGTCACACTGCATTTTGTATTACTTTGTTGTTTGTAAATTTTCCTCATTATATTGGGCTTTGTAACTTCATATATTGTTCTTAATTACAAATGTTAAATACTTTAAAGTTTTGTTAAGTACTTAAGTCTTTTGTCACCTTGGGGGTTTTCTTTCATTCTTTAGCCATATAATCGCCTCGGGTCTCCATTGTTTGTTGAAACTCCTGGTGGTGGCTGGAGATCTCCTGTGATTACAACTGATTGCAAGGCAACAGCTATCAGTTCCCTGGAGGAAATGACTGCTTTAGAAGGTGGACTCTCTGGCATTATGGTCCCTCCCCTCCCCAAACACTGACCTCCCCGGGCTCCACCCCAAAATCTCCAGGTATTTCCAGATTTGGAGCTGGCAATCATACCTCTTGCATCAAATGTCCACATCATGCCTGTGAGAGCTTAGTATCTGGCAGAACTGTATTTGTATTCATTTTTTAAATGTATTCTGAATATAATTTCTTCTGTACAGATTTTAGCCAATGCTAACCACTTTTCACATTTTAGGTGTTTCACTGGCATAGATTTGATGCTGCAATCAACAGGAGTTAAAATTCTTTACTCGGTTATATTTTTTATCTTGCTTCTTAACCAAAATTGGCTTCTAAAGTGGCTCACAAGGTTGTTGTTTTTTTAATGAATACAGATTAAATAAGGAGGAGCTGGATCTCTGCATGATGACCACCTGTAGGTTTCTACTCTCTATCTGATGGTTCCATTCAGGGCTTTTTTTGTAGCAGGAACTCCTTTGCATATTAGGCCACACACCCCTGATGTAGCTATCCTCCAAGAGCTTACAGTAGGCCCTGTACTAAGAGCCCTGTAAGCTGTGTGGCCTAATATGCAAAGGAGTTTCTACTACCAAAACAAACAAACAAAAAAAACCTGGTTCCATTTATGGTAGTTACAAGTCAAGTGTATTCACAGCAGAAGCCAGCAAAAACAATACAGGTAATACCAATGCCAGTTACAGTAACCCATATAAATTGTGCTGAGAGAACAGAGGTAAAATTGCTACAATCAATTATAAAACATACACACAATTTATAATGGGATTAAACATTTTAAAAACTACCAACTAAGAGAGAGAGAAAGAAAATGTATGGTTGTTAGAAGGCAGAGGTGGGGGCTTTTGAGCCAATTACTTTTAAATGATTTATGATGCAGATGTTAGAAACACTTTGCTAGAAAAAAGGTAAATAAGGCTGGATGCATTGACTGATTGAGAATATTGCAAAATAAGTGCAACCAGCACCAGCTTGACACCCACCCAAGAAATTCCCTGAAATGTATGCACATTTGCATAGGACTGAAGTGTGCAACTGAACTTGGTTGTGCTTGACTGCTTGAAACTCCTCAGGCTGTCAGCAGCTCATGGTTCTTCTCCTGATCATTTATTTCACCATCTCCTTTATTCATGAATGGATTTTTCTTCTTTACAACCATGCTAATATTTCCTAGCAGAGGAAGCAGGGCTTCATGGTGATAAGATTAGGCAACGTGCTGCTGATATATGAGGAGTATTAGGGATGCCTTTTCTTACTAAGAGTCAAATTTGTACTCCTTCATCCAAGTGTAATGTTCCAGTTTGTTTTGATTTAAAGAAGTCTCCTGTAAAGGAAGATTAGGGAGGCAAGATGGGGAAAGGTTTGATACGGGAAGCTGCATCACCACTAAGAGTGCCTGGAGGATTTATTCAAGAAATATGTGATAAATAATAGACAATCTAAAAGAATTGGTGGTGGTGTATTCAGATACATTATGTTGTTTATTTAGTTGCTCAAAGGTATAATGTATCCAACCAACATGTTAACAGTTGGGAGAGTACATTCCTCATGCTCTAAGGAGGATGCTTTGTCTTCAAATGGAAATTCAAGAACATCATTAATATGTTGGTAGTTTATAGTAAATCAACAGTGAGTTTCTCCAGAATAAACAATGTTCACTGCATATTTGCACAGAAAGATTAATGGTTAATTAACAGGAATTTATCATTGCATGTGAAGGAATAGTGATGAAGAATATCCCTTTGTTTGTTTGTCTCTGTGCTTTATGTTAATGGTTCTCCACCTTTCGTTCTTGGACTGGTCAATTAGTTTGCACTATGTGTGCATTTGTGAAATCGCATGCACAATTAATATGACACTTATGCTCTCATGTATGTCAGTGACCTGAATAATGGATGCCATACTGATTTACTGACACACAAATGCGTACATTTAATGGGAAAATTTCAGTGTTGGAAACAAGAACCAGCATGGAGGTGTAAAATCAAGGGTTCAGTTTCACAAGTGAGAAGCCATATTAAGAGATCTGAAAAAGTCAGAATGAGAAATCTGAAATCATTCCAAATGAGAAGCTCATTTGAACTGGCACTCTGGGGAATGTTGGGCAGGAACTGTGAATTCAGTGGCTGGATTTTATATTTTTTTTCAAGATTAAGAATAGTTATACACATGGGGTTGGAGTCCACAGAAAAATCCAGCTAACTGAAGAAGACCATTTCCATGAAGTGTTTTGTCCCTCTGCTGACCTCCAGCTCCCCCATCATGCTATTCCTGGTGGTTTCCTAAAAGCACGATTTTGTGGGTCATGTTTCCCTGCAACTGGGGGTGAGAGCAAAGACATCTTGCATCTAAGCATGCAGCATGCATGCAGCATCTAAGACATCAGGTTAGATCTAGCCAGCTTTTTTACTCAATGTCACCAATTTTCCTTCATACTATAAACTCTGGCCCACATTGCCTTATACCTGCAGGCTCTGTGGTCAAAGGGGACCTGTTCTCCGTTTTTCAGCAGCAGAAAAAAAAAAGCACAATCCAGCCCATAGTCCATATGTTGTACAGTGTAAAGAACTGCGTAAAGTGAAACCCAATATGCTGTTTGGTATGACACAGCAAATGAAATTTCTCAAGAATGAGACTTAAAATATACATCAATAGTGACCATGAAGCAGGCCTCATTTTGGGCAGGAGCTCACAGGAGTGGAGCTCTGGAACCACTACATTTTATTGTGCTCTTTCTTTCTCCCCCTCCCCCCACTTTCTTCTGGCTCCATTGTTAAAACCCCCTGTGAGAATTTTGCTGAACTCTAAAGATTTGACAAATTTTCTAATATTTGTCCACACACACTAAAAAGGGAAAATAGCCAAAACATATAAAGCAGACTGATGAAAATCTTCATCATGCCAGTGTGGCCACATAGGAGAAAGTAATTTTAAAACTATGATGGGAGTAAGGTTTTATGACGATAATTATAATTCAAGAAGCATTTTACGGTAGATGCTGAGCTGATATAATTTAATACACCTTCCGGTGATGTCAGGAGTTTGTGGCATATGCAAACAAGTTATGCAAATGAGTTGTGCTAATGAGCTCTGGCACCTCTTTTTCTGTGAAATGACCCCTGCCTTGAAGTAAGACTTTTTTTAAAATGAAGTTTGTGTTGTGTTCTGTGAAAGATCCTTTCCCCCATGCAGCTGAATCTTGTGTGCATTTGTGTGTGGGTGGAATAGCTGATTCTACGTATGTAAGAGTTTTTGCATCTGAGTCTAGGAACACCAAGCAATTAGTGTCATACACTTTTGCTGTAGACTGCTAACAGAGATTTCATTAAAAAGTAATTTGGCTCAAGAGCATTCAGCATCAAGACCAAGTTTCTTTTTTAAAAAAAAAATAGAACTCCAAATCTGCCTTTCCTTTCCTTCTTTCCTTAACAAAAGATTTATTCAGCATTTTACATCATACAAGAGCCTTCCTTCTTTGTGTGTGTCCTTCTTACTATTAACATTCATATTTTATCAGAATCTCATTAAGCATAATCACAGCTGTTACTAAGATTTCATTTTCTCCTATGAGCAAGCTGAAGATCACTAGACAGCAAAAAAAGGTGGCATCAAATATTGTAGATAAAATAGACTAGAAACATTACTTTCTTGGACTGAGAACCAATGTAAGAGTTTTAGATCTCTCAATTCCTGGAAACCCACTCTGAAACATTTGCCTGCTTTTCAAAGGACTGTTTGAAAGCACACAGCAAATCAGAAAGAATATATTGGAAGGGGGGAAGGGGAATTAATGTTCATTGTAAAGGATTTGAAAGATAAGTGTGGATCTTGAGTGTTCAGCAAAAGAAAGAAGCCATGCTTCTCAACTAATTCTAGAAAACAACACTGTCTCAATCTGAAAGGTCATCTGAATAGAGACTGTGATTATCAAATT
The DNA here is from genome assembly GCF_032191835.1 of Heteronotia binoei. Lineage (NCBI taxonomy): Eukaryota > Metazoa > Chordata > Lepidosauria > Squamata > Gekkonidae > Heteronotia > Heteronotia binoei. The sequence continues at coordinate 43,097,449 of NC_083226.1, forward strand.
TGGTAGAAAATTAGAATTGGCTTTTTATCCAACCCAAGTGTTCAGAGCACTAACTACCTAATTTTGCACCCAAAGAAAGCATATAAATTGATTTCCCCCCCTTACTTTCACAGTAGTTGCTTAGGTTAAGAAGGAAAATTATTATAATAAATAATAATAACATAGCACATATTTTAGCTGAGAGATATGCATTCACAAGCAACTAATGCATCAGTAAGTATTTAAGTTAGTGTTTAAAAATACATAATGAAACTGCATCAGGTACAACCACTTTTGCAATTGTACTTTTTGTGCTGTCAATGACAAACAAAATCAATATTTTTAATGTCTATTTATTGTCGGACAACTAGGAACGTTAACTCCAGCAGTTTAGCACTGGTGACTTGAACTATCTGAACCATTTTGATTTCAAACTTGGTCTGATGCCAGAAAGCAAGTGACCACTATTCTTGAACAGAGTGAAGAGAGTGAGAAGAGTAGGTTGTGTGGACCTATGCACAAAGTTTGAAGTTTGCAATGCTTGGTTGTAGCAGTCACTTCTTGTGGCCACCAGGGCTGGTAGGCCAAAAGGAAGAAAATGGTGGGCTCAGGGAGAGCCAGAGCCAACAAGAAGACTGATTAAGGAGGAAGCTGGTAGCCTGCAAACCATGGACTGGCAGTAAGGTCAGTAAGGCTTTCATCTTTCTTTCCTTTTATTGTAAAGGAGACAAGCAGCAAGGAGATGAGTTTGATTGGGCACTGGCCCTTTTGCCCTAATGAGCCAGCTACCCTTGCTTTCTTTCTTTCAGTTTGAATTTATAGAAATGTGTCCTTTTCCTTATGGCATGGCAACTTGGGAGAACAGATGCATATTTTATACATTTCTTTCTGTGCCCCTCAGCTTGTGGCAACTGCCTTGCTCCTCTTAAGGCTCTGCAAGTATTTACACAGATTGAATGCTTTGCAATACACTTAAGGTTTTTATATCTGAAATGCAACTGGTCAAATCTTTAACATCCCAATTAGTATGGGCATCTTAAGAAGGTATCCAATGGCCCAGCCAGTATTTGGGCAATCTCACCCTGATTCCAAGCTCAGAGCAATAGCAAAGCAGCTCCTTAAGGATCATTGTCTGCCTACCACAATTATGCTGAGAAACACTGCACATAAAGGTCTTTTTTGTATGTGCGCTGGATGGCATGAAGGGCCAGGCATCAGTGACCAGCAACAAGGAGCATTCATATTTGGACATCTGTGGGGGGAGGAAGCAGGTGCTCTTGAAAGGCACCCTATAGACCAGCTCACCTTCTTAGGTCAGCAGCTCAAAGCCACCAACCTCCAGGTAGAGCCTAGAGTTCTCCTAGAATTTCAGCTGATCTCCAGATTACAACAACACTCCATTTCTGAGGCCTATTTGGTGAGGACAAAATCATCAGCTTCTCTGTGGCCATTCCTCCCATATGGAATACCATAAGTACCATCTATGCTTGCCAGGATATAGGGATGACACATTTACTGATTTTAGGGTAGGACAGTACAAATTTAGAATTCAAAACCATGCTTTTTTCAGGTTCTGGAATTATGGAACCATTACTTTCATGGGAGAACCAATTTGAAAGTCTGGTGCAGCTGCTTTTGAATATAATGGTACCCAATTTGCACAGAAAATAGACCCCCCTCCCAATTTTCCAAAGTTCAAACAGAATGGACAATGGAATATAATTTCCTCAGCTGTTTTCTGTTTGGGGAGAAAGATGATCACCTGGAAGGAGAGTGCTAGCCACTGACTTAAAAAAAAAAATCCTAGCTGTATCCAATTCTTTATGTACTCTTACAGTGACTGACTGATGTATTTCTCCTAAAAACTCTGCTTTCCCATCCTTTCTTGTTATGGTCCATTGTCTCCTTTCACAAATTAAGACAAGCTTCCTTTACAAAAGAAAAAAGGAAAAAAAACCTGTCCCTCCTACCTCATCACTGCAATTCTTGAAAACTGCATTTTTCAAAAAATGGAAGACACATGTGTGCTTGCATGTGATGAATCAGCCAATTGCTATGAGACGTGTGGCTTCACACTGGGTGTTCAATGGAGAGATACTTTAATTACTACTACCATTTAAGGAGTTTGTGGTGGGTTGAGGTCTCTCATTCCTCTGAAAATGTTGTCTGGCTTTGAGCAGCAAAATTCTGTAAAAATTTCTTCTCTGAGGCTTGTCTTTAATTGTGATTGGCTAAGAGAACTCTTGAACCTTGCAAGGAGGCGGTTCAAAGAGAAAAATGTTGTTGCCTAGGAAAGCAGGAGAATCAAAGAAAAACAAGATGCCTGCTGGTGGTGTTAAGCATCCAAACCAGGGCTTTTTTTATAGCAGGAACTCCTTTGCATATTAGGCCACACATCCCTGATGTAGCCAATCCTCCAAGTAGGCCCTGGAATAAGAGCCCTGTAAGCTCTTGGAGGACAGGCTACATCTGGAGTGTGTGGCCTAACATGCAAAGGAGTTCCTGTTACAAAAAAGCCCTGACCCAAACATACACAACCCCCCCCTCCCAAGATTTCATGGGAGGGACTTAATGCCTACAAGTCCTGAATTCGTGCTTATCTTTCTAGAAATTATGGTAACAAATGAAAATATCAATTTGTGTGTGCATTTTTGGTTTAGGAATTTCTGGATGCACACTTTTAGTGGCAAGATTTAGAAAAGTTATTGCAGATGGTCTTGTCTCTGCATTCTTTTGACAGTAAATAAGTCCATGTAGAAATTTTAGTTTAATTTTTTGTGTGCATTTTAAGGGCTGTTCTGCTAGATTTGCAGAGGGCTAATGAGTTCTGTCATGGTTCTTGTGATCAGGTTTATTTCTGCTCACTAACATGTCTATGTTTTTAGTACTAAATTTTATTACAAACAAACCTGTACATGGGAGTTTGTACTATAAATTATTAAGTAAATAAAATGTTAGCAGGCTATAATGGCTAAGAAATTTAGAACTTTTTACATCTGGATAGAATAATCAAATTGTGTGCAAAGTTCTCAGATTAAAGGACAGAAAATGATTCAGTTTGTAAGCATATTTTCTCTTAGATAGGCTCCAATACTGGGGAAAAAAGAGATGACCTTCCTGTCAAAAAACTGCTTGAAAATCGCAATAAAGGAGGAGAACTTGCTGTATCAGCTCAGCAAGTGAGAATTTGGATACTTTCTCTTTTGTGCCTGAAATATGGGAAGAAAGATGCTTTGGGTTAGATGTTTAATCCCTGAGAAATTTATATTGATTGGTAGAAGGGAGTTACAGTCATAAATAGAAATATCTATCCAAGGGACTTTCTAATATCACTTTCATGCCAAAATTAAAGAATCTACTTCAGTCGCTTTTAGAGTGATGAACCAAAACTGCGATTGTTTTGTTTGCTTGTTCATCTATTCATTTCTGCATTTATACACAGTAGTGCTAGTAACATTTATATTATGGAACAAATTGAATAGAAGTTAGCTGGAGAGACAAGGATATTTGAGCAAGAATTGTGGATTTCATTTTGGGCTGGAAATAATGGACAGTTTCACAACTAAAAACTAAATTCCCATCCTTTGTTTTGATATACACTGCCTGCGCAAAGGGACCCACCATTCAAAATGGAAAATATTATAGCTTCATTTCTTCGTCTAGCATAAGCCTAAAGCAGTATAAAAAGTGATAAATTGGTATAAAGTGTTTCATATGGAATTGGAAGCATGCAGCTATGCAGTGGTGTAAAAATGCAAGAGCAAAACATATTTATGTATCCTATACTTCCATTATTAATAATAATGAAAATATGGAGATCATAATTCTAACTGCTATATGTTTTCAGTCTGATTCCCATCTAAGAATCTGTATTACACGAGCCTGGTTCATACACTTATAGCTATAGAGTTTGAGAAACTGCTATCTTCCTCACAATTTCCTAGCTAATACTAATCTGCTATGCAAGCAGAAAGAACTATAAATTTGTTTTGCAATGTCGAGTTATCTACCTATACATAAACACAGCAAGAGCTGAGGCCTACTCATTCCTCAGTGATAGAATGGTTTGTGTGGGGATAAAAATTCCAACTACACTTGAATGTTATCATAATTTGTTCTCAATGCCTGTAGTCCTGGCTTACTGTGGCAGCCAGAAACATCTATTCCATCGTTTCTGTAAATGCATGTGCTAAATCATGCAAAAATAACCCTTTGCTCTCAAATAAAATGATAATTGGAGGAGGCAGCATGTTGAAAGCCCTCCTAATGAAGCACAGGGAAAGCAACAAATACTGTGATCCTAAACCCATTTATTTGTTTTATGCATATATATATATATATATATATATATATATATATATATATATATATATATATATATATATATATATATATATGCATTCCCCACAAACAGTTTTCCTCCCAGTATAAGACCAGGCATCACCAAAATGGCAATGAAATGCACTTGTGTCCATAAAAGTTAAAGTGGAACCAGGAATTCGGCCCTGCTCTTGCCGCGCCGCAAAGCGGCTGCGCGTTGCGGGGCCGTTTTTTGCAGCCCCGGCAAGATGAAAGGGCTGCCTTCCCGGGCATCCGGGGATTTGGTGCAGGCAGGGGCCGAGGCTATAAGAAGCCTCGGCCCCACCTCTCCCCACGCAGTCATGGGGAGTCGTTGGCCCGCCCACCCACCCTGCAGTAGTACAGGATTACACCGGTCGCCATTTTTAAGGGCCAGGTAGGAATTTTTTCACTATCACCTGATTGGCCGTTGGTGGTGTGTTTTTCGCCTACCTTGTACTGCCAGCAGTGGTGTAGCTGTTAGGTAGGTAGCTAATTTGGTCACTTGGCAGAATTAGCAAGGGGTTCAGACCTTGCCAGTGAGCACCCAGGCCTAGGCATCTGTGTTGTGCATGCGATCTGTAGGAAAGGCAGATGGGCTTCACGGCTCAATGTCCTGAAATACAGATTGGGTTTCATGCCTCCCCTTGGTCGCCCCCTTCTGGTGATCGGGGTGGGGGTAAGGGGAGGGCATGTTTGGTCTGCCGGCCCGGTTCTAGCCACAGTTGTATGGCTGGGACCGGGGGTAGGGTGGCTCGCCCTTTGTAGGACTTGGCGGGGTCAGGCTGTGACCCCAGGGCTCATCCTATTTCAATTTACCTTGCCATGTTGTGTTATATATTAATAAAGTGGCCCATTTTCCCAACTACCTTGTCTGCCTTTTTATTCCGTATGGGGGTGCAAACTAATTTTTGTTGATTAAAATATGGTAGATTTTAGGTTCTGTGCCATTTATATTTTTCATGCCTGCACCAAATATTTTCATTTATCTTTCTGGATTTTTTTAAAAAGCACTATTGGTATAGTATCTTTGGTCTTGTGAGTTCAATGGTCCCTCTACTTGACTCTGCTTCATTCCTACCTTACCCCATCACTAGGTTCTGTATTTTTTTCTCATATTTGGAGTAATCAGTTCATAGTTTATAAGCAGTCTTATAGTGAAAATGTTACATCATCACAGTACTACAGAATATTACCAATCAGATTTGACTATGTGATGTGTCACCAGCTACGCATGCTGCCAGTTTGTTTCACACTGAGTTTCAGAGTTACGTTCAAAGTTTCACTTTGAAGACATCTATGGCCTATATCCACAGTAACTTATACATACGTATATGAGCACTAATAACTGGTCCTCCAGTTTTCATATTCAGGTTGTCCTCTTAGCACATACTAGAGCCCAATGACTTATAGTAGTTTGCTCCCACCTTGTGAAATGGGCTCCCTGTGGGGTGGGGTGGGAATTGTAAGGTCATTTTTATTTTATTTATTCAAAGCATTTCTGTGCTGCCTTTCCACTCAAATAAGGTCACCAAGGAGGCAAACACCAAAACATTAAAATATTTCAGCATTAAAACTTCAAGACATTAAGACAGCATCTAAAATAGAGTGTACTTACAATAATTGAACAATTCACTAACCTGTATGAATATACACCACAACAACACAACCAGGGAGGAGGGCCAATAACAATTGGTGAGGGAATACCAAACCAACCAACAAACAAATAGCTTTTACCCAATGAAGGGTTGCCAAGTCCAATTTAAGAAATATCTGGGGACTTTGGGGGTGGAACCAGGAGACTTTGGGGTACAGCCAGGAGACACTGGGGTGGAGTCAAAATCAAGGCTGTGACAAGCATAATTGAACTCCAAAGGGAGTTCGGCCCATCACATTTAAAAGGACGGCACACTTTTTCAATGCTTTCCTTCCATAGGAAATAATGAAGGATAGGGGCACCTTCTTTTGGGGCTCATAGAATTGGACCCCTGGTCCAATCGTTTTGAAACTTGGGGGATATTTTGGGGAGAGATACTAGATACTGTACTGAAAATTTGGTGCCTCTACCTCAAAAAACAGCCCCCCCCCAGAGCCCCAGATACCCACAGATCAATTCTCCATTATTTTTATGGGAATAAATCTCCATAGGGAATAACAGAGTTCCCAGCAGACATTTCCCTCCCCTCCCCCGCTTTCTGATGACCCTGAAGCGGGGGGAGGGTCTCCAAACCGGGGGATCCCCTGCCCCCACCTGGGGATTGGCAACCCTAACCCAATGGTGGAAGACAATGATAGAGGAGATAAATTACTCTCCCTCAGGAAGTATTCTAAAGTTTTTGTGCTGAGACCAAGAAGGCCCTTTCTCAATTGCTACCTGTCCAGCCTCAGATAGTGGGAACACTTGAAGCAGGGGCTCTAATGATGACTGGAGTGGAGGCAGGATCATTTGAGGGTTTTTAATTGGTTTTGAGCTGCCAGCATTTTCTTGGTATTTTACTGTGTCATATACAGTTTTGCTTGGAATTGTAAGGCACTTTGCACCTCACCTGCAGAGGTATAAATATTTTAATTTTTTTTAAAAAAAATCTTCAGATGTGATACAAATTTGAATTTTACTTTATTTATTTATAATTTTTTAAACTTATGCTGGGATTTTTAGAGAAATAGCCAGAAATTCAGCTGGGATGGGCAGGACTCTAAATACATTCAAAGTTTGGTTTCAGATAAATCTGGTGGCAGCTTATCATACTATTATTGTAGTATTGCTTCACCACAATAATTCCATGATAAATCACCTTGGATAAGAAACAAACTCAGATTTCGGAAAGTATGTGAGCAGGCCTGTAAATAAGTAAGGAGCCAGCTTTTCTAAAACGGCTTGACTTACCCTGTTTCCTTCTGTGAGGATTTATATCTGGAGATGACTCATTTCACTCCTCTGAAAAAAAATTGCTCAGCAAACAAGTTATTTTAAAAGTGACCCTTTGAACCATTAAATTCCTGCTCAATGAAGCCTAGAAATATTCTGAAGGATATTAATACAGAATGTGCATTTATGTGTGCATTTATACATAATGGTTATTGTTGTTCTGTACAGAAATGACATTTTAAATACATCTTGGAGAGGGGGGAAATGTGCTGTACGAAGTACTATCATTTATCCCTTTCATCATTTACCTGTCCTCAGCAGCAAATACCATATAAACAAGGGGCAAAAAAAAAAAAATCAACTTGGTCCACCAGTTCCAATGCTACAAGTTACAATGTGAGATATTTTTATTTTATCCGTAAAAAAGTGTGTCCACAACCAAATCTTGAATCAGGGATCTGTGATAGGTTGGTTGAAAGAAAGGGTTGTCAGTCTCCAGGGGGGGCCTGGAGATCTCCCGCTTTTACAACTGATATCCAGCAGGCAGAGGTCAGCTCCCCTGGAGAAAATGGCTGCTTTGAAGGGTGGACTCTGTGGTATTGTACCATGCTGAGGCCCCTCCCTAAATCCCACCCTTTCCAGGATCCACCCCCAAAGTCTCCAGGTATTTTCCAGCACAGAGCTGGCAACCCAAAGTATACTGTGAGTCATATCCAAGAGCATGAATGCAAAAGTCAAGGCTGGGCTTGCTGTTTGGCTGGAAGGGTGTGTAGGGAGAGACTGAATTAAGCCACCTGCTTTCCCTCAACAGCCATTCAGAATACTATTTCAGATTTTTTTTAAAAAAAAACTGATTGTTGAATCTAGATAGACACAAACATATTTAATGTGCTAGTTTGCAAGAATCATTCCATATTCACAAAAGGATATGCTTGCAAACAACTACTTCAGTGCAAGTACAGGCTGTACCTGGATTGGAATACAAGTCTGTACAGTTCAAGGTCCACTAAAAAGAATGTAGCTCATCAATAAATATTGTGATTTGGTGTGCTTGAGAACTCCCTCCCTTTAATGGGTGGTACCCTAAGGTACTCTAAGGAGGAAGGTAAAATCGAACAATTATTGAGAGCTAAAATTTGTACTGACTTGAATAGACTCAGGATCCTCCACACATAAAAAATGTGGAGAAGTATTAGAGATAATAGAACTTCCTGCAGAAATTGCATCTAGTCCACATGTATTTGTATCACTTGTTTGCCATCTTGATGGAACAATTAGGAGTCACATTACATGATACCAATTTCCTAGGATGAGTCTGGAATACAGATTGGGAATACATATTTGAATGTCCACATAACCAAATTTCTTGCATTTGGAAATCTAGCATCTCAAGGAGAAGGCTAGCTTTCTCAGACATGAAGCATGGATTTTTGTCTTCCATAGGGAAGAACTCAGTAATACTGGTACAGTCCAGGAATGGAGAGGAGGACTCACCAGAGAATAATAGTCATAAGAAGGTAGCTAAAATCTGAATGTTGGGACTACTCTGTTCTATATATCATGGCTCCTCTGTGCTTCTCCAGAGTCTCACATGTGATGGCTGCAATATGTAGCACCACTAAGTCTGTGGATCCTCATGGAGGGCCTCTATGCCAGAAATCGCTGTTGCCAATAATGTATAGCACTGGCATGCAGACATTCCATGTGACACAGAGAATCACATGGAAGCAATTGGAGACCTAATCTATAAATTGGCCTCAAATTGCTTTGGATGAAGAGAGATCAAGGAGAAGCCACCTTTAAAAAACTGAACAAGTTTCTACAATACTTCTAGGGATCACTATGTTACTTGAGAACTGACTTAAAGGATCCCTGATGGCAATGTAATGAGACAGCTGAGTGAAAAACAACAACGTAAGAACAGGCTTGCCAGCCCCCAGGTCCCAGCAGGTGATCCCCTGGTTTTGCAGGCTCCTCCCCACTGCCAGCCAGGATGCTGGCAGAGGGAAGTCCCACCCCAACAGCCACCATATGCCTTTAAACCTGTGTAGGCTTAAAAGAAACCTGCAAACTCCCTGTGTTTTGGACTGCATGTGTGTGCTTTTAAATCTGAGCAAGAGGAAAACTGAATGGGCAGGACAAGTAGGCAGAGCCACATAAGTCTTCTCAGTGAGTGTATGTGGCATGTGAGAAAGGACAAGAAGCAAGCAGAGTCCCTCTGTTTGTTTGTAGGAAAACTCCACCCCTTAGGCTACTCTGCTTTCATTTTCTGCCACAGAGTCCCTTGGTTCCCATGTGGCTGCTGGAAAAAAATCTTTAAAAAACACTATTAAGTGATGGCATGATCTCCTTTCAGGTTTCTAAAAGGAAAAACTTGGAAGTAAGGCCAGTCCTTTCTAGGAATCACTGGAAATTATGGTATTACCATAGAGTTTCCATTGATTCCTAGAAAGGCACGATGTCAGTGTCAGTCCCCCCCCCCCCCCCAGAAGTAATGTCACATCATTGCTGATGGCGGTCTTCATGTCCCCATTCCCCTGTTCTCATGCCACTTGCCAAGCTGTACCTTCTTCCAGGGAAACTGATTTCTGTGGCCTCGAGTGTATTTGCAATTCTGGGAGAACTCCAGGGCCCACCTGGAGGCTAGCAGCTCTACACATGAATTCAAAATAAACATCCAAAGCAGATTTCCAAATTCTAAAAGTCACACCAAAAAACATTAAGGCACAAAAGAAGTAATAAAACAGTTTTCCCAAAATCGCAGTTCAATATAATTCCAAAGCCATTTAGCCTCTTAACTCCAGAGCTTTAGACATCAGCTAAGACCTTATCTCAATTTTAAAATTCTGTATTAAACAGTCATTAGTGCTTTAATGCTTTAAACTTTTTATTGTTAAGAATATATTTAAATTTTATTCATTTGTGAACCACTTTGAGCTCTTATCTTAAGGTGGACAAACAGCATATAAATGGGCTAATTAAGACTGGTGAAGGAAGGGCAGACAGACAGGTAGTCACAAGAGGAAAAGCCACATTTCTAGCAATCTGTCTCACTATTTAGGAAAGAGGAGCCTGAAGCAGTGCACTGAAGATGGCATCACCTAGGCAGGTTCAGTTAAGATCATGACAGGCTATGAAGACAGTCCTTTAGATGACCCAGACCCAAGTAATTTCAGGCCTCATTAGCCAAAAGCAAGCACTTTGAATTATGCCAGTAACAAATGGAAGGCAGAAAAGATCTTCTAATGCTGATGAGTTTTTAAAATATTGCAGATTTACAGTGCAGTTTTAAGTACAGTTATAGCCATCTAAGTCCATTAATGCTGACAGAGGGATTTAAGTCTGTTTAGAAGTTCACTGTAAATGATGGGAGGAGATGCCACCCTAAACTCTTTGGAGTAAGGGCAGATTAAAAATCTGATAAACAAATAAAGGGATTCTTGAAAGAGAATGTTTGTAAAGAGTCTAAGATAGTGTAGCAGGAAAAGTCCTGTGTTGTCCAATTAATAGTAAATCATACTCACAAACGAGGTCTGAGGCAAGGTCAGGAAAACAGCTTCTTTATTTAACGTGCATAAGCGCTCTATACACGGGCTCCAGACCCGAGGGTCTGAGCAATGATCACAGTTACCTGCCATCCCTTATAGGGGGCCTCCGCCCACTCACTACCCACTCACTACCTTAAAACACCCATGTTCTTACCACAATTCGAGTTGTTTTCCAACCCTCTGGGTTCTTCTTAGGGCCTTTCTTAAGGCCTCTGCAAACCCTGGTTCCTCTTTCTCTAGAAACATTTTACCCCCACGCCCACAATTTCTCGCTGCACCTGTCTTGCTTCTCTCTAGGCTCTGTTCTATGTTTTTCAGCCTGCGGTTTTGAAAGGTCAACGACCTGTCACAGTTCCCTTTTTCTCAGCCAGCTACCACTCCCTTGCTTAAACTGCTCCAAAAGATTATTTCTCAAAAGCATTGTTATTTAATCCTAGCATCGCCAAGCCATACATATTGATTAGGTATTGGTATTGATTCTTGTTCTTATCGATCCACCGCTATATTTCCCCTCTTTCAAACAGAGTTTGAATATTTATCATGACATCCACAAACCATCACACATACTAAAATCAATCTATTAAAACCAAGCATCAAAATCATAGGGGAGTCGTCTCCTGATGCCTGTGGAATCCTGCCATTTCCGGTAAGCCAGGATCCAGAGGGCGTTGCCTGTGGAACCTCACTGTTGCCGGTGAGTGAGGTCCAGAGGTCGGGTTTCAAGCAATCAGGTCTGGGAGCAAGGCTGCACCTAGAAAGCCTATCTAGGAAAACCTCAATCAAACTGCATAGCCAAAACAATACAAAGTTCAAAACAAGCCTATAATTCAACATAACATTTCTTTCTGGGGCTGGGTTTTCTCATTTTAACAATTTTCCCAAAGGGCCTTTCATGAATAAAATCACAAATCACAAAGGACTGAATCTTCTCTCTTACTTAAGCATCACAATATATGGGCAAGGCACTGAGCAATGTGTCAAGCTAAAACTAGCTTTGGGCACATTTTGGCTACTTACCCCTAGGGATTGTCTTATTTTCTTCTCTTCTTCTGGGGCAAACAAGCCTCATGCATAGAGCTGTTGCTATCAAAGGAAAGTGGCTTCAAAACATCAAAAAGTCAAATCAAAATAATCCAAAAATTACTCAAAAAGGAACAGAAAGAGTCCCCTCTTTGTAGCTTCATACAGAAACTTAGCAAGTTGGACTTTCTTCCGGACTTTCTTCTGGGCCCTCTCCCTGCTGGAGAGGCTCTTGCAGGCTCACACCTCGTTCTGGGACTGGGACAGCTGCTTCTTCCGCGCTTCTACCATTTCCTGGCCATCTCCCTCTGGCGCAATCCGGCTACAGCCTTCAGGCGCGGACTTCCTCGATGCCAGTCAGTTCCCCTTTGTGGATCTGCTCGATCTGCTTCGCTGCTGGGCAGCGTTCTTTCTGCCGTTCTCTCTGTCGACATCCAGGAGCTCAGGCATCGCAGACATCAGGACCTTCAGATGACCCTTGGTTTCCTTATCTGGATCAGCCCTTCGGCTAAGGTTTTCTCTCTTATCTTCTGCAGCAATTGCACAGGAAAAAGCTATTGAACCCACGGCTTCCTCTGTGGCCTTTCACTTCTTGGACCAGTTGTTTGGCTTGATGCCCATAGCCTTGCATCTTACTGGCTGAACATCAATCTTCTAACCTCCTTCAGGCTGGACTCAGCTTCCTGCTGCCTTCGCCTGACATCTGGAGCTGACTGAGCCGCAAAGGCTGAGCACCTGTGACTCCGTGGTTGGTGGGCAAAATAAATCTGGTGGGCTTCACACAGGCATCTGGCTTCTGGAGGATCTCTGCTGCCTCACACGTCTTAATGGGTTTGTGCCTGCTGGTAGAGCTTGTTGGCATCGGCTTACTAGGCAGATGGGAGCCTCCCTGTTGGCATCTCACTCGAGGGCAGTTGTTTCTCCACTTCCGCAATCTTGGAGGATTATTTCAGGGGCACTCAGAAAGCACTTTAAAAGTCTCTTCTCCCTTGTGCCCAATGAATACTGTAGCCTGTCATGGGCCAGGAGCCTGGGAGCCCTGGATCTGCTGGACATCACATGGCTGACGGGGATTTCCTCTGAGAAGGTAAGCTGACCAGAGGTAGGGGACTTGCTTCTGGAGTACTTCTCTCTGGGAGGGCCCATAGATCTGGAACTCTTCAGCTCTTAATCAATAAAGGGGGCGAGGGTGAGGTCTAAGTGGCAAAAGAGGAAGAAGCTGGGAGCCTTGTGTTGGGCTTAAAATCAGCTCCCCATAAGGGGCAGCAGAAACACTGCTCTATGTCTTGGCATTTAATTCCCAGGGGCTTCCTAACTAAAAGTGCCTTGTCCTGAGACTGAGATGCCTGTCCAGGGACAGTATATCTGACAACCATATGCTATTTAAAACTACGCATTAATACACTTAAGTAAAATGGGAAACATTGGCATGATTAATGCTTTTAGGTGCTCTTTCACATGGTCTCACACGGCAGTATTATTGTAATCATAAAACAAAAATAAAGCACAGTTTTCCTGGTTAATAGATAGCATCTGTGGGGTCTCCAGGAATCTCCTGGGGCAAAACACATACATTTTGCAAGTTGCTAGGTTCACACTCGCACTTCCCGTTTTCTGAACGAGGGTTATGCAATACTGCAGAAATATTTCACATCACCACAACCAGCCTTTATACCCAGCTGCCTGGGGGTGCTGCGAAACCCGTCCGCGGCTTTCCACTGTTCAGCAGACAACTTCTCTGCAATTAGTGCAATTTGAAAAAAATTTCAAGAATTATGTGACCTCTTTGCCTCCAGCTTTCTAGTGTGGGTCAAAACATACCTAATCGTCACACCCCAAGTGAAATTTATAAACGGTTCTCTCTTCCACACAGTGATATATGGGCTTGTAAATTAAAGCTTGAGCCACTTGCTGAGCTCTTCCAGTAATGGTTACACAAGCAAAGGGGCAGAAGCTGCTGTGGCTTACTGACAGATCCACTATCGCTTCAATAGCAAGTATTGTCTCAGGCACACGTCATGCACACATCAAGCATACCAGACAGATATGTCACTTTTAAACCCACAATTTCCCTAGACAATAGACACAAAATTTCCCCCAATAATTCCCTATTGGTGGCAGAAGGGTCGATTTCGTCCCTTCCCCAGACAGACAGGCGAATGACATGTAGGCTCCCCCCCAGCCGCGTTGGTAGGGAACCCTGGTCTGTCAACTTCTCAAGGCAAGCACATCTTCCAGGGCGCTGGTATGGAGAGAACCACTACCCCTGCCAGCGGGCTGTACTAGGGTGCTGCCGGTGCATGCGGGTGGTTAGGCCGCCGGGATGGGCATCAGGCGACCCGTTTGGTCACCTACCCTGTTAGAGAGGTTTTATTACTGCAATCAAACTGTTTCAGGTGAAGGAAATATATCACGTTGAGCACAAGGTCCTGTACTGTCAGGGCCCTGGGTTCAAGGCTCTCTACTTACACTCCGGAGTCTTCCAAGCAGAGCTGATTCCTGTTGCCCCCTCGCTGGTCCGAGATCAGGCCATCGGTCAAAGGTCAACTGAAGACAGGGCGGGCAGATGACGGTCAGCCAAAAAGAAGGCTGGGAGCTCCTTACCGTGAATCTGGTCCTCCCTGCCAACAGCAGCACTCGGCCGGGCTAATCATCAGGGGCTAAAGGCCCCTGTCCCATCTGGGTCGCCAAATTTATGTAGCAGGAAAAGTCCTGTGTTGTCCAATTAATAGTAAATCATACTCACAAACGAGGTCTGAGGCAAGGTCAGGAAAACAGCTTCTTTATTTAACGTGCATAAGCGCTCTATACACGGGCTCCAGACCCGAGGGTCTGAGCAATGATCACAGTTACCTGCCATCCCTTATAGGGGGCCTCCGCCCACTCACTACCCACTCACTACCTTAAAACACCCATGTTCTTACCACAATTCGAGTTGTTTTCCAACCCTCTGGGTTCTTCTTAGGGCCTTTCTTAAGGCCTCTGCAAACCCTGGTTCCTCTTTCTCTAGAAACATTTTACCCCCACGCCCACAATTTCTCGCTGCACCTGTCTTGCTTCTCTCTAGGCTCTGTTCTATGTTTTTCAGCCTGCGGTTTTGAAAGGTCAACGACCTGTCACAGTTCCCTTTTTCTCAGCCAGCTACCACTCCCTTGCTTAAACTGCTCCAAAAGATTATTTCTCAAAAGCATTGTTATTTAATCCTAGCATCGCCAAGCCATACATATTGATTAGGTATTGGTATTGATTCTTGTTCTTATCGATCCACCGCTATATTTCCCCTCTTTCAAACAGAGTTTGAATATTTATCATGACATCCACAAACCATCACACATACTAAAATCAATCTATTAAAACCAAGCATCAAAATCATAGGGGAGTCGTCTCCTGATGCCTGTGGAATCCTGCCATTTCCGGTAAGCCAGGATCCAGAGGGCGTTGCCTGTGGAACCTCACTGTTGCCGGTGAGTGAGGTCCAGAGGTCGGGTTTCAAGCAATCAGGTCTGGGAGCAAGGCTGCACCTAGAAAGCCTATCTAGGAAAACCTCAATCAAACTGCATAGCCAAAACAATACAAAGTTCAAAACAAGCCTATAATTCAACATAACATTTCTTTCTGGGGCTGGGTTTTCTCATTTTAACAATTTTCCCAAAGGGCCTTTCATGAATAAAATCACAAATCACAAAGGACTGAATCTTCTCTCTTACTTAAGCATCACAATATATGGGCAAGGCACTGAGCAATGTGTCAAGCTAAAACTAGCTTTGGGCACATTTTGGCTACTTACCCCTAGGGATTGTCTTATTTTCTTCTCTTCTTCTGGGGCAAACAAGCCTCATGCATAGAGCTGTTGCTATCAAAGGAAAGTGGCTTCAAAACATCAAAAAGTCAAATCAAAATAATCCAAAAATTACTCAAAAAGGAACAGAAAGAGTCCCCTCTTTGTAGCTTCATACAGAAACTTAGCAAGTTGGACTTTCTTCCGGACTTTCTTCTGGGCCCTCTCCCTGCTGGAGAGGCTCTTGCAGGCTCACACCTCGTTCTGGGACTGGGACAGCTGCTTCTTCCGCGCTTCTACCATTTCCTGGCCATCTCCCTCTGGCGCAATCCGGCTACAGCCTTCAGGCGCGGACTTCCTCGATGCCAGTCAGTTCCCCTTTGTGGATCTGCTCGATCTGCTTCGCTGCTGGGCAGCGTTCTTTCTGCCGTTCTCTCTGTCGACATCCAGGAGCTCAGGCATCGCAGACATCAGGACCTTCAGATGACCCTTGGTTTCCTTATCTGGATCAGCCCTTCGGCTAAGGTTTTCTCTCTTATCTTCTGCAGCAATTGCACAGGAAAAAGCTATTGAACCCACGGCTTCCTCTGTGGCCTTTCACTTCTTGGACCAGTTGTTTGGCTTGATGCCCATAGCCTTGCATCTTACTGGCTGAACATCAATCTTCTAACCTCCTTCAGGCTGGACTCAGCTTCCTGCTGCCTTCGCCTGACATCTGGAGCTGACTGAGCCGCAAAGGCTGAGCACCTGTGACTCCGTGGTTGGTGGGCAAAATAAATCTGGTGGGCTTCACACAGGCATCTGGCTTCTGGAGGATCTCTGCTGCCTCACACGTCTTAATGGGTTTGTGCCTGCTGGTAGAGCTTGTTGGCATCGGCTTACTAGGCAGATGGGAGCCTCCCTGTTGGCATCTCACTCGAGGGCAGTTGTTTCTCCACTTCCGCAATCTTGGAGGATTATTTCAGGGGCACTCAGAAAGCACTTTAAAAGTCTCTTCTCCCTTGTGCCCAATGAATACTGTAGCCTGTCATGGGCCAGGAGCCTGGGAGCCCTGGATCTGCTGGACATCACATGGCTGACGGGGATTTCCTCTGAGAAGGTAAGCTGACCAGAGGTAGGGGACTTGCTTCTGGAGTACTTCTCTCTGGGAGGGCCCATAGATCTGGAACTCTTCAGCTCTTAATCAATAAAGGGGGCGAGGGTGAGGTCTAAGTGGCAAAAGAGGAAGAAGCTGGGAGCCTTGTGTTGGGCTTAAAATCAGCTCCCCATAAGGGGCAGCAGAAACACTGCTCTATGTCTTGGCATTTAATTCCCAGGGGCTTCCTAACTAAAAGTGCCTTGTCCTGAGACTGAGATGCCTGTCCAGGGACAGTATATCTGACAACCATATGCTATTTAAAACTACGCATTAATACACTTAAGTAAAATGGGAAACATTGGCATGATTAATGCTTTTAGGTGCTCTTTCACATGGTCTCACACGGCAGTATTATTGTAATCATAAAACAAAAATAAAGCACAGTTTTCCTGGTTAATAGATAGCATCTGTGGGGTCTCCAGGAATCTCCTGGGGCAAAACACATACATTTTGCAAGTTGCTAGGTTCACACTCGCACTTCCCGTTTTCTGAACGAGGGTTATGCAATACTGCAGAAATATTTCACATCACCACAACCAGCCTTTATACCCAGCTGCCTGGGGGTGCTGCGAAACCCGTCCGCGGCTTTCCACTGTTCAGCAGACAACTTCTCTGCAATTAGTGCAATTTGAAAAAAATTTCAAGAATTATGTGACCTCTTTGCCTCCAGCTTTCTAGTGTGGGTCAAAACATACCTAATCGTCACACCCCAAGTGAAATTTATAAACGGTTCTCTCTTCCACACAGTGATATATGGGCTTGTAAATTAAAGCTTGAGCCACTTGCTGAGCTCTTCCAGTAATGGTTACACAAGCAAAGGGGCAGAAGCTGCTGTGGCTTACTGACAGATCCACTATCGCTTCAATAGCAAGTATTGTCTCAGGCACACGTCATGCACACATCAAGCATACCAGACAGATATGTCACTTTTAAACCCACAATTTCCCTAGACAATAGACACAAAATTTCCCCCAATAATTCCCTATTGGTGGCAGAAGGGTCGATTTCGTCCCTTCCCCAGACAGACAGGCGAATGACATGTAGGCTCCCCCCCAGCCGCGTTGGTAGGGAACCCTGGTCTGTCAACTTCTCAAGGCAAGCACATCTTCCAGGGCGCTGGTATGGAGAGAACCACTACCCCTGCCAGCGGGCTGTACTAGGGTGCTGCCGGTGCATGCGGGTGGTTAGGCCGCCGGGATGGGCATCAGGCGACCCGTTTGGTCACCTACCCTGTTAGAGAGGTTTTATTACTGCAATCAAACTGTTTCAGGTGAAGGAAATATATCACGTTGAGCACAAGGTCCTGTACTGTCAGGGCCCTGGGTTCAAGGCTCTCTACTTACACTCCGGAGTCTTCCAAGCAGAGCTGATTCCTGTTGCCCCCTCGCTGGTCCGAGATCAGGCCATCGGTCAAAGGTCAACTGAAGACAGGGCGGGCAGATGACGGTCAGCCAAAAAGAAGGCTGGGAGCTCCTTACCGTGAATCTGGTCCTCCCTGCCAACAGCAGCACTCGGCCGGGCTAATCATCAGGGGCTAAAGGCCCCTGTCCCATCTGGGTCGCCAAATTTATGTAGCAGGAAAAGTCCTGTGTTGTCCAATTAATAGTAAATCATACTCACAAACGAGGTCTGAGGCAAGGTCAGGAAAACAGCTTCTTTATTTAACGTGCATAAGCGCTCTATACACGGGCTCCAGACCCGAGGGTCTGAGCAATGATCACAGTTACCTGCCATCCCTTATAGGGGGCCTCCGCCCACTCACTACCCACTCACTACCTTAAAACACCCATGTTCTTACCACAATTCGAGTTGTTTTCCAACCCTCTGGGTTCTTCTTAGGGCCTTTCTTAAGGCCTCTGCAAACCCTGGTTCCTCTTTCTCTAGAAACATTTTACCCCCACGCCCACAATTTCTCGCTGCACCTGTCTTGCTTCTCTCTAGGCTCTGTTCTATGTTTTTCAGCCTGCGGTTTTGAAAGGTCAACGACCTGTCACAGTTCCCTTTTTCTCAGCCAGCTACCACTCCCTTGCTTAAACTGCTCCAAAAGATTATTTCTCAAAAGCATTGTTATTTAATCCTAGCATCGCCAAGCCATACATATTGATTAGGTATTGGTATTGATTCTTGTTCTTATCGATCCACCGCTATAATAGCTAGGATTTCATTGCCTGGTAACCAGTGGACCCCACACAACCGGCTGCAGCACTACATCACTTCTGGTTAAAAAAGGAAGTGTCATAGGTAGATCTAGGAATCACCCCAAATACTATGGCAAAACTGTTTTCATTGGAAATGATGTAGCACCACAATGGGAGTGTGGGGTAAAAGGAGTGGGGAGGATCCACTACCTCAACTGGGGGGAGTGAACCCCTGGGGATAACTAGCCAGCCACATGCACGGAAATGCACCTTTGTTATTTTGATTGGTTTGGTTTTTGTTTGCTTCTCTTGTCCCAGTTGTTTGATTTTTTTTTGTATAAAAGTCAGAGTTTGGTGGCAAATCACTGGATTTTTTTTTAATTGATATAGCTTGAATTGGAGTGGGAAGGAGTAAAAAGCAGCTGCTTTTTCATCTAGTGTACACTAAGGTGGCTGAGACTCCTAGTTCCCCATTTCTCATGCTGCTGCATAGAAGATGGCAGAGTGCATGGGTGTCCTTCCTCCAGAGCAGGTACCAACTATAGGTTCTTTGGCTAGGTAGTGCCAAATATGGCAACTTAGCAACTGTGAAGAGTGCTCTCTCACCCAGTTCCCTATTTTGCAACAGAATGCAAGCCCAGGGTCAGCCCATTGTATCTGCCTGCACCAGCCATGGAAGAAAAGAGAGAGCTTTTGTTGTCAGCTCTGCTATAACTAAAGTTAATCTGGCTTTATCTACTAGTGTTTTCCTTCATTAAATCGCAAATCAATAGCAAATGTACTGCGGTCCCTTGGAAAGTGTATGCTGCTCCAAATCACCAATATGCTCATGGTTGTTGGAGCAGTTGTAAATCTTCAGGATTTGGCAGACATGCTAAATTGGATTAACAGTGGCCAGTTTTAAAATTTAAATTTGGGATTTTCTTTGAATGTCTGTAATGGAGTTTTCCAGAGCTTTAAGGAGAGATTTTTAGACATTTAAACAGAGCTATGATTCACAATTTTCTGAATGTCTAAGATTTTTCTTTCTTTTTTTTGGGGGGGGGGGGCAAAATTGACAAATTTGTGATTCATTGCTTTGTCTCAGTTTCTAATTTGTGATTATTATAACTTTCAGTTTGGTTATTCATCAATCTGATTGTTAGGTGAACATGTTATGTTCAGGAGCAAAAATAAGCATCTGTTTTGATTGCATTCCAAAGAACCAGACTGACTTAATCCACTAATATTGACAAAATTCTCACAATGTTCCAATTCAAATGCAAGTACTAAAGTACCCAAATTATCTTTAGAGAGATTGAATGCAGAAGACTGGGGTGGCAGCTTTTTAATGAACACTGTATTACAGCAAGTCCCTGCGGTTCAGTGTAAAAAACCCAAAAGCTTAGAGTATTGGGTTCACAGACCATTCCAGTCATGGTTGACAAGTGTGCCAGAGTGGAGGCACCAAAATGGGAAGCACTCAGGGCCCCCACCCCTAGGACCACAATGGCTAGAGCAGGGGTGGCCAAACTTGCTTAATGTAAAAGCCACACAGAATAAACATATGCTTGATAACTGCAAGGAAGGAAGGAAAGCAAATAGATGAGGGAGAGGTGGAAAGCAACTTTAAATTTAAATGCATTCGCCAACCAACTGGTTGGCTTGGCTTGAAGAAGTTATTTAAAGAGACAAATGCCTTTTTCAAGCTAGCCAACAGGATGGTGACAACTTTGAGAGCCACACAATATGTGTGAAAAAGCAACTTGTGGCTCTTGAGCCACAGTTTGGCTATCTCTGAGTTAGAGGCTCACTTACCCACCAATATTGCCTATGATAGGAGAAAGTGTGTGTGTGGGGGGGGATAGCAGTAGAACCCAGAAGTGATGGGTGACACTCAAGGAATCCCTCCAGTATCTCTGGTGATTTTGGGGGTTCTTTGAGTGTTTCATGGAAGAAACGTCTTTTTTACATATGGATGCAATGCTCCCCACTTTCTCCTGCCTATGATCAGCAAGCCCGGCAACCCCTTGGCCTGCTAGCCAGCTGTCCTGGGATGTAAAAAGCCCTGGAGCTGGCCCAGATTTCAATATTGTACTATCACAAGCTGAGGTGTTAATGCAAATACTGCAGAACACCATGTGCAGTTGTAGCCATTCATATTTCCCAGCATTACCATGCACAATTTTTTAAGACTCAGAAGTGAATGCAGGGTAGGTGCAGCAGAGTGGGGGGGAGGGGATGAAAGAGTAGCAACACCAACAACACTGTATTACAGCCTACTAAATTTTCAAGCAGTTTGACAGGAGTTGTGGAACGCCATGAGTCAGCCAGAGACAGGTTGCTTTATTCTTAGCCCATTTTGCTGTCCTCATAAACAGGCACCGGAGGAGCTGGCCTAAGCTGGAAACAAAGGTATTTGAAGCATATTCTTCAGACTACATTTTTTTTTCATGAATCAGCAAATAGTTTTGTAAATAAATAGTACCTTTCCAGCATCAGCATAGAAGTGTCTTATTTTTGCTCATAATGCTATACAATCCGTTATTACAACAGTAGAACTCTTTCCCTGTTTTCATCAGTACTATCAATGTTGGGTAGGGCTGCCAGCTCCGGTTTGGAGATCCAGGGGACAGAGCCTGAGGAAGACATGGTTTGGGGAGGGGAGGGAATTCAGCAATGCCATATACACTCTCCAAAGCAGCCTTTTTCTCCAGGGTGAACTAGTCTGAATCATCTAGAGATCAATTGTAATATGGATCAATGGAAAATATTAAATCAAAATACAAATAACATATGCTAAGTCCTGTAGCCCAAGCAGCACACCATACACCTGAGTAGCAATGCTATGTCTGGGCTGTCTGGATTCAGTCTCAATTTAGTCAAGTTCACCCAACCTGATCACAGATACCAAATGTTAGTTTATACCAGAAACAAGCTTAAGGATCTTGTGAAATGAAAGCATTAAAATTACTCCTCATTGCCTACATGTGTTCTGGAAAAATGAGTGTGTCTTTCGTACATGTGTGAAACATAGCAAAAAGTATTTTTTACTTCCAAAAAGAAATCAAACGAAATAATTTGAACCATCTGCCCTATATCATTGCATTAAATATTATATTAAAGTGTGTTACTTTATCCTTTGCACTACTGCTTTGTTTTCCACTCACACATCACTCTAGAATAGATCCAACCCAGTATCACCAGTCTATTGATGAGTCAACATATCACATTTCCAGATGATCTTTCCCTAGTGACTTCCTGAAGGTATTAAACAATATCAGAGTTGGAATGCCTTATTCAGCATTCTCTGATCTTGCTGACAGCAGCTCTCAGGTAGCGAGAGGTCTTTGACAATCCCTAAATTCTTTTAACTTGAGATATGAAGAACGGGACCTTAAGCTTTCAAACCACTTCCTTTACTATTAAACCACAGCCCTTGTTATCTAACACTTTCTGCTGCTTCAATGCAACCCTCTGAAATCAACCAGCTGGGAAAGATCAGAACAAAAAGAGGGTAGTAGAAGTTACACCAGATCCCAGAGACTACACAGTAGGATGTTGGAAGTGATTGCAATAAAATATAGTCTTCAAGAGTCTCAAAGTGGCTCACAATCTCCTTCCTTTCCTTTCCCTACAACAGGCACCTTATGGTAGGTGGGACTGAGAGAGCTCAGAGAGAACTGTGAGTGGCCGAAGGTCACCCAGCAGGCTTTAAGTGGAGAAGTGAGGAATCATACCTATCTCTCCAAGTTAGTGTCTGCTGGTCTTAACCACATGCTGGCTTAACCACTCTTAACCACTACACCACTCAGACCCTTATAGAGTACAGGAACAAGTTGAGAACATGTGGAAATCATATGCTAATTCAGCAAAGACTCTCTTAAAGACATGTGTTTGCATAATCAGGGTAATAACAAGATTGTTATACAGAGGAAAGGCAAGCCAAAAAACAAAAGCAGGTGCTTTTATAGTCACCAGGCAATCAAGGGAATAAAAAGGGACTTTACTGGATTTTGGATGCAAATTATGTATAATTGTCTGGATAAGACCTGTCTGACTGTGCTACATGGAACAATAATGATTAAAAAGAAATTTAAGGACAGGAGGAAAACTTCTTTATGTCCTTTTTGCTATGTTCTGTAAGAGGAACATTACAGTGTATCATAGCTGGAGCTCTAAATTGATAGTTGCCAACCCAAACTTGTTCACTAAAACTTCCAGAAGGCGAAAACAAAATGTAGACATAATCCCATCACTCTGGAATGGTGTTTTTCAGACTTTCTGCCTTGAAGGAAGTCTTTCTACTGGAGCTGGTTCTGTGGCTCAGCCACCAAAGCAACTGTTTGGGACAGCACCATCAGAAAAGCGCTGCTGTATTGCAGGAGCTAGATTCATTCTCACCTTTGACTGGAGGTGATGGCATTGTCTCAGATGATGTCAGCAGCATGGACTAAGAAGATAAACATCCCTTACAAGGGGAAACAAAATTTCTTGAATTGGCCCTTCTTTCCACAGCACCACAAGGACATGTTGTAGGGAACATGAGAAATGGTCTGAACTATCACACTTAACCCCCATGTGATCTAGAGTTGCCAGGCTTGTGCCTGCCGATGTAGGGATGTGCATTCAGTTCAGCTGAACTGAATACAACCCCAAATAACACCTGATTTTTCTGTATTTGGCTTTGTATACAGCCAAATTAGATTCTCTGATCTGCTAGGTTGCCAAATTCAGCAGTTCTGAATACCACTGAATCTACTTAGCAGCTATTCGGCTCCATTATACCCTATGGGCCATTGAAGTCAATGGCAAAACATAGGGCATAATGTATGGGGGCTGGGAAACAGGGCTTTGAGGGAGAGGCACAAAATTTGCAGGGCATCTGCAGGAGCCTCTTCCCCACAGAACCCCCAAAGTTTCAAAAAGATTGGACCAGTGGTCCAATTCTAGAGGAACCCAAAAAGGATTCCCCCATCCCACCATTGTTCCCTGTGGGCCATTGAAGTCAATGCAAAACATGGGGTATAATGTACGGGGGCTGTGGGGGAGGAGATTTGAGGGAGAGGGACCAAATTTTCAATGTAGCTACATGATAATATCCCACAGAGGACCACCAAGTTTTTAAAAATTGAACTGGGCTTCCCATTTGTGGGACCCTGAAGTGG
Source organism: Heteronotia binoei (assembly GCF_032191835.1). Classification (NCBI taxonomy): domain Eukaryota; kingdom Metazoa; phylum Chordata; class Lepidosauria; order Squamata; family Gekkonidae; genus Heteronotia; species Heteronotia binoei. Next base: position 43,121,404 of record NC_083226.1, read on the forward strand.
TTACCCCTATTCCTCATTGTTTCCTATGATGGGAAAAACTTGCAAACACAGGCAGCAGCCAGATTCTCCTAGAGAATCTCTGCACTAAAAAGTCAACTGTGGTGAGGATGCTTGCTTGCAAGGAGCGTAACAGTGCTATGTGCCCAGCAGAACACATATCACTGTGGGAGTGGCATTGCCACATACACAGGATCTTAGTTCAAATCTGAGAAGCTCTCTGAATTACAAACCGGGGGGGGGGGGTGCTTTCTGCAAGGACGTCAGCATTGCAACAATGCATTGAATGCACTGGTGCTAAGCAGCAGGGCCCTGTGCCAACCTAATAATGACCAGCCCAGTGGCACAACCCCACCAATTACTGCCTAGCAGGGCACCAGCAGGGCCGGCCCTAGGGTGCATGGTGCACCAGGCAGCTTCAATGTCTGCTACCCTCTCCTGCCCCATGCCCTACTGCCCCCCACCCCCCTTTGCGGCACCTCCCCCTCCCTCCCTCCCTCCCTGTCGATGCGCTTAGAGACCAAGAGGGTGATTCTTAGTGACACAAGAATGAAGGCTGTACACAGTAGCTGTAAAACCACTATATACATTTATTTACAACACCACTCACTCTCCTGACTGACAATATGCTCCGCTGCACTCCAACTCCTTTAACCCACAATCACCACAGTTGCTCTGTACATTTATACATTGGACAGCCAATCAGCAACTTGCTGTGTCATGCTGACTCTGCTGGCTGATGTAATTCCTCTGGCAGCCAGCCACCTGCTGTCAGGTAGATCATCTAAGCCTCTAGATCTACTTTCAGTTCTGCAGCACGTGCTGTAAGCTGTCTCTTTACACATAATAGTGACACCCCTCCTCAGGTTATAGCTAGTGCTGTCATCCATCCATTACAACATGGCATATACATATTGATCACTTTACCATCAATACATTGGTTACATACATTCCCATATATCCATTGCTTACAGTTCAGTTACTGTTACAGTTCAGTTACACTTCAGTTCAGTTTTACAATCATAGTTTGGTTACACAGTTTAGTCACAGCTTATCATACATCTTGAAACAGTAAGTTTGTTTTATTTTACAGCATTGCTTTTACACTCCAGCACTTTATTCATTTGTACATTGCACCCTTTTTAATTCAGTTATTCCTTGCAGCCTCTCCTTTCAGGCTTTGCTCATGTGTCTCCTTCTTCTCCAAGAGACATCTCATTCAACAGTTCCAGCACACTGGGATACGTTTTAGGATGGTCATCATATACATAAGTATATCCTCCTTCTTCCCTAGTAAAGGAAGTATCCACGTGTACCTCTGGTGCACTCTCACAGCCCTTTGGCTTTCCATCTGGCAAACTATTTCCCTTGCCCAGATAATTAATATCAACCTCAAAACCATATCTTTTGGGTGGTACACCTTTATTCTCTCTTGCAGAGACTCTGACCGGCTCCCTTTTTACAGCCTCAGAAGTCACCTGCTGTTTACTGCTGCCTGCTAAACTGCTCATACTGTCTTCCTTCTGCTTCAGTGAGCTTTTTGGCTTTTGCCCCTCCTCACTTTCCAGAGACAGTGGCAGTTTTGTTTCCCCAGGCATTTCATTGGCATGAATCTTAGACCAGTTTTCATCCTCGCAGAACGAGGCAGACCTACTCAGCCTAATCAAGTCATTATTGTCCACAAACCTCCAGGACTTCATGCCATTTTGGTACCCTATAAACACAAGCTTTCTGTCTTTGGGACCTCCCTTTCTCCTCTTATCAAGAGGGATATTCACCCAAGCCTTTGAACCAAATATTCTTAGGTGATCCAGGGATGGCTTTCTCCCATACAGAACCCTGTAGGGTATATCGTTTATAGCCTCTGTCCACAACCGGTTAGAAATATAACAGGACGCTTTTAAGGCTTCACCCCAGTATGCCTGTCTTAGTCCACTATCTTCTAACAAAGCATGGCAAATCCCCTGGAGTACCACCCCGTTCTCCCACGGGGAGGAAACATTGGCAACTCTGTGCTCTATGCCCTCTTGCCTCAAATAGTTGGCAAACTCTTTGTTCAGGAACTCACCTCCCTGGTCAGTCTGGATTGAGGCAATCTTAGCATTTAACTGTTTTTGCACTCTCCTAGCCCAGTACTTGAAGGTGGCACAGACATCACTCTTGTGCTTAATAGCATACACCCACGCAAACCTGCTGTGGTCATCGACCAAAATCAACCCAAACCTGTTTTTAGAAACACTGGGTGCATACGGCCCCACCAGGTCGGCATGTATTAATTGGAGTGGTCTCTCAGACACACGTACACTCCGTCTGGTCGATGGAACTGCCCTTGATTTGGCTGCTTTACAAACATTGCAATCTAAAAAGGCATTGCATTTATCAACCTTCACTCCCTCTAATATTTCTAGAGTTTTATTTATTGTGTGGTAGCTGGCGTGGCCCAGCCTTCTATGCAGCCTATGAATGCACCTGCTGTGGGGCTGTCTATTCCACACAGTATGTGCCTTCCCCACATTTTGCATAAGCTCATACATATTAGCTCTTAGAGTGCCTTTAGCCAGCTGTTTACCCTGCTTCAAAATTGCACAGCCTTGCTTATCAAATATTACGGTAAACCCAGCTTTTGCCAGAACAGAGACACTTAACAAGTTAGTTTCTAACCCTGGCACACATAATACATTCTCAAACCTGTGATTAAGTCCAGGAAAATAGACTGCGCCTTGGCAAAGCACGCTAGCTTGTCTCCCATCAGCTAAGCTGACAGTCTTCTGCTCAGCTGGCCTGCAGTCTTGCAGCTCCTCTTCACAGCAGCAAAATATCTGAGTAGCCCCAGAATCTACAACCCAGGGCAGACTCTGCAGTCCCGGACCAGTTCTTACCAGAGTCACCTGGGGTGTCCTTGAAGACTGCTGCCGGCTCATTCTCTGCTGCTGTGGACAAAATCTCTTCAAATGTCTGAGTTGATTACACAGATAACAACGCCTCCTCCGCACCTGCAAGGCCTTCTCCTCCTCGGCTTGCCAGCTGGAACCAGCCCCAACAGACCTCTGCTTATCTTCTTCCTTGGCTTGAGTCTGCTCTCTCTTGCTTTCCAGCTGCCTCTGCTCTTCAACCAGGAGTTTGCCGGTCACATAAGGCAAAGTTAGCTTGTCAGCATCCTGCCCTTCAAGTGCTAACACCAGCATGTCATATCTCTCGTCCAGAGAGCTCAATATGATGTACACCTTATCTTCCTCAGCCACTGCCTTCCCTCTTGCTTCTAGCTCTTGGAAACAATTAGACATACCGTCGAGGTGGTCCCTCATCGACTCCCCGGCCAGCATACGTTTCCTGTAGAGCCTCCTCCATAGGGATATCAGTGAACCGGCTGACTTCTGTACATACACAGCCTTGAGAGCTTCCCAAGCCTCCTTTGCTGTCTGGTACCACGGACATGCACCAGCTGGTCATCTGCAACACTTAGAATGATTGTGGCTAGAGCTTTTTGATCCTGAACGGCCTCTGCCGCCGTGGGATTAGGTAGAGGAGCTGACACACAGTCCCAAAGCCCCTCTTTCTTCAGGAAATGCTCTAACCTCAGCGACCAGGTGTTGTAGTTGGTAGTGGTGAGCTTCTCCACCAGCACAGTAGCTTCTGCTGTAGCCATCCTGCTCAGACTCCTTTCAGCCACTGCTGGTCTCACCTCCTAGGCAGCCTCTGGAGCAAGTCAGCGTCCTTTCTTTACCACCTCTCTCTCAGGTCTTCTAGGCGCAGCGGAAGCGTGCTGGGCCCATAACCCTGTCGATGCGCTTAGAGACCAAGAGGGTGATTCTTAGCGACGCAAGAATGAAGGCTGTACACAGTAGCTGTAAAATCACTATATACATTTATTTACAACACCACTCACTCTCCTGACTGACAATATGCTCCACTGCACTCCAACTCCTTTAACCCACAATCACCACAGTTGCTCTGTACATTTATACATTGGACAGCCAATCAGCAACTTGCTGTGTCATGCTGACTCTGCTGGCTGATGTAATTCCTCTGGCAGCCAGCCACCTGCTGTCAGGTAGATCATCTAAGCCTCTAGATCTACTTTCAGTTCTGCAGCACGTGCTATAAGCTGTCTCTTTACACATAATAGTGACACTCCCTCCCTCCCAATTTTAATGCCCCGGCAAAGTGTGGTGAAGTGAAGCACTCCTGCGGCTTTTACAAGGCCACTCCCCCGCCAATCAGCTGATCAGTGGGTAAAGCAGCAGGAAGGCTGGCGGCTTCTATGTGCTCACCAGGATCAGCACTGGGACAGCAGTGGTGGGAAAGACCAGCAAGTTGCTGAAAGAGAGGCCACCACCGCTGCTCCTCCCTGCTTCCTTCCTACGTAATCCAGGGAGAAAGTGGAGAGGCGGCAGCAGGCAGTGGCTACTTTTTCAGTGGTTCCTCATCCTTCCCTTTGCTGCTACCCCAGCGCTGATCCTGGTGAATGCATAGAAACCACTGGCTTCCGCGCTGCTTTACCTGCCAATCTTATGATCAGCGGGGGGGGGGGTGGCCTTGAAAGAACCCAGGGAGCACAGCACTTCACTACACTTCACCTAGGCATTAAAATTGGGAGGGAGGGGGAGGCAAATAGGAATTTGCCAAGGGGGCCAATTTTGGCGTACCCACCCTGCCTGCGCCCTAGGCAAATGCCTAGTTTGCCTAGTGGACAGGCCAGCCCTCGGTACTGGATATATCAAAAGATGAATGGACACAAATCTGAAATCAAGATTCACAAAGCTGAGCAACCTGTTTTACTGCAACATCATTTCAGAAACAGACTGCAACAGGAGACTGCAGGGGTTCCATTGCCCTGAGTTTTGTATTGAGTGTAAATATTGTAATTCAATGATCTGTTGCAGTCTGAACTTTTTTGAGTTGGATTAAAGGGGATGAGTTAAGAGCATTTTGTCATCAAAAAGAATGGTTTGCTCTTAAATATTGTAGAGAGCATTTTGCCAGCAAAATCCAGAAGGCTTTCACATCTGGTAAGAGAAATAGTTCAGGACAAGCTTGCTCCTAATATAAACATGTAAGTGGTACCAGGACTTTTTTTGTAGAAAAAGCCCAGCAGGAACTCATTTGCATATTAAGCCACACCCCTGACATCGTCATTATTTCACACAGGGCTTTTTGTGGGAAAAGCCCATCAGGAACTGATGCCCAGTCAGCTGGAACTGCATTCCTGTGTGTTCCTGCTCATAAAAGCTCTGGCAATACTACTAGGAACAATCAGGGTAAAATTGGTTCAAACAATGAGGAACAATTCAGCAATGCTTATGGTCATATTAACAAACTAGTGGCATGTTATATGTTAAAGATTATATTAATTGATAGATTTAACATAACTGGTATTTAAACCACACAATTTACAGGTTAGCTGATGTTTGACTTTTGTTAATTTTCATGGTGCATTTAATTTACTCATAGTAACCTTTTGCTGCCATATAGGATATGCTGTCAATAGCTCACCAGTGTGCCTACAAAAAGCAACAATAATGCTGTCGTTATTACTGAAAATAGTTATTTATATTAAGGAGAAGAACAAGGTTTTTCTGAAAAGAAAATGATTATGCATGTACATCATACCTGCAAAAGAAAAAAAACCTCCAGGTCGGGTAGTTCTTTTATCACATCACAGTGAAAGCATGTTTGCTTATTCAAAGGATATGCATTTTGCTTTGAGGATTAAGAAGGTGGGAAACATGCATTTTTTGAGAGTTGGAAAGGTGTTAAGAACCATGTTAGAGGTCTCATGAAAAAGAGCAGCTTGCAAAAGCGTCTTTAGTCGATGTCTCTATTTATGTCATGCTCTGATGTTCAAACACAGTCTCACCTAGCCTACGTAGATCTATCTGTTTGCATTGTTGTTCAAAGAGATGGATGTAGTAATATTCCATGCCATATAGCTATGTGACTCTGGACACTGGTCAGTCTGAAGGAGTGTGTCCTTTCTTTCAGTTAACCATTTCCTGCTGTTGTATAGTTAGGGGGAAAAAAAGAAATATAAGACTTTAGATTGTGTGGTAGGCTGGCCTGATATCATCAGATCTCAGAAGCTAAGTAGGGTCGACTTTGGCTAGTATTTGAATGGGAGACCTCCATGAATTACTTGGGTCATGGCACAGAGGCAGGCAATGGCAAACCACCTTTGAATGTCTCTTGCCTTGAAAATCCTACAGGGTTGCCATAAGTCATCTGTGACTTGATGGCACTTTCCAGAACCAAGCTGGGGGGTTAGGATACCAATGCAGCAATTTTATGCACCTTCATTCGGGAGTAAGCCCAATTAAATTCCCAAACATCCATATGATTAGGCTGTTCATACAAAATCTTTATTTGTGCATATGGCACTGCCATGAAGAGACACAGCAAGTGAACAAATGTGACATTGTTAATGCCTTGATTCGTTCATAAATAGTAGAGCCAGTGGCACTCACCAATTCAGGCAAATACTCCATTAGAGGTCTCTCAGGATTATAGTTCTGCATTAGTGCTGAGCCATCTTTCTTTAGTGATTACTAAGTCATTTGTTTTTATTTCCTTCATTTTCAAGGTTCCATTGCTGGGCACCATGACAGTTAACAGGATGCTGGGATACAGTGCAGACCACTTACAGACACCCATTTCGAACTTTCAGCCTGTTCAGTAGACTGCATTTGGCACAATAGAACCTTTGTGTTCATATGGAACCCATTTTATCTTCATAATCTAACTTGAGTTCTTTATTATAAGCAGGGCTTTTTTGTAGCAAGAACTCCTTTGCATATTAGGCCACACACCCCTGATGTAGCCAATCCTCCTGGATCTTACAGTAGAAACTGTACTAAAGCCCTGTAAGCTCTTGGAATATTGGCTACATCAGGGGTGTGTGGCCTAATATGCAAAGGAGTTCCTGTCACAAAAAAAGCCCTGCTTATAAGGAATTCCATTCTAGACAGGATAGAGAAGAGATAGCATTCCAAGTAGGAGGGATGGAGATGCAGGAGAGCATGTCCTGCTCTTATGGTTACAAGATGGAGGGGAGAAGAGACAGAGACAGAGAGAGAGGACATTGGCCAGAAGGAAGTCAGCCCCCTCCCAGCCAAGCGGCATCGCCGCTTCAGGCTGGGGGCCAGTTTTTGCCCTTCTGGAAGGAGGGAGGATGACTCGGCTCCCTGACATATGGGAGCTTAAGGTGGGCCTCACGCTATAAAGCCCTGGCCCCGCCCCGAGCAACGCAGTTCTTTTTGGCTCTCGGAGGGAGAGAGCCGCGTTGCTCGGGTGCCTAACAAGGCCGGGCTGAGGGAGCACGAGCGGTCCATAGCAGCGTGAGCGGGGGCTCTTCTGGCATCATGCGGAGCGAGCAGCAGCGTGGCGCGTTTCTCTGTGGAGCACATAGCTCCGTTTAGCTGGCCAAGGCTTCTGAAGAGTTTGTAGCGAGGGGGAGGGTCTTCTGTTGGTGGTGGGGTGGCCTCGAGGGAGGGAGCCAGGCCTCGCCCCCCCTTTTGGGGGCATTAAAGGAGGGAAGGCAACTAGGGGGTGTTGGGCTGTCCCCCCTTTGTTTTCCTGGAGCTTGGTGATAGTCCCCCCCCTCACCTGCACATATTCCCCCCCTTTTTTCCAGGAGGGCGGCAGTTGGCACGAGGGTAGGGAGGCCTTGGGGAGGGAGCTGGGCCTTGCCCCCCCCTCTTTTGGGTAATTAGTGTAGTGAGGCCTAGGTGGTGCTGTGCTTCCCTGTACGGTGCACCTCCCCCCCATCCATCACATCATTTTAGGTGCACCCCCACCTTTTCAACTGGGCAAGTAGGGACCCAATCAGCCTGGTGTATCTGGTAGTGGGGACGGGCTTTTGTTGCAGCCAGCATGGCACCCAAGAAGGGTCAGAGCACGTCCAAGGGGAAGCAGCCTGCTAAGAAGCGTGCGGTGCCTCAATACCAGGTTTGGTTGGGCCTGTTTCACAACCCTCCAGGCAAGGGATGGCCACAACTTCATCACAAGGCATCTCCACTTTTGCGGTGATGCTGGAGGTATTGCCATGGGGGGGGGGGTCAGCATCAGCTGCCTCAGCACGGGGGGTGGCTGGGTTATCAGTGGGGCACCTGGCATTATCCCCCCAATCCATATGGGTCCATCCCTTTCTATGTTTTGCCGTATGGTGACACTAGGGGATCACTTGACGGTGGCAACTCGGGATAAAATATTGAGGGGCGAATATGTGGATGCGTTTACTCTTCTCTTTAGAGAGCTTGAGAAGAAGGACAAGGAGGAGCTCGATGATAAGGAGAAAGAGAAGCTGAAACGCCGTAAAGTGGATAGGACCTGGTCGAACTGGTTGCCGGGTTTCCTGATTTATGCAAGGGTTATAGCAAGGGCACAGCCTTCACGGGCTGCGGCATTATTCTAGTATTGTGACATCGTGCACCGTGCATACACGGATTTCGTGGGTGCAGAGTGGTTGCAATACGATGAGGCCTTTAGGATGAGGGCTGCAGTTAATCCGGGGCTCCCTTAGGATCAAATCAACCAGCAGCTTTGGCTCCAGTTGATGTCTCCCGTGAAGCCCAATACAGGGGACAGGACCGATAACAGGCACCTGGTACACAGACAGCAGAACAGTGCAGGGGCCCACAGTGTGGTGGGCCAGTCGGTTCAACCCCGGCTTCTTTGCTGGGAATTTACGTCCAAGGACGTTTGTTCCAGGAAGGCCTGCAAATTCAAACATGAGTGCCCGTTGTGTGGTGGGCCTCACGCCTTCTCAGCCTGTAGCAAATCAAAGGCAAAGGCTGGTACCAAGCGCCCCGGCAGGGGGGGGGGGAGCCAGCAGCCACCTGGAAAAGGGGCCCAGTCCCATTCGTCTGAGGGTACTTAGTCGGCTGTTGGCCGGTTACCCCTTGACGGTTGATAACGAGTATTTGCTGGACAGTTTTACTCTGGTTCGGCCCCTAACCTGTCCTCAGTGAGGGGGATGGAACACGTGGTCAGGGACAAAATATTGAAAGAATGTTTGGAAGGAAGGGTTGTTGGCCCATTTGATGGCCCACCCTTACCTACATTGCGGGTATCCCCCTTAGGAGTGGTGCCTAAGAAAGCGCCAGGGGAATACTGTCTGATACATCATTTGTCTTACCCCAGGGGGGGATCGGTGAATGATGCTATCCCTGAAGTTCTTTGTTCCGTTAGGTACACCTCCTTTGATCAAGCGATCAAAGTGGTGCGGGGTTGCGGTGTGGGGGCCGAAATGGCAAAATGCAACATTAAGTCTGCATTTCATCTTCTGCCGGTACACCCAGAGGATTTTGATTTGCTGGGTTTTGCACTTGAGGGGAAGTACTATATGGATAGAGCCCTGCCCATGGGCTGTCCTGTGTCCTGTGCGGCTTTTGAAAGATTTAGTTCTTTTATTGAATGGGCTTTGTGACCCAAGTCGGGGTTGAACGATACCGTTCATTAACTGGATGACTACCTTTTCGTGGGTCCCACTGGGACCGGTCAATGCACCAGATTATTGCATTCATTCAAGGACCTTGCTCGGGAGCTCGGTGTGCCATTAGCACATGAGAAGACAGAGGGCCCTAAGTCAGTCCTTACTTTTTTAGGCATCAAGTTGGACACCGTGCAGCAGACCTCAAGGCTGCCAGCGGACAAAGTCGAGGGCATCAGGATCAGGTTGGCTTCTCTTAAACAGCAGCGCAAGGTGTCGCTGTTGGAACTTCAGCAGTTGTTGGGGCATCTCAATTTTGCATGCAAAGTTGTAGCACTGGGTAGGGCTTTTTTTGCGGCGCCTATGAGATGCAATGGGGTCCTTGAGACTTCCTCACCACAGATTGCGAGTGACAGTAGGTATGCGAGGGGATTTGGAAGTTTGGGAGGAGTTTTTGAGTTCTTTTAACAGAATTTCATTTTAGCGTGATGACTTGAGAATAGAAGCAGAACTTCAAATCTCCTCGGATTCGGCCGAGGCTATAGGTTTTGGAGTATACTTCAGAAGGCACTGGTGTGCGGAACAATGGCCCAAGGCATGGTTAGACAGTGGGTTATGCCGGGACTTAACCTTTCTGGAGTTTTTTTTTCCATTGTAGTAGCCGTTTGGCTCTGGAGTGATCAGTTGTCCAACCATACAGTGCATTTTTGGTGCGACAACATGGCTGTCGTACATGTTATCAATTTCTTGTCTTCAAAATCTGTTGTGGTAATGAACCTGGTGTGAACTTTTACATTACGTTACCTCCGGCTGAATATACTATTTCTTGCCCGGCATGTCCTGAGAGTTTGTAATGGGGTGGCGGATGCACTCTCTCGTCAAAAGATGGAGCATTTTCGCCTGCTTGCTCCGGAAGCAGACCAGCCACCATCACGAATGCCACCGAAGCTTTGGCAGCTTGGGAGGTGGAAGCCGGAAGGGCAATTCAATTAGCTCTAGCACCTAGTACCCAAAAAGCCTATGGGAGGGCAGAATTACAGTTTCGGCTTTTCAGGAAGGATGCGGGGCTCCCAGACAGCTGGCCGGTGCCGGTGGCTCACATTATTCAATTTTGTGTGCACCAGAAGGAGAGGGGGCTAGGACTGAAATCCATTAAGGGGCAATTGGCGGCATTGGCTTTTGTTAGTAAAGCACAGGGTTTTCCCGAGTGCACTGGTGATTTTAGGATTTAAAAGATTCTGGAGGGTTGGTCAAAGGAGCGGGGGCCCAGGGCGGACCTACGGCAGCCAATATCTCCTTCAGTGCTTCAAGAGCTTTACGGGGTTTGGTCGGAGGTGTGTTCCTCTTCGTTTGAGGCCTCTCTGTTCCACGCGGCCTCCTTGGTCGCCTTTTTCGGGGTGCTACAGATCAGTGAGCTAGTGGTGCAGTTGAAGACAGATTATTTAGGCCGGGCCCTGGGGGTTGGTGATGTAAAGTTTGTAGGGGGGCAGGTCAAGCTGACAGTGCAGCGGTCGAAAACCGACCAACCTCAGAGGGGGACGGTCATTGTGATCGGCCAATGTGCTACAGCTGAGCTATGCCCAGTCAGAGCATTGGAGCAATATATTGCGCTCAGGGGTGAGGGTGACAGCCCTTTGTTTCGTCATTTGGATGGCCCTCCCCTCACAAAGTACCAGTTTTGGGCAGTGACCAGGAGAGCCCTGGCTGTGCTGGGTTTGGGGGGTGTCAAGTTTGGGACCCATTCATTCAGAATCGGGGCTGCATCTACGGCGGCGGCGATGGGATATACCCCCCCCTGCTATTCAGCGGATGGGCCGGTGGCGGTCGGCAGCGTATAAGTCTTATGTTCGCCCGTTGGTTAGTTAAGTGTTAGGGGGTAACAATGGTTGCCCGTTGGCATGTTACTTTCAGTATGTGACCCTTTTTTCTGTTTTTCAGGTGCTGTGGCTCGTAGTACGAGGCGTCGCATCCTCATCTGCCTGCAGAGTATGGTGTTTTGGGCAGCCCACCAGGCTAGGAGAACCCCAGTTGGTACACAGCTGGGTCTCAGTGAGTGGGTGACAGTGGAGTGGCTCGGTCGCTGTGGTTTGCGTTGGCCGGGCATTATGCTGCTGCTTTTTCAAGAAAGGAGGGCAACCTTTCCAGACATCCTGGTCATTCACCTGTGCGGTAACAACCTTGGCTTTATGAAGGGCAAAGCCCTTTCTTTACAAGCGCAAGAGGATATGGAAGCCATCAAGCGGAGGTCGCCAGGGGTCCTTTTGATCTGGTCGGCAATTTTGCCACAAAGGGTTTGGCGGTCCGCCCTGGGGGAATTGAGCATGCCCGCCCTGGGGGGAATTGAGCATCCCCGCCAGGGAACTGAGCATGCCAGACGCAAGGCCAACCGGTCCTTGCAAAAAGCCATGGAAGGGGGCTTGGGCATATTTCTTCCCCATCTGGCAATACGGTTTGAGAATGCTGACCTGTATCGGCTGGATGGGGTTCATTTATCTGAACTAGGAAACCGGGCCTTTCTGGACGAGCTTAGGAGGGGGTTGCAGTCGGCTCTGGGCCGCCCGGTGGGCGCGAATGCCTAAGCAGAGGCTTGGCATTGGCGGTGGCAGGATGAGGTTTTAACTACAGTATTTTAGGGGAGCACCTATGGCTCTGCACCAGTTGGTGCTGGTGGTCTGTACGAACTGCAGATGGGCTTTACAGCTCAGTGTGGGGAGTGCAGATCACAACAAAGCCTCACAGGGGCGGATCCTTCCAGTGGGTTGGATGCCGGCCTAAGTGGAGGTGGAATTTGGGCCTGGCTGCTCAGCACCAGCCAGATGATATTGGGCTTGTGCTGGGGGGTAGGGTGGCTCGCCCTCCCAGGACAAGGAGGGGTCCTGGGTTTGACCCCAGGGCTTGTCCTGTTAGGCCTAGACCTCTTGCCATTCCTGCTCATTCAAGTTATGTTTAATAAAGCGGCCTGGTTTTCATCCAACACTGTGTCAGCCTCTTCATTCCTACTGGGGGGGCAAGTCGGCCCCCTCCCAGCCGAGCAGCATCGCCACTTCAGGCTGGGGGCCGATTTTTGCCCTCCCGGAAGGAGGGAGGATGACTCGGCTCCCTGACATATGGGAGCTTAAGGGGTGTGGCGTCGGGTCTATAAAGCCCCGCCCCTGCCCTGAGCAATGCAGTTCTTTTCGGCTCTCAGCCCGCCCGCCCTTGCATACAGGTTTTGCCGGTCGCCTTATTAGGGGACAGGTAGGAATTTTTTTCATTTTCACTGGATTGGCTTAAGTGAATTTGTTTTTCACCTACCTTGTACTGCTGGTTAGAGTAGAGTTTGGGGAGGAGTGTTAGTTGGTCGCTTGGCAGGATGAGGTATTGGCTACAGTATTTTAGGGGAGCTCCTATGGCTCTGCACCAGTTAGTGCTGGTGGTCTGTATGAACTGCAGATGGGCTTTACGACTCAGTGCGGGGAGTGCAGATCACGACAAAGCCTCACAGGGGCGGATCCTTCCAGTGGGTTGGATGCCGGCTTAAGTGGAGGTGGAATTTGGGCCTGGCTACTCAGCACCAGCCAGATGATATTGGGCTTGTGCTGGGGGTAGAGTGGCTCGCCCTCCCAGGACAAGGAGGGGTCCTGGGTTTGACCCCAGGGCTTGTCCTGTTAGGCCTAGACCTCTTGCCAGTCCTGCTCATTCAAGTTATGTTTAATAAAGCGGCCTGGTTTTCATCCAACACTGTGTCAGCCTCTTCATTCCTACTGGGGGGGCAAGTCGGCCCCCTCCCAGCCGAGCAGCATCGCCACTTCAGGCTGAGGGCCGATTTTTGCCCTCCCGGAAGGAGGGAGGATGACTCGGCTCCCTGACACTGTGTCAGCCTCTTCATTGCAACTGGGGGGGCAAGGAAGATTCCCTGAGAGTAGCAATCTACACATCAAAAGGACAGCACCAGAGCAATGAAAGAGAAGGATACACAGTGTCTTGATCTCTCTCTGGCTCTATAGTTGCCCCTGAAGTCTAAAAGACATTGTGAAGTCTTTCACTTGCAACATAAATGAGAGTCATTTAAGTAATCTTAAGATTTCCATGTGTCCTCAAAGTGATGTATTTATTTCCCAGCATGCCTGGCCAGCCTGTAAAGTGCCAAACGCAGTTTCCTGAGCCATCGTGGTGCCATGCCTAATTATTTGATGAACTTTGTTTCTATATTTGGTGAGCTCAGCTTAAACCTTCTAAGCTCATTTGGCCTTGGCTGAAATATTTGTTTCTAATTTCTTCCTTCAGGTAATATGCCTCCTAGCAAAATAGATTTCAGTGGTGCCCTGCTCTTGAACAAAAGAGACCACTGCAAGTGTTGAGCTGTAACATTAAAGATGATGGCCTTAATTCCCTTCATGTTCCTTTCTCATATAGACACAGTCTGTCTTCATTCCTTTAATTAAACTTCCATTTTAGAGAACAGTGATAAAATCATCTTTAAGAAAGTGGGCAATTACCTCCAGGTAATTACCTTTGTGCAGCCAGGAGCCCATTAGTGACATAGGTATGCATTTAACCTAACAGGTCTAGGTTTTTTTTTCCTTTTGTGTGAGCAGGTAATCCTTGATTCTATTGCAGAGTGAGGAAATGGTTCATAACCCTTTGGAGGTTTCAAATGCACAGCTCTTACTTCGACATTTATTATTTATTCATGGCATTTTTATCCTACAAAGAGTTGAGGGTTATCCCTGTTTTCTCCTCAAAACGTAATCAAGCTCTAAATAAGCGGTCCAAGGTTACCTGCTGAGCTTCACAGCTGATGAGGGAATTGAACCTTGGTCTCCCCAGTCAAAATCCAATGCTCCTGCCAAGACACCATGCTTGTATACAATAAATCACATCCAGAAGGCCAGCCAACCTTTGGTCTTCTTATGTCTGAATGATTGCAACTGTAAGCAAAGAATACCATGGTCACTGTGGAAGGAGATGAAGGCTGCAGATGAAGGCTGAATTGAGACCGAGTTTCAGGGAAGCTCCTCTTCCATACCTAATACATTGATTACAAATGCATTGCTGTTTACCTTGATACCTTCTTGGATTAACAGGAGCAGGGCTTTTTTTGAGCAGGAATGCAAAGGAACACAGTTCCGGCTGGCTTGGCATCAGGGGTGTGGCCTAATATGCAAATGAGTTCCTGCTGGGCTTTTTCTACACACACACACAAGTCCTGAACAGGAGTCATCCAAATTAGAAATATTATTTCTTTGAGTCAAACTATATGCAACATTTTGTACCATGTCCATTTAAAGTGTTGCATTTTCAAAGAATAGAATGGCATTTTCCTACTGTGAGGATATGAATAGCACAAATGTGGCTTTTCCAGCAACAAAAGAGCAGAGCAGGAAAGTGTTAAAGAGTGCCCCTCTGCCATTCTCCCCCTTGAAAAGGCAGCCCCCATGGATAAATTTGGAAAAGGAAAAAGTCTTTAGAATTATTTAGAAGAAAAAATATGGAGTTTGATCCTTTTTTCTTTTTACATATTTTCTATATGACATTTTTTTCAGGTAAGGGATTCAAGTAAGAATTTGAACCCAGTTCTTTCATTGACCCTACATTGGTCCTCTGTATTATACATAATACACTACACCATGCGCCGAAAACATAAAATCCTGCACTTTATTGAGAAAAATTATCTGATAAAAAAATTCAAATTACATTTGTTGACTAGTGATAAGCATTTACAGCTTTTATAATTGCAGATTTGACTTTTGTGGAAGTCAGAATTCATTTGCAATTGATGATGGTAAAAAAGAATTAGATAGGATTGGTGTGGGGTAGTTCTCACCTTTCCCAGACCCAGGTTTAACAGTCTTGGGTAGAATTAAACATTGCTTCAAAACATGGAAATTGGTAGAGTGTGAAAATCTGGACTTTGCTGCACTCCCAGTGATATGATCAGGAATGCCCAAACAACTTTTATCTGCCTCATTCCTCCTAATCAGCCTTCAATCAGCCTATCTCTTGGTTATATGAGCAGCACCAATGGGAAGAGGTGGTGAAAGAGTCTTCCTTATGGCCCTAAAAGCTGCTCAAGCAAGCCCTGGCTATCAGTAAAAATATAATATTCATGAGTTATTTTTGTTTTACATCAGTGGTTGACAGAAATCCAGTGTGGTGTAGTGGTTAGAGAGCTAGCTCATAGGGTGAAAGCTCATAGGGTGACCCTGGGTCAATCACACCCATTCAGCTTAACCTTTCTCACAGTGGTGTTGTGAGGACAAAATGGAGGGGCAAATGATGGGGAGGGAGGTCGGGTACAAGTGAAATAAATATGAGGTTACTTAAATCTAGAGACTGGAGTGGTGAACAGACAAGACCAGGGCTTTTTTTGTAGCAGGAACTCCTTTGCATATTAGGCCACAAACCCCTGATGCAGCCAATCCTCCTGGAGTTTACAGTAGACCCTGTACTAAGAGCCCTGTAAACTCCAGGAGGATTGGCTACATCAGGAGTATGTGGCTTAATATGCAAAGGAGTTTTTGCTACAAAAAAACCCCTGGACAAGACAGATCTTTTGACAAGCCTGCAAAATACCTAAGGTTTGCAAAAAGATCTGAAATCTTTTTTTTTTTTTTTACTTGGGATAGAGATTAAAAATCCCAAATTGATAAAAGCAGTGCCTGTGGTTTAACAAACAGATGCCCTTTGTGGCTGCTACTAGGCATCAACAACTGTCAGTAAAGTGTGGGAGGGAGCAGGGCCCTTTCCATGGCTGTTTTGGACTTCATGAGAGGAGAACTCAGTGGGATCACCAGGCAAATTGATACCACCTGAACTGCATGACTCTCCCAGGCCTGGCTGATTGCTACTGTTCAATAGCAACCTTCCCCTATAAACTAGCATGGTGTAGTGGTTAGAGTTTCAGACTGGGAAAAACCAGGGGACCCCCTGGCCAGACCTGAGAACTGGTAAGTCTAAAAGAGGATGTAGTGGTGGAAGGGAGATGAGCTGCAAGTCCTTTTGGGTCCCCCATTTGTAAATAAATTAATTCCTAGGGCTGCTGGTGCCTTGAATGCTAATACAGCAGCATTCTATGACATTATATGACCCTACTATGAATGTTGTCCCCATCTTCAAGAAGGAGAAAAAGGAGGATCCAGGTAACTACCGACCCGTCAGCTTGATGTCGATACCTGTAAAACTTTTAGAACAAATAAACAGTCAGTCCTGGAATATTTAGAAAGGAAGGCTGTGGGTTTCTCAAGAACAAGTCATGTCAGACTAACCTGATCTCTCTTTTTTTGAGAAAGTGACTACCTTGCTGGATCGGGGAATGCTGTAGACATTGTTTATCTTGATTTCAGTAAGGCTTTTGATAAAGTTCCACATACTATCCTTGTTGATAAGTTGGTAAAATGTGGTTTGGATCATGTTATCATTAGGTGGATCTGTAACTGAATGACAGATGGCACCCAAAGAGTGCTTGTGAAGGGTTCCTCTTGGAGAGGAGTGACAAGTGGAGTGTCTCAAGGATCTGTCCTGGGATCTGTTTTATTCAACAATGATTTGGACGAAGGACTAGAGGGAATGCTTATCTTATCAATGATTTGGATGAAGGAATAGAGGGAATGCTTATTAAATTTGCAGATGATACTAAATTGAGAGGGGTCGCAAATACAGTAGAAGACAGAAACAGGATACAGGATGACCTTGACAGGCTGGAAAATTGGGCTAAAACCAATAAAATGAATTTTAACAGGGATAAATGTAAAGTTTTACATTTAGGTAGGAAAAATCTAATGCATGGTTATAGGATGAGGGAGACTTGACTTAGAAGTAGTATGTGCAAAAAGGATCTGGGAGTCTTAGTGGATCATACCCTGAACATGAGTCAACAGTGTGATGTGGTGGCTAAAAAGGCAAATGCAACAGAAGTATAGTGTCAAGATCACATGAAGTGATGGTATCGCTTTACTCTGCTCACCTGGATAAGACCTCACCTGGAGTATTGTGTTCAGTTTTGGGCATCACATTTTAAGAAGGGTATAGACAAGCTGGAGTGGGTCCAGAGGAGGGTGACGGAGATGGTGAGGGGTCTGGAGACCAAGTCCAATGTAGAAAGGTTGAAGGAGCTGGGGATGTTTAGCCTGGAGAGGAGCCAGCTGAGAGGTGATACTTGAAGGGCTGTTATCTAGAGGATGGTGTGGAATTGTTTTCTGTGGCCCCAGAAGGTAGGACCAGAACCAATGGGTTGAAATTAAATCAAAAGTGTTTCCGGCTCAACATTAGGAAGAACTTCCTGACCATTAGAGTGGTTCCTCAGTGGAACAGGCTTCCTCAGGAGGTGGTTTTTAAACAGAGGCTAGATGGCCATCTGTCAGCAATGAAGATCCTGTGAATTTAGGGGGAGGTGTTTGTGAGTTTCCTGCATTGTGCAGGGGGTTGGACTAGATGGCCCTGGAGGTCCCTTCCAACTCTATGATTCTATGATTCCACTCTGAGCTCCTCTTTCAAGCTTTTTCCTCTTGTCATTGACAAGATAAGATTTGGGAGATGACACTGTGGAAGATGAGAACTTTTTGCGTGCCCCAGAACCACTAATTTTGGAAGGGGTGTTGAAAGACCTGAGTCAGATTGAGGTGACAAAAGAGGAGGTCCTACAACTGATGGACAAATTAAAAACTAATAAGTCAGCGGATCCGGATGGCATACATCCAAGAGTTCTGAAAGAACTCAAAGTTGAACTTGTGGATCTTCTAACAAAAATCTGTAATCTTTCATTGAAATCTGCCTCCGTTCCTGAGGACTGGAAGGTAGCAAATGTCACCCCCATCTTTAAAAAGGGTTCCAGAGGAGATCCAGGAAATTACAGGCCAGTCAGTCTGACTTCAATACCGGGAAAGTTGGGAGAAAGCATTATCAAGGACAGAATGAGTAGGCACATTGATGAACACGGGTTATTGAGGAAGACTCAGCATGGGTTCTGTAAGGGAAGATCTTGCCTCACTAACCTGTTACATTTCTTTGAGGGGGTGAACAAACATGTGGACAAAGGAGACCCGATAGATGTTGTTTACCTTGACTTCCAGAAAGCTTTTGATAAAGTTCCTCATCAAAGGCTCCTTAGAAAGCTTGAGAGTCATGGAGTAAAAGGACAGGTCCTCTTGTGGATCAAAAACTGTCTAAGTAATAGGAAGCAGAGAGTTAATATAAATGGGCAGTCTTCGCAGTGGAGGATGGTAAGCAGTGGGTTGCCGCAGGGCTCGGTACTGGGTCCCATGCTCTTTAACTTGTTCATAAATGATTTAGAGTTGGGAGTGAGCAGTGAAGTGGCCAAGTTTGCGGATGACACTAAATTGTTCAGGGTGGTGAGAACCAGAGAGGATTGTGAGGAACTCCAAAGGGATCTGTTGAGGCTGGGTGAGTGGGCGTCAACATGGCAGATGCGGTTCAATGTGGCCAAGTGCAAAGTAATGCACATTGGGGCCAAGAATCCCAGCTACCAATACAAGTTGATGAGGTGTGAACTGGCAGAGACTGACCAAGAGAGAGATCTTGGGGTTGTGGTAGATAACTCACTGAAAATGTCAAGACAGTGTGCGTTTGCAATAAAAAAAGGCCAACACCATGCTGGGAATTATTAGGAAGGGAATTGAAAACAAATCAGCCAGTATCATAATGCCCCTGTATAAATCGATGGTGCCGTCTCATTTGGAGTACTGTGCGCAGTTCTGGTCGCCACACCTCAAAAAGGATATTATAGCATTGGAGAAAGTCCAGAAAAGGGCAACTAGAATGATTAAAGGGCTGGAACACTTTCCCTATGAAGAAAGGTTGAAACGCTTGGGACTCTTTAGCTTGGAGAAACGTCGACTGCGGGGTGACATGATAGAGGTTTTCAAGATAATGCATGGGATGGAGAAAGTAGAGAAAGAAGTACTTTTCTCCCTTTCTCACAATACAAGAACTCATGGGCATTCGATGAAATTGCTGAGCAGACAGGTTAAAACGGATAAAAGGAAGTACTTCTTCACCCAAAGGGTGATTAACATGTGGAATTCACTGCCACAGGAGGTGGTGGCAGCCACAAGCATAGCCACCTTCAAGAGGGGTTTAGATAAAAATATGGAGCAGAGGTCCATCAGTGGCTATTAGCCACAGTGTGTGTGTGTGTATTGCCACTGTGTGACACAGCCTGATCTAACATGGCTTCTCTTATGCTCTTATGACATGGGACCCAGGGGCTTGTGGAAGACTCTTTCATCAGCTCTTCCCATTGGTGCTGCTCATATAACCAAGAGACATTGTAGCAACATGGAGGGTTAGTGACAGGATGAGTCAAGTCCAAAGTTTGCTCATAACAAACTTGGTTTCAGGACCTGCCTCTACAGAGTGCCTAAACCCAAAGTGGTACCCTCTGAGAATAAGGCCCTCAGATCCAATCAGCCATGGAGGGGGGAGAGGACACCAGACATCAAGAAAGCTCAGTCCATGCAACACTTTGAAGCCAAGGACTCAGTTATGCTCCTGTTCTCAACTCCATTAACTTTAGTATGAAACATCCCTGAAATCCTAAAATTAGAGACCTTAGTGGGTTTAATCTGAAATAATATTCAATAACTGCCACCGTATAGCACAAAAGTGCCTAGACCAACACTATCATTGCTAAGAATCTATCACATTGTAGCATTATACCACTTAAAGTTGGGTTATGCTGATGAGGATTGGATCGTTCCCAATGGTTTCCTCTGATTGATGTGAGACAAAGTAAAATGGGCTGCAATCCCACTGGGGCAAACTTTTCCTTCACTAATGACAAGCATGCAGTTTAACCTGATTCCAACATGTCCCTAACTTCTTCTATTACCTCCCTTGTATAACTGAGCACCAAAAGCACAGAATCTCTACACTTTGGATAATGTAATGGGTATCAAACTGCCTTGAGCCTTCTCACTTGATGGCATGTTACAGCCTCTGCTGAAAGGGACACCGATGCTGCAGCCCTCCCCAACACCCCACCTTCTATAGTGACAGGCATTTTGCTAGTCCTTTTATATTAAAGGAAATAGGTTCTAGTGAAAGGAAGGCAATCAAAGCTATAATCGATCTCTGCTCAACTCCAGCAAGCAAAGTAATGTCATCATAATGAATTAAAGGTTTCTTTATTAAACAGTTGGTTGATTAGAATCTACACAACATTCAGGATTTATTTTCAGATTATCAAAGGAAGGTTAAAGTTGACTCCCTTTCAAAAGCTGGGAAATTAATTGAGGATAATGGATTAGTCTATACTGGTTTGGATTATTCCAGTGATATAAACTAATGATGGTTGTCTAGGATTACAGTTAATTAACACCACTATTGAATTGCTGATGGCAATCTGCATTTGTTTACCTTCATGCTTACAAACATCTCTGCGGTTGTGTGCTTAAAATGATATTATTAACACAATAGGAAAGGAAGTATTGACTGGAAGGTGTAATGCAAATAATTGTTTTGGGAAAACTCAGACTAAATGTACCTCAGAGAGATGGGGGATTTTTGTCCATACGGCTCTCATTCCTGCTGTAATCATGTTGTCTAAGACTTTGCTGGCTGCTGTGGTGTCATAAGTATCCGCCTACTTAAATGCTAGTTTCCTATACAATTTCTCTCAAAGTGATGCATAATAAAAATATACAATGCAGGATCCACAAAAAATAAAAACTCCTAGAAAATTATAAAATGTAATCAGAAAACAGTGAACAAAGCAACTATTGCTTAGATCAAGGGTGGCCAAACTTGCTTAATGTGAAAGCCACACAGAATAAAGATGTTTGAGAGCCACAAGACATGAACAACAGATGTTTGGGAGCTGCAAGACATGAATGTCAGATGTTTAAGAGCTACAACCAGGACCAACTGTGCCACAAGGCAAACCAGGCAACTGCCTAGGGCGCCAGCCTTCTGGGGGTGATGAACTGGGTGACTCGGTGATGTTATCTGTGCAGATGGGGGCACTAGCAGTTAGTCTTGCCAGACAGTCTAGGGCTGGCCCTGGCTGCAAGACAGGAGGGAGGGAGGAAGGAAGGAAAATAGATGGGGAGGAAAATAGATGGGGAGGAAAAGGTGGAAAGAAAGCAACTTTAACTTCAAATGCATTCTCCAAGCTACTGGCTGGCTTGGCTTAGAGAAGTGATTTAAAGAGACAAATGCCTTCACAAAGCTGGTTGATGGGGTGGTGGGGGCTTTGAGAGCCACACTATACATGTGAAAGATTCACATGTGGCTGCTGAGCCACAGTTTGGCCACCCCTGGCTTAGATGCTAAAGCAGTGGCAAAATCAATCAATAAAAACCATGAAAAATAAACAAGTTTTAACAGGGTACCTAAAACTGGAAATTGGTGGATCAGAATGCTGAAATTTAATCTGAACAAGCAGGAGGCTCTCTTGGTCAGAAACAGATTTGTTAAAAGGAAGCTTTTCACAAATGTTGATGGTACAAATGGGTTATTTTGCACAGAGGGGTGTAAGTGCAGCTGCCCTATATGCTGGGTGTTGTGGCAAAATGGCAGAGGCTGAAAATGTTCAACTGACAGACAGACTTCAACAGAAAATATGGTTTGGGGAAAAATGACTGCAGTGTTATCTCAAGTGTGGGGATATCATTATAGAAACTTGAACATTCTAACTGAACTAGGGTTGTCATGATTTTGGGAAACATTCCTATAATGCAAAATACAATAAAAATCAGTATGTAGAGCTTATTGTTATGAAGAGCCTTAACAATGACTGTTACAGTGCAAATAACGTTGCAAAATACATATTTACTGGAGGGGGTTATTAGTATTGTCCAGGCAGGGGTATATTATCGTACAGAAGCAGCTTGTAGAGTTTCAAGATCCAATTGTGGGGTCAGGTTGGAATGGATAATCAGAAGTTATTCCATGTCCTCAGGTGTTTGCTGCCTGTTATCCCAGCAGAGAGTTTCAGTTTATGAATTTTCAATGGCTATATAAACTCTTTCAGGTGACTTCAAGTATGCAATCTAAGCGCAACTAACCATATGAAACTCTGACTCCAGACCTTTCAAACAGTCAAATGATCCCATATCCTTTCATTAAGTCCTCCATCTCGGTAAACTAGCTCTGAGAAGCCTAGCCTAAGTTTGGTAGGCTCAGCCTGGTCTGCTGGTGTGCAGCAGTCACCATTGAACCGCCTTGCAAACCATCAGGTGCATTATTCTGCAAGATTAAAGCTATGATGAGAAACATACCTTAATTTGGAAAGTAAAATTTGGGGCACTACAATATTAAAGTTGTTTTAAAAGAGAGATCCTAAGTGTTCTCTGAATATAAAGAGTTAAATTAATATCTAGCTTTGAGGATCTAGTCTTACACCATGTCTGCACTGCAGTCAAACCAGTTTACAAATTATTCCAACAGTCCATGAAAATCTGGTAACATTAACTCTGTGAGGTTGGGTAGGGATCTCTATCAGCTAATTTTCAGCATCCTCACCAAACTACATACTTTTGATCAGAGACTTTGCAAATGTGATTTGTGGGAAGCTAAAACTATTGAACATATGATTCTCAGGTGCCCATGGTACAAGTGAGTTCAAGACAAATATATTTTACCCTTGGTAAAGGAAGTGCCTGGCCAAATGAACTTTGATCATGTAAATTATTTGCTATCTGATGAAAATAAGATCATTGCCAAACATGTAGCTAAATTCTGTGCAGCTTGGTATTGTATCCAAAAAGAAAAGTTTATTTAAATTTTTAAAGACCATGGTTTTATATTCCATACTTTAACAAACTTGTTTATATTGGTTTTGTATAATGTACAATGTAGCTATCCATCTGCTGGCTTGGTGCCATAATAAATAAAGAATTTGATTTTTTTTAAGGGTCTTGAAAGGATACTCTAGAATCATTTCAGAGGAAAGGACAAGCAACTGAGTCTGTCTGGAAATGAAACAGACAATTTGTGACTGTTGTGACTGTTGCCTGCAGCCTCAGACTGGGTGACTAGCCATAGGAGATCCTTCTTGGCCTCACAGCCTTTCAGTTCTATACCCTTCTAGCCAGGTTTTTTCTTGACTGTGGGGTTGCTTTGGAGACTGGCATTCCTGGTCCTCACTGCCCTGGCAGGCAAGCCACTTCAGAGGGTCCAGGGCCAGATGTTTCTCTTGTGGCTGTCTGCCCACAATTTTTGACCCATTTTCCTTCCCTGTGTGCGCCTACTGAGAAGTGCTCAGCACCAGGCCTTTATTTGAACAGGAACACACAGGAATGCAGTTCTGGCTGGCTTGGTGTCAGGGGGTGTGGCCTAATATGCAAATGACTTCCTGCTGGGCTTTTTCTACCAACAAAGCCCTGCTCAGCCCCGATGAGTACCACCAGTACAAAAATGAAACAAAACCTGGGCATAGCATATCATAATGCAGAAAGTGGGTTACAAGATAGAAAGCAATGCAGTTGAAGCAAAGTGTTACCTACAACAAAAATATAACATACAATTCTATTCCAATGTAAAGGCATCCTTCCGAACAATTAATAGAATCCCAATCCTACCTCTCAATCCAAATATTAGTTACATGGCATCCCAGATGAGGCTCTATGCCAGGGAGATACAATCTTTACAGACTACAGCAACCCTGCCTCCCTACCAGCCAGACCTATGTTGATGTATCGCCAAGTACCCTGGAGGACACAAGAGAAGTCAACCTCTCTCCCCCAATCAGGTTTCAGTGATCCAGCCCTTTCCTGGGACTGACCTGCAGTGCTGGATTAACAATTAGACCAAGTAGGCACTGGCCTACGGTCTCTACACCTTTAGGGGCCCCAGGCTGGTTTCTCCCTCTGGTTTTCCCCCTGCTTGCAGCCCTCCCAGCCAGCATGCACAGTCAGCAACTGAGCTGCTCTTTGCCCGACTTGCCTGGTGCAGCTGATGCTGGTGACATCTCCAAGTTTGCCTCTCTCTGCCTCTTGCCCGCAGATTTGTCAAAGGGGCTTTAGGGAAGGTGCCTGCAGGCTGCAGCAGGGGCCACAGGCAGCAGGGCAGCCACTCCGAGATAATTTGTAAGGGGGCCCCTGAGATTTTGACTGCCTAGGGGCCTTCACAGGGTTTAATTCGGCCCTGCTGACCTGGCATTTAGCAGCAGGATTTTATAGCCTGATAGGTTACCAATATGGTTACCAACATCACTCTGACAGAAAGAAGAGTCAGAAGGGGCAAGGCAACCACACACTGTTGTCTCAATCCCATCCCTGGTCTGCTGTTTTTCCACCACCAAATCCCCACCCTCCACCCCGCATGCAATGAATCATGGTAGCATGTCTCACCCCATTCTGTCCCCCCAAGCATGTCTCTCCCACCGGCAGGCAAATACATAAAATAAAGACACAATCATACTTAATATGCAGACCCACCTCTCACCGGGGTCTTGGAAACTTAAAACAAAGAAAACACAAATTCAGCTCCACCCCACACCTGGACAAACAGACTGGGTCCAAATTGGGTACCTGCTACACAGGAATTGAGAACAAGCCACAGCTCTGAGGTCCCTTCTGCACATTACAAACAACACAAGCACATTGTATCACAAGTGCAATGGGAGTTTTGTGTCCCCCATTTTTTTCTGTTCACAGATCTCCAAACAAAAGGAGAAGTGGCTTTGTCCTCCCTTCCACACATTGTTTTCAGGTCTGCAAACTGCCCTATGGAGAGTCTATTGCCTGCATTCTGAAATTTATGCATAAACATTTAAGCTGGACTCTTTTTTGTAGAAAAAGCCCAGCAGGATCTCATTTGCATATGAGGCCACACCCCCTGATGTTACCATTGTTTCACATAGGGCTTTTTTGTAGGAAAAAGCCCAGCAGGAACTCATTCACATATTAGACCATACCCCCTGAAACCAAGCCAGTTGGATGCGTTCCTGCGTGTTCCCGCTTTAAAAAAGGCCGTGCATATAAGTAATACAATTTTTACAGTGGAGCCACAAGCGGCTTCATGGAACAGTCTGTAGATGTAAAAACAGCTGGAGGAGGAGGCTAAAGCTAATGACCAGTTTGCATCTGGGAGGCACAAAACTCCCATTGCACATGGGATAATATGTCTTCAGTGAGTTCTTCCTCTATGCAAGGACTTCATAATGCATAGATAGAACCTTGTGTAAGACTTTGTTACATCTGAAACAGTGTGATGATACCAGACCCTACCTCTGTACTCCATAATGTGTGAACAAGCATTCCAGTCTTTGCATCATTTAAAAGACCACAGCCTTACTGTCCAACCCTAAGCAGCTTTACTGAGAAATAAATGCACGCGATAAACATGCATCAACAATGACACAGTTTTAAAGAGGTTTGCTAGTTACAATATTTAGTGCTTAGTTACACATGTAATACAGAATTTTACATTTGCCTGGTTTTAGATCCAGGGAACTGAGATTTGATGGTGACAATTCTATAATCTGAGCTAAAATTAGTCAGTGTTTCCCCTCTTTTTGCAGCAGTTTTCTGTTTGAAGAGAGAAGGAACCAGCGCTGAGAAGATTAATAGGCTTTGTGATGGTGTGAAAGAAAGCTAAACATGGAAATGAGGAAAAGATAAAAGAGGGGATTAGCTTTGTTTCCCTGCATCTGACCAACTTTAGAACAACAGTGTATTAACAGCATGCAATTTTTTATAATGTTCCTTCTGATGGGTATGGTTTCTCCCCTTTCTATTTTCAGAATGTTATTCCCCATTTCAAAAACTACTATTCCTAGTTCCAGAACATCTCATCTTTGCATCCCTTTTGAAAGCAACTGGAGGTAAAATTAGCTCTGCTACAATTTTTTTCCTTAGAGTCACCATTTCTGTCACCTGCTTCTATTTTCTCTTCCCTGAGCGGGTAGGTGTCTCTGGTTCTAATCCTGGATGTCAGCATAACAAAAGATTTAGGTGAAGGAAGAGTTCAGAATGATTTTTTCCAGTATCCCCAATAACTTCCTATAAGCTTACTTGACAAAGTGACTGTCACAAAGGGGTTTTGAAAATGGGTTGAGATAAACCATATGAAATATGCTTCTGAAGAAATAGTCAACAATAGACCACTTGATGATACAGGGTTCCCCCTACTCCTAGCTAGCAATAGGTTGTCTCTGTTTCTTTAACAAGAAGTTAAAGTTCTTCAGTAATTGCAATGCAGTGCATAACATAAATTGTGAGTTAAATCAGAATTGAAATTAAGCTTGCATTGTCAGTGACACTGGGTTCTGCTGGGCACTCTTTGATTGGACTGGTACAGTTGGACACTCTGTACATTGTAGTGGTTCTTCAGAGTTTGCAAAAATGCCACCCCCCTGGCTTGGATTGTGATTGAGCTGACATTTCCACATTGGCAGTGGGTTCTGCTGGGCTCTAGCACATTCCACTGGTCCAGCTGGGCTTGCAAAAATGTCCACCGCCTTTGGTTTCTACTGCAGAGATTCTCTGGCTTGATCTTAGTCCTGTTAGGTTTGCACTGCCCTAGTGGCACTGGTTCTGTTAGGCTTGGAAAAATGCCCCCACCTTCAGTTTCTACTGAAGAGATACTCTGATTTGGCCTTAGTCTTTTTGGTTGTACACTGCCGAAGTGGCACTGGTTCTGTTTGGCAGTGGGCACATTGTACTGTTCCTTCACCTTCAGTTTATACTGCAGAGATTCTCTGGGACTTTGATTCTTTTATGCTGGGCTTCTAATTCCCCCTGCTTTCCCCCACCCCTCCACTATAAATAATAGAGGATAAAAGCACCTTCTTTGGGGGACTGTAACTTGGATCCTATAAATTCAATCTTCACCAAATTTGGAGGTCATGTAGAGGAGAGTCAGCTAGAGATGTCCTGAGAGTCTGGAGTTTCTAGCACACCCAGCAGCCATTCAACTGCAACATAAACCTCACAAACTGAACCAGTTTGTTTGGCTTTTTAAAGTTCATGACAGTTCATGGGTCATGAACCAAGCATGCCATGAACCCCAAACTGAACCACATTTTCCTGGTTCATGCCCATCCCTATTTAATACAAAGAAAGGATATCATATTCAAGAGGTGATTCATAGAGGAAACTGAGAACATAGAAACCCTGAGATATATAGAAAGTGAGATACATAGAAGCATAGGTATGCCATATCTAATGGTCCCACAGCCTAGCTCCAGTTACCCGTAACATTACAACTGGTGAACATCTTGATCTATGACAACTGGTGGTCTCAAATGTACATGTCTATGCACAATGGGATGCATTCATCCAGTTCAGTGGGATTTTGCATAAGAAGAAGAGATTGGATATATACTTCACTCAGAGTGGCTTACAATCTCCATTCCCTTCTCCTCTCCACAACAGACACCCTGTGAGGTAGGTGAGAATGAGAGACTCTTTCAAGAATCGCTGTTGAGAGAACAGCTCTGAGAGAACTTGGCTGGTTTCACACTGTGAACTTGATGCGATTTTATCAGTTTGATCCATTTCAGGCTATCAGACAACCACCACTGAAGCAGCAGGATCCCAGCAGCAGTTCATGGTTGCCCATTCACACTGCTAGTGTGCCTCAAGTCAGACCTGCTGAGGAAAGGGTTGGGTTTTTTTTTTAAAAAAAATCCCCAGTGTGTGTGCTAAAACAGAGAAGTGCACAAGTGCTCCTTGGAGAGAGGTTAGAAGAAGAAAAAAACTCGACTGTGCCAGAAATGGCTTGGCATGATCACACAGATCTTCAGCTTATCAGTGGCACAGGGGCATTCAGACAGCAGCTGATAATGCAACCTAAATGTGATTCAGGGAGATACTAGTGGGATGATCTAGGTAGCTTTTTAATGCAGATGGGAGGTGTCCAGAGATGGGGTGAGAGTGGGTGTGAGGACAAATATGCTCATGTGATCATGTGATTTTAATTCAAATGGGAGGTGGGGCTAGGTCAGGTCAAATCGCTCACATAAAACCACCCCTTGTGACTGACACAAGGTCACATCAGCAGCTGCATGTGGAGGAGTGGGGAATCAAACCCAGTTCTCCCAGATTAGAGTCTGCACTCTTAACCACTACATCAAGCTGGCTCTCCATAAGCACTGTAAACACAGTGATAAGAATGAAGATTTTTCCTATGTCTTCAGATAGGCGACCAGAAGACAACTTTCACATGCAGATTTTCATTGCTGAATTGTGTTGATCTTTTGGACAACACTTGTTTCCATGTCTTAGCTCAACAATGTCCAGACCTATTTTTTTAAAAAACCACCCCAAGTCATTACATTTTATACTCCCATGACCATTCTTTTAAATTAGTAGAAAGTCTGGGTGTTTTTATATTACACTGCTCTAAATTAAAGGAAAATGTGGAAAATGTTGTACAACATATATATTGAAAGCAAAAGACTCAAATTAGAGCAAAAATAGCTTACATTTCAAACCAGCCTTTTGAGGAAAAAATAGGTTTTCTTTGTATCCTCTTTGTAAAAAAAAAATTAATCAGAAGTTCCAATTTGGAAATGTCTCACAAAAAAAATATAATAAATGCAGTTCTCAGGACTCAAAGCTCGTCATGTAAAATTCTTCACATTTGATCAAGAGACACTTTTAGCATGCTGCTTTCTTCTTACAAAAAATGAAATGTCTTTCGTCAGTGCTGGCAGCTCAGATTCAGTGCTGCTGTAAGAATCTTTATCTTTGCTACTGCACAATGGCTGTGATAGATACTACAGCTTACAAGAGACTGCTGCAAAAGACAGTTGGGATTGGTAGCATTTTCTCACATCTGGAATTTCCAGAGATAGTTGACGTGCTGTGACATCATCTCATTATTGGCTGCCGCGCATGGAGGCAGAGAGGTCATTCCTTTGATGATATCACAGCATGAACTGAATGTCACCAGATGATAGGTGAAGGAATTGATAATGGGACATGGAGATTCCATTGTTAGCAGTAGCCCTATATAAGTCATAACAATTCGACCCTGACATCTCTTTTTCTGTATATCTGTCCACAAGGACCAGCAGTTTACAGACCAGGAGGGTTCTATTTAGAATCCTTGGTGAAAATACCAGATGCAAGGTAAAGCCATCATAATAATCTCTAGCTTGCATACACCAAGAAGCACCTGGCCAGTTATTATTGGAAACAAAGAAGCTGAACTAAGTAGAACCAATCTAGCAAGACAGTTTTTATATTATGTTGCCTTTATCTTACATTTAATTCTATGAGTTTTCCTGTATTATCTTTAACAGATGGCCAGTGCTTAATCTCATTATGGTTATGACTCTACACTTCAGTAATGAAGTACCCACAAAACAATTCATAGGTAATTA
The DNA here is from genome assembly GCF_032191835.1 of Heteronotia binoei. Taxonomy (NCBI): domain Eukaryota; kingdom Metazoa; phylum Chordata; class Lepidosauria; order Squamata; family Gekkonidae; genus Heteronotia; species Heteronotia binoei. The sequence goes on from NC_083226.1 coordinate 43,151,097, forward strand.
CAGGGCTACTTTGGGGAAATGCAAAAGAGGCACTTGTTCTGAGACCTCACATTTTCAAGGGTCAGATTAGAACCTAATTTAACGAGAATCCAACATGCAGTTCCCACATAATGGAGGCTTGGGATAGTGCAATATGAGCAGGAAGAAGCTAAATATGCAACAGAGAAACCAAAGCACAGATAAAAGGGAGGCCAGGTTGTCCCTGGCATTTCAAAGATAGCCTGAGCCTCTGCAATCTGCAGAATGCCAACTTTAATCCTGCTAAAAATAGATGCCAAAAGGATATTCGTATCAGTTTGCTGTAACCAAAACAGCAAAATGCATGAGCTTTCATGAACCAGAGCCTACTTCATATGGTATATATAGTGTTACATTGACTGGGGAAAGATGAGCGCATGAAACGAGGGATTAATTCATCTAACTATGGTAAGTGTCCTAATGTAGACCACTCCATTGACTATGTCTAGCTAGGGTTTATCAAATCAGGATCTAAAATTCTGGTTTGAATTTATTAACAGTAATTAATCTTAATTGTAGTTTCACTACACATAATTATAGACAACTTGGCAGGGCCAGCCCTTGACTGACCAGCATCCTAGGCAAGACTAATTTCTGGCACACAGCTCCCCCCCCACACACACACACACTGATAACATCACTGAGTCATATGGGAGGCACCCAATTCGGTGTTCCCGGAAGGCCAGCATCCTAAGCAATCACCTAGTTTGCCTAGTGGCAGGGCTGGCCCTGCACCTTGGTTTAATCCTGGATTATCCCCAAGTGCTGCCCTCATTAAAACACAGGCCAGGAGACTGGGTCTCTGCTGTGGATTCAAGAGAAGGAACAAAGATAATGGAATCCACAAACAAGGATTGGCACGATCACCTGCAAGTTGAATGTTCAGATTTAAGGAGGGACATGATGGGTGGCTAGAGGAAGGAGAAGGTCGAGAAATATCAACTCTACCAACTCTTTCTTCAAAATCTCCTGTTGGATACAACCTTTAAGCTTTATAGCATACAAAAGCAGACACACACACACCCCCCCCCTGATTACCTAATGTTCATTACCTTTCTGAAGTATGAAGCCTTCATATGACATCTTACACTAGAGTTTCATTTTCTTTTTTTTAATTCTAACTGTTCCCTCATATTCTTTAATGGGCCAAATCATAGTAAGAGCAAAAGCCATCCAAAGGAGTCTGTAGTACGCACAGAACACACAGAGTTCCTCTTGGTGCATGCGGGTAGCTTTTGAACTTTGCCTAATTTCACTTCCTTATAACATTCCCATGACTGGAAGAACTATCTCTGAGTGACAGTTGTCGCACTAGTCCAGTATTTCCAGTAGAAATGAAAACAAACTGTGGTCATGTCTACTTAAGGTATCAAGTACTGCTTGGCAAACACAAAATGAAAGGGGATACAGGAGGCAGGTGTCTGTGATGGCATGATGTCATTTCCAGGGAAGAAAAACAGGTTATGCCTCTCTAGAAATTGCCAAAAACTCTATGACAAAAACCATAGTTTCCAGCAACTCCTTGATAGGCATGACATGGTTTCCCCTGAAAATGATGTCACACCATTGGCTTGACTGTTTTTAAAAGAAATTCTTCTGCTGCCACTCCGAGCAGCAGAAGGAAATGAGAAGCAGGGCATGCCCCACCCCCTGCTGGGGAACTAGCAACCGTATATCTATTGGGAAGGGATGGCAACTAAAAACAGTGTCACTCTGTTTTCCCAGTTGTATTAACATCACAAGATATTGAAAATGGGAAAAAACACATAATCTTTTTACATGCACCAGGAGGCATTCTGTATGCTCAATACACATCTAAAACCAGCTGTAATGGCATTTGCTTTTGCTATGAAGAGACCCATTAAAGAGCACAGGAAAGGAAAGCTAAAAGGAAACAAAAAAAAATGGAATACTTGGTATCATGAGTATTATAAAGACTTCATGCTACAGGAGGCCTGATCCCCACTGACAACAATATTTAGTAAGCCAGGGGAGTCTTTGCTGATGCAAGGGATAAATCGTTATGTTTTATATCTCTGGCCATCCATTTAAAAGGTACTGTTTATATCTGAGGAACTGAACATTTTAACTGAGGAAAATGACTTCACCTGCAATATCAACATTTGCTGCAGAGTCTCATCTCTTTGACAGTATGATAGCTAGTTTGCTCCCTGTTGAATACTCAAGTCTGCTTTTTAAAGTCCACAACATTTATGTATTTTATATCAGGATAAAAGGAGTCCAAGTGCTACTTGTTTCCAATATATTCCTGCTGAGTATATCAAATTAGCTCCCTCCTTCTGTTAAAACAACTCTCTGTCTTCTCTCTGGTACATATCCCATAAACAACCACACACACACCCATCACATCTCAGTAGAAGAAAAATCTTCCCTCCATTTTTGTTTATATTTAATTACTATATTTATACCCCACCTTTCTGCCCAATCAAGGCCACTAATGAAGCTAACAATTAACAGAGCATAATAAAATACAAAATAAAATACAATTAAAAACCAGAGCAAATAAATATAAAGCAAAGACAACAAATTAGAGGGATCACGGAGGGAATGTCAAACAAAATTTTAAAAATTCCCTCAGTGATGGTAAATTGTGATAAAAAGTGACCAGATAAATATCCCTGGAGAATGTGATTGCCAGCCTCTCAGTGGGACATGGAGATCTCCCAGAATTATAGTGAATCTATAGTGATCTGTTTCCCTGGGGGCTTTCACCACCAGGTGGAAGAAAAATTGCTGCTTTGGGGGGTGTCTATATCCCACTGAGATCTTTCCCTTCCCCAAACCCTGATATCCCCAGGCTTCATCCCCCCAATCTCCAGGAATTTCCCAACCTGAAGTTGACAACTCCATTCCAGAAGTTTCACAGTTTTTGAGATTTGACTGAGAAGGTCTCAGAAAGTTTGGGCATCCAAATCAGGGACATTTTCCCCTTTAATAGACTCCTACTTTTTTCATCATACTGTGTCTCATAGAGCATATTCAAGTCTCATCAAGTCCTTTGGGCTTTTTTAAAAGGTTCATTTACAACACCTTTTTTTCCATACTTAGTCCAGTGTCCCATTTGGATTGCTTTTGTGAAGGAGGATCAGCCGTTTTATTACTAGGTGTGATTAATGTTGTACTAAAGAATGCTTCCCCCCCTTGGACAAACAGCTTAACTTGGTGTGGGGGGGAGGGTTGTGTGTGTCAGTGAAGCTGTGAAAAATAATGTAAGGAGTTTAGACTCTGTCAAGAGTTTAGACTTTGTCATCTCTTCAAGACAGAATAGGGTTGCCAAGTCCCTTCAGCGCCGGAGCACGGCAGCTCTAGGTGTTTCTGGGGAAACTCTATGGTTTTCCTGGATGTTCTAGCCATCTGGGAGGGAAAAACTCTATGGTACCTATTGTACCATAGAGTTTTCCCTCCCAAATGATTAGAGCATCCAGGGAAAACCATAGAGTTTCCCCAGAAATCCCTAGAGCGGCCACTGCACACCATTGCCAGAGTGATGACGTCACTTCCAAGTGACATCATCACACCAGTGACATCACTTCTGGGTGATGTCATCATGCCGGTGACAAAGCAGGAGGTTCCCCCCACCAGCCCAATGTGGAACCCCCCCCCCCGGACCGGGGGCTTAGCAGCCCCAAGGAAAAATGGTCGCAGCTGAGACATCAGACTATGATGCATCCACACCCTTCAGGAATTAATGGCCTCATGAGCAGAAGAGAGTGGAAAGATCCAGTGGTGATGAGGCCAGTAGAATCCTTGAAGTGTAGTTACTGGGCAGCAGCAGTAGTGGAATGTGGCACTGCCAGGGGAATCTTTCGTAGATAATGGCAGCATCACTTCAGTTAACCTTTGGTTAGTATTGCACAGAATAAGGCAATGGTGAACCACTTCTCATCTCATGCCTTGAAAACCCTATGATGAGACAATCCAAAATAATAATATAAAAGATACAGTGCTGGAAGACAGAATACCAGCTTGGATGGCACTCAGCTACTGGGTAAGAGCAGAGGACAAATACAAACAGCACCACTATTAATGGCACAACTAGATTAAAACTGAAAGGCTACTCAGTTGTTGCTGTGAATTGATGTAAGAAAGTCCAAAGCTGTTTGAAACATATAATAGGAATATGAAAGTATGAATCAAGGTAAACTTGAAATCGTGAAAAGAGAAATTGAATATTGAAGCACTGTCATCCTGGAAGTGAGTGAACTAAAGTGGACTGGATTAGGACACTTTCTGTCAGAAAACTGCAAAGTATTTTCCTCTCAAAATGATAAACAAAAGAAGAAACAGAGTTGGTCTAATAGTTAGGTGGGCTATAGCACAAGCTGTCAGCAGCTATAATGCAAAATCTAACTGGATAATATCAATCAGACTTCATGAAAAGCCTATCAACATATTATCATTCAGAACTACAGATTTGCAGTTTGGGCATTGGGACAAATCCTTTTGTCTAGGGAAGCTGGTGTGCCTGCATCCCATGTTCTGGAGACTCCCTTAAGGGATCTTGGGGTGGAGCCAATTCAGCAGCATGCCCAGCTCAGGAGCTGCCAGTGGGGCTTTCACCAAGAGGTGGGGAAAGGACCCATGCAGCAGCCAGCATCCAAATAGTTCCCTGGGTTAGCCACTCACTGGTTGCACCCCCAGCAGGAGGGCTGGGGTTCATTGGTCAGTAGGCAGGATGCCCAATGAGGATCAGTTCTCATGCTGTACTGATGTTCCTGTGGTATATCCAATAATGTGGCCTTTTTACACCCAAGATTATCAGTGGTTCATTGTATTATTCCTAAACTCCCCCCCCCACCCTTATGTCCCTGGGCCCACAATAACCTGCCATTTTAGAAAGCGAAGTGAAACTTGCACTCAAAGCAATTGGGAGAAACAAATTGCCAGGATTAAATGGGATACTGATAGAGCCTACTTCAAGCCAAAGAAGCAGTCCAACAAAACAAGAATATGCCAACAAATATGAAAACAAAACAGAACAATGCTCAATCCACATTTCCATTCTGAAAAAAAAAAAGATGTCAAAGACTGCAGCAACTATCAGACCTTCTCATTTTTTCTCACACAAGTATGACAATGCTCCAAATCTTACAATAAAGACTGTTACCAGGCCTTGAATTCAGCAGGAGCTCACAGGAGCACAGCTCCAGAACATTTCTGAGGGTTCTCTTCCTCCTCCCTACCTACCTACCTTGTCCATTGAATAGTAGGTGCAGCTGCATAACAATCCCTGGATGAGCTCCACCACAAAATGACCCCTGACTGTTACCATATATGAAATGAGAAATGCCAGACATTCAAGATGGATTCAGAAAACAGAAGAGGCACTAGAGCTCATGTTGCAAATTTACTTTGGTTAATTAGTTGTGTTTCATAGACCACAGCAAAACTTTTGACTGTGTGGATTATGAAAAGCTATGGTTGGTTTTATAATAAATGGGTGTGCCAAAGCATCTCATTGTTTTGATATGCAACCTGTACTCAGGACATGAGGCTACTATTAGGATAGAATATGGAGAAACAAAATCATTGGCAGACAAGGATGTATTTAGCTCCCTGCCATCCATATGCAGACACGGCCAGCCCTAGACTATCTGGCACCCTAGGCAAGACTAACTTCTTGTGCCTTTCCCACCCCCCATATTGATAACCAGTTTACAAAAACAGATGAATGGTGGGGGGAAATGAAAAAAACATCCCTCTCATGGATTGCTGCCTTGTCGTGGCAAGAGGGCTTACGCGTTTCAGTGAGGCTGTGGGATATGCCATGCAGGGCCACCCAAGATGGACAGGCCACAGCTGAGAACCCAGAGTAAACGTGATCCACTGGAGAAGGAAATGGCAAACCACTCCAGTATCCTTGCCAAGAAAACCCCATGAACAGAAACAAAAGGCTAAAATATATGGTGCTAGAAGATGAGCCTTGCAGGTCAGAAGGTGCCCAATATGCTACTGGGGAAGAGCGTTAAAGTAATTACAGAAAGAGTGAAGCAGCTGGGCTAAAGCCGAAAGGATGCTCAGCTGTGGATGTCTCTGATGGTGAAAGAACAGTCCGATGCTGCAAAGAACAATACTGCATCGGAACGTGGAATGTAAGATCTATGAATCAAGGTAAGCTGGATGTAGTCAAACAAGAGATGGCAAGACTGAACATCGACATCTTGAGAATCAGCAAACTAAAATGGATAGGAATGGGTGAATTTAACTCAGAGGATCACTACATCTATTATTGTGGGCAAGAGTCCCATAGAAGAAATGGTGTGGCCTTTATAGTTAACAAGAGAGTGAGGAAGGCAGTAATGGGATACAATCTCAAAAATGACAGAATGATCTCGGTCCGTATCCAAGGCAAACCATTCAACATCACAGTAATCCAAGTCTATTCCCCAACCACTGATGCAGAAGAGGCTGAAGTGGACTGGTTCTATGAAGATCTACAACACCTTCTTGAATTAACACCAAAAAAAGATGTCCTCCTCATCATAGGGGACTGGAATGCCAAAGCAGGAAGTCAAAAGGTGACCAGAACAACTGACAAGTTTGGCCTTGGAGAACAAAATGAAGCCAGGCAAAGGCTAATAGAGTTTTGTCAAGAGAACAAGTTGGTCATAGCGAACACCCTCTTCCAACAACCTAAAAGGCGACTCTACACGTGGACATCACCTGATGGGCAACACAGAAATCAGATTGATTATATACTCTGCAGCCAAAAATGGAAAAGATCTTTACAGTCAGCAAAAACAAGACCTGGAGCTGACTGCAGCTCAGATCATGAGCTACTCATCGGAAAATTCAGGGTTAAACTGAAGAAAACTGGGGAAGCCATTAGGCTATTCAGGTTTGACCTTGATCACATCCCTTATGAATATACAATGGAGGTGAAGAATAGGTTTAAAAAAACTAGAATTGATAGACAAAGTGCCTGAAGAACTATGGATGGAGGTTTGTGACATTGTACAGAAGGCAGCAATCAGCACCATCCCAAAGAAAAAGAAATGCAAGAAAGCAAAGTGGCTGTCTGATGAGGCTTTACAAACAGCTGAGGAAAGAAGGAAAGAGAAAAGCAAAAGTGAAAAGGAAAAGGAAAGATTCACCCAACTGAATGCAGATTTCCAGAGAACAGCAAGGAGAGATAGGGAGGCCTTCCTGAAGGAACAATGCAAAGCAATAGAGGAAAATAATAGAATAGGAAGGACAAGAAATCTATTCAAGAAATTAGGGTTTGTAGAATCTTTTGGGATCAAGTGCCGTGTTCTACTGGAGAAAGTTTTCCTTCCAGACGTTTCGTTCTCAGCTGCGGAGAACATCCTCAGTGGTGTTGCAGCCGGAGCAGGCGCTCAGACCTTCTTGGCTGCTGTGCATTGAGTTTCAAGAAAATTGGAGAAATCAAAGGAACATTTTGTGCAAAGATGGCCATGATAAAGGACAAAAATGTTAGGGACTTAACAGAAGCAGAAGAGATCAGGAAGTGGTGGCAAGAATACACAGAAGAATTATACAAGAAGGATCTCAGTGTCCCGGACAACCATGACAGTGAAATCGATGACCTTGAGCCAGAGTGAAGTCAAATGGGCTTTTTCGCATTACTAACAACAAAGCGAGCGGAGATGACGGTATCCCAGTTGAGCTATTCAAAGTCCTAAAAGACAATGCTGTTAAAGTGATGCACACATTATATCAACAAATTTGGAAAACGCAACAGTGACCACAGGATTGGAAAAGATCGGTTTATATTCCAATTCCAAAGAAAGGTAATGCCAAGGAATGTTCAAACAATCCTACAATTGCACTCATTTCACATGGCAATAAGGTCATGTTAACGATCCTACAAGCTAGGCTTCAGCAGTATGTAGATCAGGAACTACCAGAAGGTCAAGCTGGGTTTCGGAGAGGTAGAGAAACTAGAAATCAAATTGTCAACATTCGATGGATTATGGAGAAAGCACGGGAGTATCAGAAAAACATCTATTTCTGCTTCATTGACTATTCTAAAGCCTTTGATTGTGTGGATCACAACAAACTGTGGCAAGTCCTTAAAGATATGGGAGTACCAGACCACCTCACATGTTTCCTGAGAAACCTGTATAAGGATCAAGAAGCAACTGTCAGAATGGGATATGGAGCAACTGATTGGTTTAGAATAGGAAAAGGAGTTCGACAAGGATATATATTGTCACCCTGCTTATTTAATTTATATACAGAGTACATCATGTGGAATGCTGGCCTGGATGAAGCACAAACTGGAATTAAGATTACCGGGAAAAACATCAACAACCTCAGATATGCAGTTGACTCTACTTTAATGGCAGAAAGTGGGGAGGACCTAAAGAACCTCTTGTTGAAGGTGGGAGAGGAGAGCACAAAAGTAGACTTGAAACTCAACATCAAAAAAACTAAGATCATGGCATCTGGCCCCATCACACTTTGACAAATAGAAGGGGAAGACATGGAAGTAGTGACAGACTTCACATTTCTGGGATCCAAGATCACTGCAGATGATGACTAGCCATGAAATTAAAAGATGTTTGCTCCTTGGGAGGACAGCTATGGTGAACCTGGGCTGTATAATAAAAAGCAGAGACATCACCCTGCCAACAAAAGCGATGGTATTGTCAAGCATGTGATTTCTTTCCTTGTATAACTGTATTTTCAACTGTTATTCTAATGTACTGCACATCAAAGTTATATAACCTATTCCTTAGTTCTCACTAGTAGCAAATGCAGAAATGTCCGCTTTGAAGATAAGGTCTTCTGGAACACTTTCCCAGGGTTAAACCTGGACCCAGGATGCAGCTAAACCACAAGAACAGATAAAGTAGCCAGGGGGTTAGTTTCACACGCCTGTGTTAGAATTCTTACAATACCTTTGATGTGCCCCCTTAAAATTAGTATTCTTGAGTTACATTGTATCACTTCCAATCTGGTGCCTACCCAAGCACAATGGATTATCAATAAACTAAGACTTTGTTTCAATAATCAATGCTTGGTTATTTTGAGATCTGATGCTTGACCGGTATTCCCAGTAGTAATGTATGGCTGTGAGACCTGGACCATAAGGAAGGCCAAGCACAGAAGAATAGATGCTTTGGAGATGTGGTGCTGGAGAAGACTCTTGAGAGTCCCTTGGACTGCAAGAAAATCAAATCAGTCAGTCCTAAGGGAGATCAACCCAGACTGTTCACTGGAAGGTCAGATGCTGAAGCTGAAGCTTAAATCTTTGGCCACCAAATGAGAAGGGAGTATTCCCTGGAGAAGATCCTGATGCTAGGAAAGACAGAAGGCAAAAGAAGAAGGGGATGGCAAAAGATGAGATGGCTGGACAGTGTTACTGATGTAACAAACACGAATTTGAGCAGTCTTCGGAGGATGGTGGAAGACAGGAGGGCCTGGCGTGACTTTGTCCATGGGGTTGCAAAGAGTCGGACTCGACTGTGCGACCGAACAACAACAAAAACCATCAAATCACAACCAATTCATGACAACTCTGTGAAGTTTCACTATTACTGTTACAGTGGTTATAAACCACCCAACATAGCTTCCATTTGGCTTAGTATTTTTAAATAACCTACTATCCATAAAACAAACTCAAGAAGCATAAGTACAACCTCAAAACCACAGGTTCAAACTGTAGAAGGGGAAATGATGGTAGAGTGTTAACATTATTATTGGGAAAGCAAGATGAACCACCACTTTCTTCAAAAATGTGTGGCACAATCTCTCACCATGGTCTGTGTTGCATATAGAGCATAACTGATTCATCTTGTTTACCAATCCATCACCAGCTGGGAGTGGTCCACACCCTCTTTGATTAAACTTTTTCTCTGTTAATTGGATCTTGTTTTCATTTATGCTCTGCATTAATCTAACTTTTCCTCCTACCCTTCTTCTGTTTGCACTGATGAATATGTGTGTACATATTAACTGCCAACTCATGCTCTTCACTATCAATTTATGAAAGTGACTAATATTATAATATAAATTGCTACCCATAGTCTCATAATCTTTTTTTAAGAGAAGTCTAGAAGAGAAAACTCTGCATTAGATCAATAAACCAAAAGTGTTAACAACAGAGTCAAGGTAGAGCGCACATAGTAACAGTCATAAAAATAAAAAGAGAATGAAATAACCAAAATAAAGAAATACAAAATAAAATGAGCTTTGTTGACTTTTTTTTCAATTTCTTGCACAGAGGCAAAGGGGGAGGCAGCTAAATATCTAAAGGGAGAGAGTTCTACACATAAGGGAGGAAACAGGGATGGCATGAAGATGAGACATCACACAAGGGAATAGAGGTTTAATAAAAAGATTAATGTTTGATGAATGGTAGGACCAGAGGAAGAGAGAAGAGAGAAACTAACGAAGAGATAAGAAGGTCAAGACCATGAAAAGGGACTCAAAGGTTAGAAGCAGTTTAAACAGTGAGAAACAACTAGAGAAACCCGAGTAAGCAGAAGAACACACAGGAGGAGATTTAATAGATTAAAGCTGAGAGACAGGAATGCAAGTGTGGGTTACAGGGATGTGGCTACAGTTACATATTTCATGATATGTGACATTCCAGATGTGATTACTGTGCACTCTCAGAAGCTGCTTTTGAAAAGCATTCAGAAAGGACAACTAGCAGCAGGCAGGCTGCTTGGGACAATGTATGACAACTTTGAAATGTTGTTTGCTCCAGTTGGTTTCCAAGCCATAGTCAACACACTGTTTCTTTACTGTTGAAGAGCTATAACTTACACTCTAAGCTCAGAACATCTTAAGAACTGTCAGATGAACCTGTCAAAATATTCAAGCTGTCTTCTGAGGCCTTTTTGAGGTGCTTCCACCATTGGATATATGATGGATAGCAACTGGATATAGGGCCTTCTCAATGAAAAAACACCAAAGTTAAATAACAGCTGTTTCTTCCTACAATGAAAAAGTAAGATATCGAGGTTTTATAAATAAATAATCCTCCATGTATCTCGTGGAATGAGCTGTGACCCAAAGAATATATGCCTCAACAACACTGTTGTTCAGAAAAATACCTTCTCATAAATAGGGATGATTTAGAATTTCTTATTCCTGCTGTTTCAATCCCAGAATCCCCATTTTGATTTTGTTTCTACCTTAATTCTTTATCTTTATGCCATTTCCTTGTACCATTTGTTTCTGTAAAATGAGTACATTATTAATGTTGTTTGTGCCCCAGTAAATCAACATTATACAGTATACAGTACAGGTGGCAACTCTACACACACTTACCTGAGAGTAAGCCTCATTGAAACAGTAGGACTTACTTCTAAGGAGGAATGTTTAGGAATGGGCAATTATAGCATGTATATAAATTATGTACATGGCACATTTAAATTTTGCATAAATTGCATATTAAAATAGTATAACATATGTGCAAAATTCCAATGATTCCATAACACAAACAGCAAAAAGACAAGAACAAAAACAAATAACAAAATATAAACAATTTCATTGCAAAAAAAAATTAGAAGGGAATACTTCCAGTCTTTCATTCCTAAATCAGTTGAGATTTCTGATGTGTCAGGGTTAAGGCCAGATAAATTATTTAGGATGGTTACCCAAAAACACAGCTGAATCTTGGTGTTCCGAAATCCATGCTTGCTTACTGTGGCATTAGTAAGGAGGTGCTAAACTTTTTCTGTGTGCAGTGTTTTTTCTATTAACATCTTCCATTTAAATCCCTCCCTCATAGGTATTTTTCCTCATTAAGCTTGCTTCAAGTTTCAGAGGATGGTTGGAGAAGAACAATTCTGAGGTGTAGTTGTAAGGGAGAACTGGTGGGCTATGCAAAGCTTGAACATCCATTCCCACATTTCTCCCCTTCTCCTCTGCATTTCCTTACCTCCGACATTTAGCACTGAGAGAGAAAGTTGGGGGAGTTTAATTTGTGACTTGACTCTGAGCCTGGAGTAGGGGTCACTGTGTATGTAGGGGGAGGTAGTTGTGCATTTCCTGCATTGTGCAGGGAGCTGGACTAGATGACACTGGAGGTCCCTTCCAACTCTATAATTCTATGATTCTTCAAAATAATTGTCTCACCTTCAAAGGTTTAGAATGAGGCTTGGTTCATGCGGTTGTTGCACCTTTTGATTGCCTACAACTGGCTTGTAACTCACATGGACTGTACTTAGGGTTGCCAGGTCTGGGTTGGAAAGTATGTGGAGATTTTGGGGGTGGATCCAGGAGAGGGTGGGGTTTAGGGAGGGGAGAGGCCTCAGAATGGTAAAATGCTATAGAGTCCACCCTTCAAAGCAGGCATTTTCTCCAGGGAAGTTGATCTCTACCAGCTGGAGATCAGTTGTGAAAGCAGGAAGCTGCCAACCCTAACTGTATTAACAGACCCTTCCACTGAGGCTTATACATGTGACTGCTGCAGTTTTTGCAACAGAGTTGTGCAGAGCAAACAAATCCACAAAGTGCCTCCACTCGGGCCCCATCAAGCTGTAAGTCTGCCTTTAGTCCTTTTAATCCATCCCAGATGATTACAGGGAGACTGCCAAACCATCTGAACCATGCCTGAGACTAATACATAAAATATTGTAAGCTCTTCTCTCTGTTCATATGTAAACCTACTGAGATTGGATTATTTTATCTCTGACAACTGTGTTTGAATAAATAAATACACGCAGTTTTAGCATGAAGTTAAGTTATAGGTTTCTCCTTGGCAACAGGTTTTTATTTCTCTCTCTCTCTCTCTCTCTCTTTCCTAAACCTAAATGTGGAGTTCAAGAATCATTTGAAAGATTATCCTGAGGGCTGCTCGGGGTGAAAGAATATTTGCTATGCTAGGAAGTATGTAACTCAGAGAAGCTTCTGTTCTTCCTTGTGCAAATAGTAAGATGCTTCTTGAAGCTGGCAAAGTCTTACATGTTGCCTCTTATTATTCCAAAGCACTTAAATCGACTTGTCCTTAGTGGGATGTTATTTAATGTATTCATGCTTGAAATATTACATCAGTGCCATTCTAATTGTGCTCTTTTCTGTTTATATTAAGAAGTTTCTGTATCTGTTATTTCAACTCATTCTTTTGGGGTGGGAAAAACACAATGTATATAAATATGAGATTGTGACCTGTTTGGTCCTGCATCGTGGTGCACAAGTAAACATTAATGTCAATGCAAACAATAGACCTGATTTTTAAAAAAAAAAATCTTCGGAGTATTACTTTGAAATTCAGACAAGGCTCAAGGCCAGCCTTGAATTCATTATTTAAGCAAAGATCGATTGCCTTCATCAGTTAAACTTGATCAGTCTTGTGAACCAGAGTTGTTGTGGTTGTTTCTCTTTTGGAGGGTTTAAAGGGCTGCCAGCTCTTGCAACTGATCCTAGAAGTCCCCTGGCATGTAACTGTGATAGGAGACTTTGTAAATTCTATGAACCATATTTCTCTTGAGGTTCTTAAACATAACTGGTTATACCAGTGAAGCACTTTCACTCACATATGTTTTATTCTACAGGGTATATGGCGGAAGAAACTGCTTAGGCTCTGTTTTCAATTGTATATTTTTTTAACCATGAGTATTGGTTTTCAACTGAGTTCTAAAGTGTGTTATTAACTTCTAAATGTCCAGCAATTTCAGTATCAGCAGCAATAGGCAAAAGGTCAGGAGCAGAATGGGATTACCAAATGTAGGGATTCTGGTTTTTCATATTAGCCGTGGAAGAAGGTCCAACTACAACAACTGAGGGCTTATCATGCATGCCTGTTTTTAGAATCTGAAATTAACAGGGGGCCAGTAGGGGAAGCAGTGAATTGGATGAAATAAGAGCTTAACTAGGATCTACAAAGACACTGGGCCAAATCTTCAGGATTTGGCTGTCTATTGGTAAAATTTAGGTTGCACTGGCATTGATGAACTTAGGATCTAAAACCCCATGAATAAGAGGATCATCATCTGAGCTGCCTTTGGATAATTCAAACATTCTATTGTAAGTGGTGGTTGTTGGTGGGAACTGCCAGGGCTTTTTTGTAGCAGAAACTCTTTTGCATATTAGACCTCACACTCATTCTTTTGGGGTGGGAAAAACACAATGTATATAAATATGAGGTAGCCAATCCTTTTGGAGTTTACAGTAGGCCCTGTACTAACAGCCCTATAAGCTCTTAGAGGATTGACTACATCAGGAGTGTGTGGCCTAATATGCAAAGGAGTTCCTGCTACAAAAAAGCTCTGGGAGCTGCTATGAAGTCGTAGCTGACTTACAGCAGCCCCTGGGGGTTTTCATGGCAAGAGACATTCAGAGATGGTTTATAGGGATGGGCACAAACTGAACCATGAAAAAAATTAGTTATGAATTCTAAGCTGAGCATGGTTCGCAAACAGGAGTTCATGATGGGTCTACTATCACAAACTTCCGCAAACTTTTAAATCAGTTTGTGCTTTGTGTATGGAGAAGAAAGCAGAGGTTTAAAGAGACTCCTAGTTCCATTAAACCCTTGCTTTGTGTTCCCAGCAAAAGCTGCAAAACAGCTGAGTGGTGGGGAGGTGTATCCCTACCATTCAACTGTTTCAGGCTGTCTTGTCTTTAAACTTTACACGTAATGCAGAAGACAGTCTGGAAAAAAAGTTGAGTAACAGGGAGGCATTCTCAACCACTCTGCTGTTTCAGGCATGCCTTGTGCAATTCTTTTAAAGTTGAAAGGGATGTCAGAAGACAGCCCAAAACAGCTGAGCAGCAGGGAGCAAACTGCTTCCTGCTACTCAGCTGTTTTTTAGGCTTTCTGCAAGCCCCATTTAAAGAGACTGCAGTCCCTTTCAGTGATGTTTGTGGGGCCATGAGTCACAAGCCACAAACCAGTTTGGTTTGTGAACAAATCTCCTGGCATTTTTGATTATTGACCTGCATTCTTGGGCCATTACTCATTGCTGATAGCCAAGGTGTCAGAAGTTTTGGAGGATCACTCAAATCAACTTTGATTAATATGCCCCTGGAGTTCTCAGGTAGTCAAACTAGGGGAATACATGTCTTAATTATGTGACATGTCATATCATATGACATGTCACATAAGGCTGGAGGATCATGTCACAAAAAGAGGCAAGGTTCTCGAAGGTGTGTGTGTGGGGGGGAGTAACAGCCACCTTCCATTCTTCTCTTCTCTCTTCCATTTCCTGTTATTCTCTCCATCTGCCTGACAGTCTGCAGCACAATATATGTGAGCATGCAGGTGAAGAAAGGAGAAGGACCAAGCAGGGAGGAGTTGTGGTCAGGGAGAATGGCTGTATGACAGTTGTTATGGTCAGGGGGAATGTTTGCTTCCAACAATAATGAAGGAAGCAAAAAGGAGCAATTTTTTTGAAAAAAGAAAATGACAAATGCACACTAGTCCCTAAAAGCACTAATAATCTGAAATAATCTAGGCCAACATTCGATCTTTAATGAATACAGATCAGCTATCTTGCAATTAACAAAAATTAAATATATATTTTCCACAGCAAATTGTGATACAACCAGAACCCATATAAAATTAGTGCCCATAGCATGATTGCTCCTACTAGAAGAATGTGTTTACTTAATTGGGTTCCCAGTTTCCCTCTTGCTGAGGGATTAGAGAGAGTAACCATAATGAAATCAATAAATAACATTGTGAAGAAATGTGTTGTTTTTTTCTGGGAGGTCTGAGCTGAGAAAAACCTCCACTGTGCATTTTAAAAGGTCCCCCCTGCTCTGGGCAGAGAACAGGAAGGGGAAAGTTAATGCAATTGCTTTCCAGATGTCCGCCCCTCAGCCTATCTTTGTACAAACGCTTCCTCCAAGCAGGGAACAGAGATTGGGAGGAATGAAATGCTAGAAGGACTCCCGGAAAGAAATGTCCTGGCATTCTGCATGATGTACTCTGCATATAAATTAAATAAGCAGGGTGACAATATACATCCTTGTTGAACTTCTTTTCCTATTCTAAACTAATCATTTGTTCTATATCCTGTTCTTATGGTTGCTTCTTGACCCTTATACAGGTTTCTCAGGAGACATGTGAGGTGGTCTGGTCTCCCATCTCTTTGAGGACTTGCCATAGTTTGTTGTGATCCACACAATCAAAAGCTGTAGCATAGTCAAATAAGCAAAAATAGATGTTTTTTCTGGTACTCCCATGATTTCTCCATAATCCAGTATATGTTGGCAATTTGATCTCTAGCTTCTCTACCTCTCTGAAGCTTGTACTTCTGGTAGTTTCCAATCCACATACTGCTGAATCACAATCCACAGACTGAATTAAGATTGCCGGGGAAAACATCAACAACCTCAGATATGCAGACGACACCACTCTAATGGCAGAAAGTGAAGAGGACCTAAAGAACCTCTTGTTGAGGGTGAAAGTAGACAGTGCAAAAGTAGGCTTGAAACTCAACATCAAAAAACCTAAGATCATATCCAGCCCCATCCCTCCTTGGCAAATAGACGAGGAAGACGTGGAAGTACTGGCAGACTTCACATTCCTAGGATCCAAGATCACTGCAGATGGTGACTGTAGTCATGAAATTAAAAGATATTTGCTCCTTGCGAGGACAGCTATGGCAGACCTAGGCAGTATAATAAAAAGCACAGACATCATCCTGCCAACAAAAGTCCATATCGTCAAAGCGATGGTATTCCTAGTATTAATGTATGACTATGAGAGTTTATTTATTTATTTATATTTTGACTTATATGCCGCCCTTCCCACCGAAGTGGCTCAGGGCGGCTTACAACATAATAAACTTACATAATTTTAGCTTAAAAAACATTTACATAAGAAGATTAAAACAATAAATTAATAAGACATAAAAAACATAAAAACCAGCGGTCTATTAAATGCATTTTAGTTCCATCTAAAATTTCTCAGTGTAAGTTAGTTGTTGTAGGCCTGCCAGAAGAGGGCTGTCTTACAGGCCCTGCAGAACTGCCCTAGGTCCCGCAGGGCCCTCACCTCTTCCGGCAGCTGGTTCCACCAGTAAGGCGCCGTTACCGAGAAGGCCCGATCCCTGGTGGATTTCAGACGGGCCTCCTTTGGCCCAGGGATTACTAACAGGTTTTGTGAACCCGATCGTAGTACTCTCTGGGGAACGTGTGGGGAGAGACGGTCCCTAAGGTAGGCAGGTCCTAGGCCATATAGGGCTTTAAAGGTAATGACCAACACCTTGTACCGGACTCGGAATGTTATTGGCAGCCAGTGCAGATCCCGAAGCCCCGACTGAATGTGCTCCCATCTTGGGAGCCCTAATAGCAGCCGGGCAGCAGCATTCTGCACTAACTGCAGTTTCCGGGTCCGGCACAAGGGTAGCCCCATGTAGAGGGCATTACAGTAGTCCAACCTCGAGGTGACCGTGGCATGAATCACCGTTGCTAGGTCGTCATGTTCCAGGAAAGGGGCCAATTGCCTCGCCCGCCTAAGATGAAAGAATGCGGACTTGGCAGTGGCTGCTATCTGAGCCTCCATTGTCAATGAAGGCTTCAATAGTACCCCCAGGCTTTTGACCCTGTGCGCCGCTATCAACGGCGCACCGTCAAAAGCAGGCAGGGGGATTTCCCTTCCCGGGCCACAACGACCCAAGCAAAGGACCTCTGTCTTCGCCGGATTCAGCTTCAGCCCGCTCAGCCTCAGCCACCTAGCCACTGCCTGTAACGCCTGGTCCAGATTTTCTGGGGCGCAGGCAGGCCGTCTGTCCATAAGTAGACAGAGCTGGATGTCATCAGCATACTGATGACAGCCCAGCCCATACCTTCGGGCAATCTGGGCAAGGGGGTGCATATAGATGTTAAATAACATCGGGGAAAGTACCGCCCCTTGTGGCACTCCGCAATCAAGCGTGTGTCTCCGGGACAGTTCATCCCCAATCGCCACCCTTTGCCCCCGACCGTCAAGGAAAGAGGAAAGCCATTGAAAGGCCAGCCCCTGAATCCCCGCGCGGGCAAGGCAGCAAGCCAGCAGCCGATGGTCGACCGTATCGAACGCTGCCGATAGGTCTAACAACATCAGCACCACCGAGCCGCCTTGATCCAGATGCCGCTGAAGGTCATCCACCAGGGCGACCAGCACTGTCTCCGTCCCATGGCCCGGGCAGAAGCCAGACTGGCAGGAGTCAAGGACAGAAGCGTCCTCCAGGAAGCTCTGTAGCTGCAACGCCACTGCCCTCTCAATAAGTTTGCCCAAAAAGGGCAAATTCGAGACCGGCCGATAGTGTGCCAATTCGGCCGGATCTAACGTTTTTTTCAAGAAGGGGCGGGCCACCGCCTCTTTAAGCGCTGATGGAAAATGCCCCTCCAATAGGGATCTATTTATGATATCCTGTATAGGATATCTCAGCTCCCTCTGGCAGGTCTTAATAAGCCAGGAGGGGCACGGGTCCAATTTACAAGTTGTTGGGTGTGCAGATAGGAGGATCCTGTCAACTTCTTCCATGCTGAGAGCACTGAAGCCGTCCAGAACACGATCCGAAGACAGGCACGGAGCCTCAGGTTTGCTAACTGTATCTAATATGGCAGGGAAGTCGGAACGGAGTGATGCGATTTTATCCGCAAAGAAATTCGCAAAAGCCTCACAGCCAATTTCCAATTCGTTAGAGTTTAGTCTGCCCTGTGGCAGTGTTGTAAGAGTCCAAATTATGTTGAACAGTTGTGCCGGGCGCGAAGTTGCAGACGCAATCTCCGCCGCAAAGTATGTTTTCTTTGCGGCCTTGACTGCCATCTCATAGGACTTCATAAACTCTCTATAAGATGTTCGAGTCGCTTCGTCTCGAGTACGCCGCCTTTGCCTCTCTAGTCGTCTGAGTCCCCATTTCAAACGCCGCAACTCCTGGTTATACCAAGGTGTCGGCTTTGAACAAGGGCGCAGAGGGCACCTAGGTGCGATCTCACCGATGGCCCCGGAGAGCCTATCATTCCAAGACTCCACCAGGTCATCAAGGGAATCGCCAGGGGGCCAGGGATCCCGCAGAGCCGTCAGGAACCGTTCTGGGTCCATCAGGCTTTGCGGGCGAGCTAGAATGAGCTCGCTGCCCAAACGGGCTTGGGGTGGGACGTCCACACGAGCCTTGAGGGCGTAGTGATCCGACCATGGCACTGCTATGGAAGCAAGATCGTTCACTAGAACTCCCGCCGCGAAGACCAAGTCTAACATGTGCCCCGCCTGGTGAGTGGGCGTCGTAACTACTTGGGAGAGTCCTAGTGTCGCCATGGAAGACACTAGGTCCATCGCCTGATTGGAGGTCACGTCATCGGCATGAACATTGAAGTCACCCAGGATCAGAAGCCTCGGGTGCTCCAATGCCCATCCTGCTGCGACCTCCATCAGGGATAGTAAGGCACTGGCCGGTGCGTTAGGCGGTCGGTTGGTACACCAGCCAGATCGCCAACCCCTCCCCAACGTCCCACGCCAGACCGGCACATTCAATGCCCTTGATCTCCGGGGCCGGGAGGGCCCGGAAGGAGTAAGCCTCTCGTATGAAAAGAGCCACCCCTCCCCCCCACCCGCTAGTCCGCGACTGGTGAAAGACCGAGTATCCCGGGGGAGCCATCTGGGAGAGAGCTACAGTTGGACCATAAGGAAGGCTCAGCGCGGAAGAATAGATGCTTTTGAGTTGTGGTGCTGGAGAAGACTCTTGAGAGTCTCTTGGACTGCAAGAAGATCAAATCAGTCAGTCCTAAGGGAAATTAACCCTGACAGTTGCCTGGAAGGTCAGATGCTGAAGCTTAAATACTTTGTCCACCAATGAGAAGGCAGTGCTCACTGGAGAAGACCCTAATTCTGGGAAAGGCAGAAGGCAAAAGAAGGGGACAGCAAAAGATGAGATGGCTGGACAGTATTACAAGAGTTGGACTCGACTGCAACTGAACAACAACAATAAAAACTCTGGCCAGGGGGTGAGGGAAAGAGAGGTGATAAAAACTCCTTGCAGAAGGAAGGAGGTCTCTTTTTCCTTGGTTGCTGTCCATGATAGCACACAGACATCTCCACTGGGAAGCCAGCCATTCATCATGTGCTTGCCTAAACAGCTGGAGGAAGCTTCAAGGTAATGGTACTTCCATAGAGATCTAGACCTCCTAAATTAAGATCCTGTCCTATTTTAACATCTGATAGGGCACGTATAGAGAGAGGGATAGAAGATTTGTGTTTTACCAATTTCTTTTCAATTCCTTGCTCCGTTTTTTTGCTGTGCTAAAAGTATACTTCTGAACATTTTATTTTTAATAAATTCTTTATACTTTTGATGCTGGTAGTAATTCTCTATACCGCATAGGCCACCACTGTCTTGGACAAGCTATTTTAAAATGAGTGTCAGGGGGAAGGCAGGCAATTGGCAAGTGGCTATTCCTACTTGGCACACAAGGCAGTGAACTGTCCCCATGGTAACCAGGCGCTGGGCAGCAGGAGACACAGAGGCAAGGCTTCAGAGGTTCTGAGACAGAACTGGAAAGGGAAGTTGAGAGTCCTGACCCTTCCAGTGGGTAATTCCTGAAAAAGGTCAGGTGGTGGTGGTGAGCTACCTGAGAGAGTAAGAAAAGCCTCTCCAGATATTGGAAAAAAAAACTTGCAGGGCAGGGTCAAATGGGGCCTGCAGGCCAGAACACAAACATGCCCAATGAAACAGAAATGTACTGAGCCTGATCCTTAGCCCTTATACATGCAATAAAGTCCATGCCCCTCTCTCATGAGAGCCAGTCTCTGTCTTCCAAAGGAGGAAGGGAACAACATTCTCAACCCATTTGTGTGAGGTCATTTTGGTGGGGGCTCTGTGTGTGTGTGCGTGTTTGTGTGTGAGAGAGAGAGAGAATCTGAAATCCATTACAACCTCTGCTGACTGACCCCTACTGCATTCCGGAGGAACTGGAGGATATTCAGAGAGGTTGCCTGCCTCCTGCCTCTGGTATTTCAAGGATGTCTCCCACCCAAGTACTTGCCAGAGACAATCCTGCTTAGCTTCCAAGATCTGACAAAACTGGGTTTGCCTGGACTATCCAGGTCAGGGCTAATTCTTGACCCATTTGTTGAATGGATGCAACCCCAAAGTTTTCTCTATTTCATGTATGTTGAGCAGCTAAAACAAAGAGAGCTTTGATTTATAAGCTGAAGGAAATTGCTGCTTCTGCATTCTCATTTAATGCTGTTGGGTAAGTGAATTTGTGTTACCTGCATGAATACATTTGAGAGGTCCTCATTATGTTGTTCTAAATGTAATCAATTGTTAAACCCCCTAGAATGTTTTCTCTGAATATGCTGCATTGTTTTCAAGTCTCTTTAAATTCATAAATAAATAATACATTTTCTCACTTTGTGACTCACTCCAGGTAAAGCTACATTAATACATATTTTCCTTTTTGAGTCACAAATATAGAATGCTACTTATTGTCAGTCACATACAAGATTTTTATTTCTGCTGTTTTTTTCCCCCACATTGTGTAAAGTGAAGTCTGCTGAACTACTTCAGCCTTGAACAGAGAACAGAATGTTCTACTGTTCTACAACTCAGAAACTGAGCAGCATACGGTACAATCCTGAAACTGCTTACTTGCAAACTGTCCCATTAGATTTCTGAGAGCTAAGCACACGTATATGAAAGATTTCAGGTTTTCACGGCTGGTAACATCATTGGGGTTTGTAGAATCTTTCGGGCTCAAGTGCCGTGTTCTACTGGAGAAAGTTTTTCTTCCAGACGTTTCGTTCTCGGCTGCGGAGAACATCCTCAGTGGCGATGCACACGTATATGATTTATGACAAATACTTGTTTCAGATGGACATTAACAACTGTTGTGACCATTCAATAAATATCATAGATGAGCCATATTAAACTAGTGCGCTAAACAGAAGGGTTTTTTTTGCACATCTCCTTTTCATCGCTTGGGTGCCATTACTATGCCAGGTGCTTTTGTGCATGTTTTTGGTCCCTCTAGTGGTCACTTCAATATTTCCTCTGTATCTTTGGCTTATTTCCCTCACTTTTAAAACACTCAGGGATACACTGGTGATACAACAATGAAATATTGAAGCAACCACTAGAGCAGGGGTGGCCAAACTTGCTTAATGTGAAAGCCCCATAGAATAAACCTCAGAAGTTTGAGAGCCTCAAGACATGAATGCCAGATGTTTGAGAGCTGTAAAACAAGGAAGGAAGGAAGGAAGGAAGGAAGGAAGGAAGGAAGGAAGGAAGGAAGGAAGGAAGGAAGGGAGGGAGGGAGGGAGGGAGGGAGGGAGGGAGGGAGGGACACAGGCTTGGAGAAGTCATTTAAAGAAAGAAATGACTTCTCCAAGCTGGCTGAAGGGGCAGTGGGGGTCTTCAAGAGCCACACAATATGTGTGAAAGAGCCACATGTGGCTCCTGAGCTGCAGTTTGGCCACCCCTGCACTAGAGGGATCAAAATATGTATGAAAAAGAAAAATAAGCTGCTGCAATATAGACACATAGGCAAAAAAAAAAAAACATGCAGAAAAGACCACACAGAAAGTTGATACTGGGATGCAAGTGAGGTTGCAGAGCTCCTTTCTAAATTATCAGTCACTATACTGCCTTCCAAAATGCAGGAATTTTTTTTTTTTTGAGCAATCTGTCATAGGATGAGGAACTACATTCAGAAATGACATGTGGAATTTGGACTATATTTACTAAGTAGAAACTGCAGATCAGCTGAAAGACTTGGGTTAGTATCTGTATCAGTCAGATCCTGGAATCCATCCATTTTGAACACTTTTATACAACTCCTGTGCTTTTGAAAGTATACACAGTTTATTTAGAAAATATAGATTCTACCTCTCTAGAAGCAGCTCAACAAGAAAAACAATACAACATTTTTTTATTTAAAAAAAAAAATCAGCATAAGAATTCTCACTAATAAGCAAACCACAAGAACAGGCCAAGGGCATAAAAAAAGCAATCAGTAGCACCAAATGATATTCATAAAACAGTCCACAGGCAAGAAACAGACCATCAAAACAGCTTATAAAGAGATGAAATGTGGTAGAAGTATCTGAACAGCTACAGTGTATTTGAAGGTCTCAAGCTTCTAATAATAAAGTCAGAATTAGAGCTGAAACTTACTGCCAAAACACCTCAGACTTTTAAAATATTGGATAGGCTCCAGATCTTATTTGAATATTCACATATTTGCCTAATATCTGACATCAGATGACATTTGCCTTCAATATTTTCAATTTTAAGTTGCCCCTCAAATTTCGAAGTTCCTGCCTAGATGCAAATAATTAAGTATATAAATGTGTGGGAGTTTACATCTCAGTCATCTAAAGCAAAATTTGGAGTTATTCAAAGGAACAACTTGAGCCCATGAAAGTTTTTGTAGGGATTTTGATAGAAGTTAAATAAGATTTGCAAGAATTTCTTGGCGTGTGTAGAGACTCATATATTTTTCTTATTACCATTAATGTTCTTAGCTTTTAATTTTTTTTTTTAGTTTTGTTTAGCTATTTGAAAAATTGTACTGATAATAAAAATGTTAATTAATTTATTATCATGGTGTTTCAAATAAACAAGGAGTTTTACAAATAACACCCTGCCAAAATGTTTCCAGTCTCAAACAAGATACAAAAATGAATGGATTGAGACAGCAGGGAGAAAAAAAAAATGTGAAATCATTATCCTGAATACTGTCTCCCATAGGCAGGGCTTTTTTTGTAGCAGAAAGTCCTCTGCATATCAGGCCACACACCCCTGATGTAGCCAATCCTGCAAGAGCAGTAGGCCCCGTAATAAAAGCCCTGTAAGCTCTTGAAGGATTGACTACATCAGGAGTACGTGGCCTAATATGCAAAGGACATCCTGCTACAAGAAAAGCCCTGCCTGTGGAGATATAGAAATCTACACAATAGCACCAGCCATGACCTCCTATGAAAGTCTGGTATATCTGAGAGAGCCCCCAGAGTTGCAGAAAAAATCTTAATTTGTGTGAGGGGAGTGAGATTAAATAAAAATGGAGAGTAAATTGCCTCTGAAAACTTCTGGTGATGTCTGTACATCTACACAGGTTGTTGCAAAAAAAAAAAAAAGCCAGAGTTCAGCCACCATTTTGCACTGCCACAGCAACCACAGTCCATGAGGGACAACAGGGTAGGAGCTGCAACAAGGAGGAGACAAGATAGAGTGGAGGAGGCAGCAGCAATATTTCCTACTTGATATTTCAGATAAAATGGTGTTTAGTATTGAGCCCTGGCATGTGATAATCCTGAACACAACTATATTTGATAGCTGATACACAATGTTTGGGAAAGGGGAGCAGCAGGCTGGCTTCCTACCAGTGAGGTGTAGTGGTTAAGAGAGGCAGATTCTAATCTTGACAACCAGGTTTGTGTCTCCACTCCTGCAGTTACAGTTCTCTCAGAATTCTCTCAGCTCTGCCTACCTCACAAGGTGCCTATTGTGGGGAGAGAGAAGGGAAAGCAATTGTAAGCCACTTTGACTCCTTATGGTAAAGAAAAGTGGGGTATAAAAACTAACTCTTCTTCTTCTTCTTCTTCTTCTTCTTCTTCTTCTTCTTCTTCTTCTTCTTCTTCTTCTTCTTCTTCTTCTTCTTCTTCTTCTTCTTCTTCTTCTCCTCCTCCCCTGTATGCCTCCAAACAGCATATTAATGGAATTCCCATTTTATAAAGGGGCTATATATGATCAGCCCTGTATGCACCACATAGTCCCTATTGAATTTTTATCAGCTTGTGAGATTTTGCTAGCCAAAGCATTCAAAAAATGGCAACTGGTCTGCAGCAGTTAAACTTAGATTTGAGGGGGGAAATAACATTCAGAATGTACACAGAATTTGAAATGCTGTTATTTTTAATTGTAAATTGAAAACTTGGCAAATTTGGGATATATCTGTGTTTCCTGATTGCCAAAAACTTGTTCACAGTGTAATGTTGTCCAGAATAGATGACAGTTTTAAATACACAGTAACAAATTTCCAATGCATCACTGTAAACTACATATTTAGAATTCCATATAATCATCCTATGATGACAGGCTGATTTTTTTTAAACTGTATGTTGCACATTCACAGCAGGGTCTGAGAGCTATGAATTATAGTGCAGAAACTGCAACTAAGAATATTGTTGAAATTTTTGAAAGAAACAAATATGGCTTATATTACCAAATAACGTTAGACATTTTCCAAACCAACAGTCTCACCTGACAGAGGTCAAAACTAGTTGTATTCTGGATTTGTTTTGTGTGCACCAGGGGTCGCTTTGTAGAAAAATAGGTGGTGGAGCTCATCCAGGGATTGTTATGCAGCTGCACCTACTATTCAATGGACAAGGTGGGGAAGAGGAGAGGGAGCCCTCAGAAAGGTTCAGAAGCTGCGCTCCTGTGAGCTCCTGCTGAATCCAAGGCCTGGTGTGCACATTCCTGGTTCTTGTCATGGAAATATGCAGCTAAATTCTGCATTCAAAAGTCATTATCATTACATGCAATTCTGAAAAAAAAAAAATTAAAGACCTAAAGTGTGAACTAAAAACTCCACACAACAGGACTATGTTCATGTTGAGAGTATTTTTCTACAAGCTTGGAGAAAGGCCCAAATTTGCAGAAAGATATTATTTAAAAAAAAAAAATTACACTGAAGGGTTAAAAAATCCATAATGTCATAGAAACAATGTCTCTTTCTTTCTTTCTTTCTTTCTTTCTTTCTTTCTTTCTTTCTTTCTTTCTTTCTTTCTTTCTTTCTTTCTATTTCTATCCTGCCCTCTCCACAAGAGGACTCAGGGCGGCTGACAACATTCATATTCACAAGTTAAAACCAATAAAACATAATTACAATTTAAGATTTTAAAACCATTTCGTGGTGCTGCATCACTACAATATAAGCGAGTTCTTCTTTTCTGATGGTGATCACATAGTACTCTATAATGATGTAGGATGGCAGTTCTCTCCCAGTTAGATAGCAAAGGCCTGTTGGAACAATTCGGTCTTGTATGACAGTATGATAGTATGTACAATTGTACAATTCGATTGTATGATAGTATGTATAATTGTGATTGATAGTAGTTATAGCACCTGTTTTATCTATTTTAATTAATTTATGTAATTTAACTATATTTTAAATCATTGTTTATCTTGTATTTTATCTAAATCACGGCATGCCATGTCTGTGAGCCGCCCTGAGCCCGCCTTTGGCGGGGGAGGGCGGGATATAAGAATAAAACTTACTTACTTACTTACTTACAGGCCCTGTGGAAAGTAGAAAGATCCCGCAGGGCCTTTATGGCCTCCGGGAGAGCATTCCACAATTCTGGTGCTGCCACCGAGAGGGCCCTAGCTCGTGTCAAACGCAACCTAGCCTCCTTTGGTCCAGGGATGGACAATAGATTTTTTTGTCCCTGAATGTCACTAAAATTTTGTGAGATGACATTATAAGATCTCAGCAGAAATTTGGATGTTGCTACACAGCACCCAGCCAACATTGTCGAGGATTGTAATCCTTTGATGGTATACGTGTGAGGGAGGGAGAGACAGACTAAAAATGTAAAATATATAAGGAAGGGGAAGGAAAGCTGGAGAGAGAAGCAAAATAGGCAAAAAGGAAAATCTGACAAGGAGTCGGTGGTGAAAGAGGCTGTCAGGGGACAGGCACAAACTGAGTTAAGAACTAATGTTTGAGATGACTTTTGGCCAGTTCATGGTTTGCAAACTGAAGTTTGTGACAGGTCAACTGGTACAAACTTTCCACGAATTTTCAAGTGGTTAGTGATAATTCATGGCAGTTCATGAATGGATGCATTTCTAGACAGCCTCTAGTGCTGGGACTGCACAGCCCCAACAGGAAGCCAGGGAAGGGAGAGGTGGCAGCAGGAGAGCCAAGTGCCTCCAGCAGTGAGCCGGCCTCCAGGAAGCTGCCGCCACAATACAGCACAACCCTGCAAGCCCAGCTACAAAAGGCAGTGGCGTGGCTGGAGCAGTGGCACTAGCTGGGGGGCTGGTGTTGCAGCTGGAGGGCAGGAGAAGGATCCCATTTATAGGCACTGACTCCTGGTAGCTGATGCCTCCCTGCTCAGAGTCACTACCAGCATCTGGTGCTGACTCCTCGAGCAGCAACCCTTCCCCTCCATCCTCACTGCTCACTTAGCTACCATTGTTTCTTTCCCTTCCTTCTTCCCTCTCTCTCCAGCACTTTGTGCCTGCTCTGAGTGGAGAGGCTAGGGAAGATTGAACCCTTCCAGGGTTGCCTTCCAGGGTTATTTTTGAGCCAGAGCACTGGCCAAGCCAGCCAGAACTGCGTTCCTATGCATTCCTGCTCAAAAAAAATAAAAGAAAAAGAAAAACCCCTGATGAACCCCATAAATCTAACCCTCACCATATTTGGTGGACAAGTAAAGGAGAGTCAACTGGAAATCCCTTGAGAATGTACTGTTCTATTATGCTGGGGAAGGGACATTCCCCATCATGAACCTCATAAATTGAACTGGTTTATTTGGTGCCTAAAAGCTTGTAACCATTTTGTGGCTAATGAACTGGGCATTCCATGAACTACAAACCAAAATGAACTACATTTTCCTGACTCATGCCCATCTCTAGGAATAGCTAAGGATACAAGGGCAGAAAAAGGAAGGTAAGTGGTTAGCAGAAACAGAAAGTGGAGAGGCTGAAGTCACTGCCAGGGGGAAGCAAAGAGGAAAAGCAAGAGGGAGAAAGTGAGTGGGAAGATGAGATATACTCCCTTGTAAATTATTGTGAGTCCCCAGTTGTGCTCTTCTAATGTTTAATCCTGCGTAATCTTTTTCAAAAAACATATAGGAATAGTTTCCTAACCCAATGTGTTTCACTGAACTCTTATATAGTACACCTTCACCTGTATTTGTACAATCCTTCTATAACTTTTTCTTGCATTGCCAGTTTTTTAAAATAAAATATTTGCAATTTTTTGAATCAGAAAGTGTTCAAACACTAAGCTACTATACCCATGACACAATGGAAGTGCTAATGAGAAGTGCATTTGTAAAAGAGTATCAACCACCAATGAAGCACCACAAATGTAGAGCACCCATGTAAAAAACCCCCCACAAAACCCTGCATACTTACTATAAGTGTCTCCTTCCCCTTTTCCTTATTCCTATACTGCTATACTCCATCTCTGTGACTAAATGCAATTCTAAGCAGGTCTACTCAGGATCCTGTTGAAGTCTACTCAGTGTGGCTTACTTCCAGGAAAGTGCTCTTAGAATCGCACTGTAAATGTTCTAAACCTTGAAGGAAGTGTCCCTCTTTTTCCTAGTCTTGCACTGTATTCACTTGTGTTCCCAGAGAAGCACAGCATTGGTGGCCACCTTTGTCCAATTCATTCTCTTTGGTTCTAGACTAGTCCTAGACTAGAACAAAGTTTGAGTCCAGTGGCACCTTTAAGACCTAGATGAGTTAGTTATGGCATTATTTGTCCCTTTATCTAATGTGAACTGTGCTGTTTGACAGGATCGCAGATGAATCTGAAGGTGATTGTTGACTATTTACATTGCAAAGGCACTGACAACTTCTCTATGGCTGACATTTCCCCAGACAGCCCTTATGAGCAAGTAGCAGCCAGTGGTCTCGTCACCAAAGCACAATTTCTTACCTTATGTTCTCAGTTGGTTTTAAGACAGTTCCTATTTTTATCAGAAAAGTAGTCCAGGTAAATATGCAGGCATGTGGGAAGTTAAGATGCATCGATGGATTTCATTATTTTTCTCCTCCAGTATTTTTCATCTGCATCATGGATCAGTTCAAAGTGATTATAAGGCATGCTCATCAACTGACTATGTTTCCTTGAGTATGGCAGGCAGTGTTAAACTCCAGCAATTCATCTGAAGATTTTTTACATTGGTGTTGTTCAAATGATATACTGTGAATGTATCTCCACCTCTACCATTTCTCAATGCTGGGGGACTACCTGGAGCTTCTCACCACTATGAACCAACCAATTATTTCAGGCATTCCTGAATTTCCATTTGTGACAGCTTTGCTCTGGAGTTTTATATTCAGCAGAGCCAGCTTGGCTTCAGATGAATCCTTGCATGAAAATTTACTATGATTTCCCCCATTAATTTGTAAGACAATAACCAAGGTAGTTAATTAGTGCTTTCCAGAATGAGTATGAATAGATGAGGTGCAGTGATTCATATGCAAAACATACATCATCAGTTCTACAGTCAATAATCTAAGCATTTCAGAAACAATGTAACAAAGGGATTCATTTTTTTATAGAGCAGGAAATGGGAAGAGCAGCCAAGTGTCACCCCAGTCCTCACAGGCTTCATAATTTCCCATCATCTTAACTTGAGAGAATTGCATGTTAATGTGTAAAAATTACATTTGCTCTTCACTAAAATAAGCTCTTTAAAATATATAAAAGTTCTTTTGCTCACACTGAAAAGAATTATTATATTTCTCTTTTGTCTTCAGTGTATAACACATCACTCCTTGCCTTTTCATTTGGAATGTCAGCCACCATTTTTTAAATGGAGGGGGGGGGGGTGGTAAAAGAAGATTTGACTAGAGAACACATTGGCCTGTAACTCAAGCAAATCAATAGTCAGGAGGAAGCGAACACATTTTTGAGTATCCACAAGATCCACCTTGCAGTTAAAGTAATCCATACTTCAAAGAAGCCAACCTGTACACCCCAGTTAATGAAGTTCCAAACACTGTTCCATGAAGTGACTGTATGATCCAAATCATAGCACTGCGTTTAACATTTACCTATTCACAGAACTAATAGGCCATCTCTAGAGACCTGCTGGAGGCAGCTCTCAAAGTCAAACACAAATAAAATCATAAGAAACACCATAAAATTAAGAAACCATTAAAACCCCATCCCTTAAAAACCCAGCCAGAGCATAAAAACAGCACAAAATAATTATAACCTTACTATTAAATAACTATTTAATATTTATTTAATAACTATTAAAACCTCAGGCATCAAAAACCTGGACAGAAAATTAAAAATAGCACAGAACACGGCATAACTGTGGCTCAGTGATAGACCATCTACTTACCACGCAAAAGGCCTTGGGTTCAATCCTTACCATGTTCTGTTAAAAGGAACTGGAAGTAAGTATGGCAGGCTACCCAGCAACAAACTGTCTGGAAGGCCAGGATAAGTTCTAGAGATCAGCAGCAAGGCTCACCTAGGTGGATCAAGGTGGAACCAGAGGCAGGAAGGTGTAGTCAGGATAGCCTCAGCAACAGGGCAACCTTGGGAGACTGTCCCAGGGAAGATCAAAAGGTATGGTAACAGTGAGCAAGCCTTGATTGTACAATCATGGTTTCCTGAGCCCAGGTATTTTAAGGCAGGGCACAGTTGTGAAGAATAGGGAACAGAGAAGAGGAGGGTAGAGCTCAGCTCAAGGAGCAGGTGTGAAGCTGAGACTATAAAAGGGGAAGAGGGAGAAATGGGAGGAAGCAGGTTGGAGAAAGGTAGAGGAGGAGGTGGGTTGCAGGGTTGTGACTCTTCTCCTATGTAAATTAGTGTACTCCTGAGGTGGGTAAAGTTAAGAACATAAGAACATAAGAGAAGCCATGTTGGATCAGGCCAATGGCCCATCCAGTCCAACACTCTGTGTCACACAGTGGCCAAAAAATTTATATATACACACACACACACTAATAGCCACTGATGGACCTCTGCTCCATATTTTTATATAACCCCCTCTTGAAGATGGCTATACTAGTAGCTGCTACCACCTCCTGTTGCAGTGAATTCCACATGTTAATCACCCTTTGGGTGAAGAAGTACCTCCTTTTATCCATTCTAACCTGACTGCTCAGCAATTTCATCAAATGCCCACGAGTTCTTGTATTGTGAGAAAGGGAGAAAAGTACTTCTTTCTCTACCTTCTCCATCCCACGCATAATCTTGTAAACCTCTATCATGTCACCCCACAGTCGACGTTTCTCCAAGCTAAACAGCCCCAAGCATTTTAACCTTTCTTCATAGGGAAAGTTAACCATACCTTCAGGTAAATGGAATGAAAAAGCAACTTGCACAAGGCAACAGTGACTGGGGTGGTAATTTCAATACCTCATGGTCTCCAGGTGTAATGTCCCCCTGCCCCCAGAGGATCCTACATAAGGTGATGTGAAAGACCTCTCCCTGAAGCCCCTGAATGCCAGCCTAAGTGGACACTACTGAAATTGCCCTCATCCTGTCTCTCACACAATCTTGTCTCTTAAGCAATAGCAACTTGAGTTCATTCATAAATTCATAACCTTGGAAACCTCAGGGATAAAAAGGGACATAGGATCAGGCCTTGCAGCAGGAGCTCACAGGAGCACAGCTCCTGAACCTTACTGAGGGTTCCCCTCCTCCTTCCCACCTTGCCCATTGAATAGTAGATGCAGCTGCATAACAATCCCTGGATGAGCTCCACCACCTATTTTTCTACAAAAGGATCCCTGCATAGGATTAACATCATATGCTAATTCTATGCCTCCCCTCCCCCATTTTATTCCTCTGCTCTGATCAAGCTGCGTTCTAAATTCATCCTTTGCAACACTCTTCACACCTTCTGACTAGAATATAATGACTGCATTTCCATTCCAGCTTGTATCAAATTAAGGCAATTGTGACACTCAGAATCTCATAACCAGAAAATCTTGTTGATCTCTAAGGTTCTACTGGACTTTTTGGTAGAAAGGGACTATGGCAAGACAATAAACATGTACTGAACATCTACTTGCATAGCTGAAAACCTCACTAAACCACCCAATCAGAAGTAGCAATGGATGGTGGGCATAACTTTCAAAAGGCAGGGACTTAAGACACATAGGTTTATGACCCACACTCACTAGGAATTCCTCATTCATGGGAATAATTGCAGTTTCCAATCCCCATCATAAAGCAGACACATATTGTGCCAGCATGCATGCAGATCCGAGCATCTAAGGGCATCACAGACCTGTTGTTGCTCCATCTTCAGTGGCTGAGTGCCTCTTGCCCCTCTAAGGACCTTTCATTACAGCAGAGGACTTTAATTGAACCAAATAATCTTCTACAATAGCCTGAGCTTCCAGTGAACAATTTCTCAGTTTCTCTCTGGGTTTCCCTTTTCTCCCAGGCTTCATCTTTCTGGACTTGTCAACATTTCAAAGTCTACTTTTGTGATGCTATGTCTAGATTCAATCATGTTGACCAGTCTTTGGCTACACACTTCCTTATTGTTCTGGAAATAACCTTAACTAAGGCTTGCAGGACTTTTTTTTCTGGAAACAACTCCTACATTTGGCTGGGGTCTTGCCATGTCTTGATTTTTCAACACACAGAGAGTAACACGGCAAAAGGACAAAAAATCAAAGGTACATAACCCACCGTGAAAGCCAGCTTCTATTATTAAATTCTACAAAGTTAACAAAGATAATGAAGATAAACATACAACTTCCACCGTCATAAATTACAAAACAACCATAACTTTCAGTCCCTAAATGAAAAGGAAGCATTAGCACCAAGAGTCCTTCTTTTCATCCTGTGGTAAAACTTTCCATCTCATTCCATGAAATTCTGGTGTAGTACTCCAGATAATTAATGTTTGTCAAAAGATGCAGCCAATAATCCAAGTTTCCAAGGACAAGGTTGTACTGAACCCTTGTTTTGCGTGAGCTTAACGATTTCTCTTGAGTAATAGGCCAAGTAATGATCCTCTTAGCAATTTCTCTTGAGTAATAGGCCAAGTAGCCAACTTGTTTAAACGAACATCCTGTATCATTTCAGTTCGATCTTGTCCCATTGCCCTAATTTTTGCCGACAAGATCGGACTGAAATGATACAGGGTTGGAATGGGCAGAAAGAGAAAGGGAGAATTAATGACACACAAAAAATATTTTGGTCTTTGCAGTATACTCCCAAGGCGTTAGCTATAAAAAAAAATATTGTTCTCCGCCATTGAGGTATAGTGTCAAGTATTGAGGGATGTACATTTCCACCCAAAGTAGGTTTTTGGAGGTCACAGAATTTACGTGACATCTTGGTCCATACGGACCTGCAGGAATTGACAACACCATCACATTTATCTATTGGGCATTACTGTTGCAAAGGCTGCAAAGCTTGCAAATATTCTCTACAGATAAAAGAATATGTAGATTCAAGAACAAAAGTGACAATTAAGTTAAATGGATTTACAAACTGTGATTCTATGCCTTGGTCTGTGGTGACTGTTTAAAAATCTATGTAGGATGTTCTCGGAGGGCTGTTAAGACTCAGGTCCTAGAACACATCTCAAGGGTTCGTCACCAAATTCCTGGCGTTCCTCTTCTCCAACATTATATGGAAATGGGCCATGATTTCGAATCCCTGAAATTCTTTGTATTGCAGAAGGTAGAAATTTTTAGTGGTAGTGATTTACAAAAGATCTTGCTGCAGAAGGAGGTGAGGTGGATACGTCTAAATACGATTGAACCCTTTGGTCTTAATCAATGTAACGATCTCTCATGTTTCGTGTAAGTTTTTTGGGGTATGTGTCTGTAAAACATAAGACGTCCCCTTTAAACGCTTAATTAGTACCAGCTGTGACTTGTCCTTTTAGGACATTGATTTTCTAGTATGGCCAAGCCGCCAATTAAATTCTAATTTGGGTGTTTGAGAGAGACCAGTCTGAGGACCTTGTCAGGTTGTATTCTGTGTTATAATTTGTATATTTTATTGTGTAATTTGCACTAGAGTTTATTGTACTATTGTTGTCATATTTGGTCTTATTATATAGTTGGCTTTGTGAAGAAGCTGCAGGTGCAGCGGAACGCAATTTAAGCCGGTGATTGCGTGAAGGCAAGAATTTCTCCTTCGGAAGCCGACGACAGTGGAAGGACTCCGTTTGGAACTTACTTCTGAGTAGTGTTATCCTTATAGACTTTTTATAAAAAAATTGTTGGAGTCATCCTTAGAAACAGTGTTTCTGTTTGGGACTTTATGCTCTCTATGTGATCTATGATTTTGGAATATTAATTGGATGTTTTTGCACAATACAATATATAGATTTTTGTAAAATTTGTCAAATTGTATTCTTGACACAATTGTTTTTAGATCTCTGTTTATATTGTATTGCCATTGTTTTTTCTGTTCTGTCTGTCCAATCTGGGGATTGGCAACCCTATTTCAAATGGATGAGGGCTAACAAGCTGAAAGTTAATCCTGACCAAAAAGAAGGTGCTATTGGTGAGAGGAAGGTCTGACCCATGGGATCGTTTCTGAATGGGGTTGCGCTCCTCCTAAAGGAATAGGTTTGTAGCTTGGGGATGCTCCTGGACCTGAGACTCCTGTTGAAAAAACAGGTAGCAGTGGTGGCCAGGGGTGTCTTTCACCAGCTTTGGATGTTGAGCCAGCTGTGGCTCTTCCTGGGCAGAAAAGATCTTGGCACAGTGGTGCATGCCTTGGCAACATATTGATTAGATTACTGCAATGGGCTACACATGAGGCTGCCCTTGAAGACTGTCTAGAGCAGGAGTGGCCCATTCAGAGCTTTAATCAGGCCCATGGGGCTCTTTTTTCCCCTTGTCGCACTTAGGCAATTTCCAAGGCTGCTAAAGTTCCCAGCTCCTTCTTCCTTTTAACTAAAATAAATTTCCACCTTCTATCAGATTTGAATTTGAAGCCATGTGCATATAGGCAATGCTAATATCCCTGAGAAATGAGACACAAGCATTCATAGTTGCTTTTCTTTGCTGTGTCCAATCTACTTCCTTGCAAAGGCAGGCAGTAATTTAATTGTATTTTCCCCCTTAAATGAAATTTTCATATTGTAGGGTAACTAAATGTTAATTTGAAGGCATGTCTTACAAGTTTTAATGCAATTGCAGATTGGCTTAGCAGTGAGGATTATAATTATTTACATCAACACCATTTATCATAGAAAGAGGTGGAAATCACCACAGGGATGAACAACATGAAGAGTCTGTGGAAACCCTGTAGGGAGCTGGGGTGGGGGGAATCTGCATCACAATACATTATTTGCCTTCTGCTTTTTCCCACCAAAAGGCTTGCCGGATCTGACAGAAAGCACCACACTGTTCATTTGTCTTTCCACTGTAAATATTGCTAGTGACAAAGCACAAAGCAATTAAGTTTTTGTAGCTCCTTCTCTCTGGGTTTGTGGATTACCTGTCCTTGCTTCACAGAACATCACTGGAGAAATTACCCTGACTAGCATAACACTTGGCTACTCTTGGACTCTGGGCAATGCTCTTTTTTTTTGCTCTGTTTTTTCTCTGATGTTCAGCCAAGCCCTGGTAGGTAAGCTATCATTTGTGTGTGTATTTGTGAATAATTCATTTCTGACAAATTATCCCCCTCTTATTTAAAAAAAAACAAACAAACCCAACCAAACAGAAATTGTTCTCAAATTGCTTTCACATGCATTTATTTATTTAGACTTTTTAAAGTCTGCCTCTCCAGGAATCTGCCCAAGGCAGCTTGCAAAATAAATCAGAGACTGTAGTGGTCTTGGGTGATTCCCTGACACTGAGCTAGTTACTCAGGGGTTTCTTAAATTGTGGTTTGCTTAGGGGCACTTAGGCAATTTTAAAAAATGGTATTTTCTCTCCTTCATGCAATCCATTATTTCGTTATTGTTGGAGGTCTCATTTGTGTGTGGATGTATTGGAAAATTTCAAGGCTGTGGAGAATTTTTGTTTTACCTGAGACAGATCAGTTCCAGTGCACTACTTAGGAGACATGAGACAGAAGAGTAATGAAGAAGACTTTTCAAAAGAGAACTACTGATTCAAGATATAATCTCTCAGATGTCTTTATAGTATTTAAAAACATATGGAACCATATGGGATCCCAATATATGTAAGTTCAGATCTCACTGCTAAAGCAGAATTTATCTACTTTAAAACAAAAGTTCACATGGATATTTCCTTTCCTGCACCCCTTATCCCACTGCATTTTGCTGTTTGAAGCATATTTTCCTGTATGGGAAATGACCTGTCCTGGGAGAAATGAATGGAGTGTGGTGAGGTAAATTATGGGGAAGGGTAGAGCTGCCAAGGCCCCGGTCCGGGTGGGGGTTTGCCCGCCTGGAAGGTTTCGAACTCACCGGCCCACATTGGGGGGCTAGAGTGTCTGGGTGCCTGAGCATCTTGGAAAACCATAGAGTTTTCCTGGAAATGCCTAGAGTGGCCACCATGCGACGTTGATGTCACGATGATGTCACTTCCAGGAGACATCATCGCACCATACGTGCATTGCACGTGTGAGGAGAGTCCCCCACCGGTGGCTGCGAGGGACTTGGCAACCCTAGGGAAGGGCAAGGTTTAGCTGACCAGGATGGGTTGCCAGCCCCCTGATGGGAGCAGGGGAATCCCTGCTTCTGCAGCCACTGGTCAATTGGCCAGCAGGGAAAATTCCCACCCCCAAATGACCTTTTTGGGCCTACTTCTGGTTTAGAGTTTAATTCAGGCCTAATTCTGGTTTCAGTTGGGGGCAACACACTAGTTTTTGGATAAAACTCTAGGATTTGAAGCTGAAATTATCCTCAACTAGAATTAGGCCCCAAACCAGAAGTAGGCCTAAAAATGCCCAACATCACTTTCAATCTCCCAGAAGGATTTTGGGAGACCCCTGCTGGCCAGGTAAATTGACCTGGCAACCCTACCTTGGCTAGCCTGATCTCATCAGAACTCAAAGCTAAGCAAGGTCTTTGGATGGGTGACCACTCAGGAATTCCAGGGTCACTATGCAGAGGAAGGCAATGGCAAACCACCTCTGAACATCTCTTGCCTTGAAAACCCTACAGGGTTGTCATTAATTGGTTGCAACTTGATGGCACTTCACATGCACACATATACTTCATTTTTAGTATATGTTTAAGAACCCCAGGAAAGGAGGGTAAAGCTTACTTACTGGCCACTTCACACCTGTCCATTCCAAACTTACAATTAAGAATTTTAATTACCTATATAACAAGAATGCTTTCTCCTCTCTGTCTGAAATTTAGGAGGATGAATCCTTAGGATCCTGAGAATTTCATACTAATTTACTGTGGTGGTTAGGTTAGTATGGTGGTTAGATACACTGAAATGTGATTGTTATTGAAAGTATTGACTATCATATTGGTTTCCTAATATGACTAGCTTTAATTTTGATATGAAGGAATCCAACTCATTTTTTAATTTAAAAAATCACCTCAAGCCAAGTCTGTTTTTACAAACCCCTATATTTAAGAACATAAGAAAAACCATGTTAGATCAGGCCAATGGCCCATCCAGTCCAACACTCTGTGTCACAGTGGCAAAAAAATTTATATATACACACACACACACACACACACACACACTGTGGCTAATAGCCACTGATGGACCTCTGCTCCATATTCTTATCTAAACCCCTCTTGAAGGTGGCTATGCTTGTGGCCGCCACCACCTCCTGTGGCAGTGAATTCCACATGTTAATCACCCTTTGGGTGAAGAAGTACTTCCTTTTATCCGTTTTAACCTGTCTGCTCAGCAATTTCATCGAATGCCCATGAGTTCTTGTATTGTGTATTTATTTCAAGTAATTACTAAAGCAATTCTGAGGGATGTGTCATATCAGCTTTTATATGATAAGCACACTTGCCGTGTTTATAGTATGCCATGTTCGCAGCACTGAACACTCATGTGTAAAGTAGAGATGGAGACTGGGCTGCCCAGACCCAACATGAGCCCTTAGACAAAGATTCCTTCTGTCCTCTACGCTCATAGATCTGGACTCTCATGAAAAGTCCAGAAAAGGCCAACTAGAATGCTTAAAGGGTCAGAACACTTTCCCTATGAAGAAAGGTTAAAGTGCTTGGGACTCTTTAGCTTGGAGAAACATCAACTGAGAGGTGACATGATAGAGGTTTACAAGATTATGCATGGGGTAGAGAAGGTGGAGAAAGACGTACTTTTCTCCCTTTCTAAAAATACAAGAACTCATAGACACTCAAATTGCTGAGTAGTCAGATTAGAATAGATAAAATAAAGTAATTCTGCACCCAAAGAATGATTAACACATGGAATTCACTGCCACAAGAGGTGGTGGCCGCAACAGAAAGAAAAAACTCTCTGTGTAAAATGCAATTTTAACTTGTTGTGAATAATAAGTATCAAAATACAAAACAAATAATATCAGTACATATCACCAAGTTAAAACCTCATACGTTACTCAATGCTCCTACTGTCCTTATGTGGCTGAAAGTCACTAAATAACATTCAGTCCAGTGTAAAAGTAGGTGGTCCAACAAGAACCGGTCAACTTTGCAAGCCATAGTAAGTACTATCCTTATCAGTAATGCAGCAATGGACACCTGCATTGCTGATAAGGATAGTACTTACTATGGTGTTCCTGCTATTATGTGTGCTAGAGAAAGCTAGGAATACTTTTGGCACTACTGGACCTGGGAAATTGTACAACACCGGTTCTCCGTTGGACCACCAACTTTTACACTGGACTGAATGTTATTTAATGGCTTTCAGCCACATAAGGACAGTAGGAGCAGTGAGTAACGTATGAGGTTTTCCACTGAGCCACCATCCCTCCCTTAACTTTTAACTTGGTGATATGTACTGATATTATCTGTTTTGTATTTTGATACTTATTGTTCACAACAAGTTAAAATTGCATTTTACATGGAGAGTTTTTTCTTTCTGTTGTGGCTTAGTCTCTCCTCCATGGTCCCGCTCACTTTGTGACAGGAGGTGGTGGCAGCTACAAGCATAAACGACTTCAAGAGGAGATTGGATAAACATTATTAGTTATTAGCCACAGGGTATAAATGGAACTATTTGAGCAGACTTTGGAGGATGGTGGAAGGCAGGAGGGCCTGGCATGACTTTGTCCAAGGGGTCGCAAAGAGTCGGACTCGAATGTGCAACTGAACAACAACAAATAAATGGAACTCTCTGTCTGAGGCAAGTGTTGCTCTGTATTTTTGGTGCTGGGGGTGGGGGGAACAATGGGAAGGCGTCTAGTGTCCTGGCCCCACTAGCGGACCTCCTGATGGAACCTAGTTTTTTGGCCACTGTGTGACAGAGATTTGGACTGGATGGGCCATTGGCCTGATCTAACATGGCTTCTCTTATGTTCTTTTAACCCAGAAAATCATAATTTGATAAATCCCTGGCCTTCCAAAGTGACAAGGACCCAAGGAATTTTGTCCTCCTGGCTCCCCTGGATCAGACACCTCAATGCTCAGGGTCACATGATGGATAATCACTAAGAAGCCATTACTGGACTTCTGGTGCATGTCAACTAGATAGCCAAAATGTCTTCTGTATACCAGATTATATCTTCTGCACTCATACCGAAGCTATCACACAGATGTTTTGACATGTATCATTTGTGCCAGACACTCAGATCTGAGTCAATGCACAATAAGATATTCAGCTCAGCTCACACTTAGCTACAAATGCAAATCTGTTTTCACAGTCAGTAACATTTGGCCCTGTTACATTTTACCTTTGTGGATATCCAGTTATAAAACAGATCCATAAAATGCTGTCTAATCCATCATTCACATGAAGGGATTACCATGAAATGTTCAACACAGTCAGTCTACTACACATTCATGCCTTTCTAACAGCATCAGCCGCTGGTCTTCCATGCTGTTTCAATGAAAAATTAGACTCTGTCTATAAATGTAAATAGAGACTGTAGCGTGCTGTATCATTAAGAAGGATTAGTAAACCAAAATGATGGATGGAGGTAAGGTAGACTATCTATCCCACTAGCCTGTAAGATCAAAGGTGGTACTGGAAGGTTCAAATATCTCCTTTTATGTAGCAAGTTTACTGATTTTCAAATGCTTTTAAGACTGCTGTCACTGACTTTGAGTTATGTGGTTATGCTGTAATAAAGGGGACAAGAATGAGAGAGAGAAAACATGGAAGAAAAAAAAAGTTATCCTCCCCACCACTCATTCTTTCACCCAGTTCTCCCTCTCAGTGTGTGCCCAGAGAGGCAAGAAGTTGGTGCCCTTTCTGTCTGTGCATGCACACTAAAAAAAACTAGGCCTTCCAAAAAGCAGTGATTTCCATTCCATTTATTATCATCCAAATGGAACAAAAAAAGCAACAAAAAATGGAAATTCTCTAGGGTCTCACAATCCACGAGACCCT
The DNA here is from genome assembly GCF_032191835.1 of Heteronotia binoei. Classification (NCBI taxonomy): domain Eukaryota; kingdom Metazoa; phylum Chordata; class Lepidosauria; order Squamata; family Gekkonidae; genus Heteronotia; species Heteronotia binoei. The sequence continues at coordinate 43,191,158 of NC_083226.1, forward strand.
CAAGCCACTTGAGGATCTTCTTGATCCTTTTGGAATAGGATATTTGACCAATGGAGGATAGTTGAATTCCCAGCATAATAATATTTAAGGATGTATTATAGTTATATTTTCTACTCTTATAGAAACTTCTTTTTGCTTCCATCAAAATGTTTCTTGCCTGAGGAGGAACATCAGTCTACTTTAGCCCAAATCCTTTGGACGACCTGGGCAGAACTTCTCTGAAAATCATTTTCATCTATCAGAACTCTGGTTTACCCCTAGTCTGGATTCACTGTAGAAATGAGCACAATTCCTGTGGCTGCAATCTCCAACCTGATCACCAGTTATAATCAGTATTTGTGAATACTTTTTTTTTTTTTTTTTGCTTTTTATCTTGTTCTAACTTGGCTCACTTTTTTGCAAGAAAGTGTTTTGTGGTATCAGCAAGATTAATTAATTTATTGTGGTATAAGCTTTTGCAAGACTGAACTTGAGACTGTCTGTGTGCAACTGTCTGCCACTGAATTGTGGCCCCAATATATGTGATATTTTACTGCTATTTAGGAATTCTAGTAAGGGCAATTGCTTAGTTAATAGCTGGTTCTTCTTTTGCTTCTACATATGTGATGCTTAAACTTGTGAAGGGAAAAGGAGAGACTGGAAAAATTCAGGGGCATTTGTAGCTGCACTTACAAAAAAGTTGGAGTCCATTTCAGTAATCGGGGCAATTCCATCACAATCTAGTGAAGGGCTAAAGTAATCAAGTACTGAGCTTGTGTCAGCAGCAGCTACCAGCCTCACCAGTCCAGGTGATATGCCTAGATAAATGCCAACCATGCAAGTGCAAAAACCAATTTCAGGACAAGGGGATTAATTCATACTAATAAAACCCCCAAGGTTTATGAACAGGGAAAACAAGTACTATGAGCCTATTCTTTTTGAACCTAAAAGCATTAATTCAATTCAAATTCTGCTTTGGGGAAAATCTTAACAATTTAAGGATGTGTAGACAACAAACCTTCCTCCCCCTGATGAAAATTCATTAATCTTAATAACATGCTTTATTTTCTTCTCACCCCTTGTTATAGTGCCTGAGGAGGAACCAAAGCATTTGCTTTTAACATCTCTGGCAACCTTCAATGGCAATCTTCTCTAGCAGCATTTCCTTCCCTTTTGATTCCTTTGAGGTTTCAAAAAAAGAGTGTTGAGAGCAAGAGATTCAATCTGTAAATGCTAGCCAGCACACTTTCCACAATGCTGCCTGATTCATGCACTAGTGGAATCCCAGTAACCTGGGGTCTCTTTTAGTCTCTGGCAGAGTTAGGTGCGCTCATCTGAACCTGAGCAGCCGAGAGGATGCGTCAAGCTAGGACTTGGATGCATCCCTGAGCATCTGCCATTCTGACTCAGCTGCTCTTTCCCAGTTTGGCTATGAAAGCCCTCCCTGCCAGTTTCTGTTTTCTTTTACTGAGATCCAGCATTGGAGAGCAAGTTCTTTTGTCAATACCTGGAGGCTATCTGCACAAAACTCTCATGCAGAAGGATAATGGTGTAGAGCTTTATGAATGACAAACACGCCCCCCCCCCAAAAAAAAACCTAGCTGAAAATTACCCATTCACCTTCTTCCAACTTGAAAAGACTGGCCTGAGGTTACTTAGTGTTGCCTCTCTGCAATATTTCAATTTTATTTCGTTTGGGTCCATTTAACACCACCCTATCCACCCTGTTTGGATTGCAGCATACTGAAGCAGAAGCATGGAGATTATTAAACTCAGGTTTTCAGGAGGATGTTAGACTGGGTGAGATAACAGGAAGAGAAAACTGGACTACAAGATCATTAGGTCTGACAAAAAGACCCAAGATAGTACAGATAAATAATTGTGGGAAGGAGGGCTGTAGACAAGCCACACTCCAAATGCAAAGCTGGTGACTCTTTTGCATGCATAGTTTTGCTAGTCAGAACTTCCCTTTCTAGCATTACTATTAGAACTTTTTAAAGAAAAACTTTATTATCTTTAAAACACTACTAGCATCCCCCCCCCCTAAAAAAAAAAACACCTGCAGGAAGAGGTTGGAAGTTTTAAAACCCTGCCTTGCATGACCCCAAATATGGATTGGGACTGCATGTGGCTATAATATTCCTTTCCACAATGAATGGGGATCCTGAATGACAAAGTTATGAGGCATCCAAGGATGCTTCATTGTACTTACACATAACACTAATAAAAGAGATTAGCCAAAACCAAATGGCTGCATCCAGGAAGATGGTGCTGCACATTTGTTGTTAAATTTATAAACCACCCTTCCACGAAGGGCTCAGGGCAGTGCACAGCAAGTTAAAATGCACATAATAGTTTCAGTTTAAAACAATAATTTTTTTAAAAAAACAGGATTTAATAATGGCATAAATTGTGCTTTGCTCCCTCCCTCGGGTAGATCAGGGACTGGTCATGGAGGAAGCCATAATGAGAGCCACAGTGTGAGACACTGCTGTCCTCAACTATAGGCCTGGTGGAACATTTTGGTTTTACATGTCCTGCAGAACTGAGCAGGGTCCCTCAGGGTGTGGATGTCATCGGGTAGATAGTTCCACCAGGTCGGAGCAAGGTCCGAAAAGGCCCTGGTTCTAGTAGAGGACAGCCACATATCTATTGGGGCAGGGACTGCTATCAGGTTTTGATTTTCTGAGCTCAAGGCTCTTCGGGGGATATACCAGGAAAGGCAGTTCCAGAGGACTGGGCAAATGACTTCCAACTGTGATGTGATCTTGTGATAGGGTTACCAGGTCTGTGTTGGAAATTCCTGAAGACTTTGGGGGTGGATCTGGTAGAGGGCAGGTTTGAAGGGGCCTCAGCATGATACAATGCCATATAGTCCACCCTTCAAAGCAGCCAGTTTCTTCAGGGTGGCTGATCTCTGCAGGCTGGAGATAAATTGTAAAAGCGGGAGATCTCCAGGTCCCTCCTGTAGGCTGGCAACCCTATGTTGTGATGAATCCAGGCTCACAGGCCCCATCATCATTAGGATCATCTTCTGCACCCATTTTTAATCCCTCTGTGGGAATTTAGGTCATGTTTGTAGCAGGACTGCATCTAACTTGCTTCATGGCATCCTACAACCTACATGTGGGCAATTCATTATCAAATTCATTGATGCAATGAATCATCTGATCATTTATTTTAATTAAAAGTAACAAATGTTTAACAGAGTCAGAGCTGTATAACCCTGCTGTATCTGGCCAACACAGTATGCCTTTTTAGTTCTGATGGTACATCCTAGTGTTTACATATCAACCATTCAAGTGGATTTATGGAACTGGGCAGTAATACCGCATCGTGGGAGGACATTTTGCCCCAGGATTATCTACTTTACAAGTTACTCTCAACAAACACTGGAAGGAAAAGCCGGGTTACAATTACAGCTACTTCTGTCTCATTTTATTACATTTTAAAGCCCCATGTTCCCAAAGACCTTCTGCCTATGCATGATTCTGTTTTGGTTTGCAGTGAGTGCCACCAATAATAAAAGGCTGCAAATGTTCAGAGAGAAGAAAGAAGACTGTGAAGTCGCAGCTGAAAGGCCATTATCTGGTTTTATTGATACGATCTGCTTCCATTAAAGAATGAAATGCTGTAGGCCAAAGTGTTCCAGGTTAAAATTCCCTTCTTTGGGGGCAATTCAATTTATCCACCAGGGTCAAAAGATGACGTTACTTGTCATATCCTAGATTGATGCAGAGAAAAGTAATGTTGAAAGAACAAAAAAAAGTAACATCTTGTAACTGAACTAAATAAATTGTGTTGTCCTAAAGAAGGATAACCCCAAATGTGCTGGTCTACAGCAATGGTGTCAAACATACAGCTCGTGGGCCAGAACCAGCTCCTGCAGGGCTTATATCTGGCCCATGAGCAACTGGCTCTCTCCTGCTTCCATATTTGGAGCTGCTGCTGCATCACATCTTGCTTTGGCTTGCTCCCTCAATTGAACAGAAGAGATAGAAAGACCTCTTTTATTCAAGGTATGAGCTTTCCTGTGTCTTGCAACAGTCTCTGTATGTGTTTTGTTGGGCTTATTTTGCCATGGCTCTAGTGGGTGCAGTTGGGTCCACCTTCCCCTTCCCCTCCCCTTCTTATTCTTTCTCTGTGTGTATGTGTGAAACAAAGTTTGAGTCCAGTGGCGCTTTTAAGACCAACAAAGTTTTATTCAAGGTATGAGCATTCCTGAGCCTTGCTACAGCTACAGTGTGTGTGTTATTGTTTTTGGACTCATTATGCTGCAGCTCTCTTGGGTGTAACTGGGTTCACCTCCACCTTGCCTCCTCTTTTTTCACTGTATTCATGTCCTCACAATCCAGTCTTTCTCAGTAGAAAACCAATGCAAACTACTTAGATGAGGAATAACAACAAGCCAGTGAGGTTGTTTAGTCTGAGAATGTGTGTCCAGACCAAGTTCACCCAGCACATTTGCTTTGCAGAATGGGGATTTTAACCTAGACTTTCCATATAAGTAAGCTGATACTGACCACTATACATTGCTGTCTCCCATCTTGTACTGCCTCATAAGAGTTTTTCTCGGGAAGACTAGTTTTGTAGACAAACACATAGCCTGTACTCTGTCATAATGCCTTCACATGTTCTTTATCAGCACATAAAGCAATTTATGTACAAAAGTTCACAATGCCCAGCCATTTCATGATTTCTGCTGGGTCCTAGGCTCAGAGTGCTAACCATGAGATTTTTGTAATGATTGTCAACAGGGCTTTTTTGGTAGAAAAAGCCCAGCAGGAACTCATTTGCATATTAGGCCACACACCCCTGGCATCACCATTGTTTCACACAGGACTTTTTTGTAGAAAATGTCCAGCAGGGACATATTTGCATATCAGGCCACATCCCCTGACACGAACCCAGCCGGAACTGCGTTCCTGTGCGTTCCTACTTAAAAAAAAAGCCCTGATTGTCAATAAATCAAAAGTAGGTTTTCAGCTTACAGATACACACCTGAACATCATACTCGTTACAGCACAGACATTGGGTGAGATCATACTGGGAATTTGGCACGGCAGTATCCCAGCTTTGAAAAAGTTGATGCTGTTTGATGCTTGCTGCAGCAATCACACAGCCCCTGTCCTGCTGCCAGGAGAGGCAAGGGCTGCACACATGCAAGAAGAGCATTCAGACTGCTCCTGTGCATGCAGGGTGGGTGCACTCTGCACCCCGGCTATTCAGACAGCTGGGAAACGTGCCCTGTGTGTGTTTTAATTATTTGCTACTGGGAAGTTCTTGATAGCTATTTAATCCAGTCCCAGCCTGTCCTAAAATGAGGTAAAGATGGGCAGGAACTTGGGGCAGGTGTGTGCATGTGATCACGCACATTAAATCCAGAGGGGAGGTATAGCTAAGTCAGGCCAAATCTCTTGTGTGATTTCACCCATTGTCTCCAGATTTTGATGCAATAATTCAAAGCAAGAGGTGTCAGTTATTAAAGACTGTTAAATAAACAAATAATGCAGGAATGCTAATGTTTTGTGCATGGTTGTAATTTAAGAAAAAAAATAATTGTGTTTGTCTGGGTCCTTTATAAAGTTTATATCTCCATCACTTGTCATTACATTTTATGACATACATGGCCTGGCCTGACAAGATCCCATTTATGTCAAATCTGTCCCTAATGACAAATAAGTTTAATACCCCTAGTCTATAACATTTCTTTATCAATATATCTAATTCTCAACATGGCCCTATTTGTAGATTCTTAAATCTATGGATCAGGATCATATTTATTTAATTGTTTAAAACATTTGCTGAAATTATACTATTTATTTAAACTATAGGTTTTGAGTAGTGCCACATTAGAATTTGTGTAAACTGTATTTAAAACATTCATTACCTGTTTTTCTTCTTCATGGAGTTCAAGGCGGTTTATAATACAGATGAAATCAAATACATTAAATGCAAAATTTAAAATCACAGTTTATGATTGCTAGGAACTTAATCAAATGGAGTCCTAAATAAAACCATCTTCAACAATCTCCCAAAAGTTAGGGGGCCAAGTGCATCTCCTTGGGGAAGTTGTTCCATAATTGAACCCGGAAATTGCAGCTGGTGCAGAATGCCGCCGCCCGGTTGTTATTGGGACTCCCAAGATGGGAGCACATCCAGTCGGGACTCCGGGCTCTGCATTGGCTGCCAATACTCGACCGAGTTCAGTACAAGATGCTGGTCATTACCTTTAAAGCCCTATATGGCCTAGGACCTGCCTACCTAAGGGACCATCTCTTCCCATACATTCCCCAGAGAGTACTGAGATTGGGAACTCAAAATCTCCTAGTTGTCCCCAGGCCAAAGGAAGCCCGTTTGAAAACTACAAGGGATAGGGCCTTCTCCGTAATGGCCCCTTCCTGGTGGAACCAGCTGCCGGAAGAGGTAAGGGCCCTGCGGGACATTGCTCAATTCCACAGGGCCTGTAAGACAGTCCTCTTCTGGCTGGCCCACAACTAACCGGCACTGAAACTTGAACTGAGTGTAGCTGTAAGATCGCTGTATGGTTTTAATGTTTTAAGTTTATAACCGTGATAAATGTCTAGTTTTTTAACTATGTAAATTATGAAATGTTAACCTTTATGCTTAATTTTATATTCTTATGTTAGTTTTTATATGTTAGTTTTTATATGTTGTAAGCCGCTCTGAGCCACCTGGTGGGAAGGGCAGGATATAAAAATAATAAATTGCAGGTTGCCACTGAAAAGGTCCTCTCGCATGTACCCACCAAGTGCACATCTTCAATTGATGAGACAGTCAGGAGAAACTCTCCCTTTCATCTTAATTCCTGGTCAGGAACATATGGGAGAAGGTGGTCCTTCAGACACCCTGGTCCCTCCCAAGCCAAGTAAGGCTTTAAAGGTCAAGACCAGCAACTTGAATTGGATTCAGGAATGGATCAGTAGCCAGTATTATTGCTGTAGTACGGTAGTCACAGGCTCATGATAGTTTGCCCGCACCAGCAGTCTAGCTGCAGCGTTCTATACTAGTTGCAGCTTCTGAACATTTTCTAAGGGCAACCCCAAATACAGTACATGGCAATAGTCCAGTGTAGATGTTACTAAGGCATGAATCGTTACGGCTAGATCTCACTGAACCAGCAATGCATGCAGGTGATGCACCAACCAAAGCTGGGGAAAAACACTAAAACACTGCTGCCTTCTGGTTTTCTATGGTGACTGCTGTGTCAAGTAGCACTCTCAAGTTGCGGACCTACCCATGTAGACACTAGAAATTCTGCAAGTTTGGGAGGACACAGGAAAATTAATTCACGATATAGGGTTATGGTGAGTTCCAGATCAATCTGAGACCTCCACTGTTCATCATTTTTTTTGTGTGTATTCAGTAGTGGGGTTTTGGAAAGGTGGCCATATGGGGCTGCCAGATTCAGCCATGACACACCCCAACCTCCCGGAGTAATTGTGCCACCATGCAATACTTCTGGTAAATAGAGTTTGGGGTAAATCTTAGCTCATTGCCCTGATGTAATGGCATCACAGTTTTTCACCAGAACTGATGTCATACACCATCTCCCCATTTTCCCTCAGTAGCCTTGGAAGTACTGACAGAGGAGGAGGAAGAGGGGAGATGGCCCTCCAAGACATGTGATAGAATTAGTCTTCCACACTGGATATTCATAAAAATAGCTAAGGAGAGGGGGGGGTTATTTTTATTTGCATCATCTATAGTCTGCCTTTCTCACTGAGACTCAAGGCAGATCACACAACAGAAATGGAACATCCAGGAAATAGTATAATAGATATTTGGATTGCAGAAATCTGAAAACTAACAGAAATCTGAAAACAGAGTTGAGCCCAAACTGAAACAGAGCATTAGCATTAACATGACATGTTAAATGGTGCAGAAATTACAGACTAAGATCATAGCAATAGACAGTACATAGACGCAGTAGCACAGACCACACAGTGCCTATCCCTTTACCAAAGCATCTTTCTGAAATGTTTCATTACAGTATAATCATATTACCTGTGTAAAAAAGACCTGAATAATTCAGCCTTCCAAGTCTTATTATGGGAAACCACAGCAGAGAATGCATGTATACACTTTTGCACTAGGCTGGCACCTGAATAGGGCTCAGTTAAGTATTAAGGATGCCTGTACTGCAGGCATTGAATGTTTACTAGTAGCATTTCAAGGGAAGACTATGGGGACAAAACCATAATTAGCTGGCCCTGCCTAGTGATGGCTCTGATTCCATCTGCCATTATTTACCCAGTCCCCACATCACCAGCCATAATGGGTACCAGCCATCACCTATCCAAAGGTTACACACTACAGTGCCTTGGGGTTTCCAACACTGGCTTGGGAAATTCTTGGAGATGTGGGTGTGGAGCCTCAGCAAGGTGGCATTTGGGGAAGGGGGGAACTTCAGCAGGATATAATACCATATTGTCCACACTCAAGGCAGCCATTTCCTCTGGGGAAAGTAATAAGATTGCCAACCTCCAGGTGGCATGTGGAAAACTTCTCCTATTAAATAGTTTTCCAGATGACCAAGCTCAGTTCTCCTGGAGAAAATGGCACCTTTGGAGGGTGGATTGTGTATGGCATTACACCAGCTGAGGTCCCTCCCCTCCCCAAACCCTGAACTCTATAGGCTCCACCCCCAAAATCTCTAGGTATTCCCCAAACCAGAGCTGGCAATCCCACTAAGTGATATCCATAGAAGAGCTCTGCTGGATGGACCAATGGTCCATCTAGTTTGGCATTTTCCAGCTCTGCAATGTCCTTTTTGAGACACAGTCACCAGAACTGTACACAGTACTCCAAATGAGGCCACACTACTGTCAGAACTGGAGAACTTCAAAAGAAACGCAGGACTTTGTTTCCAAAAGTTACAACGTTTATTGAGAACTCAGTTTCAGGCAAGAAGCGGGTTGACTCTGATAGCCTGTGTGACTATCGGCACATTCTTTATACATGGATAGCACAAACAATAAAACCCTTTCTCACACTTTGGGAGACAGTTGTCTGTTCCCAGGCCCCTTATCTTCAGACGCGGAGGAAGGAACCCCGCTGCCTTTCCCTGGCATGCCGGCTTCAAAGGACACCTGCAGATGTTTCCCAGGGGCTATCAGTAACCCTTCAGTGGTTATTGCTTGTTTGAAATGCAAAAGCACTTGGTTAGTAGGCATGAATGCAAAGGCAATGTGTTAGTAGGCTTTTTCAACATGGAGTCAGTTATGCTAACTCTACACAGTCAATCTAGGCAAGTTACAAGTTCTGACAGATCTATACAGGGACATAATATTGGTTGTTTTCTTTTCAATCTCTTTCCTAGTGATCCCTAACAGTGCAGCACACTAGGTTGGCACTTTCATTGAGCAATCTATTTTGATTCCAAGATCTTTTCCCCTTTTGGTGTCAGCAAGTTCAGACCCCATTAGGCTATACTTGAAGCTGGGTGTTTTGTTTTGTTTTTTTGTTCCAATGTAGATCACTTTACATTTACCAACATTGAACTTCATTTGCCACGTTATTGTCCACTCACCCAATTTATAGAGATCTTCCTGAAGCTTTTCACAGTTATCCACCCTGGGCCTGCTTCGGCGGGGAGGGCGGGATATAAATGCAAAGAATCAATCAATCAATCAATCAATCAATCAATCCTTGGTTTTCAGCATCCTGAATAATTTTGTGTTATTTGCAGACTTGGCCACTACACTACTTACCCGTACTTTCAGATCATTTATGGATAATTTAAATAGTACCAGCCCTAATATAATTTCTTATGGAATGCTTACTCCCCTCTACTGAGAGAACTCTCCTCCTATCCCATGACTGTTAAGTTTACTCAGGAGTATTTGGTGAGGAATCTTGTCAAAAGCCTTTTGAAAGTCCAAATATATAATATCTGCCGGGTCAACATTGTCTACATGCTTGTTTGCTTTCTCAAAGCTCCAGAAAGTTGGTGAGGCAGGACTTCCCACTGCAGAAGCCAAGCTAATTTTCCCTCAGTAGGCTTTGTTCCTCTGTCAGGGGTGGCCAACAGTAGCTCTCCAGATGTTTTTTGCCAAAAACTCCCATCAGCCCCAGCCAGCATGACCAATGGCTGGGGCTGATGGGTGTTGTAGGCAAAAACATCTGGAGAGCTACCATTGGCCAGCCCTGCTCTATGTGCTTAATAATTCTGTCTTTGATTACAGTTTTTGCTAATGTGCCTCAGATGGATGTTAGGCTGACTGCCCTGTAATTTCCTGGTTCACCTCTGGACCCCTTTAAAAAAAGAGATCAGTTTTAATTACAGAAGGTGCCCAGGCTTCATCTGGAGGCTGTGCAACCAAGAGAGAATCATGGAAATGGATGACACAAGGGAAAAGAGCCATGAACAATAACAAAAGTAATAAATAAAAGCCCAACCGTGGTGGTAAACCTGAGAATTTTCATTCGTTGTGTGGCCAGGAGACACTGCCTATTTCAAAAAGGTACCCCTTCTGAGCTAAGGGGACCCCAAGACCAGGAAACAAAATGGAGACTGATCAGAAAACAGGCCAAAAGGAACACTCTCTGTAACACAGCAGAGAACATGCTTAGGCTTGGCTCGGATTGCAACATAGGCATGTCCTGTACTGGCTGCTCTCCCCCTCCCAATTGAGTGGTAAGACATGGGTTCTGCTGGTAAGTGTTGTTTCTGCCACTCACCTCTAGCCATCTGATTATGTGGCTACCTTCCTGACTCATCAACCCTCCTCCTTATTTACAGCTGTGGTAATGTCTGTCACTATATAAATCCTTTGTCTTTTACATTTACTCTTCCTCAGGGTGTCATCCTATATTAATTAAGAATTAAAACTCACTCTGACCCATTGTAACCCATCCAGGCAAACATTACTAAATCAGCCCCACTATTGTTTTCGCCTGGAGATCCATTCAGGTGACCAGAGTCAGCTTTACTCATTGACTTGAGGTGGGCACTCAATCAGGTACCCAGGAAAGACACATCACTGCCCACCACAAGTCAACCCCTTTTCTGGGAGGGCCTCATCCCCTCCAAAGATTATAAACATGAGAACAAGCCACACCTCCATGTTCAGTCTGAGCATATATAGATAGATTGTCCCCTCCCCCTCCCATTACTCTTAAGTAAGGGGACCCTCAGACATGGCACGATGGTAGTGCATGTCTCCATCTTCAATTTCTAAATCAATCTCTGCATCAATGGATCTCTGCACTACAGGACAGGTAGTATTACCCACTTCAACCAAAACCCCATAACTCTCTATTGATCACCCCTATATTTCTTAGTTCTTGTTTGTGTGTATTGTATTGCTTGTGTGCATGATTGTACCCTTTTTACATTATTTCTAGTAAACACTGTAAAATATATTCAATGTGGAGTGTTTTCTTTCCTTAGACTGGACCTTCGTATCATAGGTGAAAAGATCCATGCTTCTAATTCGCTCTCCCTAAATCTCCCTCTTGCTAATTTCCCCATCCAAAAGAGGAGACCCAAGCATTTCCATTAACAGTTGAGGAGAATTTTCATTCGTTGGATGTGGTCTAAGTAGGATTAGCTCACAATGTTTCTGGTGTGCCATTGGCTGATTCTGCTCTCCCCCGCCCATTGCCGGCCCTTCCAGCAAGAACCCCACCAGAAGGCCACTGGCCTTTGAGTGAGACAGTTCTCTGATGACAGATTCTCCTGTGGGCTTACTGATCACTACTGCCTCTTCTCAGGGCCTGTTGTAGGAAGTAGAGGACAGTTCTTCTCCCCCTCCACATACACACAAACAACATTGCCGTGAAGCAAACAATGAAGCAAACAGTAAACTGTGAGAGATATGTTCATGAGATAAAACAGTAACTGTTCCTTCTCTTCAACTGACACAAAAAGAATGTTAATTCACAGCAGGGAACGGCCAGTTACAGCAGCAGATAAACAGGCTGCCCCCTCTCCAAAGATCAGTTTCCCTTGTGCTACAGACCCAGGGAATGCGAAAGTGGCCAGGTGGTGCCTGCGCACTCCAGTCCTCAGAGCCTGCAAGGCTTCAAGGAGCATGCTGCAGAGGCACCATCCATTTTCACATTCCCAGGGTCTGTACTGACCTGTGGAATACAAAAGCGGCCCGGCAGTGTGTGCACTCCATGGAGCCTGCTTTCCATTGGCGAAGGCAGGCTCCAAGGAGCACACACACTGTGTGTGGAGAAAAGGGGCTCCTGGTAGCTTGTGAGATAGCTGGCACTGAGAGAACTCTGAGAGAACTGTGAATGGCCCAAGGTTATCACTTAACAGGCTTCATGTGGAGGAGTGGGGAATCAAACTTGGTTCTCCAGATTAGAGGCTGCCGCTGTTAACCACTATACCATATAGGCTATGCTGCTGCACTACTGTCAGTTTCCATTTTGATTTTTGTTCACACACCAATGACTACCTGGGGGGGAGGGAGCATGTCACACAAGAGGTGTGTCAGCCTTCACTAGCTGCTCCCTCCCTTTTGCTCAGGGTATGTAAAGTATGTGACCACTGCACGGTCTCCAAATGCCTCAGTCTCCTTACTGTCATAACCTCCTAAGGTGGGGGGGGCAGCCTTCTGCAGACCTGTCAAAAACATTTTAGTTTGCCTAATTGTCTCCATGTGTAACTAAACCTTTTCAGCAATGTAATGATCACAGAAGGAATATGCTGCTCTATTTGTCAAGTGAATCTCTAATGTATTTGCAGTCACTAACTACCAGTCCATCACTCTAAAGCTATTGTACTAAAAGAATTTGTTCTTTTCTGTTAATCACCCACTGAAATCTTTTTTACCTTCTTGAAGAAATGACAATCTATTTTGTAAAAATACTTTCTCCTACTTTCTGGCTTCTTATGAAACACTCATTGCGTCAACTCAAGTACGCAAGTACAAACAGTACGAACAAAGGTATTTTTTGCTGGCTTTTTCATGCCAAATGACAGATACTTTACTTTTTCTCTCTCTGTGTTGTGTTTCAACTTTGTACAGGGGCACAAACAAACCCAAAGCTTTGCAAGCATTCTCTTGAAAACATTGGTTCCAAAACATATTTTAAAAATTCAGAGTCAGGATGATCTGTTCAGAGTCTGAGGTCAAGTTCTAGTTTTGCACTTTGGATAGTTTTCTTTTCATTTTAACATAAACGTTCACATAATATCTAACAAAAGAACTGCATACTATATACTGTTCCTACAATGCAAACTTGTATTGCATTTCTCAAGCAGTTTACAATTTATCATATTGCCCTCCCCCAGTCAAAATGATGAGGCAGAGACAGGTTTGGAATTAAAGGGCCACTTTATTAATTTAACATAAATGGCAAGGGTCAACTAATGGGTCAGGTCAAGCCAGGGGACAGTCCATTGTCCACCTCCTTGACCTGTTATGGATGAGCACCCAACCCCAGGTATGAGCTAATCTGATGGCTCCCACTCGGCTGGCAGAGCCAAACTGATCCCCTCTTAATGGAGCTCCACCCTCCCCAAATCATACAGTCTGGTATGTGGATTACTCCCATTGTGAGGGGATCCCCAGTCCCCCTGGATTCAGGCCCCAAGCCGAAAAGCTTAATGGCCAATTCAGATAAGATGTTACTACAAGGTGCGATGCCCCAGGTGCTCACCAATACTCATGCTTAACACGAGCCCAACTGACAACAATTAGTGACCAACCTATTTAACAGCACCACCATTTCCCTGCCAGCACCCAGTATAACCAGTGTAGGGTAGGAAAAAAACACCCCCAACTGTGCCAATTAGTTAGGGGTGAAAAATTCCTACCCGGCCCCTTCAACTGGTGACCAGCCTATGCCTACACTAATACGAGGGCAGGAGGGTGGACCAAAAGTGGTGAAAAACTGCGCCACAGGGGCTGGGGCTGGCTTGTTTAGCCTGTGCCCGCCCCCTGAGCATCCAAATGGCCAGGTAAAGACCTCTGCCTCCCTTCCATCCAGGGGAGGCAAAAGATGGCCCCCAGCCTCATTAGCCGACCCACTGATCAGCTGGGAGGGGCCGAATTAATATGGGACCCCATGCAAAATTGCTTCATTGTATCTTGGGGTCAGTTCCAACCTTTCTTCATCAATATTTAGGGCATGCAAATTGCCAGCTACCTACAAACTAATTGGCATGTGCAGAACTGTCACATGGGACAGCCTACTAAGAATCCTTTCTCCTTATGAAGATCTCATTTTATCAAACCAAGAGCACACAAGTAAAACATTTCCCTGCTTGGGACTCTGTCATTTCCCCCATCTTCTTGATACTCCGTGGTGTAACACAGTGCATGCTATGATCAACAATACTTCTGAGCAAGATCCACACGAGCGCCCTGTCACATCCAGGAATTATGTGATTTGAGGTACTGCTGGTTCTTCTAAAGTTGTGCCACAGAGATTTTTTTATCCCTCCAACAGTGAATGACAAAGATGGTTGCTTTAAGACACAGAGATGAGGGGGTAATCCTGCATTGTAGAGTGGCTTCTGAGGTTTGAAGGTGCAGGGGGACATGGAAAGTACAGGCACCCTCATGCTTCCTTGTCCTTTGGCTTCCCTGTAGCAGCAAAGGTGGAACTTCAGAATCACCCTCTGCCATTGAAGACCACAAGCAGTCCTTACAATGGAAATCTGCACTTCACCACAGAGGGAAATCTCCATGGAGATTATAGGGAATGGGAATTGAGGCCTGAAACATCTTTGCTTCTTGATTCCTCTTTGAAGCCTAAGATATTTATTGATTCATTTACACCCCCAATTCCCCCCCCCAATGGTGACTCCAAAGCAGCTTATATAGTTGGCCTCTCCTTTTTATTCTCACATCCTGAGTATGTGTGACTGCTCAAAGCCACCCAGCAAAGTTCCGTGGCAGAGTGGGGATTCAAATCTGGGGCCGGTTTCATGCTGTGAAATTGACACAAGTTTATCCTGTTATAAAAAAAATCCGCTTCAGTTTGAACCATTTCTTGGCTATTAGACAGCAGCTGCTGAAGAGGCAGGATCTCGGCAGCGGTCAGTGGTTGCCCTTTCACACTGCTAGCCCAGCTCAACCACAGACCCACTGCAGAAAGAGTTGTCTTTTTTTAAAAAAAAGCCCCAGTGTGTGTGCTCAATTGGAGAAGCACACAAGTGCACCTCAGAGAAAGGTTAGGGGAGAAAAAAACACCTGGCCTTGCCAGAAACGGCATGGCACAATCGCACAGCTCTTCCACTTATGAGTCGGCCCTGGGCTTTCAGACAGCAGCCGATTAAGTGACCTACATCTGATTCAGGGAATGCTACCAGGAAAATCCAGGTAGCTTTTTGTTGCAGATAGGAGGCATCTGGAGACAAGGTGAGTACAGGAGTAGTAGCTAGGGACCCCCTATCATCATCAAAGTGACAGCTGCCCCGCCCACACATGCACGCCCTGCCCACACAAAAAAATGAACATCGTGTGTTTCCTTATGGGGGAGTGACGCAACAGTCCCCGAGGGGGCGGCTAGAGATCCGCCCCCCAAGGAATGCCGAATGTTTCCTAAGGGGGGGGAGGGGGCAGCCACTGGTGTAGCAGGCTTCATATTGTTTGAGGAAAAGTGTGTCAATGTTTTTGTCCTCGCATGCTAGCAACTTTTGGCGCATTTTTTCCTTCCAGACTCCAACCGCAAAACGGTCCAGCAGGATCTCTTCCAGGTCCCCCATGAAATCGCATCTCAGGGCTAATCCACGGAGCTCTGCAAGATACTCGGTGGCAGACTCAGCTTGTCTCTGCTGTCTCATGTAGAATGCATGTGAGACGGGACGGTTATGATGCCATGTGGTTCATCATCTCCTTGACGAGCTGGTCATAGGTTGTCCTTGCGAGGGTGGTCAGCACAATGAGTCACTTCATCAGCTGGATGGTCTCCACCCTGAACGAGCTCAGGAGAAGTGCCTTCTTCTCGGCCGCTGCCTCCATTTTGTGCAGCTCTATACAGTAGTTGATTTGGTCCACCCATGATTCCTATAAGTCATGGTGACGTCAAATGCCGGTAAGGTTTGTCCAAGAGCTGTAGCCATGGCCTCAGCCATGTAAGCACTAGAGCTCAGAGCGCTGTAGGCTGCTCTCTGCTCACCGGTATCTCACCTTCGTCACCAGTGTAATGTACTGAAGTCGGAGATGTTCAGATGGCAACATGCTTTATTAGCGAGTACATCACAAAGACAACATGGCGGGGCCAGGTCCCCTGTTATATACATTTCCAGGAACAACCTTCTTCCTAGTCAGGTCCAATCCTGGCCAGTTAAACTTCCCGCCACTGATCGTCATAGGCGGGCTGCATTCGTCCCTTCCAGGCGCTGTGCTGTACTTCCCGGGACGAACGCCAGACACAACAAATAGCTTTTCTGCTCTACAGTATATCCAAGTTTCTTAGCCAAATGCATCACCTTTTGAAGTTTGCTTTGCACTAAATCTTAATTTAAAAGACTTTGCAACACTTCACTGAGCATTGTAATTGATAGCTTATATACTGTCAGACATTGCTGCCATGTCTTGTAATTATCTCCTATGGTGGGAAATAGCTGTGTTTGCTTGCTGAAGGGAGAGAGAGAGAGAGAGAGTATTTTTGCATTTTATTTTAATAGGGCCCCCTATTTAGGTCTTATTGCTTAGAGATAGGCCATTTTATTAATTTCTTAGTCTACCTTTTAGTGGAGGCCAAACAAAAAAAAATTAATGACAGGGTGTGTGTTTTTTTTAGTTCATGCCAGATTCACAAGTAGCTATCTTTTTTTTTTTAAGAATTTGCAGTGCAATCCTAACAAGCCTTCCTAAACCCATTGACTTTAACTGATTTACAACAGTATACCTGTGACTAGGATTGCACTAGTTGCCCCAAACATATTGTCCACTGACTAATGACCACACCCACATAGTGTTGGTTTGCTGATTATATTTTTGTCCTGCCCTCCCTCTAGTGAGCCTGTTTTTCATCTCCATTTTATACTCACAACAATTCTGTGAGGTAAGTTAGGTCATAAGAACATAAGAGAAGCCATGTTGGATCAGGCCAATGGCCCATCCAGTCCAACACTCTGTGTCATACAGTGGTAAAAAAAAATCCCAACCCAGGCACCATCAGGAGATCCACTAGTGGGGCCAGGACACTAAAAACCCTCCCACTGTGTCCCCCCACAAGCACCAAGAATACAGGGCATCACTGTCCCAGACAGAGAGTTCCAACAATACATTGTGGCTAATAGCCACAATGGACCTCTGCTCCATATGTTTATCCAATCCCCTCTTGAAGCTGTCTGTGCTTGCAGCTGCCACCACCTCCTGTAGTAGTGAATTTCATGTGTTAATCACTCTTTGGGTGAAGAAATACTTCCTTTTATCAATTCTAACCTGTCTGCTGAGCAATTTCATTGAATGCCCATGAGTTCTCATATTGTGAGAAAAGAAAAAAAGTACTTCTTTCTCTACCTTCTGTATCCCATGCATAATCTTGTAAACCTCTATCATGTCACCCCTCAGTTGACGTTTCTCCAAGCTAAAGAGCCCCAAACATTTTAACCTTTCTTCAGAGAGAGTGTTCCAACCCATTAATCTTTATAATTGCCCTTTTCTGCACTTTTTTCAAAAGATCTTGATTGGTCCTAGGTCATTCAGAGAGTTTGTGGCAAGTTAAGTCTTCCAGGTCACAGCACATTAACCACTTTGCCCCCCCCAGTCGGAATGAAGAGGCAGACACAAGTGTTGGGTTTTAAACCGGGCCGCTTTATTAAACAATTAACAACTGTAACTGGCAGGGGGTGAAAACCTGAACCAGACAAGCCCTGGGGTCAACCCCGGACCCCGCCTTGTCCAAAGGGCGAGCCACCCTGCCCCCAGCACAAGCCTGCCATATTCGGGTTGTAGCTGAGCGGCCAGGCCTCCAGCCATCACCATCTGGGCTGGCATCAATCCCCATGGAAAGATCCACCCAGGTGAGGCTCCCTGTGATCTGCATTCCCCGTACTGAGCCGTGTAGCCCATCTACGGTTCATACAGACCACCGCACCAACGGTGCTAGGCCATAGGTGCTCCCCTGGAAAACCCTGTGGCCAAACCTCCTCCAGCCACCGCCAATGCCAAGCCTCTGCTTAGGCATTAGCGCCCCAACGGATGGCCCCGAGCCGACCGCAAACCCTGCCGCCTCTCTTCTAAAAGGCCCGGTTACCCAACTCTGAAAGATGAACCCCATCCGGCCGATATAGGTCGGCGTCCTCGACCCATATGGCCGGATGAGGGAGAAAAAAACCCCAAGCCCTTCTCCAAGGCTTTCTACACGGCCCAATTGGCCTTGCGCTTAGCGCGCTCTATCACCCCCAGGTGAAAGGGAGCACCTCCAAGTCTTTCATGGCGATCTAGCTGACCATACCAGGACCAGCCAAGAAGGACAAGCCCTGGGGTCACCCCTGACCCCGCCTTGTCCAAAGGGCGAACACCCTGTCCCCAGCACAAGCCCGCCAGGTTCAGGTTGTTGCTGAGCGGCCAGGCCCCGAGCCATTCACCACCTGTGCTAGCGTCAATCCCCCATGGAAAGATACGCTCAGGTGAGGCTGTTCCATGATCTGTAGTCCCCGCACCGAGCCGTGTAGCCCATCTGCGGTTCATACACACCACCTGCACACTTGGTGCTAGGCCATAGGTGTTCCCCTGAAACCGCCCAAGCGAAAGACCCAGATGTGCGGAGAAGGCGCCCCATCTCTCTCCGCACTACGGCCAACACTGGCCCCCGGCGACCCAGCCCTTCCCCAACCGCCCCGTCGCTGAAACCCAGCTGGGTGCCTGTTGGAGACCGCATGGCTTGAGGGGCCGCCTGGAACGCCCCGCTGTGCGCGCAGATGAGAACACGCTGCCTCTGACTATGAGCCACAGCACCTGAAAAACAGAAAATTTGTCAGAATAAGTCATGTCCAGGAGGCGATAAAAAACTTCCGCCCTCCAAAAATGCCCCCTAGGCAACCAAAGGGCGCACGTGGATCACAAGGTTGCCGCCCTCCGCAGGCCAACCAATGTTGACATCCCGGCCTGGGGCGCCCAACCCGCAGTGTCAGTAATTAGACTGCACAACTAACTAGCTAATGCATAGCGCCCAAAACAGGCCATCAACAAGGCCGCATGAAGCATCGCGGTCCTGAAAGGGGAACAGCATAACCCGTGCCACAGAACCAGCCAATAAACATGTGGTCCCGCGGTGCTCCCAAATGCCCAGAATTGGGAAGCCTCTATATCATATACCCTTCTGCAAGTAGGTCTTCTCAGCCAACCCATGGGCTTTACCAATAAAGGCAAACGCCGCCAGTTGGTCCCCAATAGACCTCAACTCCAAACCTCTCTCTCTTCAACACGCTGGATTACATAATATGAGCCGTCGAAATCGGCCAGTAATCCTGCCACACCACGGCCTCGTGCGGCACCTGAATAGGGAAGCCGCTCTACTATGATCCCCTCTGGTACTAGGTGCCAAAGCCAGCTGGATATGCCTACCAGCTTCAGCTTCCCAAACTACCAGAGATCCGGGAGGAATCGCGTCGGCCGCGAGTCAACTTCCGGGGCGAGCTGCCAAAAGCACCACAACTGTTGGCTAGGTGGGGCGTTCGCCGCCCATTACAGCCTCCGGGCACGTGCCCTACCAAGAACCAACTGTTCCACCGGAGGTAACAAAGTATGAATAACCTAACCAGGTTTGTCACCCACATGACTTAAAGGTCAAGGGGTTGATAACTATTCCTACCGCCATGTTAAAGCCCCAAACAAGCCCAAACCGGTCGGCGAATAGCTCACCCCAAAGCCAAACTGCCCCTAGAATTGGAAAATTCCAAAAATGGCGGGACCGTACCGACCCGCTGTCCAACGCGGGTGCTCCTGGCATCCCAAATACACCTCAAATACACCTGAAACTTTGCACTTTCATGCAAAGTTAAGGTGACCAACCACCTACTGTAATTAGAGCAGCAACACCTTGCGTTGCCCACTAAACGCAGCCAACCGGCCCCTAAAATCAGCCACTTTCACCTGCAGCCGAAATACCTGCTGGTGGGTATCGAGCTCAATGCCTAAGGAATGTAAGCATCATACTGGGCCCCCTCGGTATTCTCATACACCAAAGGTACCCCCAGCTTGATGGCCAACTCCTGAAAAGCATGTAAGAGCCAGGCGCATCACCTTGTACCAGCTGGACCGACAAAAGGTAGGCGCCCCGATAGTGCGCCATGTCATTAAACCCGGTCCTATCCCAGAACGCCCACTCCACCAAGGAGCCAAAGCGCTTGAATACGGCGCGGGAGACCGAGCACCCCATCGGGAGGGTACGATCCATGTAGATTTGCTCTCAAAACGAAAACCCCAGGAACTCATAATCCCAGGGATGAACTGACAAAAGGCGAAACGCCGCCTTAATGGCATATTGCCAACGCTGCCCCAACACCACCAACCACACAGTACTTTAACCGACTGGTCAAAAGAAGTGTACTTCAACCTAACATAATTCCATAAGTCACCGACACCCCTCTGGGTAGGACCAGTGAAGAATGAGGCGATATTCCCCTGGCGCTTTATTAGGCACCACCTCCGGGGGAAATACGCACAATGTGGGTACAGGTGGCGTACCAAAGGGGGTCCTAAGACCCTGCCTACCTGGCGCTCTTTGGCGCTCCTACCCTAACTACGTGCTCAAGACCCATCTTTTACAGCTAAAGATTGGCCCTAGGCCCCTGGTAAGGGATCCAAAACACCAAAGCGAGACACCTTGGGCAGATACTGGCCATCCGCTTCACATGGGAACTTACTCAATGATCAATTGAGTATCCTCAGTCAAATGGGGCTGGGCCCCCTTCCAGGGGGGCTGCTGATTGCTACCACCTCCCCCTACGGGGCGCCTGCCCCCCAGGCCACAGCTTCGCCCAATACAGGCAGAGGAGGCGTGAGCCGCACCGCAAAGTAGACCCTCGTGCTTAGGCCATGCCCCCCAACATGTACATACCACTGCTCCACGCCAGTGCAAAAAACCAGGGGGGAGACAACACCATAGGAACAGCAGGTGTCACTGCCATGGCAGCTTGTGGCCCACAACCGGTAAACCAGAATTACCCAATGCGGATCCATAGGGGGCCACACCCTGCCTGCCCCAAGCCCAAGGCGGCCCTGAACCCCCCGCTCAGCGGGAGTAACGGACCACCCAGTGCCCCAAGCCCCACCCCCCGACGCCGGGGGGGGATGGCATTCCAACAGGACCGCAGGCCACCCCAGCATCTGCAGGAACAGGAGCTTACCAGCAATACCAAGGGCATTCCAGCCCCGCTCAGGGTCTGCTGGCCTCCGCCGCCAGGCGCGCCACCGCCCTGGTCCGGTTCCAATTGAAGTTCGGGCCCGGGTGCGCCTCCCTACAAAGCAGGCAAGCGGGCCAGCACCTTCATCTCAAAAGTTGGCACCCCTGGCAACTCTGTACTGCACAAAAGCCGCTAACTGGCCCCTAATGGCCCTTCAGACCAGCTCCCACTGCCCCGGCTCTTCAGCAGGACCGAGCTGCAGGCCCCACCCCCCAGGCCAGGTGGGCGGGCGGTTTGCCATTAGACCTGCCCTGCACCTTCATGGGTGCCATCAGGACGCCTCAAACCAGCAGCCAGGCCCACGGCAGAAAATGTGCGACACCTCCCCAGCCAGTCTCAAGTTCCCCTGTCAAACCTTATTGACACAATAAGTGGATGGGAGCCCAGAAGGTTAATGCACCCTTAAGCCCCAGACCCGGCTAGGGGAGAGAAAAATCAAGCAAGACCCCAAGCAGCTCCAATATAGAAGGCTGAGTCAACCTCGAGCCGGCTACCTGAACACCCAGCTACCACCAGGGATCAGACTCAGATCATGAGCAGGGCCTGGGCTGCAGTACTGCAGCTCTAACACTCTACGTCGAGGGGCTCTTCCAACTCTTCCAACCCCCACTTTCCATATGGGACGTCCCTCCATGTGAGAGCCCCTATGGCAACCGTTTGCTGCTCAAGCGCCTGAGTTGGCTCATGATGGCAAACCAGACCTGCACCCCTTAACCTGGGTCCTCAACAGGGCATGGTTGCTGCCCCCCCCCCACGGGACGAGCGGGCAGACTGTTTGCCCTTGGACACTCCCTGACCCTTCCTAGTCGCCATGATAATGTCCTCAATCCTGGCCGCACCACAGAGGCCCTGCTATGAATTAATATGAACCACACCGCCCGTCAACTTTGCCCCTGCTCCTCCACTGGAGCCTGCTGCTGGCCCCGCCCACGGGGTGGGCAGGCGGGCTGTTTGCCCTTTGATTTGCCCTGCCCTTTTTTGGGTGCCATCCCAATTGCCTCTATGAGCACAGGGCAAAAGGAAGGAGTGACTACCCACCCACGCTCAAAGGCTCCCTCCGTGCACTCCCCTGCCCAATTAATGTGGCAGAAGGAGGGTTGAAAGCAAGAGAGGCGTCCCCCCAGACTCTCACCAACCGGCCAGAAGCCCAGTCAAGCCCCCAAAATTTAAGCGATGGTGGCGTCCCCCTGACACCCAGCCAGAAGGCCAAAAGCCCAACCTGGCCCAAAATAGCCGCCTTAGGCCACAGGCCACCCGCACCCAAGAAAAAAGGAAAGGTGGATTGGGGGGGAGGGGGGTGATGGAAAAAACGAGCCCCAACACCACGTCACTACCTCAACCAATTCAGGCGGGCTCGAGGGCTAGAAAAGAGGGGGGGCAGTCAGTATCCACCCCCACCAGAGCACACACAGCTCAAATACCGCTCAAAAAGGCAGCGCGTCGTTAGAGGGCCCGAATTGATTAAAGGCACGCACCAACAAGGCCGCCCAATAAAGGCAAGCCTAGGAATTGGCCCCCCGCCTGCGAACCGCCCTTTCACAAAGGACCGCTGCGCGTTCCCGCGCTTCAGAGAAGAGGGAGGAGTGACAGCGGGTCCCTGCCGCCCAAAATACAGCACCTGCAATGCTGAGGACGCTGCGCTGGCCTTGCCCGCCCCGAACTCCCTCCTTTAAAGCCGCTGCCGGTGCAAAACTGCTGCGCCATGCCCGACCACTCAGGCCCGGGCACGCCCTGGACTCCCGCTCGGAAAGCCGCTGCCGGCCTAAAACGCCGCGCCGGGCTTGCCCGCTCGGGCCCTGGCCCGCTACCAGACTCCCGTTACTGAAGCGCCCAGCTGCCCCCAAGCACAAAAAAAAAAAAACCAGCTCAGCCTCGCCAGTGCCGTCAGCTGCCGCAGGCGCCGTCGCCGCGCTTCCCCAGCAGTTCCCGAAGTGCGAAGTCTTCTCCGACCAAGCCTCGTCCTCATCGCAACGCACGTGGCTCTCCCACCAGAGAGCCAAAAGGAACTTCGTGCCGAGAGGGCGGGAGCCGGGGCTTATTTAGCCCCGGCTCCGCGCCCAAGACAAGCACCCGTATGTCGGGTGATGTCACCCCTCCCTCCTTCCAGGGAGGCAAAGACGGCCCCCAGCCTAAGCGCCGGCAAACCGGCTTGGCTGGGGAGGGGCCGAACCATACCTCAATAACTCTCTTATGTTGAGAGGTCAAGCCTACAATAGACACTTTAGTGTTTAAAATATTTATTGGGAAATAACTATGTACAAAAACTTCGAATGTGTGAAGTAAAGAAACTTAGCTCCATCCAGTTTGATTTTTTTTTTGGGGGGGGGGGAGGCTATTCTGCTCCAGAGCGCCTTCAAATTATGATAGAAAAATGGCTGCAAACTGGAAATAATCTGTCTCTGCTGACTCACAAAACAGCAACTGCTGCAAAACTACCACAAAGCTAGATGTTGCCAGGGTTGCCCTAGGCTGGCAACACTGAGGAGACTTCTGGAGTTGATGACTCACTGGAACAGTGCCCCTGATGGCATGACATCATTTCTGGCCACAAAACTAGAACTGACATCACTGTGTCATTGGCCACTTCAGGATTTACTTTAAACTCTAGGTTTACTCAACCAGAAATGATGTCACAATTCTGGACAATACCATTCCAGCCCCTGTACTCCCCACCACCTTCTGCTTACCACAGCAAGGGTAGACAATGGGGGGCAAGAACAGGAATTTCTCTGCTCCTGCCTACACAAGTAACTGCTGAAATTTCAATGAGACACAACAGCTGATGCTTAATCCCACTTTAATTTGTTCATGCAATTGAAAGCACCTCCTGAAAGTATTAGACTTGATCCTCATAAAATGGAACATTAAAAAATAATTTTGTTTGCAGAAAGCATGGTTAAATATTCAAAATTTGTCTAACAATGTATGTTTCAAGCAGAAGCTTTCATCTTTTGTGAGATTTAGGACATATTAGAACTATGTGAAAAACCTGGCAAATGCTTCTTTTTTGTTTAACCTTACAAATAGCACACACTGTACTTCATTTAGTTCATAAATGGCTCTAATGTATTTAGTTTTCTACTCTGATTCTCACTCAGGCTACATCAAATGTTTGCCCATTTCAGTCCAAAAATATATCTTTCAGGATACAAAATATGTCTTGAAAAGAACTGTTAATATTTACCATTTTGGAGCATGTTGTTCACTGTTTTAGCTTGTTCATTGTTTGCTTCCTTTCTGCTACCTCTTCAGAGCCCATTTTTTTCTCTTCAGGTTACAGAACCCATGTCTTTACTGTGATCACAGTGAAAGAAAAACCATGAATTGAATCAGGATAACATCATAACCCACTAAGTAGCCAATCAGGCCTGGCTGCATGATATACATGATACACCCAATGTATAAGAACCCTGCTCAGTCAGACAACTCTCTCTTTGCCAGCATCCTGTTTCTCACAGCAGCCAACAAACGGGTCATAGAGGCCAAAGCCCCTTCCCCTGATGCTGCTCTTCACTACCAATATTTGGAAGAAGTTCTTTTAAGTTATCATGACTAGTACTCATCAATGGGGCTATTTTCCATTAATCATTCCAATCTCCCATTAAAGTCATCAATGCTCATGGCCCTCACTATGCCTCTGGCAGTAAATACAACAGTTTCATTACTGTTATGAAGTATTGAAGTTATGAAGTTATTTCCTTTTGTCTTATTTCTCATGACTATTGGGTGCCTCTAAGTGTTGTTGGACAGGCACTTTCTCCACCCTTTAGAGTTGCCAAGTCCCCTGTGGCCTCCCCCAATGTTGCTGGCGTGATGAGATCATCTGGAAGTGATGTCATCGTGCCAGCAATGCCATGTGCTGGCCACTCTAGACATTTCTGAGAAAACTCTATGCTCTAGCAATTTGGGAGGAAAAACTCTATGGTACCTGACATCATCACTCCAGCAACATCGGGGGAAGTTCCCCCCACCGGTCCAATGTGGGCCAGTGGGTTGGGAACCTCCAGGGTGGGAGAATTCCCACCAGGCCCGGGGGCTTGGCAGCCCTACTACCCCTGCATAAGTTCACAAACTGCTATCATGTCCACCCCACCCCACCCCCACTTGTCAGGTGGGTGGCTTCAGGTGGGTGGCTTTCTTGGTCTTAAAGGTGCCACTGAACTCATTCTGATCCCCCTTGGTTGTCATTTTCTTAAGCTGGCAGCCCCAATCTCTTTAGCCCTTCCTTATACAAAATGTGATGTAATGTCCCAATCATTGTGATTGTTCTCTTCTGAATTTTTTGCAGCCCTGCAGTATCTTTTCAAACAGGGGGACCAGAACAGGGAGGCCAAATGAGACCATTCTATAGAGTTATATCAGGGCATTACAATACTGGCCATCTTATTTTAAATATCTTTCCTAATAATTGTCTTTCCACAGTACTTGTGCAGTGAGCATTAACATCAGTGGATTTTTCCCCCTGGAATTTGAATAATATTATACATATCGTACTAGAATTTTTGTCCACAAAGATGAATTATATGATCACTGCTCATTGATGTACAGGTGCGGTGGTGCTGTAAAAGAAGCCAGCTGGCACATGCAAACATATCAGTCAGTTTTGTTTCATATCTCAGCAAATTCTCAAACTGTCAAAAGAAATACATTTTGAAAATCTGAGTAGTATTCCAAAATATGAAAATGGACTGGAGGCGTAGCACACAACAAAATCACTCAGTGGAGGTTGTATGTGCGTGTTTGCAATGTTCATCTTCAATCTGATGAGCATTACACCCCACATTTTTCTCTCAGTTGGCTATAGCACCTGAACCCAGAAACACCTCATCCCCCCCTTCATTCTACTTTCTTTGTGGCTGTTTCTGCTGTTCTGCAGTGATGTTTAGTCAGATATCCAGCAAATCTAAACATGGGCCATTATCTGATGCCTCTGTCTAGCATATCTTCCCTCCTGTTCTCCTTCCCTTCTCTGTCACATTAGATGCAGTTCCTAAAGTGCAACCAGGTAAATGTGCAAATCATTGGACTAGATTTCCTAGGGTGCAACTCAATTGCCACAGGGCCAGTGTCCAAGGTACCAGGGTTCAGAAAAAGAAGAAAGGGAATGTTAGTGGAAGGGATGGGTTGCCTGCCCATTCACTAGGCTTGCTAGCCCACAGGTCCTAGTGGGTGATCCCCTGATTTTGCAGGGTCCTCCTCATCCCCAGCCAGCTGGCCAGCAGGGAAAAGCAGCCCCAGCACAACAGCCATGATGTGCATTTAAATCTCAGCAGGACGTTTTAGGATAAGCTTGCAAACTGTTTGTGTTTTGGAATGTGTGTATGCCTTTAAATCTCAGCACAACAAAAGCTACATGGCAGGGTGGGCAAGTGAGCAGAGCCACAGGGTTCTTCTCAGCAAGTGCATGAAGTGTATGAGTGAAGAAAAGAGCACAGTCCCTCTGCTTTGCATTTGTTTCAAAAGTCATGTGTAAAGCAAAAGAGTTAACTATCATAATGTTAACTAGAACCGGGTTGTGGGATGGAGGAAAACGCCACCCTCTAGACTAGTCTCTTACTTTCGTTTTTCTGTGTTAGTCTGAAGAATTTGGTTGAAATGAAGCAGACTGTTACATTCAGCAACTCCGATGCGTAAAGTGATTTATACCATTGCCCCAGTGAGAACACAAAAGTGTGGGCTTCCAAACTTTAATTGTTTATTTTGGCTGCTCTGTGTGTGCGTGTCCCTCAATAAAGCCTTGCTTGGAAATGCTACCAAAGCCTGACAAGGAACTTCTGCAGTATGACAAGATACACTTTTATTTAGTGGAACTGCAACTGCTGGGTAACCCTTTGAAGGCAAAAAGGAGGACGAGGAAATGAAAACTGTATTCAGGGGAACTGCAGTGCTGTATTTTTTATGTATTTTAGGGAATGGAAAAGTCTCCAGGCTCCACCCCCTAAGTCTCCAGGTATTTCTTGAGTTGGACCTGGCAATCCTACCATTCACTGGCTGGCTGGCTGATTACCTGACAGGATTACCAACTCCAGTTTTGGAAATTCCTGGAGATATGGGAGGCAGTGCCTGGAAAGGGTAGGATTTGGGCAGGAAGATCAGCAGCAGGGCCAGATCTACATATTTTTTAAGGGGGAGTAAGTAAAAAATGTGCCCCCACTCAAAAATGGGGGGGCAGTAACAGCACTAGAGTGCTGCCTCCCCCACTCCGGAGGAGGGGAAAACTCAGGGCTGCTTTTCCACCCTTGCTGAGAGGGGGTGAAAGGAGCCAATCTGATCTGCCTCCCTTCCCATTTAAATGAGAGGGGGGCAGATCCAGGTACTGGGCTGTTTTCACTGCTTCTCTGCCTTGTGGAGAGGCAGTGAAAGGAGTCAATCTGCCTCCTTGTCCATTTAAATGGGAGGGGAGGCAGATCCAGGCACTGAGCTGTTTTCACCACCTTGCAGAAAGGAGATTGTATGCTGCTTTGAGACTCCCTTCCAATTTAAAGACCCTGTCAGCCAGCTGGCCGTGGGGTCTTTAAGTGGGGAGTAAGGCAGAAGGAGGGTACCAGGCTGCTTTTGACGCCTCTCTGCAAGACAGAGAGGCGGGAAAAGCAGCCAATCTGCTGGGCTGCTGGCTTGCTCCTCTCACTTGCCCCCTGGGGAGCGCCCAATTTGGTGGCCCCCACCCAGGCATGGGATAGAGAGAGAACTCAGGGAGAACTCCAAACTTAATCTGGAGGTTAGCAATCCCATTACCTGGCAAGTTAGCTGTTTTTGCTGCCAGCCTGCCTGCTAAAGCAGAAGCCACAAGGAGTTAGGGTAGTGGGAGGCATTGCGGGCTCTTAGGGATGGTCCAAGAACTGCAAGCAATTTGAAAAATCTCTGTGAGAAAAAGCCCTTTTATTGAATCCTATGCAAGGAAGAATCCAGGAGGAAATGTTTGGGTCTACATATGGCAAAACATCAATAAGCCAATACAAGAACTGCCAAGGGGGGGGGGGGAGAGGAAGAGGGGGAGGAAGAAGAAATTGGAAGAAGAAATTGGCCTTTCACTACCTGAAGGAGTCTCAAAGCGGTGTACAATCTCTTTCCTCTCCCCACAGCAGACACTCTATGAGGTGGGTGGAGCTGAGAGAGCTCTCCCAGAACTGCACTTGAGTATAACAACTCTGAGAAAACTTGTGGCTGACCCACAGTCACATCAGCAGGTACATGTGGAGGAGTGGTAGGTAGGTAGGTAATAGCTGTATTGTATGTGGCTATTGGCCATTACAATATAAAATTAAAGTATAAAATTTACATTCAAAAAAATGTGAAGGGATGAGTAATCAAACCCAGTTCTGCCAGATAAGCGTCCGCGCACTTAACCACTATACCAAATTGAATCCCAGAGCATTGTGTCAAATGTGATCAGAGTTGTAAGGGAATGCATTGTGCCCAATAAAAATGCACCCTCCTTTTAGGCAATCATTCACAGAGGTCAAAAGCATGTGCAAATATTCACATACCCTGACACACATAATGTCAGGCAATTGTGCTTGCAGCCAAAGTTCTGGCTTCCACCCCATATCTTTTGGATAGGAAAAGCAGCACCCCTCTCCTTTGACTAGTGCAGTAGTCCAGTGCAATTGCAAGTAGAAATGAACAGACATAAAAAGGAAGCAGAGAACATTTTTTTTTTAAAAAAAAGTCTTGTTTGCATTGAAAATATCTATTGTTCAGCTCAGTTCTAGCTGCATAGATTTTGGTAATGTGATACACTTCTCTGTGCATTTAGTATGGTAGTGATATGCATTGATGACAGCACAATGCTATATGTGAGCATTAGTCCAAAGTGTACAGAAAAATCTTGTGCACTTTGCAGGCTTGCAGAACTCCTGTTGTCTGCCAGGTTCCACCAAGATTTCCTCTTTCACAGGATTGGGCCTCATACCTAAAAATCAGCAAGACAAGCATGAGAATTGGAGAAGCCTGGCCAATTTGTTCTTTGCAGGATATGTTTTCATATAGATGTCAGAAAGAAAGGCAAAAAAGCTGCTCCCCCCTTTTATGAGAAAGCGGTGAATTTCTATGACAGGAAGCTAAATTAACATCAGCCAGGGAAAGGAAAGGCCTGGTAACTTCAGCAATTGATTAGAGTACTTGTCCATGCTAACCTCAGGCTGCATTCTTATTAGACAGGCTATAATCAAAGGGACCACTGGACAGTCGGTATTCCCCTTAGCAAGACGTTGCTAAGAAGATTTGAAACCTTGCTGAAAGCACATCGATGGTAGTAGATAGGAATAAATTAGAAAAGGAAAACTATTTACGGTTGATATTGTTTTAAAACAGGGATGGCTTTCAGTTTGCCCTGTAATTTTTTCAGACTTTTTCAATAAAAGACTAGGCAAGGAAATCCCTGGGCCTAAGGAGGCCAAACTTAAAACAACTAGGGAGCTGGCCTTCTCCATAAAAGCGCCCCAATGGTGGAATCAGCTACCGGAGGAGGTGCGGGCCCTGCGGGACCTCAACCAGTTCCGCAGGGCCTGCAAAACCGTCCTCTTCCAAGAAGCCTTCAAGACGTGACCAGACTGAATATTACGCTGCCTGTATAAATAGAGACTGTAGCACCACCATATAGTTTTTAGCTTTTTAACATTAATTTATATTTGTATCTGTATTTGTATTTATATTGTGTATTGATTTTACCTGTATTGTCATATCATGATACTATATCATGACAGATTGTAAGCCGCCCTGAGCCTGCCCCGGCAGGGAGGGTGGGGTATAAATAAAACATTATTATTATTATTATTATTATTATTATTATTATTATTATTATTATTATTATTATTATTATTATTATTATTAGGAAGAAAGTGTAGGTGTAGGATATTTTATCTTAATTATTTAAACTATGTGGCCCCTTTTAAGTTCTAAAAGCTCATCTAAAGGATCAGTGAATGCTTATCCCCCAAATCTTTTTTTTTAGTTTCTAGCAGACCCATACGCAAAGACAACGGAATCCGGCCCCACCCCGGCCGCGCCGCAACGCGGCTGCGCGCCCTGGGGCCGCCATTTGCAACCCGGCAGGATCAAAAGAGTCTTTCCCGGGCATCCGGGAACTGTTAAGGGGCGGGGGCGAGGCTTTAAGTAGCCTCAGCCCCAAACCTCCACACGCAGTTGCGTGGAGGCGTCGGTCGAGCGGGAGCCTGAACGGCCGTCGACTCACCTGCTGCGTCATTGGTGTTCGTCCCAGCAACGGTCCGTTGAGGCTGAGTGCGGGTGTGCTGCGCGTTGCGTCGGCGCGCCCAGTTCCCGGCTCAGCGGGCTTTGGAGCGGCCGCGAGCGCGGCTCCCGTGGCCCCGCGGATCAGCTGTTCGGCGGGCCGGCGAAAAGGAGGCTGCGGTGCTTGGCTAGCCCATCGGGGCTGGTTCACGGTTTGGCGTCGGGTGGTGGGGGCGCCCCCCCTCTTTTCCTTGGGTGGCAGCGTGGGCCCCTTTACAGGGAGAGAGAGGGCCTTTCGGTTCTCCACATCCCTGGGTTTTTTCGTTAGCGCGCGGGTGCTTGGGACGACGCTAATTGTTTTTTCACCAGCTTGGCCTGTTCTGAGATATCTTTGGGCTTGAGGGCTAGGGGGGAGTTGTCAGCGTGTGTGTGGCTCGGGGGGGCTTGGGACAGGCTTGCGCTAGCGGCCCTGTTGGACCCCTCCCCTCCCTCCCCCCCCGTTTTGCTTAGGGACGGTGGCTTAGGGTTGGAGCAGCTCCTTGTGAAGCAGAAGTTGCTTGGTTGGGAGGGTCCCGGCCATAATCAGTGAATTGTTGGCCTGCCTCCCCCAGCTCCACCCCCCCCCCCAGTTTACCACACCTTATTCCTGTTGCAGCTTTACGTGTGGCTTTTGGTATGGCTCCTAAGAAAGGTCAGGGCCCATCTAAGGGCAAGCAGCCAGCCAAGGCAACTGCCAAGCGCAGGCATCCTGACCCCCCTTCTGAAGAGACGGATACGGAGGTAATACGGCAAGCCATATTAGACAGGGTAAGGGTCTTAGAAGAGGAACAGGGTGCATCTGGGTCCCAAGCGGTTTGGCCGGGGCGCCATAGTGCGACTGGTAGGTCAGGAACCATTACATTTGAGAGGGAGTTGCTCTCCAGGCTTTCTTTTCTACAGGAGACGATGGTTGCCAGGTCAAGGGCAGACCACTCACAGGGGGGTGAAACGAGCGGTGAACCACCGGCGGGCGGTGCCAGCGGTGCGGTGGACGAGCCTGAGGAGCAGCTTCAAGTGGCACAGCAGGCGGCTGCAGCTGTGACGCCGGTTCTGAAGGAAGGTAGGACGGTCTCGGATTCACAACACACCCATTGGCCGTGGGGCCCTTGGGGCCAAAACCTACCACTGCAGTCTGGGGAAACCAGGGTGGACATTTGGCAGCGCGAGGGCGGCCAAGGGCCGTCCCCTGCAGTCCCGGGCCCTTCATGGGCTCCGGGCGGGGCCACGGTTGGCCAGAGGCCGGGCCTTACTGTAGCTTGGGGACAGCTGCCTCAGGCACCTCAACACCGGGTACGGCGCCGGCCCGCCGCCTCAACACCGGGTACGGCGCCGGCCTCTGTGGGAATTCTGCCTTGGGGCAACCAAATGCACTCCGTGCATCCTTTCGGATGGCCGGCTGTGCCTTGCTACCCGTGGGGATACATGCAAAATCCCTATGGATCGGTGCCTTTGTTAGCTATGCCGTACGGCGACCCCGCTATGCCGTTGGGTGACCACCTCACCCCGGCTACAAGGGAGAAGATTTTGAGGGGCGAGTACGTGGACGTGTTTAGCTTATTGTATAGAGAGCTTGAGAAGAAAAGCAAAGAGGAACTGGATGAAAAGGAGAAGGAAAAACTCAAGCGGCGGAGAGTGGACAGAACCTGGGCCAACTGGCTGCCAGGCTTTCTCATTTACGCCGGGGTTATTGCTAGGGCACAGCCCGCTAGGGCCGCCACCTTATTCCAGTACTGCGATATTATATACAGGGCGTATACGGATTTTGGCGGTCCCGCCTGGTTGCAGTACGACGAAACGTTTAGAATGAGGGCGGCAATTAATCCCCTAATGCCGTGGGACCAAATCAACCAACAGTTATGGTTGCAACTGATGGCCCCGGCAAAACCCAACTTCGGGGATAGGGCTGACAGCGGCCATTTGGTCCATAAGCAAGCAAGCACTTCAACGGCCCGCCCAGCGGCGGGCCAGCCGGTTCAACCCCGGTTGTTGTGTTGGGAGTTCAGCTCCCAAGGCGTCTGCTCGAGGAAGGCTTGCACATTCAAACATGAATGCCCGCTGTGTGGAGGTCCCCATGCCTTCTCAGCTTGCAGTAAGGCGAAGCCAAAAGGCGGACCTAAGCGACCCGGGGGCGGCGGCGGCTCACAGCCGATGGGAAAAGGGCCCCAGCCCCATTCGTCTGATGGTCCTTGAACGCTTTATTCGTAATTATCCGCGTATTGCGGACAAGTTGTATTTGTTGGACGGTTTTACGTTTGGTTTCCGCATCCCCTACATCGGACCCCGGGTCCCTTGTAGTGCTGCCAATTTGCGTTCGGTGATTGGTTTAGAGCATGTGGTAAGGGAAAAGATAGCTAAGGAATGTGCTGAAGGGCGAGTTATTGGCCCATTCCCCGCCCCTCCTGTTCCCAATTTGAGGGTGTCCCCATTGGGGGTTGTCCCTAAAAAGGTGGTTGGTGAGTTTAGGCTTATTCACCATTTATCATACCCGGCGGGCGGGTCCGTCAACGACGGTATACCCGACCATTTGTGTTCTGTTCGTTACACATCGTTCGACCAAGCGGTCAGGGTTATACGGAGCTGCGGGCCTGGCGCGGAAATGGCAAAATGCGATATAAAATCAGCATTCCGACTCTTGCCAGTTCACCCGGAAGACTTCGAGTTGTTGGGTTTCCAGTTTGAAGGTAATTTTTACCTGGATAGGGCATTACCTATGGGTTGCTCTGTGTCTTGCACCGCCTTTGAGCGTTTCAGCTCCTTTTTGGAGTGGCTGGTCAAGGACAGGTCTGGCCGCCGCGAGGTGGTGCACTATCTGGATGATTTTTTGTTCGCGGGCGCATCTGGTTCTGGCGATTGCGCCCGTTTACTAGACCTTTTCATGAGACTAGCAGCGGAGTTGGGCGTGCCACTCGCTCATGAAAAAACGGAGGGTCCTGCTACCTCCATCACTTTTCTGGGTATCGAATTAGATACGGTACAACAGTCATCCCTTCTACCGGACGACAAGGTTGGCCAGATTAGGACCAGACTCCGTGCAATGAAGGGCAGGCGCAAGGTGTCGTTACTCGAGCTACAGCAACTCGTGGGGTATTTGAACTTTGCCTGCAGAGCTATCGCCCCGGGTAGAGCCTTTATTCGGCGCCTTTGCGATGCCATGGCTAACATTCGTCTACCCCACCATAGGGTCCGGATGACTGAGAGCATCCGGGGTGACCTTGAGGTTTGGGAGGAGTTTTTGACTTCCTTCAACGGAGTGTCCTTTTGGAGGGAGGAACTGATGCTTGAAGCCGACCTCCAAATTGCCTCCGATGCGGCTGGTTCCATCGGGTTCAGCGTCCTGTTCAGGGGTCATTGGTGCGCCGAGCCATGGCCTGTAGAGTGGCTCCATGGTGGCCTTTGTAAAAATTTGACTCTGTTGGAATTCTTCCCCATAGTTGTAGCGGTTTTCATTTGGGGTGCACAAATGTCAGATAAGGTCGTGCACTTTTGGTGTGACAACCTAGCGGTGGT
This sequence comes from Heteronotia binoei, assembly GCF_032191835.1. NCBI lineage: Eukaryota > Metazoa > Chordata > Lepidosauria > Squamata > Gekkonidae > Heteronotia > Heteronotia binoei. The sequence continues at coordinate 43,225,221 of NC_083226.1, forward strand.
GCACGTGGTCAATTCTTTGACATCCAAATCCAAACCAGTTATGTCGCTTGTGCGAGCTTTTGTCCTGCGCTGCCTACAGTTGAACATCGTATTCGTCGCCAAGCACGTTCCCGGCATTAATAACGGGGTGGCGGATGCCCTGTCTCGTCGACAGATGGAGCGCTTCCGCCTTCTCGCCCCGGAGGCCGATGCCCATCCGACCCGGATGCCAACCCACCTTTGGCACCTTGGCTGGCCGAAGCAGGTAGGGCAATTTTGTTATCGCTTGCCCCGAGTGCGCGGAGGGCTTATGATCGCGTGTCTTCACTGTTCAAGGGATTCCGCCGATCCGCTGGGTTAGGTGAGGTATGGCCCATCCCGGTGGCCCATTTGATGCAGTTTTGTGTTTCCCAGAAGTCTAAGGGTATGAAGGTTAAAACCATCAGTGGCCACTTGGCGGCGTTGTCATTTCTCAGCAAGGCGCAAGGCTTCCCTGCCGTTGGGGAGGATTTTAGGATCAAGAAGATGCTGGAGGGTTGGTCCAGGGAGCAAGGGCAGAGGGCCGACACTCGCGAACCCATATCCCCCGGCATTTTGCAGGGTTTGGGGGGGGAATGGCCTAAAGTCTGTAGTTCAAACTACGAGATGGTGTTGTTCCACGCTGTGGCCCTTTCTGCCTTTTTCGGAGCCCTGCGTGTTAGTGAGTTGGTCCAGTCCTCTCGGATGGACACTGGCGACACAGCCTTGCAGATGGGTGATGTGTCATTCAAGCAAGGGCGGGTGTTTTTGCAGGTACGGCGGTCCAAGACTGACCAGCGTGCTAAAGGGACTACTATTAGTTTGGGTCCCTGCTCCGTGCCTGGGCTGTGTCCAGTGCAGGCCCTACGTGCGTACTGTCAGTTGCGTGGTTCCGACAACGGCCCCTTTTTCCGGCACGAGGGGGGAGCTCCCCTTACGAAGTATCAGTTTTGGGCGGTCACCTCCCGTGCCTTGGGTAATCTGGGTCTGGAGGGTTTCCGTTTTGGTACGCACTCTTTTCGGATTGGCGCGGCATCAACAGCCGCGGCCATGGGATATCCGGGACCTGCCATTCAACGGGTGGGGCGGTGGAGGTCCCCGGCCTTTCGTTCTTATGTGCGTCCATTGTTGCTCCCCTGAGTTCACAAGGGTGAAGCTTGGTGTTGGGTGTTCTGACTCTCTTTTCTTGTTTCAGGTGCTGTGGCTCGACATGGGAGGCTGAGGATCCTCGTATGTGGTCACAGCATGGTCTTTGGGCGGCCCATTTCGCAAGAAGTTCGTCATTTGGGTCGCAGCTCGGGCTGAGCGAATGGGCCACTGTTGAATGGTTGGGGCGTCGGGGACTTCGATGGGCCCAGTTGTTGTCGCTGTTGTTCGACAATCGGCCTCGTTCCCCTCCTCATCTGTTGGTCATCCACTTGGGTGGGAATGGCCTAGGTTTATTACAGGGCAGGGCGCTTTCCCTGCAGGCGATCTCCGACTTGCGGGTCATCACGAGCAGGTGGCCCGGAGTCCGGATCATTTGGTCGGCCATTTTGCCCCGGAGAACGTGGCAATCTGCCTGGAACCCCGCTGGGATAGTGCGGGCCAGGAGAAAGGCGAACCGGGCCCTGCAGTTGGCCCTGGAAGGAGGTCTGGGCACCTTCCTGGCACACCCTGGCATTAATGTGCACAATGCAGAGCTTTATCGGGCAGATGGGGTTCATCTGTCCGATGAGGGGAACTGGGTTTTTTTGACAGAGCTCAGGCAAGGTCTTCGGGAGGCTTTGGGCCTCCCGGGGGTCACTAACGCCTAAGCAGAGGCTTGGCGTTGCGGTTGGCGGAATTCCCAAGGGATTCAGACCTTGTTGGCGAGCACCTAGGCCTCTGCTCCTGTTGTTGTGCATACGATCCGTATGGAAGGCAGATGGGCTTTACGGCTCAATGTTCTGAAATGCGGATCAGGTCCATGTATCCCCCTTTTGGTGCCCCTTTCTGGTGATCGGGGTGGGCAATGGGGGATGACATTGTTTGGTCAGCCGCCCGGTTATAGCCATGCAAGTATGGCTACACCCGGGGGTTGGGTGGCTCGCCCTCTGAGGACTTGGCGGGGTCAAGGGTGACCCCAGGGCTCGTCCTCTGTTTGCCTTGCCTAGTTGTTTACTGTTAAATAAAGTGGCCCATTTCCCAACTACTGTTGTCTGACTCTTTATTCTGTTTGGGGATGCAATCCGGCCCCACCCCGGCCGCGCCGCAATGCGGCTGCGCGCCCTGGGGCCGCCATTTGCAACCCGGCAGGATCAAAAGAGTCTTTCCCGGGCATCCGGGAACTGTTAAGGGGCGGGGGCGAGGCTTTAAGTAGCCTCAGCCCCAAACCTCCACATGCAGTTGCGTGGAGGCGTCGGCCCGCCCGCCCACCCTGCAGCAGTACAGGTTTTACCGGTCGCCTTATTAGGGGCCAGGTAGGAATTTTTTCGCAACACCTGAATTGGCCGTTGGTGTTGTGTTTTTCGCCTACCTTGTACTGCTAGCCGTGGTGTGGAGTTGTTAGGTAGCTAATTCGGCCACTTTGTGGAATTCCCAAGGGATTCGGACCTTGTTGGCGAGCACCTAGGCCTCTGCTCCTGTTGTTGTGCATACGATCCGTATGGAAGGCAGATGGGCTTTACGGCTCAATGTTCTGAAATGCGGATCGGGTCCATGTATCCCCCTTTTGGCGCCCCTTTCTGGTGATCGGGGTGGGCAATGGGGGATGACATTGTTTGGTCAGCCGCCCGGTTATAGCCATGCAAGTATGGCTACACCCGGGGGTTGGGTGGCTCGCCCTCTGAGGACTTGGCGGGGTCAAGGGTGACCCCAGGGCTCGTCCTCTGTTTGCCTTGCCTAGTTGTTTACTGTTAAATAAAGTGGCCCATTTCCCAACTACTGTTGTCTGACTCTTTATTCCGTTTGGGGATGCAATGAATAGATAGCATTTTCCTGCTGCCACCAGCCCTACCTGGGTTTTCAGGTAGCCAGCTCGAGGTTGACTCAGCCTTCCATCCTTCTGAGATTTGTAAAATGAGTACCCAGCTTGCTGGGGGAAAGTGTAGATGACTGGGGAAGGCAATGGCAAACCACCCCATAAAAAGTCTGCTGTGAAAACATTGTGAAAGCAATGTCACCCCAGAGTCAGAAACGACTGGTGCTTGCACAGGGAACCTTTCCTTTTTCCTCTGCCTTGCCTGCCCTCTTCTGCATCATGGTTGGCTCACATTCCTATCCTGTAAGCAGTACAGATTTTGCTGGTTTTGGGGGCCAAGTAGGAATTCCCCCCCTCCCCCCATAATTGGCTCACTGGGGGAGGGTGTTTTTTCCTACCTCGCACTGCCAGCATTGGAATTTGAGAAAACTGGATGTGGTGGTTCTGTTAATTAGGTTGATCACTTGGTGGTTTAGTGCAGGTAAAAATGCAAATCTGGTGAGCACCATAGGGTACATTCCTTTTGGAATAGGGGGTCCATCAGGAACAGCCTTTGGGATTGGAAATTGCCTTTGGGACTGCTCTGGATAGGTTCCTCCCTGAAGATTTCATGGCTTCAGGGAGGACACTACTGAGCGGCTGCCAGTTTGCTAACTCACTGGTCAAAAGTCAGGGGAATGGTTCAGGACCAGGGAAGCTGTCTCACCCAATGGAGAGCAAGGAGGTGGTCCAGAGTGACACCTGCCTTACTTATTCCACACCTGGGTTTTCTCTCCTTGCCACACAGTTTTAATTAAGTTAATAAAGTGGCCCTTGTTTAAATCCATGACAGTGTCTCCTTAATTTGACTGGGTTGGACAAAACTAGCATGTGTTTACTTCTCTGGAATTAATTCAATGATCATTCTATGTGAGAAAAAGACCCCTAATTTCAGAACATCATAGTAACCCGTTTGGTTGCCAGGGTACCTGGAGATTCAACTCAAACACATCTGCCAGGAAAATGTGGGTTTTGTCTACCAGAATGTAAGGGACTTATGTGAGTACCAACAGCCACAACGTTGCAGCAGTACTCGGTATCTCTGGAAGAGTGCTAACCAGGAGGACAGATGGGTTTCCAGCCGCTCCATGCGTGCACCAGCTCAGCTGTTGCAGTGGAAGAAGTTGTGCCACCAGGAACTGTCCGGGCAAGTGGATTCCAGCCTTGACCATAAAATCCATATTGGTATGCTAACATCACCAGCAGCTATCTTCCTGCAGTGCCAAACTCCATGACAGCAAAGCAGGAGCCCCGCGTACTCAACAGATGTCACCTATGCATAAGGCAATCCAGCTTATTTTAGGCATGGATCCTGCCAGACTGTATAAGCCTTTGTCCAATGGAACCTAAGACAAAGGATGGTTCCAGTAGAGGAATGGAGAAGAGGAAAAACATCTTCATCCAGAGCCAAATTTCTTTGCATAGATCAGGTTTTACCTTAGGTAGCAATTTGGCCATCTATTGTCACTTGTTAGATAAGTTTTGATAGCCTTTTAATCACTTCCACCCCAATAATTTCACCCATTCTTTCCCTTAATGGTCATCCTGGAGCCTCCCCCTTTGGCCCATTGTTACCTGGAAGTCCAATCAGGTAACCAGGGCCAGATCTGCTCATTGGCCAGGTATGGGCATCAGGTGTCCCCAATAAACTGGCCATTGGCTACTGCACAAGTCCAGACCTTATCGTCATTGTGGAGCCTCCCCTTTTTCTGAGGTCATGTACCAGCTGACATCCGCCCCTGTACCTCCTACCCCCTAAGGGCTCAAGGTAGTCCTTATAACCACAATCCCAATTCTCCGCAGGTGTGCATCTAGCAGTACCCCATTCCTGCTGTTTAGATACATCCTTGATACTTGGCCAGTTGAGGGTCTCCTCCCCCATAGTCCTCGTATGTCGCCATTGGAGCCTTCTTTGAAGACTATGATCAGTAATTATTGCCTTGTTTGTCCATCCTTATGTTACATCTATGCATTTCTCTCTATTTTTATTAGGTCTGTTTGTATGTTATATGAGTCTATTATCTTGTAGGTGTGTGTGTTCTATATTTTTCTGTAATAAAATCATAATTGTTTTACTTAATTAGTGTCCTTAGTAAATTTAGCAATAATTTCTGGAAGTGGAATCCTGTATACATAGATTCTAGAGCCTTTTTGAGCCAAAGTTGCCCACCTGTCAATTCCCCCAACCTCTTTTGAGGGCATTTTGGCTTACATCTACTGTTGGACTTTCATGATCTACTGCAACTGTGACAATCACATATAATCAGTAGGCATGCATTTCCCAGTTACTTACTACTATTCCCCTAGGAACAGAGGCAAGTATGAGCCAGAGGATATTTGTGAACTGGATGTTTGGTGCTGTGGCTAAATGTGGCAGCATCAACAGATGCTGGCTGTGTTCTTATTCCTCAGACTGCTTATACCAATTTGAAGCCTTGGATGCCCTCACGCTGCTGGACATTTAATCTCATTTAGAAGCACAGGAAGCAATTAGCAATCTCTTCGGATCTGCAGAGCAGCCAATCTTGGCTTCTTCTTTTTTTTTTTAAAGCAAAATCACTTTCTGTTAAGAGGAATTATTACCAGGTCCTTAAGCGTTCCATGCAAGTGCTCATTTTTATACATTTCTAATTCTCTTTATACTTTTATATACTTATAGAAGTATCAATTGGAATTCTCACAAATTCAAAAATTAGAGGCAACAGTGGATTGTGGGGGTGTCTGAAGATCTGCAGCGGTGGATGAGGGCGTGGAAGAGCAGCACTCATAGCAGGCTGAAAGCTGATGTGGGGTTGGAGGTGTCTACAAACTGGCTGCTTGGAAAACTTTGTAACATAATGGCCTGATGCACTACTGAAGCTGTGTAAATCTGTTGCTGAACTGCTAACAACAGAAGCCAGGTGAACAACTGCAATTATACAGCCTGAATCCAGTTATTCTGTATTGTGCCCTGCATGGCGTTCAGCTTCCTTGTTTTACTTCTCAAAAATCACCTGTTGGTTAGCAATGAGTCCTTGCTTGGTTGTTCAAAGCATATAGAATTTATTAGAGAGGAGCATTGTAACTTCCACTGATTCTTCCCCATATGTACACAAACACTGGCTGTGTATGTGTAATTTAAAATGGCACAAAAGTAGGATTGCCAGCATCCAGCAAGGGTATGGAAATCTCCTGGAACTACAACTGAACTCCAGATTACAGTGATCAGTTCAGCTAGAGGAAATGGCTGCTTTAGAGGATGGGCTCTCTGGCCTTATACCCACCAATATACCTTCCCTCCACAAACCCAGCCTTCTCCAGACTCTATCAAATCTCCAGGAATTTCCCAACCTTCCCATCTCTATGCAAAAGACAGGGGGCGATTTCCCACACAGCTTACTGAGAAGTGAAGTCCCTCCTCACCACGCAGCGCCTGCTCGGATTTCCCACCAACTGCTCTGCAGATTCAGGAAGTGCTGGACCTTTTGCATCTCAAATGGAAATAGCTAAAACCCTAGTTTACGTTAGCAATGCAAAAGGTCCGGCACTTCCTGAATCCGCGGAGCAGTTGGTGGGAAATCCAAGCAGATGCTGTGCGGTGAGGAGAGACTTCACTCCTCGGTAAACTGTGTGGGAAATCACCCAGGATCTTGATATAAAGCTTATACCTATACATGTGTATGTGTGTAGGACTCCCTGTAGTCATTGGGTTGGATCTAATCAGTTTCTTTGCTGCTGGGAAAAAAAGGGAAGGTGGTGTCTTTCTTGACCAAAAAAGCTGTACTAGGGGTCATCTGATGTACATGGACAAAAGCCAAATGGACTACTGGAACTCTCTAGAGTTAATATGGAGGTCAATAACAGTAGATCACCTTCAGCACTTGTCCCTGGTCCTAGCTGCACAAGTACATTATTGGACTATTTTATCATTACAAAGGATTGAGACTTTCTATGCTAGCCAAGCCTAGATGTGATAGTAGTGTTACCACATGCTGTGCTATTCCCACCACAGTAAGAAAGCTTTTTCCATCATGCTGCTCTGCAGGAAAACAATTAGAACTGTATTACAACAAACTAAGAAAATTGTTTGCAGGGGGTGGGGAGAGGACAAAGCTAGGCTCAGTTTCTAATGAAAGCAAATAATGAGAAGCGGGGTGGTGGGGAGAGATTTCCAAGAGTGTATTACTGGAAATGAACAACTAGCCATTAAGTTCACCACCAAAAGCTTCTTACGACTTATTATTGTTAAAGAAATTAAAAATCTTATTCTGGAAAGAAACAATGCTGAAAATGGACTAAGAACAAGAAAAGAAGATTATGTGGATTGATAAGCCTTTAATGAAAACTGAGAGAGCAGCTTTGGGGCTCCAATAATATCTTACACAGCAGCCATTGCAGCAATCAATTCACAGGCACAAGGCTCACAACCATCATTGCAAGTGCACATAGTGTAGCACTGGCTGAAACGGGGGACTGGATAATGATCTTCCTTCAGATAGGATAGAGACACTTCTACATGTATTTCTGATCAAGAATGGGAGTCCTGCTATCATTTGTTTTCTGGGTGGGTTTTACCTTGCATGCAATGTGTTCTTAATTCATCGGCTTCCATGCAAAATGTAATTCATAGTATTTCATCCCAACAAACAAAAACCTCCCCAAACTTTCTGTGTGTGCTCTCTGATATATTGGGATTACAGGCAAAAGACACCAATCAGTGCTGCTTCCAAGGAGCTAAAAAGACATTTAATTTTAATACATGATAATATGGCCGCATGGAGTTTCCTGGTTCCTTCTCACAAAAGATTCCTATGGTTCAGTGCAAGCTGGGGACATACATATACTCCATCACCTTCATTATTTAGTATTTACAAAGGATCTTTCACTCCCCATGTTCATCCTATTTTGTTATTTTTTTTAAAAAAACCTTTCCCTAGTAACTTTGAAATTATTATGCATGAGATTACAGTGACCAAGTCAGTCACATGTTCTTGTCTTTAGACTAAAGAAGCAAGTCAATATTGTTCCCACTCACCTTGACCTGGATGACCCAGGCAAGCCTGATCTTGTTAGATTTTAGAAGCTAAGCAGGGCTGACCCTGGCAAGTACTTGAAAGTGAAATCTCCTTGGAATACCAGAAGCAGGAGGCAGAGGCAGGCTGTATCAAGCCACTTATCAGAACATCCACCATGCCCCAGTAGGGATCACCAGAAGTTGCCATGTCTTCCAGGCATGTGCGCACACACAAAGATACAAACAATACTAAAAAAAAAATGTTCCCAACTTCCCACTTTATGGAAAGAAGGGAACAGCAAGATTCATGTATATGTGGGGGGGGGGGGGAGATGATAGCTTAAGTTGGGGGCACAACAAAAAGCCTTCTGCTGATTTGTGGTTCACAAGCAAAAAAAAATTCAGTACCTGAGGAAGGGCTGTCTTTTGAGTTGTCACCGTTTTATTTATTGACTAGGAGTAAGGCCCATTGTGGGAAAAAAAATACAACGGGCTCTATAAGGAGACTCTGGGCAAGTGCCTGCCGCCCTTGCTGTCTTCCCACGCACCCAAGTGAAGGCATTAACTTCCCCCCACCTGAAAAGGAGCTTATCTCTGCTATCTAGAGACCATTTGTAATCTGAGTGATCTCCAGTGGTTCCCTAGGAGGAAATGGCATTGTACCTGTCTGAGGTTCCACTCTTCCTCAAACCTCACCCCTTAAATATCCATGAATTCCCTAACTTGGAGTTGGCAACCTATCTCCTTCCCTTTATCTGCCCCTTTGACTTCAACTTTCCATTTCCTTCCCCCTCCCTGCAGCTTCTATATAGACTGTCTTTCTCCATAGTGGGGGGGGGGGGGGGACCAAAGCAGCTTATATAATTCTCTTCTGCCCCTTTTGATCTAAACAGCAACCCTGTGAGGCAGGTTAGGCTGGAAGTCTGTGACTGGTCTGAAATCAGTCAGTCAGCTTCCACAGCAAGGATCTGGGTCCAGCAGACCCCACTCTGAAGCCCTAACTCCATGCCCGCCTCAAAGTCCACCACAAAATCTTCAGGAATTTCCCATCAACATGGAAAGATACCACTGAAGGCTTCTGGGCAAGTGACTGCCACCCTTGCTGTCTTTCCATCCACCCACGTGAAGGCATTCACTCCTCCCACACACACACATCAAAGGGAGCTGATCTCTGGCATCTGGAGAGTAGTTGTAATTCTGAGTGATCTCCAGTCTTCACTTGGAAATTGGCAACAATGGTTCCCAGGAGGAAATTGTTGATTTGAAGTCTATGGCATTGTACCTCTCTGAGGTCCCACCCCTCCTCAAACCCTGCCCTCTCCAGGCCTGGCGCCTTAAATATGAACATATGAAGCTGCCTTATACTGAATCAGACCCTTGGTCCATCAAAGTCAGGTATTGTCTTCTCAGACTGGCAGCGGCTCTCCAGAGTCTCAAGCTGAGGTTTTTCACACCTATTTGCCTGGACCCTTTTTTGGAGATGCCAGGGATTGAACCTGGGACCTTCTGCTTCCCAAACAGATGCTCTATCACTGAGCCACCATCCCTCCCCAATCTCCGGGAATTTCCTAACCTGGAGTTGGCAACCCTATCTCCTTCCCTTTATCTGCCCCTCTGACTTCAGCTTTCCATCACCTGTGCCCTCCCTGCAGCCTCTCTACAGGAAAATTAGTCTTTCTTCACAGTGGGGGTGGGAACCAAAGCAGTTTACATCATTCTCTTCCCCCCACTGTGATCTGAACAATAACCCTGTGAGGCAGGCTAAGCTGCAAGTCTATGACTGGTCTGAAATCAGCTTTCACAGCAAGGACCTGGGTCTGGCAAGCCTTACTCTGAAGCCCTAACTCCTAAGCCCTCCTCAAAGTCCACCACAGAATTTCCAGGAATTTCTCACCAATCTGGAACTGGCAGCCGTAGTCAGCACTGGGCCCAGTGAGTTCTGCCTCAGACGCCTGTAGTGAGACCTTTCAAACTAACAGTCTATTTCTGACAAACTGTTTAATAGGGAGGAGTCATCAGCCATTACATCAGCTTACAGCATTCCCCTCTCCTCTCTCTCCTTTGATCTGAAAAACAACAACCCTGTGAGGCAGGTTAGACTGGTTTAAAATCACCCAGTCAGCTTCTGCAGCCCTCACCTGGAGATTCTGCAACCAAAAAGAGCAATGCGGATAATGGAGCAGGGATAAAGGTATAAACCTTCGCGAAAACCAGCCTCTAAATTTATACAAAATATTTACTAGGACTGTTGTCAATAAAAATCTCTCGAAGTATTCACCAACAGATTCATACAAAATTAGACATTAAGGAACATCACCCAGTCACCTATAGTCACTAAGCAACAAGTAAATCATTAGGGTTTGTAGAATCTTTTGGGCTCAAGTGCCATGTTCTACTGGAGAAAGTTTTCCTTCCAGACGTTTCGTTCTCAGCTGTGGAGAACATCCTCAGTGGCGTTGCAGCCGGAGCAGGCGCTCTGACCTTCTTGGCTGCTGTGCATTGAGTGGGGCCAGGGCTGCTGGAGAGCTGCTATTTCTAGGCTGGAGGGGGTGTAGAACACGGCACTTGAGCCCATTCTACAAACCCTAATGATGTTACCAGCCGTGAAAACCTGAAATCTTTGACAAGTAAATGTCCAATTTTCATAGCAAGAGGGTGTAGGTGACCATTCCAACGGTGTAGTCTTTCACGGAGACCAGAACTCCAAATGGCTTTCTCTTGTGCTTTTGTTGTTGTTGTTGTTCAGTCACACAGTCGAGTCTGACTCTTTGCGACCACATAGACAAAGTCACACCAGGCTCTCCTGTCTTCCACTATCCTCCAAAGTCTGCTCAAATTCATGTTTGTTACATTAGTAACGCTTTCCAGCCATCTCATCTTTTGCTGTCCCCTTCTTCTTTTGACTTCTGTCTTTCCCAGCATTAGGATCTTCTCCATGTTGATGCTGCGCTGCTGGAGTGAGTGCAGTCACTGAAGACAATGAGATTAAGTCAAGCACACAGTAGCTGTAAAACTAACTATGTACATTTATTTACAGAATATATCTCACTCTGATAAAATGCTCCGCTCACCTTCACCATCCAAACTCTCCACACATATGATGGTGCTATTATACATTTATACATATTCCAAGTCATCCTGACCAATCAGGCCAGTGCTGAATCATGCTGAGTCATGCTGACTCTACCTTGGCTGATGCAACCTGGCACTCTGCCCCCACCAGCCAGATGATCTAATGTCATTTCAGCTGTCTGCAGTAATCTGGATACTGTCACAAATATATCAACACTCCAGTGAGTGCTCCCTTTTCATTTGGTGGCCAAAGTATTTGAGTTTCAGCTTCACCATCTGACCTTCCAGGGACAAGCGACAACAGTTGGAATATGAAGTAATTTTTGAAAGCTTGTCGAAGCAAAAGCGAAATGTGGGATTCAGTACAACCACGTAGTGAATCATATTTATGCCAGGTTGTACAAGAGAAAGCCATCTGGAGCTCCAGTCTCTGTGAAAGACTACACCATTGGAATGGTCACCTACACCTTCTTCTATGAAAATTGGACATTTACTTGTTACTTAGTGACTATGGGTGACTGGGTGATGTTCCTTAATGTTTAATTTTGTATGATTCTGTTGGTGAATACTTTGAGAGATTTTTATTGACAACAGTCCTAGTAATATTTTGTATAAATTTAGAGGCTGGTTTTTGCGGAGGTTTATACCTTTGTCCCTGCTCTCACCTGGAGATTGGCAACAGTGGTTTCCCAGAAGGAAAGACCTCCCTCAAAGGCCTGCGGTGATATGTTTCAGACTAACAGTCTCTCTCTGACAGACTGTTTAATAGGGAGGAGTCATCAGCCATTACATCAGTTTACATCATTCTCCTCTCCTCTCCCCCCTTTGATCTGAACAACACCCCCCATGAGGCAGTTTAGGCTGGTTTGAAATCACCCAGTCAGCTTCTACAGCCCTCATCTGGAGTTTGGCAACAGTGGTTCTCCAGGAGAAAAGGCCTCTCCCTCAGAGTCTATTCTGTCACATGAACCCACTGAAGCCTAATTGGAATAGAAAGAGTGAAGAGTATTGGCAGGTGGAAGGGTCCCTCCCTGCTGTGAATGAACATTACTTTTGCCTCAATTGAAGAGAAGAAACCCTACTGTTTTCTCATGAACACAGGCCCGTAGTTGGAGGCGGGGGGGCAGGCACCACAAATATTTTCCCTGTTTTACACCCTCGCACCTCCTTGCCCGCTCTCAGATGGACTGTCCTGGACTTCCTACAACAGGCCCTGAGGAGAAGCAGTACTGCTCAGTAAGCTCCCTGTCAGCAGAGAACTGTCCCCCTCAAAAGTCAGCAGCCTTCTGCTGGGGTTCTTGCCTGATGGGGCTGGCATCGTGCAGGGGAAAGCAGAATCAGCCAATGGCATGGCAGAGACAGTGTGAGCCAATCCTGTGCAAGCCACATCTAATGAATGAAAATCCTCAGAATTGCCACCACACTTGGGCTTTTATTTATATAACTGATGATTCCATTTATAACCCAGATTCCTCCCCAATGGAGACTCCAAGCAGCTTTCATTGTTTTCCTCTCTTCCATATGATCCTCACTACAACCCTATGAGGCAGGCTGGGCTAAGAGCATATGACTGGACCAAAGTAAGTTTTTGGGTAGTGTGAGAAATTGTAAAACTATCTGCATAGTATTTCATTTATTAAGACTTGTTGAATAAGAAAAGAAACATCTCACTTAGAGCACAAAAGTTACTAATAAGTCAAGTCAAGTCTAACAATCTTATGGAATGACTTTTAAAGAGTAGGTGTATGGTTTCTCTTACATTGTTTCTTCACCTTCTTTACAAGTTGCAGAATGATTTCTTTCTTTTTTTCAAAAATATGAACAAAAGTAATCCATTTTATGTGACAACAGCATGCCTATTGTGTTGTTTTGTAGTAGCACAATATCAAACAATGGTGATACAATTCTTTTTTAGAAGCATATACATTTTACAGCATATATGGGATCACACTAGAACATTTTCAGCTTTGTATGTTTGTGTGTTGGTTTACAGTCTGCTGCTGGTTTTTTTGCTGGGGGGGGATATACTTTTCTTTCCAGTTCTCTGCAGGTGATTTATTTATTCATAACGGTTCTTTTTCTGGTGTGTATAATTGGTGGCTGCCCTTCAAATTATTATAGAGAGAAGATATTCTACGCAAACAATGATACAACCTGAATTAATTCTGACTTGAATGAACATCCAATATATGAAAACCAAATTACTCTGATGTTCTGGGGAGAAGATAAACTCATGTCTGAAGAGAGATAAATTGGATGTTGAATACAGGTACATGTAAAACTAAGTGAGATTCAGTGCAATATAGACGTTAAAACACTGAATCAGGACTGGTGAGACATGGTGAAATTCCAGATCTCTACTGTGCCATAAAGATCACTTGATGACCTCTTAGACAATCCCCTCCTAGCAATCATGTGGGTTTTCTGGGAAAATCTGAATCTGGAGGAAATGTTCACATTGAAATCCACATCCCTGCTTCAAATTTAAATAGATAATTTAAATAATGTTAGCAAAAATGTAATTACATTAGCAAAAGAAAGCATATACAACATGGACCATGAATGCAAACTGGAGTTTCCCATGCTTCATAAACTACATTTATCCCATCTCAACATGATTGATTGCAGCACAATAGCCCTGACACCTATAAATAAATGGGCTTCATGAACATATGAGGGCAAAAGATTTTTCCATAAAAAATCTAGCTTCTGAAAGTTTTTCATGTTGAAAAATTTTCTGCCTTCTAATGGACTGGAGAGGAGAGGGGCTTATATATTTCACCTTTCTGAGCTCCCTGGACAAAACTGGAGATAAAAATGTTTCAAAAAATAGATTTTGTGTATTAAATTGCAGATATTTGGCTTCTGTTTTAATCTTCAATTAATGTTTTTGTTTAAGAATATATACTGACCACAGAAGTTGCCAACTTTACTGAGCCTTTTGTGCACTTCTGAAATTTTAGGAAAAGACTGCCAAGATGGTGGAGCTAACCTCAGAGTTTTAGGAGTCACAAAGCCAACTATTCTCCTATGACAGCTGTTTTTGAATGGGTGATCCTTAGAGACATAAAAGCAATGCACTTTCTGCTCCAATGAAGTGGAGAAAAGCCAGGACTGGCTCAAAAATTCTGATTTAAGGAAAAACTTTGCTAATAAGTAATGTAAAAGGGGGTGTATAGGTGGAAAGTCTAACAATCTGTTATGTATGTGGACTCAAGGGAAGACTTTGGTGTTTCTGCCTGGCTCATTGGAGCCATATGGACTGAGCTTGGGGACTTGGGAACAAAGTGCTGTAGGATTCAAACCCCTGCAGCCCAGGACCAATCACAGGCCCCCACCGGTTTGAATAACCCAATAACGTGCTTGCGCAGGAACCCAGAGATGTATATAAGTTCGGCCCATGGGCCCCAATGCCAGTCTTGTACTGTGACCTTTTACTATGTGATTCCTATTAAAGAGCTTGTTATCACTTACTCCTAGACTCTGCCATGCATAGAACCCACTATATTATACAATCTTTGCAGGATAGCTTTTAAAGGATAAGTGTTTGGTTTCTCTTCCTTTTTTAAACAGTATTTAAAGGCAGCTGAATGGCTTCTTTTCCTACTTCCCTTGAGTGGAATGAGGTGCTATGAAACAAATTCCATGGGTACCATGCTGGGAGTTGCTGCCTTAGTATATAAAAGCCAGCCAGTTCTGTAAAAGCTAATTCTCTGGTTTTAAGGAGGCTGTTTAGACTATAATACACAAGAAATTATTCAAACTGCAAAATAATGTTCTTTCTCCATTTAAATATTGAGGTTCTGTTGATTTCAAAGAGTGAAAAAGCATCAGTCAGCACTGGCCAACCTTCTGGGCAAGTGTAAATCACAGGCCAAGTCCACAGTGGAGTTCTTACGCCACTGACATTTTTCTGGTATGTGTGTCTTCCCCTACCTAAGGTAGGTTTGATTATGGACTCAGGCCTGCATGTCTCATAATAAAACTATATCTCAAACCGCACATCTCTAGATAATATTCTGCATAGATGGAAGGATGGGTTTCTGTTGTTGTCCAGGTTAGTGAGGAATTGCTGTGCATGGGAAAGTCATGGCTGCTCCCTTCCCCTAGCAGAATAACTGAGAAACCCCAACACTGTCATTTTCCTCAGTCCTTTCTCACAGCACCACAGTTTCCACATTCCTCATAATGTTTCCCTTTTTACCTTACACACTAGTATTCCCAGGCAAACCAGCTGTCCCTCAAGCCTAACCTAGCTGAAAGGTGGCTCTTCTTCACCTCGAACTTTGTGACAGCAAAATCCAGCAATTTCCTACTATATTATCTAAAGAGAAGTAGCCCAAGTCTTATTAGACAACTGGAGAAAGAACTGAAAACATCCTTGCAAGGACACTCCACTGCAGCTAGGGGAAGTGAGCAGCCATCACTTTCCCATGCACAGCAAATCCTC
This sequence comes from Heteronotia binoei, assembly GCF_032191835.1. Classification (NCBI taxonomy): domain Eukaryota; kingdom Metazoa; phylum Chordata; class Lepidosauria; order Squamata; family Gekkonidae; genus Heteronotia; species Heteronotia binoei. Next base: position 43,240,713 of record NC_083226.1, read on the forward strand.
ACTAACCTGGACAATAACAGTAACCCATCCTTCCAACTATGCAGAATATTATCTAGACATGTGCAGTTAGGTATTGCTGACTCTAAAAGTTGTATGACTCACCCAGCATCTGATGGGGTAGCCTATATCTGAGGCAGTCAAAGCCTTCCTGGAACAACTCCCAGATCTCTTAATATTGTGAATTAATAGAGCTTGCTTGCCTAGTTTTGTTTTTTTTTTTTAAATTCCCTAGGAAACAGCATTTCTCTCAGTCTGTCTTAGCCCTGAAAATGGGCAGGCAAGTTACCTTGGCCAGTCTCACAATCTTTCTTGGAGGGAAATGGAAATTTTAAACTGCAGCCATCCATTACAGTGGCTGTTTGCCACTGCATGTATGCTGTGCTCACTGCTCTTGGCATTTCAGAACAGATACCTTGCTTGGATTCTGCTAGACCCTCACTGGCCAGATCCTGCCTGAAAGACACAGACTGGTCTAATTACTTTATTAACTTACTAGGAAAAAGGCCCATTATGAGGGAAAATCTAACAGGTTCTAAAAAGAGGGTTTTGGCGAGTGCCCCCCCCACCTTTGCTGTCTTCCCACCCACCCAAGGGAAGGCATTCACACACACACCCCTCAAAAAGAGTGGATCGCTGCCATCTGGAGAGCAGCTGTAATTCTGAGTGCTCTCCAGCTGTCACTTGGAGATTGGCAACAGTGGTTCCCCAGGAGGAAAGGCCTCTCCCTCAGAGGTCATCTGGGGAGCAGTTGTAAACCGCAAAATTTCCAAGAATTTCCCACCGACCTGGAAAGGTATCACTAAGGGCCTTTGGACAAGTGCTCCCCAGTCTTGCTGTCTTCCCACCACCCAAGTGAAGGCATTTACTCTCCCCGCCCCCACTTCAAGGGGAACTGATCTCTGCCATTCTGAGTGATCTCCAGCCCTCATCTGGAGATTGGCAACAATGGTCCCCAGGAGGAAATGGCTGGTTTGGAGGGTGGCCTTGTTGGAGGCCCCACCCTTCCTCACACCCAATCTTCTCCAGGCGCCACTCTTCAAATATCCAGGAATTTCCCAACCTGGAGTTGGCAACCCTGTCTCCTTCTCAGCCAACCATCTTGGGATGAGGTTGAGGGGAAGAGGGAGACAGGGAGTGAGGAAAGAGGCAGGAAAGACAGGAAATAAGCTCCCTGGCTTATTTGAGTAGCCCTCAGAGGCTGCCTGTATTGGCAGGTCATCTGTGTGGGCTGTTGATAGGGTGGAAAAGGTTTGTTGCCGGTGGCAACCAAGACACCTTTTTGTGAGGCTGCAGTACAGCAGCAGTCTTTTCTGAGGCCAGTTGACAGAGAGGACACTGAGAAGAGTGGGATATGTGTCTCTCTCTAAGTTAAGACTGCTTTTGGCAGTTTGTTCAACATTCTTGGACCAGAGTAGGTGGGGGCAGGGGAGTCAGCCAGTGGGAGGCAAAAGACTCTGACTGAACTGTGATCAGGTAATGATTTTTGGAGTGCCTTGTTGACTTCCCACCCACCCAAGTGAAGGTATTAATTCCCCCGACACACACACATCTCAAGGGGAGGTGACCTGGAGTTGGCAATCCAGCAACGTCAACATGGGAAAAGAACAGTCTTTCTTCACAGAGAGGGGAGGGGAGCCAAGCACCTGGAGGTTGGCAACAGTGGTTCTCTGGGAGGAAATGGCTGGTAGCATCAAGCAGCTGATGCTGTGGGGAAAGCCACTGCAAGCCTGCCTTTCACTCCCTCTGAAGTGGCCTCTCCTTGCTGTGAACAAACATTCCTTGTCAGTTGAAGAGATGTTAACTGTTTGTGTGGATTAAAGGGAGGAAGGCAGACAGACAAAATGAAAAAAAGACTGGAAGACAGAGATATAGAGAAAGAATTAGAGAAAGAACAGAAGGGGATGTTATAAAATGAGGGGGAGAAAGGAGTGAAAGAAAAATGAGAAGAAGGAAGATAGGGCCCTGAGGAGAGGCAAGAGTGATCAGTAAGCCCCCAGCAGAGAACTGTCTTCCTCAGACATCAGTGGCCATCTGATGGTGTCCTTGCCTGACAGGGCTGGCAGTGGGCATGGGAGGGCATAGGGAAGGGGGACAGGACAGTGAGCCAATGTGAGGTCAGAGGGGTTGATGGACACATGATGGGCCAGTGGCTAATGGAGTGCAGGCTTAGCAAATGAGGGGCCTTGATTTGGCTTCACCAGAGAGCTTTTAGGCTTTTATTGTAAAAGATTACTACTGCTAGCTGGCCTTTCCTCTACCCATTTCCTCTTGTACTTGTTTACAAATTGCTAGATAAACAAAATAGTAAATGTTCCCCTATTAGTGTTGCATTGAGCAAGTCTGAATTTTCACATATTTGCATAAAAGAGGGCAGAAGAGATCCCATGCTTATTGCAGTGGGAATTTTCCTGCCCAGGTGCTGTTCCCAATGCTATTTGAATACTGTTGTCAACTAAACGGCTCTACAGTAAAAAGTACATTGTGAGATCATGTCTGAACTTTTCCTGTCCTTGTGATAAATTAAATGAAAGTTTATTTGTGCCATTATGGTTCATATGGTTATTTTTGTACATTATAGGGGTTGGACTAGATGTTCCTGGACGTCCCTTCCAACTCTATGGGTGTTTCCGCACTCACGTTTTACTGGCGCCACGACCCTCCTCACGCCGGCGAATCTGCATGGATTTCGCACCAGAAGCGCCGGCGCACCCAGAAGCGCCGGCTACTTCCGTCGCTAAGCCAGCGCAAACGGAAATCGCAAAGATGCAGGAAAACGTTTGCGCTGGCTTAGCGACGGAAGTAGCCGGCGCTTCTGGGTGCGCCGGTGCTTCTGGTGCGAAATCCATGCAGATTCGCCGGCGTGAGGAGGGTCGTGGCGCCAGTAAAACGTGAGTGCGAAAACGGCCTATGATTCTTTTCTGGGAGTATTTCTGTTAATAAATAATAAGGAGCAGTTTCTTTAAATAAGGAACAGGTGGTGAGCCTACTTCTGATGCTTTTGTGCTGCAGAATGGTCAATATTTTTTTTCCGATTCTGGTCATGATGGAGTGGGGGATGCCTCAATTTATATTCCACAATTGTTTTTAGGCATTAAAACTACAGTACATGACTTTTTTCCTAGATGCTGTGCATTCTGTTTTTTCTTTCTTTGTAACTAAATACTTTTTGCTATGTTAAATTTGATGCAAGAAACATCCTATCGCTTTGAAGGTCCCTAGGTAAGAAAGTTTCTCCTCAGTTGTGTCCTTTTGGCAACCTTTATATATTTAATATTCACTACTTTATGCTTTTTTCAGGAAAAAATCAGTGTGTGAATTTCATTTTGAATATGCTTTCCAGAAACTATCACAACTTAAGAATCGTATCCTAGTGAGCAGGGGTGGAATTCTAGCAGGAGCTCCTTTGCATAACAGGCCACACTTTCCTGATGTAGCCAATCCTCCAAGAGCTTACAAAAAGAGCCTTGTAAGCTCTTGGAGGATTGGCTACATTAAGGTTGTGTGGCCTAATATGCAAAGGAGCTCCTGCTAGAATTCCACCTCTGTTAGTGAGATATATCCCTCAATGCTACCCATCAGCTCTTGTGATACTGGGTTTATGATGGGTTGAAATTAAATAAAAAAAATTTCCGGCTCAACATTAGGAAGAACTTCCTGACTGTTAGAGTGATTCCTCAGTGGAACAGGCTTCCTCGGGAGGTGGTGGGCTCTCCTTCCTTGGAGGTTTTTAAACAGAGGCTAGATTGCCATCTGACAGCAATGAAGATCCTGTGAAATTTAGAGGGAGGTATTTGTGAGTTTCCTGCATTGTGCAGGGGGTTGGACTAGATGACCCTGGAGGTACCTTCCAACTCTGTGATTCTATGATTCAAGTATATAAGGTTGTTCTCATGGTTAGGAAGCTTTACACAAGTGGCTTTCCAAAACTGAATGTAGTTGAACAGATATCTTCTGCTTGTTACCAAATCATAACCAGCTAGTGTGGAATTCTTGGATAATGTCTTTATTTAGTGAACACTCTCCTATAGTTAAGTCCTTCACCTGAATCTTAACCACTGACTCAGTAGATACAGGGGGGGGGGGGTTATGTCATTGATATACAAACAGTATTTTGATCACAATTTCATCAGGATGATTGTGGGAGGGGGATACGGCACTTCTTCCCCAAGCAGGAAGAAACCATCCACAAACCGGAACTTTAGACTTGAAACATGACATTCAGTAACATCTGTATGTATGCAGTGACAATAGTTTCAGTTATTCTTAGTTAAATGTTGAAGGCTTCTACATTCTTGTAGCATTTTAATATCTTGGTTTATGCTTCCAAAATTTCACATAGCTTCATGCAGAGATTTTTTTTTTGTAGAAAACCCCAGCAGGAACTCATTTGCACATTAGGCCTCACCCCGGAAGGAACTCATTTGCACATTAGGCCACACCCCTGATGCCAAGTCAGCCAGAACTTCATTCCTGTGTGTTCCTGCTTTAAAAAAAAAAAAGCCCTGGCTTCATGCATTATAGTAAAAACGTAGTTCAGTGAGACAGGGCTCTATACGGATAGTTAAATGAAAGTACGAAAATTCCCATCTAGATCTGCCAGACTTTGACATGCATTTACAAGTGAGATGAGCACTGATCGTTTGATCTCATGAAGTTATCCCCTCTACTGTTCAATCTGTGTGTGAATGATCTGATTCCTCATCTGTGAAAACCAGGATTTCATGCTCCTCTATTGCCTAACCAAGAGATTCTTCTTTTGCTTTATGCAGATGATACCATGTTATTATGCAGATCAGAAGCTGGCTACATAAGTTACTGAACACATTATCAAATACTGTTCCCAGGAAGGTCTACCAGTGAACTGTAAAAAAAACACAAAAAAACACAACCCTAAAATTATTATCCTTTCAAAAATCCTGCTATCAAACAGACACTATAGATGATTAATGGGGAGAAAATGAACAAGAAGCCCATTTTAAATACTTGGGTGTACCGCTTAGAAACAACCTTACCTGGAAAACTCATATTTATCTAGCTATAAAAACTGCCTGGGTAGATGTAAATGCTCTTTTATGGTTCCTTTATTCCAAAGGGGGAGGCAGTATGTTCCTGCAGGCTTATGAGGCTAGGTTCTGATGCTTAGTGGAAGTGATATCACATTATGATGTTGTAGCAACACTCTAATATTTGGGCAAAAGCTCTATGGTGAAAATGGCATATACCATAGACTTTTTGCCCGAATACTAGAGCATCACTGTGACATTGCTAATGTGATGATTGTACTGGTACATGCCTGAAGTGATGTTACCATATTCCTAGCAATGTAGCCTGGGCCTCCTTTCTGCTCCTGATAAGTCCCACTGCCAACCAGCTGATTGGGGGGCAGGGCCAGGCTGGAGGCAGGCAATCCTTTGCCTCTGGCAAGAGGCTGGTAACTCTACTCATTGGGGAACAGGGCCTGGATAGATGCCTTCACATTAAGACTGACCACCCTCTTTTCAATGCCTAATACTGGGGGCAGTGGGCTTTACAGTTACTGATGGAAGATTCCTATAGAAATGTATTGGGAAAATGTGTGGATAATTGGATGAGTTCTTTGGTTTCCCATCTACTTTGCTTAGGGATATGGGCTATTCTGAAGTTATAAATTTGGTCAGGAAAAGGGTTATCGAGTTTGATCGTGTCAGCACACAGGCCTGTGCAAGGCATGTACACTCTTCTTTTGCAATGGGGATTTCTCCATCTTTGACCTCTTCCCCGCCCCGCATATTTAAGCCTCTTTGCATCTCCTGGTCAAAGGAACACTTTTATGTTAGATAGACTGAATGTCCTGCCAAGTGCAGATCTTAGGGGTCATTTCACCATATTCTGACTAATACTTACTGCTGCTATGCATCTGGAGTGACTGAGACCATACATCACCTCATCTTATTCTGTGATTGATGAATGTCACTCAGAGATCTCTGTCTTACATTTATCCTCAGTAAATATCAGCTTCCTCTCTAATCCTGCATGATCTCTTTTTTGGTGGCAGGCACCAATCTGGAGATAATACATTCTGTTGCTAAATTTCTAGCGCTTGTTGTTTCTCTGTGCTATTAAAGAGATAGGTATTAATTCACCATGTTTTGTATTTTTTCTTGTATCGGTTTTGACTTGCTCAAGACCTTTGGTCTGAGGAGCATAATAAAAGGAAAGGCTCTCCATGAAGGGTGAGTGCTGCCATTGGACTGTGTGATGTGGTGCATTGGGAGAAGCTAGCCAAGGGCAGCAAAACATTGAGGGGGGTGGGGTTGCCACCTGGATCTGCCATCTGGATTTTTCTGCCTTAGGCAGTATGTTTTGGGTCTTCTCTGTCTCCATATATGCCCTCAACCTACTTGGCTTTTGTGAAACTTCTCCCTAAAAAGTCATTAAATAGAAATTGATAGGTATTTCAACATTCTGGTCTTGTCCCCCTACCTCATTAAAGGCAATGCTTGTGTTTTCACAAAGCAAGATAACTGAGAGAGAATTTAAAGTTTAACAAAAGAAGTGTGAAGGCAGTTGCTATGAGTGGATGTACAGGAAAGGACAAATAGAGCAAGAGGAAAATATAACAATACACAGCTGCTTAATATCACTTGTTTTAAAGTTTATAAACAATTATTTCCCAATGAAGTTTCAAGGTACAACTCTTTTTTAGAACATTCTTCCACTTTTCAACAAAATTCCGCACTGGGTCTTCTGAAGACACAATTTCCTAGCTTGTTATGGTGAAATTATGATATGGTAATAATTGTAGGAGGTCTTAGTCAAATCCTTTAGCTTCCCCTAAATGTCTGTGCGATTTCATACTTCATCCCCAAATACTTGTGCTGCTTTATTAGTTGCTGTACTATAGTAACCATCTCTGCCACACCAATTTAAATTCATGGTTTATAGTTGTGTGGGGTCCCGCCTCCTTCCACCCTTTGTCCAGGAAATTATTATCTGATTATTGGGTCAGTTCACCCAAGAGAAAGCCTTATTTTCTTGAAGTATGCTTTTATATGACTGCATACTTTCATGGAGAAAAGTTGGTGTAAATTGCATGGGAGTGGAGGAAGTACAATTCCTGGTCAAAGGAATGCTTTTGAGCACCTTCATATCTTGCATTGCAGACAACAACACATAATCACAATAGCAGCAGTAATTTCTTCATATATTTTTTTTAGCCCTAGGACACCCACAAGCCTCTTCTGTTTCCAGTGCCAAAAATCACAGAGCATCCTGGATCACACTAACAGTCATGTATCTGTTGGGAATCCATGAAGCCATAGGTCACAGCCTCATGCACTCATCTCCTATAATAGAAAACTCCCACTGAACCCAGCAACAACATAAACTGTCATTATAAATACCAAGTTAATGACTTGTATTAACAATTTAGAACCAGAAAGGATAATATTTGTTTCCTCACTAACCAAGTTTAGTTAAGGTAGAAGTTAACTCCTGGGAAGACACATTCCTCAAGCACACTTTAGATGGACTATGCAATATGTTAAGATCACCAAGTAAATAATTATCTGTGAGTTATGTGTTCACCTCTGCCCTCAACTCCATCTGTGCATGCTGGTGATTTGAATGCTATCACATCTGTTAATGTAAAAGGGCTGCTGCGACACAGACAACATCAGCAGCATTTATCGGTGATGAATTGCAGTTTGTGTCCACCTCAAATAAAAGCATTTGATGAAGGAGACTTGGAAAGGATAGAAATAAGAAGGCAAGACTTCTTCTAGTACATATAGGTCTACCTTAACCTTTGATTACGGGTTCCTTACTATATACAAAATATATAATGCATAATGTAATGATTAAAGGAGCACCTTTATATCTTGCATTGCATTACTGCAGACAACAAATTGAAAACTAAAAACAAAAGAGATGTGATTTTAAGAAAGTTTTGGCATCACAGAAGATCATAATCTGTTGTATTTTTTTAATTTTTTATTTACATTATATTTATATCCCACCCATTCTATGCAGACTCAAGGCAGCTAACAGCATAAAATACACAGTAAACAATAAGCAATATTTAAACAACAAAACAATCAAATAAATTGCAATGGTATGAAGATAGCAGTTGGATACCCTTCAAATATAAGGAAGTAATTCTTTAATTTCAGTTTTGGATTGCACTTTGTGAAGGCATTTAAATAATTTGCTTTGGATCACCTTGATTTTAAATTTGGACTGTGTGCTTTAAGATAGGATGATACTGTACCTGAAAAAGCATTTTCAACAGACGTCTATCATATACTTTCCAGAATGCCAAGCAAAATTGGTGTAGGTGATTCTAGATGGGATTTAAAAGGGTTCCTTCCTGCAGTATTTTCTGATATTAGAATCTGAAACCTCCCAAGTAATCTTTGTCTGTAATTTTCCTTTCTATCCTCCATTATTCACAGTAGCTGATGCTGCCTATATCAATCTGATTTGGACATCAAGGTTCAGATTCATAGCACATATAAATCATTTTGTTCTTGTTGTTGCTTTAACAGCTTGTTTTTAATAATGTGATGTGTCTTTAATTGTAAGCAGCCTTGAACAAGACTTTGAAGAGGCAGCATAGAAATATAATGAGTAAAAGAATGAATGAATAAATGCATAATCACATCAGGCCTTGCATCCCAGAGAAAATCACCATTGACCAAAGCATTGCACAAGCAAAAAACTGTCTAAATAAAGTATCTTCAGGATTCAACCCTAGGGTAGATAACATCTCTTTAATGGAATCATCTGAAATGGCCTCACCTATAAGTACTGTTATCTGTATCTTACTGAGGGCACAGCTAGATAATACAGCCTCCTCGGGGACACTACAACCATTTTACAGCAGGCATCCTCTTGAAATCATAAGTGTGTGGGGGGAAACAGGAGCCCCTCCTCCTCCCACAACATGGTCCTGAACAGGATGGCCCCACAGCTTTTTAAAAGAATGCCTGATGAAAATGGATGCAGTGTCCTCAGGTTGTCCCTAGGAATGCCATATCATCTTGTTGTTCAGTCGCACAGTCGAGTCCAACTCTATGCAACCCCTTGGACAAAGTCACGCCAAGCCCTCTTGTCTTCCACCATCCTCCGAAGTCTGCTCACATTTGTGTTAGTTACATCAGTAATACTGTCCAGTCATCTTATCTTCTGCCGTCCCCTTCTTCTTTTGCCTTGTCTTTCCCAGAATCAGGGTCTTCTCCAGCGAATGCTCCCTTCTCATTTGGTGGACACAGTATTTCAGCTTCAGCTTCAGCATCTGACCTTCCAGGGAACAGTCAGGGTTGATTTCCCTTAGGACTGACTGATTTGATCTTCTTGCAGTCCAAGGGACTCTCGAGATTCTTCTCCAGCACCACAACTCAAAAGCATCTATTCTTCTGCGCTCGGCCTTCCTTATGGTCCAGCTTTCACAGCCATACATTACTTCTGGGAATACCATCGCTTTGACTATATGGACTTTGGCAGGGTGATGTCTCTACTTTTTATTATACTGCCTAGGTTCACCATAGCTGTCCTCCCAAGGAGCAAACGACTTTTAATTTCATGACTGCAGTCACCATCTGCAGTGGTCTTGGATCCCAGAAATGTGAAGTTTATCACTACTTCCATGTCTTCCCCTTCTATTTGCCAAAGCGTGATGGGGCCGCATGCCGTGATTTTAGCTTTTTTGGTGTTGAGTTTTAACTCTACTTTTGTGCTCTCCTCTTTCACCCTCAGCAAGAAGTTCTTTAGGTCCTCCTCACTTTCTTCCATTAGAGTGGTGTCAACTGCATATCTGAGGTTGCTGATATTTTTCCTGCAATCTTAATTCCACTTGTGCTTCATCCAGGCCAGCATTCCACATGATGTACTCTGCATATAAATTAAATAAGCAGGGTGACAATATAAATCCTTGTTGAACTCTTTTTCCTATTCTTATCCAATCAGTTGTTCCATATCCCGTTCTGACAATTGCTTCTTGACCCCCCCTTATACAGGTTTCTCAGGAGACATGTGAGGTGGGCTGGTACTCCCATCTCTTTAAGGACTTGCCCTAGTTTGCTGTGATCCACACAATCAAAGGCTTTAGCATAGTCAATGAAGCAGAAATAGATGTTTTTCTGATACTCCCATGCTTTCTTCATAATCCAGCAAATGTTGGCAATTTGATCTCTTGTTCCTTTACCTCTCCAAAACCCACCTTGAACTTCTGGTAGTTCCCGATCTACACACTGCTGAAGCCTAGCTTGTAGGATCTTTTAACATGACCTGGCTGGCATGTGAAATGAGTGCAATGGTGCATTAGTTTGAACATTCCTTGGCAATACCCTTCTTTGGTTTAAACAATTTTATTAATTAGCAATATATTGTTATAGAAATCTATAAAAAAATTAAAATAATACAAAATAAAAACAATACATCGATTTTCCCCTCTTCTCCTCCCTCCCCTTTTCTTGACCACCGCCGGTGTTTTAAAATTAAAAAAAGAAACAAGGTAACTTAACAAATCAAGAATCTCCATTTTAGAACCTTACATCAATACGGAAGAAATAAAAACATAAAATAAGAAAAGTTAACTCTATAAGTCCATCTTCATTTTTTAATAAAAAAATTTCCCATTTATAAATTCTAGTCTATTATTCCACCAGCTTTTATCAAAGATCACTAAGTGTCCCCTTACTTTCCAATGTTTTTCAACATAGTTTTGAAATTTCTCCCATTCCTTCCTAAACTTCTCCAAATCATAGTCTTTTAAGATTCTTGTAAGTTTATCCATTTCACTCCATGACAAAACTTTTAAAATCCATTCCCATTTTTCTGGTATTTTGTCTTGCTTCCATAACTGCACATACAATGTCCTTGCAGCTGAAAGCAGGTAACACACCATCGTTCTATCTTGTTTTGGAAAGCTTTCCATTTGTAATCCCAACAAAAAATAGTCTGGAGACCTCTTAATGTCATAACCTAAAATTCTTGACATTTCTTTCTGAATCATTTGCCAAAATTGTTTTGCTTTTTCACAATCTACCACATATGGTAGAAAGATCCTTCGTGTTTTTTACATTTCCAACATCTGTCTGACAACTGATTATTCATTTTTGCCAGTTTCTTAGGTGTCATGTACCATCTATACAGAATTTTAAAACAGTTTTATTTAATGTTATAACATGTCAAAATCTTTATAGAGTTCTTCCATAGATACTCCCAAGGTTCCATTTGAATTTCTTTAGCCCCAACTTTAGGAAAAATCTCTATTTTTTTCATCATAAGTCCAACATCTTCTGTAGTCTATAACATATCAATTCTTGAGAAAGAATTATGCCTTGCTGAAAAAAAAGTATAAACACACCCTGGGATTAAATTTCCTCCATGTATCTTCCAAATTTTCTTGCTTCATTAAATCAAAAAATGACTTTGGTAATTTCTTCTCCTTACTTCTTCCTGATCTGTCCAAATCATTTATAATTGTTCCGTTGAAGTCTCCCATTATCATTATTTGATCATAAGTCACTTGGTCTAATTTTTGCGTGATATCTTTTTAAAAAAGAGTCTTTTGCCCCATTTGGGGCATACAATCCCAACAACAATGTCTTCTTATCATTCATCATCACTTCCACAGCTAGATATCTGCCTTCACTGTCCTTAAAAATCAATTTTAAATCTAATTCTTGTTTAATATAAAAAATCACACCCCTTTCTTACTCCTTAGCCAAGGAAAAAAATTCTTTTCCCAATTGTTTATTCCATAAAAATTTGTAATCCAAGTGTTTAATATGTACTTCTTGTAGACAAATTATATTACATTTTTTTTTATCCACTGAAATGTGGCCCTTCTTTTTTGCGGTGAATTTAGTCCATTTACATTCCAAGATATTAATTTGTAATCCATAATGGTTCTTCTTTTTATTCTGTATCCCCAGATAGATGATAGATGAATTTATTGTCATTGTTCTCAACAAAAAGAGAGCAACGAAATGAGGTGCTCTTCCACAAACATACCAACACATCAAACACACATATTCATAAACCATTTAAATACATCTGAAACCATTAAACCATTTAAACCATTAAAACCATTTAAATACATCTAAAACGGATAAACATTCATAAAACCATTAAAACCATTTAAACCATTAAATAAACATTCATAAAACCATTAAACATTCATAAAACCATTAAAACCATTTAAACCATTAAATACATCTAAAACAGATAATCCTTCATAACCCTGCATTTAACCTAACCACAGCACTTGGATAGAAACTGTCCTTAAATCTGTTTGTCCTAGCCTTCAACACTCTATATCGTCTACCTGACGGTAAGATCTCAAAAAGCAAATGGCCCAGATGTGTATGGTCCCTTAGGATCATTTGTATCTTCCTTTTACATGCCATATTATACAGATCCACCAATGAGGGGAGAGAACATCCACAAATCTTTTGTGCTCTTCTCGTCACTCTTTGGAGCACCCTTCTCTCTGCTTCCGTGCAGCTCCCAAACCACGCGCAGAGGCAATAAGATAAAATGCTCTCAATGGAACTACGATAAAAGGCAACCAGCAGACTCCCTGACAGTTGTAGTGATCTTAAGAGTCTTAAGTAGTATAGTCGTTGCTGGGCCTTTTTCTCTAGAGCTAAAGTATTTGCCCCCCATGTTAGATCCTGTTTCATGGTAATTCCCAGAAACTTCCATTCTGTCACCTGTTCTACCATAACACCATCAATAAACAACGGCTGGGTGTCCAAACTACTCTTCCTGTAATCCACTATAATTTCCTTCGTCTTATTTATATTTAAAATAAGATTATTTTCTTCAAAAAAAAACTTCTGCAGTTCCAGTAAATTTGTAATTGCAATCCTTTTTCCTCCATGTTCAAAACTTAGACCTTCTGGCAGTATCCATCTGTATCTCACGTCCATATCCCGCAACTTGTCTGTTAGCTTTTTATATAATCTTCTGTCATTTATAACTTTTCTTGGCAACTCTTTCATGATTCTTAATCTGCTTCCCTCAATTTCCAATGTTTTTTCAAATTGCTTTTTAAAGATCTTTCCCACCATGTCTCTTGTAACAAATTTGACTACCACACCTCTTGATAATTTATTTTTCTTGGCATACTGGGAATTAACCCTGTATATATAGTCATACAAATAACTGGATTCATCAGAGTCTATTTCTAGGAACTCAGCAATGATTCTTATTATATATATCCTTAAATCAGAACCTTCTTCTTCAGGCACTCCTCTCAAACGAATCTGGTTTTCCATTAACTTGCAATCTGCTTTCTCCTGAAATTTATTAGTCATGGAATCTTGATCTTTCACCTTATTTTCAACCACATGTACTTTGTTTAACATTATTTGTGAGTCCTTTCTAAGATCTTCAATCTTTCTTTATTTCTGACTTCACCACCTCTCGTTCTTTAACTACTTGCTTTTTATTTTCTGTTATTAGGTTCTTCATCACTTTGATCAGTCTTGCTTCCATGGCATCTAGTTGTTCTTGTATTTTTGGCATCTTTCCCTCCTCAAGTGAAGCAGTACTTGCGCGTGTCAATTTTGGCAGCCTCTGCTTTGACATTCCACTCCCCTCACTGCTAAAATGAAATTTGGTTGCCAAGGACATGGAGATCCTTCTTGTATAATTCTTCTGTGTATTCTTGCCACCTCTTCCTAATCTCTTCTGCTTCTGTTAGGTCCCTACCATTTTTGTCCCTTATCGTGGCCATCTCTGCACAAAACATTCCCTTGATTTCTCCAATTTTCTTGAAGAGATCTCTTGTCCTTCCCATTCTGCTATTTTCCTCTATTGCTTTGCATTGTTCCTTCAGGAAGGCCTCCTTATTTATCCTTGTGGTTCTCTGGAAATCTGCATTCATCTAGTTGTGCCCTAAAATTGCATGGGAAGAAGCTATGGAGAGGAAATCGCCGTACTGCTGTAGTAATGGTAACATGCATATTGACTGTAAGTGGAGTTTTGGTTTCACCATATTTGCAATGCATCTCTGGTTAGGCAGTCTTTTTTTGGATCAAATGTCAAAAGTAGGGATGGGCGCAATCCAGGGAAAAATGGTGGTTCATTTCATTTTGTGATTCTTTTACTTTCTGACTCAGTTCATGTTTCATTGGTTCATTTGGTTTGGGAGGTATAAAACTTACCATGAGTCTTCAGGCTCTCCTCCACCCATGCTCCACACCTGGCAAAGATTTGATTTGGAATGTCTAAGTTAAAGCCCCCACCCCCCACCAAGAGGCGCCCCCAGGAAAGCTCAGCTTCAGCTCTCATGACAAGTCTTATTGCTGCAGAATGGGAGCTCTGTGATTGGCTCCTGGAACTGCCAATCAAGTTATGCACAATTGCTATGGGTGTTTCTAGGACTCCCAGAAGGCCACCTCCAGTGTTGTCTAGGAATTGATTGAATCAGCACCAGGCTGTCTGAGGAAACAAACCACAAAAATGGACTAAACAAAGCATCAAGGTCCATTCCAATTAGGAACAGACCACAAATCAATTTGGAATGATTCATAGTTGGTTCATGGTTCAGTTCATGCCCATGTCTACCCAAACAAACATTTTTTTTCTGTAAAGATGCTACTGTTTCATTAAACAAATGAAGGCTGTACTTGGCCAGACAGTCTGGAAGCAAGCTGAGCTTCAGCAGCTCAACCTGTGCCTCTGGAGGTAGTCCTTTGCCAGATAACTGGCTCTTTAGTGACTCTGAGCCAAGAGATCTGGGTTTGAATTCCCTTTGTCCCATGGAAACTTGCTCAGTAACCTTGGGCCTGTCACTATCTCTCTCTCTTAGCCAACCTCACCAGGCTGTTGTGAAGATATAAGGGAGGAGGGGAGAATGTTGTAAGCCACTTTGAATCCCCATTGGGTAACTAAATATTAATTAGCTAAATAAATAAATATGTGCACTAAGAAAAATGCTTTGATGTGCCACTGTTCAGCACAGATTTCAGAGATTGCTTGTCCCTGGTCTGGTAATTTGGCCACATGTTTCTAGATCTAGACCCTGATGTAGACTTTAGTCTATATGTTTCTGTGGTATAGGAAGGGTGGAATCCAGATTAACCTGTGGATTCATCCACTACGATGACAGTATGAAAAGTGTTTCTCTTAGTTTATTCATATCTCATTCAGGGCATATGATATTGAAGAACCATGTGACTGAACTGAAGAGTGGCTATGCTCTTGAAGGAACAGGTCTGTAGTCTGGGGGTGTTCTTTAGGAATGTCAAATACCCCCCTCTGCTGGAGGCAGGAGTCTCCTGCTGCTAGGCACTATCTCTCAAAATTACACCTCCCCCACCAAAAAAGGGGAGGAACAACACAAATTAAAACAACATGCCCCAGAAGTGACATGGATTAAAAAATGTATGACGAAATTACTGTTTTCCTAACAGAATTTGCCTCTTCTATTATCACAGAGCACTGAATTGATGTTTTTGATGACCTTTTTCAAAGTCTTTTTCTTGATCTGTCACTGAGATCTCAAACTCTATCAGGGTATATATGAAATTTTTGCCCTATATGCATCACTGTGCACTTTTTAATACTAAACTTTATCTTACAATTTGGAGAAATCCTTCTGGCACTCCTCCCAATCCTCTTGTGTTATCATCATCCTGATCAATTTTATATCATCCACCTTTGCTGTCCATACACACACCTCCATTCACTACTAATCTCCAGACTGCTAAAACCAATTCATCTGGAAGAAATGGCTTTGCAGTGTGAACTTCACCTTGCTGGCCCAAAATCTCCAGAAATGTCCCAAGGTGAAGTTGGAGATGGGAAATGGTGATTTCACACTCTTCCTCGTTCCCCACTGCAATTCTTGTTAGTCTTGGACTTTTGCATTGTCAGAAAGCATGGTTATGGGGGGAAAGGGACACTGGAAAGATCTGTAATCTTGTGACTGATAAACAGAGGAGCCAAGCCTATAGTCCTACAATCTTCCCTTGCCACCTCAAATATGTCACATAAGTGGGATGGGACTACTTGGGACCAAGGTTACCTCTTAGCTGCGGAGTCTTGTGAGCAAAAATTTCACTTTGTGAGTGCTGGGATGAAATTTGTGAGCTATTGCAGAAATTAGTTTGCTCTGGGGCCATTTTCCCTGAGCTAAAGCAAAAATGTGTGAGCCGGAGGCTAAAAAACTGTGAGCTGGCTTACACTAATCAGTTTAGAGAGAATGCTGCTTGGGACTAAGGTGCTAAAGACTAGGTGCCAGTTATTATCTGTGAAATCATTGTGTGTGTGGTAGCTATGCAAGATAACAGCTACATCATTCTTCAATTAGATTTATCACATCCTTCAGTATAAATCTAGGGCATCTTCTTTCCAAACCTGCCGGAAGTTAGCCTATCAGGGAGCAACATCCAGACATGAAGTTTGAGAACATCCTATTTCGCTTGTGTGAGATGTTGGATGAAATAACATTCAATCCATCCTAGTGATGCATAAAAACACTATACCTAGTGTATTCTTTATAGAAGATGTTGAATGACTCTGCAGAGCATTCCAATGAGTAGAAGAAATAACTTGTAAACGATAGCAAAGAACAGAAACAGCCTTAGCGCAACAGGGGTTAATAGGCTGTATTTGATAGAGATTTTGCTGTTTCAAAGGAAATGGATTATTTTCAAGGAAGAGAACAACACATGCCATTGTGTGGCAATCAAGAGACACTGGCATTTTTCGATGCTGTACATTTGATGGGGCACTTTTATGAGCATTCCTGGCAAGTCAGAAAAAAAAAAACCAATATGAGCAGATGGAAGTACATCTGCAGGGTGTCCATAGCCAGGCAGATGTTCTACATTGTGCCAGTGTGCGAGAAACATTAATAGAAAAGTGGCATAATTGGGTTATCACTTCAAGCAAGTGTCTCAAATGATCTTCCTTCCCTTGTTTACCCCAAAGCATGGTTTTTCGTCTGAAGAAGAGAGACTGTAGAAGAATACACAGCTCATTCCTTTGGAGAAATAAGAATATGAAGATAAAGCTGGAATGCTCTGTGTAACTAGAAAACCAGAACTAAATCTGAGACAGTATTATATGCCTGAAAAATATCCAACTTCTGTGTGGCAAACAAATACCAGATGGATATCTTATCGATTGATGTACATTCCAGTAGCCCAAGAATGCATATCCAGAACAAATTATACAAACTGTCACGTATTGGTAGGTTTGGACATATGTGTATATTTTTCTATGGTTTTATGATATTACATATTCTATCTATCTATCTATCTATCTATCTATCTATCTATCTATCTATCTATCTATCTATCTATCATCCCGCCCTCCTCTAACGGGCTCAGGGCAGCTAACAACAGTTAAAAAACATTACCAATTAACAACACAGCATATTAAAAAATAAAATATATAATAAAACATTTCCTTACATATTAACAATCATCAATCCATTCATTAAAATACCAAGGTGGCAAGTTTGTAATTTCTATTATATTAGTTCAGTGAGATTGTCGGTGCTGTTCAGTAATAGCCACCTCCCCCTAACCGTTGAAGGCGAGTTTGAATAATTCAGTCTTACAGGCCCTGCAAAACTGTGGCAAGTCCCACAGGGCCCTGATGTTATCAGGGAGGGCATTTGACAAAGTGGGGGCTATTACTGAGGATGTTCCAGCTCTGGTGGTAGACAATTTTATATATATTTTTATATATAATTTTATATATTTTTCCTTTTTTAAGCTGAAACCCAAACCAGCAAAAAAAAAAAAATCCCTTCCTTGGCAATGTATCATAATTAGGTTAAATGTGAGAAACTGAGTGCTGACATTTAGTGATGATCATTCTTAAGGAGGCCAGCCACAGGTATCAGAAAATTTTGACAACAACCAGAAAATCTAAAGGTCGAACGTTATTGATAAAATGTTTTACATGTTACTTGGGCGACAGTAAAACACCTTCCATGGAGACCATTCACCAGGGTTAGTGACTCCGATTACATATTACAACTGCAGTGAAGATTATTAACTACACAGAGCCAATGGAGTGTTGTGGTTAGAGCAGGGCTTTTCTTGAGCAGGAATGCAAGAAATGCAGTTGCAGCTGGCTTGGCATCAGGGGTGTGGCCTAATATGCAAATTAATTCCTGCTGGACTATTTCTACAAAAAACCCTGTGAAAATAGTGGTGCTGTAGGAGGAGTGACCTAAATTAGTTCCTGCTGGACTTTTTCTACCAAAAAAAAAAAAAAAGCCCTGGTTTAGAGTAGAATCTAGGAAACCCCAGTTCAAGTCCCCACTCTGCCATAGAAGCTGTTGCCAGTCATTCTTCCAATCTTACCTCACAAGGTGGTTGTTGTAAGAATAAAAATGCAGGAGAGGAGAAAGAAGCTACATTGGGTTGTCATTAGGGAGAGAAGAGGAGTATAAATCTCTAAATAAAATCAATAGAAAGAAGTCACTTCTAATGCAACCTTAGGGCCTTTCACTTGTGTTCCACCCCTGAGAAGAAGTCTGGTTAAGATTAGGAACTCAGAGAGGATAGACTACAGTGGTTCAAGAGGGAAGAAAAAGGCTTATGGGTTTGTGGAAGTCAGAGCAGGGCTTTATTTGAGCAGGAACGCACAGGAACACAGTTCCAGCTGGCTTGGTGTCAAGGAGTGTGGCTTAATATGCAAATGAATTACTGCTGGGCTTTTCCCACAAAAATCCCTGTGTAAAACAATGGTGATGTCAGAGGGTGTGGCCTAATGTGCAAATGAGTTTCTGCTGGGCCTTTTCTACATAAAAAGTCCTGAGACAGAGAAATTATTGTTTCATAGGCTGGCAAATGGAAATGGACTTTGAGGGGCCTTGAAGAAAACCAGAATCCAAGAGTAAGTAGGGAGCTAAAGGTACAATCTTTCTAATCATTTGAAAATATTGATAATAAAGACTGAGAACTGAGTTTCCTGTTAGAAGGGGGGATGCACATTGTGTGTGGGAACAGTTTCTGAATGGGGAGGGGAATGAATTCTAGATGGATCTTGATGTGTAGAAAGAAAGATTATGAAAGGACAGTGGCCAGAAAAGTTGGCCACTCTCCTGTAAAATAGTATTGGTACTCAAATAACCTGTAGGTCTGATGGAGGAGCCCCAGTGCAATTAAGAGATCTTTTTATACAAATTTGCTAAAGAAAATTGGCCCACAGCCATAACATCTGTTTTTTTTCCCTATTTCCTTTAGAGCAGCTCTCTCCACTGACTCAATTTTCGTCCGTAAAGCAGATGGCACAATATGCCCCTCAGTGTGTATGTTCTATTTGATGTCCTTAACTATTCATTTCCTTGCTTTTAAGTGTTTGTGTTTTGTAAATAACTTGCTAGGTAATTACAGTGTTGTCACTTAGCAACCTCATCTGGGGATTTCTGAAATGGAGCACTGGTTTTGGAATGCAGTGCTAAATGGAATTTCTTGTCATACTTTGCAGAGCCATTTCTGGCAATGTTAAAAATAAATATGGTGTACTAGCCCCCAAGAAGCATTATGCATCGTACAACCTAAGATGAAATTGGTTGATGTCGGTTATTGTTAAAACCCAAGACTTTTCCAGCATTCCCATAATGGAACAGTTGCTGATGCTGAACCTGGAGATGGAAGTTTTGTGATTCAGTGATTGCAATTCTGCACACAGTTCAGTTGCTTTCAGGCCCTTTGAAGTCAATGCGACTGAAGGGCTGGTTCACTTATGATCAATTGATGCCTGCAGCTTTTACCAATAAAGTATATGTGTGAATGTGTGAATCACATTTAAGGTAACAGTCCTAGCACCTTAAACTCAATAGAGCATGTAAGAGCACACTGGTGGAGTGCATGCCACTCACAATGCTCCTGACAGCCTTCAGTAATTGTGTGATCACCATTTTGTACAAAGAAAGAGGCATGCAAATCTTCTATGTGCAGTTTCACTACAGGTAAAAGGTGTACTGAAGCCTGTAGATGCAAGAAAAGCCATCAATTGTTTACTTCACATGATGCAATAATCACGTTACTTTGCACTTGGCCACATTGAACCTCATCTGCCGCGTTGACACCCACTCACTCAGCCTAAACAGATCCCTTTGGAGTGCCTCACAATCCTTTCTGGTTCTTACCACCTTGAACAATTTAGTGTCGTCTGCAAACTTAGCCACTTCACTGCTTACTCTCCAAATCATTTATGAACAAGTTAAAGAGCATGGGACCCAGAACAGAGCCCTGCAGCACCCCACTGCTTACTGCCTTCCACTGCAAAGATTGTCCATTTATACTCACTCTGTTTCCTATTAATTAGCCAGTTTTTGATCCACAAGAGGACTTGACCTTTTACTCCATGACTCTTGAGCTTACTAAGGAGCCTTTGATGAGGAACTTTATCAAAAGCTTTCTGGAAGTCAAGGTAAGCAACATCTATTGGGTCCCCTTTGTCCACATGTTTGTTCACCCCCTCAAAGAACTGTAACAGGTTAGTGAGGCAAGATCTTCCCTTACAGAACCCATGCTGAGTCTTCCTCAATAACTTGTGTTCATCATTCTGTCCTTGATAATGGTTTTACCAACTTTCCCGGTATTAGGGTTGCCAAGTCCAATTCAAGAAATATCTGGGGACTTTGGGGGTGGAGCCAGGAGACTTTGGGGGTGGAGCCAGGAGACTTTGGGGCGGAGCTAGGAACAAGAGTGTGACAAGCATAATTGAACTCCAAGAGAGTTCTGGCCATCACATTTAAAGGGACAGCACACGTTTTAAATGTCTTCCTTCCATAGGAAATAATGAAGGATAAGGGCACCTTCTTTTGGGGCTCATAGAATTGGACCCCCTGGTCCAATCGTTTTGAAATTTGGGGGATACTTTGGGGAGAGGCACTAGATACTATATTGAAAATTTGGTGCCTCTACCTCAAAAAACAGCTCCCCCAGAGCCCCCAAAACCTCCAGATCAATTCCCCATTATACCCTATGAGAAGACGTTTCCCTCTCCACCCCCTCCACCCCCTCCCGTTTCTGGCAAATCTGATGCAGGGGACTCTGTACTCACGAGTTGCTGCCAGCTTCTCACAGCAACACAGGCACACCAGCTGGGCACTTTATGGCATGGAATAGGAAGCCGGCAGAACTCACTCACCTCCGGAGGTGCAAAGGCACATGGTCCTTTGGGGGCATGGCTGGGCTCCCCTCCCTTCACCGGCCAGCTGACTGGGAGCGGGAAGCAGCCTGAGAAAACGGAAGAGCTCTGGCTGCTGCGATCGGGGCTGGGTGGGAAGGGCTGCCGTTCTCCCCCTCCCCTCCCCCCGCTTTCCCTTTTATGGCCAGCGGGGGGAGGAGGCTCCAAATCGGGGGTCTCCAGGCCTAGCGGGGGATTTGGGAACCCTACCCGGTATTGAAGTGAGACTGACCGGCCTGTAATTTCCTGAATCTCCTCTGGATCCCTTTTTAAAGATGGAGGTGACATTTGCTACCTTCCAGTCCTCAGGAACGGAGGCACATTTCAATGAAAGATTACATATTTTTGTCAGGAGAACCACAAGTTCACCTTTGAGTTCTTTCTGAGAGTTCCACCTTCTCCTCCTGAGAGTTCCACCTCCTTGTCCATTGACTAGTGTTGCAGCTGCATAACAATCCCTGGAGGAGCTCCACCACCTATTTTTCTACAAAATGATCCCTGCAGGTATCAGAGCATATTAGAAGAACTGTCAATAGCAGTGCATGCTTCTGTTAGTGCGTTCCTAGTATGCATGTTTGTAGTGTATGAAAAGGGCTATTACGCAGGATCCAAGGAATGTATTCTTTATGCTACGTGAGTAGGGCTTTTTTTGAGCAGGAAAGAACAGGAACACAGTTCCGTCTGGCTTAGTGTCAGGGTGTGTGGCTTAATATGCAAATGAGTTCCTGCTGGGCTTTTTTCTACAAAAAAAGCCTTGTGTGAAATAATAGTGATGTCAGGGTATGTGACCTAATATGTAAATGAGTTCTACAAAAAAAGCCCTGGTGAGGAGCCTGGCACTGATGGAAGACTCCTCACCTAGCAGATGATCATTAGGGTTGGTCCTGCCACTAGGCAAATTGCCTAGGGCACCCCATGTGATTTTGTGATGTAATCAGGAGATGCCAGAAGTTAGCCTCACCCAGGGTGCAAGACAGTCTAGGGATGGCTCTGATTATCATAGTTGGATCCAATTCTGTATATTGCAATTATCTGTTCCTCCCTTCATCTTCTGCTCCTGCCCTTTGCAGTAAGCAAGTAATTCTGTGCATGTGTAACCATGTTAGCCCTTTGCTACAGTTTCACCATTCTAGACAGAGGCACTTAAACTCTGCTGCATGCCTTTTCACGATGAATCAAATCACCACCATCTTGCAATAAAATATTAGACCTTCAGTATAGGAGCTTTACTAAACAATTAGCTATTTTAAATTTGAACACTATATTCTGATTTTGAATTCTGAAATTGTTATCTTCTTTAGGTTCCCCAAATTGTTCTCACTTTCCCCCCTATTGTTGACTTCTAATAATTGGTGCTGAAATAACTTGGAACTTTATAAAAAGTCATTGCTGATGGCAAGTATTCAAGTGAACAAACATTTAGAGAATCATTAGGTAATTTTTGTCACTATTATTTTCAAAGGGAAACACATTTCCAGTTTTTACTTGTTTTTTCCCCCCATTAGTCTAAAAAACTGAATCTTCAAGATTAACTCTGTGAATCAGTATTCTGAGGGAGACGTTCTTAATTGGATCAAGGACATGTGCAATTTAAGGCAAATAAACATGCATATATTAGTCGACACTTATCATTAGCTTGCAAACTTTCTGGGAAGCAATACAAAGGGAAACAGAGCATTTTGAGTGACTGTCATAAGATCCCACTTTAGAAATAACTATGGAATCCCGTCTTTTTCTGGCCAAAGGTTCTGTGGTTGCTCAATGTGTACCATTGAGGAGGTTGCAGAAATCTTTAGTTTAATTTAGCAAAAGTGCCCCATCAACTCTGTAAAACAGAAGCAATTGATTTGCCTATAGTCTCAAAGTAGTTGGTGTAAGAATAATGATAATCCTTAGTGTGTGGTTTGTTTTACTTTAGTTATGAATGTCTTGCTATTCCACCCTTGGGGATCCAAAGTGGCTTACAACATCGTTCTCCCCTCCTCCATTTTATCTTCATAACAGTATTCCTGTGAGGTAGGTTAGGCTGTGAGAGTATGGCTAGCCCCCAAGGTAACCCAGCAAGCTTCTGTGGTAGAGTAGGTTGTAGGCATAGGCAAAAACCGACTGAAGAACCAAAGTGTAATGAATTTTGGCCTGTTCACAGTTCCCAAACCAGAGTTCGTGAACTGAAGAACTGGTATGAATTATCATAAATTTTGGTGTAATTCATGGTGGTTCATGAAGAACAGAAAACAGGGAGCCCCCCACTGTTCAGTTATTTGGTTTAAATGGCACAGACCAATTAAAACCCTGCTTTCAGCTCCCTGTGGCATTTTGTGGGAGAAGAAAGCAGAGTTTAAATGGCTTGAAAGTATTTAAACCACTGCTGCTTTCTGCTTCATGCAGCTGTCTGTCAAGAGCAGAAAACAAGGATTTAAATGGCTCTTCTTTCTGCTCCCTGGGAAAAGCCACAGCAAGCAGAAAGGATGGTTTAAATGGCTCCCAGCTATTTAAACCCTGCATTTAGCTCACCATAGCTTTTTATGGGGAAGCCACAGGGAGCAGAAAGGAGGGCATAAATATAAGGGATGGATTGCCTTCCCAGTGGCACTTCTCCACCACCTTTCTTCTACTGTAAGCAAAAAGCTGAAAGTGAAGCCCCTTCCTGGGAGATTCCCCCCCCCCCCTTTCTGCTGGTTGTTGTTTTTCAGGATGGCTTATGAAGTCCTTTTAAAGTTTAAAGGGGCTGCAGAAGACAGCTGCACAGTTGGGAGTGCCTCCCTGCTTTGCAGTTGGTTTTTGTGCTGTTTTACTGCCCCTTTAAACTTTAAAGAGACTGCACAAGACAGCCTGAAACAGCTGAGTGATGGGGAGCAAGCTGCTTCCTGCCACTCAGCTGTGGCAGGAAACCCTGTTTAAAGGGATTGAAGAGCCTTTCAATGAGGTTTGCAGGAACACAAATCAGTTTGGTTAGTAAATGAGTTTCCTGGTTCAGTTCAGGGTTCAGTTCATAGTTCAGCCGCAAACCATTAACCAAACTGCATTTTCCCTAGGAGGGATTCCTTTCCCTTAGTCCAATAAAAGCTCTGTGATGCATAGATCTTGAGCAGTGAATAGGGATTCAAACAAGTAATTCTTCAAAGAGGTTTAACAGTCAGTCATCAGAATATTTTAGCATAGGGAAAATCTGACTGGGATGAAAATTTGAATGTTGTCCATATTTTAAGTCAGATTTTGCTCTTCATAGCCGGATCTGACAAGGCTGGTTAAGAGCTCTACCTGTGCATGCAGGTAAGCTACACCAGCAATGTCTGTATAAATGTGCATGAGCATGAAATTGCATCCAGACAACTGAAGTGTAAATATTCAAAATACTACTTGAAATAAAGCATTTTTTCCACTTAATGGAAGCAATATTTGTATGGCATATGGAGTAATTTTCCAGCAAAAAGCCAGCAGTTTTTGAAATACTGCAGTCTAAATGGAGATACAAAAGTACCTTAGCAATTGAAGAGGATTTTTTTCCTAAAGGTTCCAAAGTATTTTGAAGAAGAGGAGGGGGAGGAGATGGGTTAATACCCCTCCTTCACTACCCAAAGGAATCTCCCAGAGGCTTACAATCACCTTCTCTTCCTCTCTCCAGAACAGACATCCTGTGAAGTAGGTCGGACTGAGAGAGCTCTGAAAGAACTGTAGCTGACCCATGGTCACCTAGCTGGCTGCATGTGGAGGAGTGGGGAGAATTAAACTGGGTTCTCCAGATTAAAGTCTGCCACTCTTAATCACTACATTACGCTGGTTCTCTCTTGAGAGAAACCATCTCTGTCATCCATATTGGGTGGGGAAAAGATGTGGTGTAAAGGTCTAGTATCTATCCCATGAATGCAGTGCCTGGTTGCATAGTTCTCCACTGATGCTTAAGAGCATTCTGCAACTCTCAATAGCTTGTGCAAGCTAATTTGCATATATCCAAGAAAAATTAGCAAAGTCTCTTCATAATACCTGTGAAATGTGCATGTGGAGGGCTTTTTTTCCCCTTCAAAATTCAGATAGTGTCAAGTCATATCAAAAACAACAATCTTAAAATAGCACTTGGTCAGAATCTTGCCATCAATTTTGAGTGACATTTCCAGCAGGGACATGTGAGAAATGCATTGATTCCCTTGTTGAGGGTTCTATTGGCTTGGCTTTCACAGGCTGCTGTGTTTGGAGTGTATTGAAGTACTTTTGAAAGCCCCTTCATCTTACCTATAATACATTATTTAAAAATGTCAACACTTGGTGTGGTTTTGTTTCTTTTTTGTTTTTGCTATTGCCAGAATCCCAAACAATTCCAGATGAACTTCTAACATGTAAACAGCCACCTCTTACTAATTTTTTTCTGAATTATGTATTGTGTTCTGATCTGCAAGAAAGTTTTGTAGGCCATCTCATGGGTATGCACCCCTATGCTCACTTGCCCCTCTTCTCATCACCCACATAGTTGTGCATTGTTTTCCACATTAATATTTGCAAAGATTAGGCTTCAAGAACCAGCAAACTAAATAATATATATTGTGGAACTTCCTGACACGTCCAGACATGATTGAGAAGAAACTGGTTAGTAGAGCTGCTATTCAACAGGGGACTGACCCATCTTATTAAAAGTGTCTAAAATTATCTTTGTCCAAGCACACAAAGAGTGTTGGGGTATTCTTAGATCCACTGTGAGTCTCTGAAAAACAAATACAAGCAATAGCAAAGACTGTTTGTTTTTAACCAGCTGTGTTTGACCATGAACTGTCCTTCTGTCCAGACTCAGTTGATGTTGCCATGCTGAATCTATCGGTGTGGGTGTTAGCAGAGAGAGCTGTGTGATGTGCTCAACGATGAGCCCCAGGAAAGAAGTGAGCCAGACACCTGCAGCTAGTGCTAAAACAGTGTATTTACAATATATACAACACGTGCTCACTAGTGCATAGATATACATTAAACACAGGACCAAAATGCTCAGCCAGCAAGTGTACTCTCGAAGAGAGACCTGTGCATTGCAAGCACAGTCCATATATAGTTCTGTCAGCCAATCCTGGCAGTCCACAGTCATGCTGACTCAGCAGGTCCTTTCCACCTGTCTTCAGCTGGCTCAAACCGGCCTGTAGATAAGGTCACTGTGACCTAGCATGCCAGCTAGATCACCTGCTGTCATAACAGAGCTGTCAAACTATGTTAAGATAGATTCCATTACTGACAGAATCCATGCTATGATAGCCTCCAGGGAGAGTTACTCTATGAGCATTATGTGGGTTTACTATTTAAGAAAACTTGGAAGCTTCATCTGGTGCAGAATGCAGTTGCCTGTTTCCATACTCATCTGGAATGCTTTAGCACCAGTTTTGAAGTTATTACAATGGTTTCTGGTTTACTTCTGTGTTACCTCCACATCCAGAGGCAGCAAACTTCTGGATACAGTTTCAGGAGGCAACATCTGTGGAAAGCTTCCATGCCATATTTGTTGCCTCTTCAGGTTGGCCAGCCAACTGTGTGAGACAGGATGCTCAATTACATAGCTCACTGGTCTAATCCAACAGGGAATTTTTAATGTTTTTTTTTTAAAAAAATGCCCATTCAAGGTGCTAGTTATAGGCTACAGTCACATGACAGGATATGTGCAATATGGCCTCACCTTTAATTTATCCAGGCTTCTTTGTAATGAAGAGTGTTGATCAAACTTCCCCCCAACCTGCCTCTCCACACATGCCCACCATGGTTGATTGATCAGATGTGGCAACCATGGAGTGGGGCAGTTGGGCAGTTTTTAAATTATTTGTCTTGTGATCATGTGCATAAGCAGCACTTCAAACTCCTGGCAGGATGGAGGCATCTGGTGGCCAATGGGATTGCTGGAGGAGGTTGCTGGAATATGTAGTGCAGCATGTTGTTGAAATTGTACTTTCAAAAAATTCAATGTTTCAAAGTCAGGAGGAGAGAATAGAAAAGCATCATCTTATGTCCTATGTGCTGGTGTTTTTATTTAAAAGCTTGGAGCAAAACTGGAGTCATGGGTATCATTCTCAGACTCTCTGGGGAAAAAAACTTTTCATTTAACTCCTTCCCCATCCTGTGTGCTGCAAAGCTATAGGCAGAAAAAAGCTGAAAAACATAGGTGTCTTTCTTCGGAAGTTTTTCTAAGAAAAACACAATTTTGAATGAAAGACAGAGAAAGCATGCACTCTGTAAACTGTACAAAATAAACACACAAGCAGTGATTGACAATCTATGGATGATTATTCAAAAAAAGGGTGTGGAAACGGACAAGATGGTTCATACTTCCCAACTGACTTGAGTTCACAAAAGGGGAGTTCAGACATCCATAAATGTGGGGTGAGAGTGGTGATATTCATAGAGACTGGACTTTCCACAGTGCCTAATAACTCCAATAAGAAGGCGGGTCAGAACTGGGTGCCAGTGACTGGGGAACAGGAGGCAGATGTTGCTGTCTGATCATGCACTTTAGTTCTTGAAGGGAACAGCAACAACATCAGATCAAACTGTTCATCTGACCACAGCCATAGTCTTTAAAGCACTTCACAAACTGGAGGACTGAGGGACCATCTCTTCTAGAGCAGGCCTGTGCACATACTTACACTAGTCTGGCAGTCTTTTTCTGTTTTAATTTGTGGTTGTTATCCTTGACCCATGAACAATACCTCCTTCTGGTAAATAGACATTCAGTATCAGTTTTGTAGCCATATATTTGTTTTCATATACCATTTCCATACCAACACAGTGTACCTGGGAACTCCCAACAAACAAGTTGTAGTCTCTGCTCCTTATGCATCGCCTCATTGGAATAAACCACACATAAGGTATTATTCTACTCTCTCTCTCTCTGTGTGTATTGTGTGTTTGCATGTGCCAACAAAAGTAGTAAGATGAATGCGAGTGATTGCAAGTCCTAGTCAACTTCTCATCTGAATCGCAGTCCTTTTACCCAGAACTGGCTTCTTGCTAGTCTGGGGTTGTTGACCCTGGTCCATAATAAAGCAGGAAGTCTGTGACATTGGACCACATCTGGCTCCATGTATGACACAAAAGAACAGGAGTGGTCTTTTCCATTGTTATAGTTTTCACTCCTTACCACACCACTAGATACTGTGTGCATTAAGTAAATTTCACATTATATTCAATGCACATACAGCTCAGTGTATCATTTAAACCCCACCTTTAATCAGGTACTGGTCCCTGGTTTCATTTGTACAGGGAACACATGTTGGCTCTTCCTTACAAACAGATCATACACATCAAGCAAGATGTATATGCCTTCACTGTAACATGTCAACAGAGCTGCTCTCAAAAGGCAAAGATCATGTGTGAGGAGACTATGCTAAACTACCTTTGATGTGACTTGGCGCATCATGTGCTATGCACAGCTCACCACTTTTGCAGGATATAATTTACTACTTTCTGAGTGATCCAGCATTCTTCAGAGCATTATTATAATTCTGGTTTGTAACTTTCTTAAAATTTTGTATCTTAGCACTTTTATAGAAATTGGCACATACCTCCACATAGTCTGAACATGACAATCATTTTGGTAGAAAACATTTTGGCAATTTCATGACACATAGCTTGGCACTTTTGCAGAGAATGACATATCACATTTTTTGAAGAGGACATTTTAAAACTGCAGAGGGTGACTGCACCTATTGATTTAGAGACACTTGATATGATGCCACATAATGTGTGGAGCATGATGCAGCACTGACTAACAATAACTTGGCTCTTTCTCGTAGATCATAGGTCAATGAATTTGGAGTATAATTTCATATTTTTGCAGAACATAGGTTGATACTTGCTGGCTGACCTCTTTGAACTTTTACTTTGTCATTCAGCAATGCAGTATTTTTGCAGACCATGATATGGCACTTTCTGACTACATTTATTAATTCAATTGCTGGCTCTTGCAGCAGTTTACATTACGAATGAATGAATATTATGTATCTCTGTCTGTCTACAGATGGATAAACAAATTTAAACCCACCTCTTGCCCAGAAATCTGGGAGCCAAGACACATCTCAATACACAGTTTAAAACAATAAAAAGCATTAAAATCTTCAAAACGGCTCTGTTTTAACAATCCACAAGGTAATCAGCAAAGTGGTTTTCAACATGTTTCAGGCCATGTTTCATGTCTTTCACAGAGACCCAATAGGAATCTGCAGTGCTGATGTGTATTCAAGAACTTGATTTGCCCTCTTAAGATGTGCATATGTACACTCAGGGTTTTTTTTTTTTTTAGCAGGAACACAGGAATGCAGTTCCGGCTAGCTTGGCATCAAGGGTATTTGGTTAGACTTCATAAAAACTATTATGTGGCTTTTATTTTTGGATTTTGCTTTAGATCACTATGGCTAGGTCAATCTGTTGGTCTTACAGTTGGCAACCTCCAGGTGGGGCCATGGCTCAGTGAGTACCTGGTTGGCATGTAAAAGGACCCAGGTTCAATCCTTGCCATCTCCAGTTATGGACAAATGGCCTGATTCAGTACAAGGCAAGTTTGTGTGTTTATGAGACCTCCCAGATGATCTCCAGATGATAGAAATTAGTTCCCTTGGAGGAAAGAGCTAGTTTGGAGGGTGAACTATATGGCATTATACCCCACTGAGGTCCCTCCCACTGTCAAGTCTGTCTGTAACTTTGGCTCAGTCAAAGAGCATTCTGGGTAGAACCAAGGTATAACCAAATGCTGCTAGCTTGTACCCTTCCTACCCCTCCCTTCTTGTAGTGAGTAGCCTTGCTTTGAAATGGAAAGATGTGAAAGTCTTATCTGTGCCTTCTCAGGCCTGGCTCTCGGAAGGGAGTCAGGAGCCCACTATGATCAAGACCATGCAAGCCTGAGAACGGATTGGTAACATCAATGTGTGAGTGTTCCCTGCATAATCCTCCCCCCTTAGGAATCCCTTTGAAGTATCCCTTATATGCCATGTATCTACAGTTTATTCTTTAGTCATTTCAATGCTGGCCTAGCCTCAAGTATCAGTATCAATAAAGTAGTTTCTTTGTATCAACAACAACTCGTTATTGAATCTGCCGACTTGACACCCACCCCCAAAACCCCAACCTACCTAGGATCCACCCCTATATTTCCAGGAGTTTCCCAATCTAGAGTTAGTTTGCTGAGTGGAGTATACATGATATTGTGAGGAGCTATCCCTGAGAATAGTCTTGATGAAATATCAAAAAAGCCATAGGATATTGATAGCATACAGCAAGTAAAGAAGCAGAAAAATGGAGATAAGGGAGAAAGAAAATATTTTTATATGTGAAGTCACAGATTCAATTATTTTCAGGCACCATTCAAGGGTATGAATAGACACCGCTATGATTATGAGTAAAAAGCCCCATGGTGCAGAGTAGTAAGCTGCAGTACTGCAGTCCAAGCTTTGCTCACAACCTGAGTTCGATCCCAGCGGAAGCTGGGTTCAGAGCCACCTCATGGTTGACTCCACCTTCCATCCTTCTAAGATAAGTAAAATGAGTACCCAGCTCACTGGGGGTAAAGTGTAGATGACTGCGGAAGGCAATGGCAAACCACTCTGTAAAAAGTCTGCCATAAAAACGTTGTGAAAGCAGTGTCACCCCAGAGTTGGAAACAACTGGTGCTTGCACAGGGGATTACCTTTAAGGTTATCAGTACAGCACCTGCATAGTTTTTTAAATAAATAAATAAAGTGCAATGAAGCAGCATTCCCATAGAAATGCTGTGTTATCTTTATATTTTCCCTAGTGTAACTCAAGATTTTTTTTAAAAAGGGAATACGTATATAATTTCCTTTAAAGGCTGCCAGGAAACTTGCTTCAAATTAGACTAAAAGCTTTTGTTGTGAATGCTATTCTGCTCAAAGCAACTGAATAGTGACAGCTACCACATTGCATTGCTGCAATGCAAAAAAGAGGGGGGCTCATTAGAATAACAATTATTGTATCACGCCTTCCCAATACAAAAGACCTACCTGTTTAGAGAGCAGCAGGTCTCCTGCAACGCCCCCCCCCCCTCCAGTACCATATGATCATAATGGAATAAAATGAGTGGAAAGAGTAGAATAGCTGCTTAACAGTTATTGTTAAAAATGCACAAAGGCAGCAAGACTGAAGACAAGCAAGATTACAAGGTCTGAACTTTTGCATAAAAATGGATTTGGGATATAATAAGCGGAAACTTTAAATCAAATGACAGTAATCTGGCCAAGTATGTTATCAAGGCACATGTGTACAAGCCTAGCCCCAATTATCCGGACTCTGTAGTGAATGCATCTTTTAACAAGATCACAGCTTGGGCAATGATACTCTAATTTATATAGATTGCTTCCCATGCATGCAACCACAGGACTTAAAGTCATTCAAAACATGTTATGTACCATTAAAGAAGGCAAAGCTCCAAGGCAGAAATAATGGCACACTTCTTGATTTTCTCAGCAACTGATTTAGTGACTAGGATAGAGTGAGAAACCTGGGACATGTTCAGACATGCACTATCACTCTTGCTTCACTTCTGGTTGACACTATGGATCTTGCGCATATCATCCTCTTACCTATGCTTACATATAAATCCAGGGAAACAAGTACTCCAAATAGGGTTGCCAGGTAATGCCTGGCAACTGACAGGAGGGCTGTGTGGGTCACAATGTCACAGGATAATTTTTTTTTAATTCAGCCTTGTACCCTTACTAGAGGTTTTACCTTGGAGTTTCTGGCAATTCCTAGAGTCCCCTTTGTCCCTTCCTGTAAAGAACTTCCAGTTAAGTACACAAGGCCATGTTTTAAAAACTTCTCCTCAGGCCTTTTTTTTTTGTAGCAGGAACTCCTTTGCACTTAGTCCACACATCCCTGATGTAGCCAATCCTCCTAGAGCTTACAGTAGGCCCTGTTCTAAGAGTCCTGTAAGCTCTTGGAGGATTGGCTACATCAGGGGTATGTGGCCTAATATGCAAAGGAGTTCCTGCAACAAAAAAACCTCTACTTCTTCTGATGTCACTCACAGTGGCGGGGGGCAATGGGACCTGGAGGTGGGGGAACTGGTACCTCCAGCTAGGGGTTTGGCAGCCCTAACTCTCAGCAAGCAGTACACATGTTATTGCAACATGTCATTTTGGATATTCAGAGCTTTTTTGTAGAAAAAGTCCAGCAGGAACTCATCTGCATATTAGGCCACACCCTCTGACATCACCATTGTTTCACACAGCACTTTTGTGTAGAAAAAGCCCAGCAAAAACTCATTTGCAGATTAAGCCACACACCCTAATGCCAAGCCAGCCAGAACTGCATTCCTGCTAAACCCCCCCCCCCAAAACCCCATAACTATTAATTCCCAAGGTTGCAGTTGCACTTCTGTCTGCCCGAAACCATCTGTACCTGTGTCCAGTTCACATATTATTACTTTCTTCACATGACTGTGAAAGCCCCACATCACCACATACAGGGAAAGTGAGGTGGCACTGTAGGTTTGCACTGATTGCTAAAGGTGCATAAAAAAGGTACATGAAAGAATGGCACATTTTACTGGTTATGGAAATAGAAAGTATCACTTCAGTAATTCCTTCCTTGATCACCAGCATCTATTTCTTCCTCTTTGGTAGCTATGTGTCTGCTCAGAGTTGAGGTCCAGGCGTTACTGCAGCCAGAGCCTACATTACATGCTGATACAGCAAAGGCTGAAGGTCAACTGAGGCCTTAAATACTCTTTCAAATAGGTAGAGACACAGGCCCCTCAGCTCCAGGAGCAGCCTACTGCTATTTAAAGCTGCCATGCCCTGTTGCAGTGCTATGTACTATAATGGGACAGAAGTGGCTCATGGCTTTGAGAGGCTTGAGGGGTTAATTGAGGAAAGGCCTCTGGTTAGAGTTTCTAATCTCCAGGTGCAGCCAGGAAATCTGCCAGAATTGCAAGGGATCTCCAGACTGCAGAGATCATTTCCCCTGAAGAAAATGGCTGCTTTGGGGGATGGACCATACTCTGCTGAGGTACTTTCCCCTCTGCAACCCCCACCTTCCCCAGGCTCTATCCCCAAATCTCCAAAAATTTCCCAACCAAGAGGTGTCAACCCTACCTCTGGTTCAGTAGCAGGCTCTGGGATGCCTCCTCCAGCAGCCTCCTCCTATAAGTCATCAGCCTCTTCACCTGATGAGATGTCTGTACTCTGATCCTGGACACCATGCCTGCCATGCCCAGTAAAATGTGAAAAACAGGAAGCTGTTCAGTACCTTGCAGGTTTCTGATATCTGGAGGATGACAACATTGGGCTTTTGCTGGAATCCCAAACCAGGCAAAACACCTACATTCCTAACAATACCCCCATTCTCATTCGCTAAAGAACAGCCAAGGGACACACTATAAGGGAAGGCTTGATTAGTATGGTCTAGATCAGGGGTATCAAACATGCAGCCCGGGGGCCAAATCAGGCCCCCAAGCAACTGGCTATCATCTGCTTCCTTCTCCCTCTCTCTTGCTTCCTTCTGTATCACATCTTGCTTTGCCAGGCCGGCTCAATTGCACAGAAGCTACAGAGCAAAAGTTCTATTTTCTCCACTGGCTGAGGCTCCTCTCTTTGGGAGGCAGTGGGGAAGGCAGAGCTTGCTTTTCCAGACTCTCTCAATTGCACAGCCAAGCCTCTCTTCCTTTATTGGCTGAGGCTCCTTCCCCTCCTGGTCCCCTGAGGAAGGAAGGAAAGAGCCAAAGCTTCCTTTGCCCAGTTCACTAGATCCCAAGGGAGAAATACAAAGAATTCTCCTTTAAGACTGAGTGTTAATGTTTTAAGGATGTTTCAAGGGTTTTTTTTAAATCTTTGTGTTTGTCTGTGTCCTATATAAAGCATACATCTCTGCTACCTAATCTTAAATAGGTACACACATGGCCTGGTTCAACCCAACATGGCTCAGCCTGACAATGTCATATTCAGCTTTCATAACAAATTAGTTTGACACCCCTGGCCTAGTTTAAGGAGGTCATTGCGAATTGCCTTGGCAAAGTATCCCTAAAATCCTAGAATCAGATGTCAATGGAAAAAGGGGAAGCCCATCCCGAAGCTCCTCAGCAGGGATTCAGTCTGTAAGCCAGCAAATGCAATCATAGTGCATCCTGAAGAATGGACAGAGTTGTCCACACCTGTAACTGAACTGGAGTGTGGTTGGGGTTGCATTGCCAGAACAATTTGGAATCCCCATTCCAAAGCCTGAAACTTCTCCATGTTTTGCTCATGAGTCTTGTACAGGGCTGGGACTCTAACCAAGGATAAGAATCCCCTCCTGCTGTGTCTGCTGCTCTTACAATAGGTGCTAGTGCTGCAGAGGCAGGGGACTGTGGCCCATCTTTCGCTGGCACCACAACAATACTCACGCTTGAGGAAATCTGCCCTGGTTCCAATGCATTATGTTCCAGGGGGACTCGATTTCCAGGACTCCACTGGCATTGCTCTTTTCCCTTAAGGATGCAGGGAAGAAACTTGCTGTATCGCTATTTCTTTAAAAGAGCAAAGGAAGGGGTTGAGAGATGAGTGTGTTGTTGAGCAAACGTACAGCAAATGGTGGGTGTGACACAAAAGTCCTAAAAAGTTGAGGTTACAAGCATACGTGAAAAACATTAAACACAGGGCTTTTTTGTAGCAGGAACTCCTTTGCATATTAGGCCACACATTCCTGGTGTAGTCAGTCTCCTGGAGCTTACAATAGGTCCTGTACTAAAAGCCCTGTATGCTCTTGGAGGATTGGCTACATCAGGGGTATGTAGCCTAATATGCAAAGGAGTTTCTCCTACAAAAAAGCTCTGATTAAATAAAATATATTTGTAATGTTACAGTGCACTTAAATTGTTCATTAAAACCAAAATAGGCCTTTAGGCCATACAGGTCACACACTGCACAGTACACATTACATACTAGGCAGTATACTCTTAACACACTTTCAGTACATTTTATCTTCAATGCAGAATACTTTTAGTACCATTGTTTGGAATCAATAAATGAAAACAATTGGACCAGATGCATTTCAACCACATAGGCCTTCTTCAGTGGTCCCAATGTAATACTACATATACATTACATGAAGGAATGTGTATCGCCCTTAGCCATGTTGTGAGGGCATTCCGAAATATATACTGCAGCACAGAAATACTCTGTGGGAGTATTATATCTGACTCCTGATCTTTATAGGCACACCAAAGAGAATGAGAGATGGTATAATCATACTGGTTATAGCATTCCTTCACTCACTGCTGCATCTGTGTGCTGAACTTATTAATTACAGTTAACTAATTCCATTTTTGGTTTGGGTTTTTGTCCCTTCTTTTGTGTTGTTCACACAAAAGACCTATGCCCTAAATGGGGAAATCGGGCTGAGTGGACAAGGGAATAACCATAGTAAGAAACTAGACAGCTGATTAAAATGACAATTATAAGAAAGCAACTGTAGTTTCTGCTCCCCCTCCCCACACACCAGTGTAAAGCAGTTGATTTCACTGGTATTAAAAATGTGGAGAGCTACACAGCAATATTTACAGAGCACCTTCACATATGGATCTTTCCCACAGGAAGCCAGTATAGGCTTCCCAACCCACCCACCCCGCCCTGCCAGGGGACCCCTGGATTAGCAGCCTAATCCCTCGCTCTCTAAAAATCTGATAGCGGGGGTGGGGGGGTGGAACGGCGCAGTGTCTCTTTCCCTGCCCGGCTTCAGGCTTCTCTTTTCCTCCGAGTCACAAAGACCCGCCCACCGCCGGCCTGCTATTCGGTCCAGTCCGGCCTCCCTTCGCGAGGTGCATGCTGGGACTTGTAGTCCTTGCATCCTCTCCGGCTGCCGGGTGGCGTCTCCTCGGGGAGTCTGGACCATGTGCATTTCTACCTCCGGAGGCTTCAGTCGCTGATTGAAAGGCTTCCTCTTGGGATGGTGTGCCTGTGTTACTTTGAAGAAGTTGGCAGCAACTCGTGAGTAGAAAGGCCCATCCCCTTCATAATCGCCAGAAATGGGGGGGGACATGTCTGCTGAGCATTATTCTCTATGTGGAGATTGATTCTCTTAGGATATAATGGGGAATTGACCTGGAGGTTTCGGGGGCTCTGGGGGGAGCTGTTTTTTGAGGTAGAGGCACCAGATTTTTAGTATAGTATCTAGTGACTCTCCCCAAAGTATCCCCCAAGTTTCAAAATGATTGGACAAAGGGGTCCCATTCTATGAGCCTCAAAAGGAAGGTGCCCCTATCCATTATTTCTTATGGAAGGAAGACATTTAAAAAGGTGTGCGGTTCCTTTAAATGTGATGGCCAGAACTCCCTTGGAGTTCAATTATGCTTGTCACACCCTTGTTCCTGGCTCCGCCCTGATGTCTCCTGGCTCCACCCCCAAAGTAAGTAAGTAAGAAAGTAAGTAAGTAAATTTATTTTTATATCCCGCCCTCCCCCGCCAAAGGCGGGCTCAGGGCGGCTCACAGACATGGAATACCATGATTTAAATAAAATACAATCTAAACAGGCAAATTTAAAATACAATTCAGTTACATAGGTTGGTTAAAATAAATAAAACAGCTATTATAGAATTAAAATTTTGTTAAGGTGCTATAGATCACAATCATACATAAGATGGCTAGGTAGCTACAAGTCAGTTTAGTCAGGTTCTGTCTTAAAAGCAAGCTGAAAGAGAGTGGTTTTGCAAGCCCTGCGGAATTGATTCAGGTCCCGCAGGGCTCGTACCATCTCTGGAAGTTGATTCCACCATCGAGGGGCCATTGCTGAAAAGGCTTGCTCCCTGGTTGTCTTCAGTCTAGCCTCTCTTGGCCCAGGGATTTTTTAAAGGTTTTGAGAGCTAGATCTCAGTGCTCTCTGGGGAGAGGCGGTCCCTAAGGTAGGCAGGTCTTCTGGCTCCACCCCCAAAGTCCCCAGATATTTCTTGAATTGGACTTGGCAACCCTAAGCCAGTATGACAAAGTACAGGGGAAAATTCCTGGGAGAGGTGAAATCCAAACAACTGCCCAAAGAAGGCAGCCTTATCTGAGAACACTCAGAAAGCCTCTAACAGCATGTAGAGATACTTCAATGGGCTTAGACTGGAGTAACTCTGCATGGGACTCTGTTGTAACTCCTCCCCCTTTTTTCTTTTTTCTTTTCTCAAGGTGCCAGCTTAGAGGTAGATTTCCTACTGACTTCTACATTGTATTTCTCAGAATGGAAACATTTCCCAGTTAAGGGACATCTGATGCAAATCGACATCAGGTTTAGCTTCAGTGGTTTTGCAGAATTATTTGCAAAACTCAGAATAAATTAGAACAAACATTGGTGCCAGGTTGTTGTTGTATGTGTGTGACAGCACTCATTGGTATTGAATCAGTATCTGGGGGGCGGGGTGTCTCCCAGGCAAGGCTGCCCCTGCCACTAGGCAAACTAGGCAATTGCCTAGGGTGCCAGCCTTCTGGAGACACCAAATTGGGCATCCCCCCATGTGACTCGGTGACATTATCAGTGTGGGGGTGGGGTACTGGAAGTTAGCCTTGCCTAGGGTGCCAGACGGTCTAGACCAGCCCTGCTCCCAGGTCTTGATCGCATTGCACCAGCCTACATCATTCAGACAGAAAAAGAGAGTGAAACCTCAGAAGAGTCTAGTGGGGATGAGCAGAGGGAGAGGGAACTGTTGGAAACTGGTACAACCTTATTTATGAATTCTGGTATCCTTTATTTTTAGGCGGAAAACACTGATTTTTCTGCAGTTGGAACCTTATTCCTGGTTCCTTTGGCCAAAAATACATGGGCGGAACTCAACACCAAAGTTCACATCTGCTGAATTCTTTCAGTATTCCTGTACCATTCTCATTTCACAGAGTTGGCACTGTAAATTGAGTAACAGAGAGACTATGGCTAGGCTAGGAATCATGTAGGGAATATAATGAACACAAGGGAGGTT
Source organism: Heteronotia binoei (assembly GCF_032191835.1). Classification (NCBI taxonomy): domain Eukaryota; kingdom Metazoa; phylum Chordata; class Lepidosauria; order Squamata; family Gekkonidae; genus Heteronotia; species Heteronotia binoei. The sequence goes on from NC_083226.1 coordinate 43,278,770, forward strand.
TTCTATATGCATGCTGAAGATCAAGAACAGTTTACAGTAATGTATTCTGTACCTTAGCAAGTGCATATCTTTCCTGGGTGTTCTGGAAGGTATATCTATGCCAATTCAGAGGCAACAGTTACTAAGCAAGTAACAACACATTGTGTTGTTGAAGTATCAAGGAAGCTACAGCATAGTACATAGAACTGCACGTTCCAAACCCACCCATCTCCATTAACCAACTCAATTGTTGGTTGATTGACCTTCCTGTTAAAGTGTGTAGCCTCTGTCGTTGATCACAAATCAAACCCAGCATCCAGTAGCCTTCTGAAGTCTTCTGATCTCTCTGATCTGTAATTTTACCCTGGTGTCAGATTTCATTTTCCTAGGAGGTAGCAGATGCTAAGCCAGTGAGGGGACAGAAAGTCATCATCAGCAGATGCAATCCCAGCGTAACAGTCCTATCTGTTGGCAGAAGAATTAACACAGCAGAGGTGCACGACCTGATTGAAGTGTAGATAAAGCTTTATTCAGGAACTAATATACTTGATGGTGAAGAGGAGAGACAGAGATAGGGCTCTAGCTGCATCACCAGCTGGGAGAGAGCATGGAACTTCTGAGAAGCAGGATGTTGCCTTAGTAGCAATCTGGAGGCAGACAAGAAATGACACTTAAGGGGAGAGAAGATGCTGACCTAACTCTCCGATCTAATTGTCTTCTTGTTGCCCTCTGCAGGGTCCTCTTTTCTTCTGTGTACACCAGATGTTGCCTATTCCAGTACTACCAATATCATTGTACCAGCTGATATTTTTGTTCACAGTGTTGCCACTCAACATTTTCAGTTTCTTCAGCTGGGAGGCAGCTTTGAAAAATTGACTCTATATAAAATGGAGTGGTGATACAATGTCCCTTTGCCCCTGCTACAAATAAGTAGGCTTAAACTTGCCTTGAGGGGTTTTTTTTAATCACTTGGTTTGCTTTGCTTACCACATCTGCTAGTGACTGATTCTGTGTAAATGAGAGAGATTAGATTAGATAATCGTGAGTTTCTCTTTTTCCTTCCTTGCACCCCTTTATTGCTGTTAGTTCTAGAGCTGGTTTTGTTAGATGAGTTTATTATTTGCAGTGAACCCAATTCCAGTGTTATACAGTAAGGGATCTGGGAAGATTCATAGTATAGAGAAAGAACTGTCATTACTCCACAAGCCCCTGCTTCCCTAGTCATCTACTACTCCACTTTGTTTCTTTGGACCCACTGGTTCTGTCACCCCTCTTCCACTTTATTTGCTTGCTTGCTTTAGAAAATGCATATTCCACCTTTCCAGTGATATGTTCAAGGCAACCGACAAAGGAAAACAATACAATAAAATTTAAAAAGCATAAGAATATAAATAAGTGGGGACCCCCCCCCCCAAAAAAGGGGTCTGCAGAGAGGCATCTCATTTTCTCCTCCTGTTTCTCTTGCCTGGCAGCCTCCATAGTCTCTTTCTTTTTTCTGCTTCTTCCACCTCACTTTCCCATAAACTGCTCCTTCCAAAGCAGGCATTTTTCTTAGGGGAACTGCTCTCCATTCTTCTTTTATCTTCACAATAACCCTGTGAGGTAGGTTAGGCTGAAAGTATGTTTGTGACTGCGCCTACATCACCTAGAGAGCTTCCATGGCAGACTGGTGATTTGAACCTGGGTCCCTGAGATCCTAGCATAAAGGTTTAACCACTATAGCACACTAGTTTTCATAGGGTGGATTAGGGTTGCCAAGTCCCTCGGCCACTGCGGCGGGGGTCTTGTTCCTTGTGCGCACTTTCCAAACAGTGCTACTAAGAGTATTCTGCATTGTATGTAAAATGTACTGAAAGTGTGTTTCAAGTATATTGCGTAGTATGTAATGTGTACTGCACAGTGTGTGACCTGTATGACCTAAAAGCCAGTTTTGGTTTTAATGAACGATTTAAGTGCACTGTAACATTACAAATATGTTGTGTTTATCAGGGCTTTTTGGTAGCAGGAACTCCTTTGCATATTAAGCTACACACCCCTAATGTAGCCAATCCCCCAAGAGCTTTCAGGGCTCTTCGTACAGGGCCTATTGTAAGCTCCAGGAGGATTGGCTACATCAGGGGGGTGCAGCCTAATATGCAAAGGAGTTCCTGCTACAAAAAAGCCCTGGTTTTACATGCATTTAAACTCTTTTTTGTTCTTTTAATGTTAACAAAGTAGTTTGGAGAAGTTGATGTTAAAGGTTTTATAATGAAATTTTATCATGTATGTTTTAAATTATTAGCTGCCTTGGTGGCCCTTGTAAGGACAGAAAGACAAGGTATAAATTTTGTAAATAAAATAAAACCATTGGAAATTTGCCATTCTTCAGTCAAACTGTTCAGATGAGTAAAGTCTGTTTCAAACAAAAGCCTCAGCTATTGTAATGAAATATGATTTAAATTAGACAGAGAGTTATACGAAAACTCAGAAATGATCAGGACTAGCACATAGCCTGCTGATGAATAATTTAATCTTCACATGATGTATAAAATATAGTTTTCAAACATATTACCAATGCTGATAAGTAATAGCTGGGATGAAAATTTGAATTGTAATTCGTGTTTCTGTGGACGATGCTAAAAAGCAACTGTAATTGGCAATAATACACATTTGTGCATGGATTCATTTCATTAGAGTCAGTGAAACATAGGCACACATTTAAACAAATTAATGAAACCACTTTATCTGGAGAAATGCAGCTGACTTTAACAAGACAATGGCCCATTACACACACACATCTTACTGAAGATTTTCAGAGCAGTAAGCCTTTAATCTTGACTTTGGATTCTGTGCCCATTCTTACTCGCTATTCTTTTTCCTCCAGTGTATTTATTCTGAAGCTACAATTTAAAAATGCACTTTTCTAAATCAGGGTGGAATGTCACTTGTGACATGTGGGGATTTCATCCAATTTTTTTTTAATGCAATTGCTCTATCATCACTGCACAGTAGTGTCCAGCAAGCACCTTCCATTTAAATCCTCATGGTTCAAGTTTTGCATATGCATTTTAGCATTGGTTCATTGAATGACAGTGAACAGAAAGGAATGCAGGCAAAGGGGGACAACCTGCTGTTGAAACTGACCAGACTTTTGCTGAAACTGACAAGCAGCTATAAAGTCCCATTTTCCACCTTTCCAAACACTAGTCTAGGGGATTTTCTGCTGTGTTACTGGGCACTGTGAAAAATGGGAAAGAGTCACATGATCTCATAACATGGAGGAACATGATGACTATACAGAATGCATGGTAGAGCCCACTGACACTGGATTTCAAACTGCAATTGTTGGCAGTGTGTGTGTATGCACATGCACGTGCCAGTGCAAAGTCAGCTGTAACTCCACCATGCTTTGTATGAGGCTGCAATTTCTATGGGGGAGGAGTCCTCTGGCAGAACCTCTGGAGAGTTTTTTAGTCTTGTGCCACTATATTGAGAGGGGGGATTGAGGGGGTATTTTTGCCGATGCCCCAGCACAACTGCATAGTGATGCTAATTTCACGCCCTTCCTTGCAAATTTTTGTGGTTTTCTCTTTGTGATTCTCTGTTTGATCCTGTACACTGGTCATGATCTTGGCAAATTTTTAAAACTTGTCCTGTGCAAATTGCACTCTTCCCTCAAATTGATCAAATCCAAGTGATTCTTAAATTCAGCAGTTTGCAGAAGGTCTATGTGGCTCAGCTATCATTTTAATATTAGGCTTCCAGAAACTGCCAAAATGGTTCTCCCCTTCCAAACTTTGTTCACTAAAGCATTAAAGAGAAAAATGTTTAAAGGCATCCTCTCTGATCCCCCTTTCAAGTCAACACCAGCAGGGAACTAAATCTTATGCAGTCCTTTTAAACTCCCTCCCTTCATTTTAATTTTTAAAAAATAGCTATCTGAGACTCATATTGCTAGACTCATGCCACTAGTCAAAAACCCCTAAAATTTTAAATTGAGGGGGAAATGAAGCTTGTACACTGATGAAGTGGGAAGGATGGTGGAAGATTCAGAGTAGGTGCAATGACCTTGATGTGAGTGGGGGGAATATGAAGGAATCAGTATGCTTTTGGATTACTTTTGGCTTAAAAACAAAACAACGGGGAAATTGGCACAAAAACACCCTCAGAAAACCTGGGAAAACAGTAACTTGAAAGCTGAATGCACTCTGGAGAAAAATCAATGCAGAACAACAAAGAAACTTGATGAACATATATGGTGAAAATGTGGGGGAACACCTATGCATAATTGCCCTATATTACAGTAGTTTTAGGTGATTTTGTCATAAAATAAACTAGTTTTGCAGAGGACAGGAGAAGGGATAGAAGCTGGCATGTGGTCGAGTTTTAATAGAAATATCTAAATTTAGTTCGACTTATTTACCTAGATGTATGCCAAAGGCATGCTTAAACCTGATTGATTATCTTGGTTTCTTTTTCTGTACCTGTTTCCAGTTCTGTGAGATCCTTTTTGAGATGGTGTGGCCAGAACAGGACAGAGTATTCCAAATATGGTTGAACAGGATGAGTTAGGAGTGATTGACATAGGTTGGAGTGAGGCTTCTTCAATCTTAGTTTATTTTCCTCTTCAGTTAATTCTGTTTTATTAAACCTTAAGTCTCAGGAGCATCTTCTGTAGATTCATCTATGTTTAAAAGTTATGAAAAGTCAAATTACTAAATCCTGTTAAAATTTTTGGCAGTCTATGAAAACCAGGCACCCCAACACAATGTGAGACTATTTCAGGCTTCCCCTGACATGATTCCTTATATCCCACAGAAATTTCTACAGCCTATTCAAGTGACTGTGCATTTTGATGTCTGTAAACTGTTAGCATGAGAAATATATAAATGGAATAAGAACAGCATAGAGGCAGGCAATGGCAAACTACCTCTGAATGTCTCTTGACTTGAAAACCTCATGTCATCTGTGACTAGACAGCACTTCCATCATCCAATTTGCCTGAAAACAATTAAACAAATGGGAAATTTCAGGAGATTTTTAGAGAAAGGATTCTCATATTCACACTAACCATCAAAATAAACAAAGGAAATTGTTGTCACAAATTGTATAAAAGTCTTTTTTATAGAGAGAGAGAACACTTCAGGGTGGACATGTACTGGCTCCACCATAGTGCAGCCCTGTCAAAAGACTAATTCAGTCTTTTTCAACCACATCAAGCTGATCTATCCCTTCCTTGAAATGCTGTGGGTGTTTTTTTTCCTGCAAATAAAGCTTTGGACAGCAAATCTAATGGCATTGCAAACATAAGTGTTTTGAAATTTAGAATGGATGCCCACATTTTTGATAAACTGAAATCTCTAGTTATCAGCCAAGACTTGTGTATTATTATGGTGACATTAGGAACATCTGAATAAGCATTTTCCCTTGAATTCTTTCTTCTGTAGTTTATGAAATATTATTAAACCCATTAACTCATTCTGGGTTTATTTTTTCCATCACACTTGTAACTGTGCTTCCTCTAAATAGCTCAGAGCAGCTTACATATGGCTCCCAGGTGGTTTACCATCCAAGTGTCTTACACAATGACAAATTTGTATTTTGTCTCCTTACCAAATCTGTATTTAAAATACAAGCTTGTAATTTTTAAACATATTCTCATTTGCAGACCAAAGCAAGAACACTTTATGCATCTATTTTTAAAACAATCCTTGTGCTTAAATATATAGTAACATTTTTGTGTCTTTACCCTGGATCTTCTCTCTGTTTGAGAAACTTAATCCTTGTTGCTAATGCAAATTGGCTGGTAAAATTAACACTTTCAATTTTAGTTTTTGTCCTGAACAGTTACATTGCCTGTTTCAGGCATATCTGTTTTGAAGACTCTCTTCCCAATTTTACAGCTGTTGGTTCTTTCTGTGTTGTCTGAAAGTGTTGTCTGTCTTGAGCCACATTTGTTTTTCTGCTATTACCTATCCAACTTTTATCAGGTAAAAATAATATTGCACTAGAATTCTCTTTTAGATCTCCACCATTTTTAGGAATATATGAGAAGCATTTTGTCAGGCTTTAAGGCTGTGTCTGAACAGAGGTTCCTCTCCAGTTTGATATAGAAACTGGAGCACTTTTTAAAAGCATATACATGATTCTGCTGTAATCTTGGTCCAGTTGTCCTTCCTGCACTTATCAAGTATACTTGGGTCATAATCCAAACATGTTATCACACCATCTGGGCAGGAAGGTACACATTTCCCAAGGTCTCCATATACACACAGTCAGGTTTTTCCCCTTCCTATCACTCCCTTACATTCACCATTTTCCTGGCTGAGCTATCAAAGGATTTATATATATATATATATATATATATATATATATATATATATATATAAATAATCAGTGAAAAAAGGCCTCCGGTGGTGCAGCAGGGGGAAATGGTGGCTGATAGAAGATAGTATTCCTGTGTGGAAGCTGTTGCCAATGAGAATGTCCCTGTATTCATCAAAGCAATTAGTTTTAAACAGTGTGGTCGCCATATGGAAGCCACTATTGTTGGTTTAGCGTGTTTAGCTTGTTGCTATATGGAAAGGAATAGGTTTCCTTATTTTAACTAGGGTTGTAAGTAAATCCCTTTGACTAAACTAGGCCTTTTGCTATTTACTTAGAAGTAAGTCCCCTGACTTTCAGTGAGATTTAATTTCAGGCATGCAGCAATGCTTAAGATCGTGTGTCCTGAGACTTAGCAAAACTCTTCTGTCCTCGTCCTGCGTATGTTCTACCTTAATGGGAATCTCAAAATCTTCCCTTGTTTTCACTGCTGGTTGAAATTTGAAGACATCTTATGGGGGTATCTAGGCCCCTTAAGAAATTCCACTAACCTTATTGATTTGTATTTTTGTTTTGTTTCCTTGAAATTCTTCAGACATTTTACCTAAATTAGAACCTCCAGATTTGCCTCAAATCTTTTTGAGAGCCAGTTTGGTGTAGTGGTTAAGTGTGCGGACTCTTATCTGGAAGAACCAGGTTTGATTCCCCACTCCTCCACTTGCAGCTACTGGAATGGCCTTGGGTCAGCCATATCTCTCGTAGGAGTTGTCCTTGAAAGGGCAGCTACTGTAAGAACTCTCTCAGCCCCACCCACCTGACAGGCTGTCTGTTGTGGGAGGGAAGGTAAAGGAGATTGTGACTGGTCTGAGATTCTGAGTTTAGGGTAAGATTAAATCCAATATCATCTTCTTCTTCTTCAAGATCAACAACTGACCATGCAACGCCATTCATTGTTATGGACCTCATCTTATAAAATGGCCTGTCTCAGGGGTTCAGGTTCTGTAAAACAGAATTGTTCAGGAAGGTATTTTTATAAGGGTAACTGGGGGTTCATGAAGAAACTCATGATAGGAAAGAGATAGTGGTCTATAATACTGTGAATATCATGGCCAAGTTCACGCTTGCTAGTTGGAGATCAGTTGTAAAGGTGGGAGATCTCCAGATCCCACCTGGAGGCTGGCAACCCTATGAAAAATCAAGAGGCATATGGGCAACTGTAAGCAGAATTTAGAGATGCCTCCTTTGCCACCTCAACCCTTTGAATTCTATTGAGCTCTTACTGCAGAAGAATTCTGTGGATATCAACATCTTTCACATTTCCAGGTGCAACAGGTCCATTGAAAGATATCCTGATTTATGCTATATAATATGTCTAAAATTCTTCAAATGTATAATTACTATAATCTCAATCCAAAAAGAGAGAGAATCACAAGAAAGCAGTTTCTGTGTGATTTGATTTGCCTTGCTCAGATGTACATTCCAATGTGCATATGAATTGCAGTAGAGTCATGCACATTATGGAGGATTGTGCAGTTCTAAAGGGCTATTTTTTATGAATTGTGCAGACAGGGCCTACCCATGTACAACTGGTATGTACCTTAGGCTGTATTCCCACTTGCAACAGACTGTTTCAAAGCTTGCATTTGGAATGGAGATTGTGAGTTCAATCCTATGGTCACTGAATATGTGGAAATGGCACATATTGCAGTATGTGGCTCTACTGAACTCTACTATTGAGCCTAAGGATCAATAAGAAATGTTGCAAGTTTTGAGTGGCATTCAGCTCTCTCATTTAATTTCTGTTGGGAGGGGAGATATGTATTCTTTATCTTGACCTTCATACTCACATTCTTAGGTATTATACTTTGCAATCTCTCATAAAATCAATCTTGAATGTGTATCGTGCCTAGAAATATTAAAATAGTTTTAAATGACTGGCATTGGACTCTTCCGAACAGCTTTTGTGATTGACAACCTGTTTTTTCCCCATCTTGTTCCCACAAAAATGTTGCAGAAGCATATCTGGGGATCCAGCAGTGCCTGAAGGATCAAGAAGTGCTAGAGGGGATGCTTTAGGGAGCCCCTTGTTAAAATTCTCCACCAAAACTTAGGCGTCTAACTTATTTACTAATCTGCTTTGCTGCTCAAGGTAGATGTGCTATGAGAGGACAGTACCTTCAGAAGTCTGAAGGTATTTTTGAATGAGCAATGTCTTTTCTTCATACCCTCCAACAATTCATGGATGAAAACAAGGTCCCTCTTGTGCGAAAAGAAACTTACCTCTCCCATGCTATTGCACTGCGCTGAAAATTCTTTCTTACCTCCTGTATGTAGGCTTTATTCCACAATAGTCTATCTTGCTCCAACCTCTGAAGCAGGTATGATAGTAAAATTATTGTGACTTTCTCCTCCCCCCATTTCTTTTAAAATGTATAATCTGTGTTACATACTCTCCTCTTCCCAAGCAATAAGCAGTTCCAGGGACCATGCCACCTGGATTTGGTTTCCTTTGGGGGATTGTGGTATATTTGTAACTTTTTAAAAAAATTGACAAATATACAAGCAGAGAGTATAGATGAAGAAAAAGGCAGCACATTCAGTATCCCACAGCATGTCCCCAGAGAGACCCCTCACAGTTATTGGCCCTTCTCCCTTATTGTGTTGTTATGTGTGTTTATATAGTTTTATTCATTTATTTCATATGGGCTTTATTTTAAATGTTGTTTTTATGTAACGCTGTTTTAATGTTGAAATGTTTGGGTATTTGCTGTCTTGGAAGCCCTGTTTGGGTGGAAAGGAGGCATAGAAATATGAAAAATAAAATAAAGCTACTTCATTTATTATAATAATAATTCCCCTATGGTGGTGACCAAATGGTGCTCTCCCATTGGCTTACAGTCTCATTCCATGCACTGTCAAGGAGCCTCACCATTTTTCTGTTTCTATATGCTGGATGCCTTAAGCTGGGGGAGGGTGTGCAGTGCCTGTTTTGTTTTTGCTTCGTGCTGTTCAATTTAACAGTCATAAGTATCCATTTCTGCCCTGCAGAAGGGAGTGAAGTCTGTGTGATCAAGGACTCTTTATCTCTTCTCAGAGACAGTTTAGCTGCCAAATGTCTAGTGTGAGAAAGATGTTGCTGGGAACCAATTCATATTGCTGAACGTGGGCTTTTTGCATTGTAGTTTTGGTGGGCTGCATAACAGCCCTGGATAAAGTATAAAGGACTGGTCATCTCAAAGGTGAGGCTGTTCTGACACAGCCATGTATCGCTACTGTTCTATCAATAAAGCCAGTATTTATTCACATTGGAAGTATTCTTTAATTGAGGATAGTCCCAGAGCAGACATGCATTTGACAAATAACTGGCCCATCATGGCTCACTCAGCATCTCTGGCCTCCCAATTGCTGAATCCCCTGTCCCCACCTACTACGGGTCTGGAAATGTTGAACAAACCACCAAACAGTCTTACCTCAGAGGCAACCACATCTCCAACCCTTCTCTGTGTCCTCTCTGTTAACTAGCCTCACAAAAAGTGCTGCTGGCAATGGACCTCCGCTGCCCCATCAACAGCCCACACAGACAACCTCCCAGCACATGCAGCCTCCGAAGGCTGCAGAAATACCCTGCTGTAATGCTATAATGCAACTAGGCAATAAGGCCTGCCCCTGCCAGAAGCATTTTCTCAGAGGTTATGGCTGCTGCCATTCCTGTCATTCCCTCTCTCCCTCCTCCTCTCAGCCTTGCCCCTAGCCAGAGGCTGTTGCTAGGCAACCAACTTCTCTCAGTAAAGGGAGAGGCCACAGGTGAATAGAATAGCATACAGTCCACTCTCCAAAGCAGTTATTTTCTCCAAGATGCGGAGAGAGATCTGTTGTCTGAAGTTCACTTGTGATCCCAGGAGATCTTCAGGCTTCACCTGGAGGTTGGTTACCCTAGGCCTGACAGCACCCTTTGAGTGACAATGCCACCTGAATGGCATGACTTAACTAAACTGGCTGCTTGCTCCTGTTCAGCAGCAGCCCCACAATGACAGCCAGTGTGACTTAGCAGTTGCCAACTCCAGGTTGTCAAATCCCTGGAGATTTGAGAGGCAGACCCTGGTTTGAGGAGGGATGGGAGCTCAGACAGGTACGATGCCATAGACTCCACTCTCCAAACCAGGTATTTTCTCCTGGGGAACCACTGTTGCCAATCTCCAGGTGGGGGCTTGAGATCACTCAGAATTACAACTGCTCTCCAGATGGCAGAGATCAGTTCCTAGCCTTCTGATAATTCACACCTTGCCCTCTCTCTCTTTCTCCTCCATGCTTGTTTCTCAATCTCTGATCCATGTTCTCTCTCTCCCTCTCCTCCCCTCCCCTCCCCTTTCCTCAGCATACTCTGAACTGAGAAAGGGATAATATGACTCTGAGGTATGGCAAATTTAAAGCCAGGGAGTTTTTTTTGCTTGTGTGCCAATATATATGCCAGTACAGAGTACCAGAACCTCTTCTGGGCTTCAGGATTGGGGCCTGCTATCTTTTCTGAGGCCAGGCCAGGCTGATTGAGAAACTATGTTCTGACCCATCCTTAGAGTTGCTAAGTCGAATTCAAGAAATATCTGGGGACTTTGTGGGTGGAGCCAGGAGACTTTGTGGGTGGAGCCAGGAGCAAGGATGTGACAAGCATAATTGAACTCCAAAGGGAGTTCTGGCCATCACATTTAAAGGGACCACACACCTTTTTAAAAGCCTTCCTTCCATAGGAAATAATGAAGGATAGGGCACCTTCTTTTGGGGCTTATAAAATTGGACCCCCTGGTCCAATCTTTTTGAAACCTGGGGGGGTATTTTGAGGAGAGACATTGGGTGCTATACTGAAAATTTGGTGCCTCTACCTCAAAAAACAGACACTCCCCCCCCCGAGCCCCAGATATCCATGGATCAATTCTCTATTATTTCCTATGGAATAAGTCTCCATAGGTAATAATAGAATTCCCAGCAGACATCTCCCTCCCCCCGCTTTCTGATGATCCTGAAGTGGGGGGAGGGCCTCCAAACCAGGGAATCCCCTGCCCCCACCTGGGGATTGACAGCCATACCTATCCTGCAGTTGAAGTTGCACTCACTGATGACATAAGCACAATGGAGTATACCAGCTGCCCTGATGCCTTCTCTGCATTCTCACTTGCCACTTTCTATGCTGACCTTTTTGTGAAGAAGCTGACAGAGAAGGCAACAAATGGGAATGCAGAGAAAGCATTATGTCTCATTATATCCTTTGTCATGTCCATAGTTGGCACTGCTCACTAATGACATCGTCCAAGGTGGGATGGATTATATTAGCTACCCTGTCATGATGAGTACTGGTTTACAGTACACCTCTTGGCAGGTTAACTCAGAAGCAAGTCCCAATGTATTTAACAGGGCTTATTTCCATATAATTCTACATAGGATTACAATGTGAATTTGACAACAGTCTCTGTGTATATCGTGCTTGTTTGTAAAACACAGGTCAGATGACCTTCAGTATGTGTGATTAACTGCAGGATACGGTTGAATATTCAGATCCGTATGGCTTTATGTCAATTATGATATAAAACGGAGGATATTTACACAATAACTGTGATGTTATGTATGTGGGTGACCATGCAGAGAAGTTGAACTGGTAGTTGTGAGATCAAAGCCAGTTACCCTATAATTAGAGACATTCAGAGGTGGAATTCTAGCAGGAGCTCCTTTGCATATTAGGCCACACACCCCTGATGTAGCCAATCCTCCAAGAGCTTAAACTTAAACTCTTGGAGGATTGGCTACATCAGGGGTGTGTGACCTAATATGCAAAGGAGTTCCTGCTAGAATTCTACCCCTGGAGAAATTCAATAACCCTCTGTCTATATTGCCACTGGATTCCAAATTATGAAAAGTACCCTTGAACACTTAAAACAACGTAAGAGGCATTTATGGTCCTATTCCAAACAGGTTCAAATATCAAGAGGGAAGTTTAAAAGTTTAGCATTTGACCTTAAACACTTTGCACAGAAACATCTTCATGTTGTGACATAGTTGTGTAAAGCCAGTGTGGTATAGTGATTAGTGTCAGAATAGGACCTGGAAGGCCCAGGGTTGGATGTGTATTCTGCCATGGAAGCTTGCTGGATGACCTTGGCCCAGTTTTTCACTATCAGGCTTATTTAATTCATAGGGTAGTTATGAGGCTAAAATGGAGGAGAGGAGAATGATGTAAGCTGTTTAGGAATCCCCACTGGGGGGAAAGGCAGGAGCAGGGAGGAGTCTAGTCAGAAGGAAAGGCTGAGCCTGGACTTAGGGAGGGCCCAGATGGCAGACTAAGAGGCAAACCTGAACATCCAGGGGAAGGAGCAGAGCAAGGAGACAGGCAGCAGGGAGGAAAGGCAGGGAAGGCTTCCTGTTCCTTTTATTAGTCTCCCAGGTGGAACAGGGGGAAGGGGATTGGAGCCAGGCCAATTGAGGGTGGGGTGAGAGAATCACCAGCTCAGGAGGAAAGGAAGGGCTGAGTCACAGAGAAAGCCAGGAGGAAGCCAGTCTTGGGAAGAAAGAGGACTTGGGTGGTGTAATCCCCTCTCTTGCCCATGCTGAGGTCTCAGGAGAATGGCAAGGGGTGGCAAACCCACTGCGCACAAATGCCACCAAGTACACAGGTGCAATAGCAGCACACATATAGAGTTTATTTTGTATGACCTGACCATGATGACTGTGATAGAACCCCAAACAGACTGAGATTGTGTCTCACCAGTCACTCTAGAACTAGTTGCTGTATTGAATGCCTCCACTGAAAAATTACTGAAAATGTTTGTTTTGAATTGTGAGCAAATCATTGATGTGATGGTGTGAGATGCTGAACTTCATAGGTGTTTGCAAGCAAGATAAGTTCTATTTTTGAATTACTGTTTTGCAAACATTGAGTCGACCTTTCCTAAAACAGATAACACCTATTTGGGTTTAAGATGAAGAGAGAAAACAGGAAACAAGTGGGTTGTAATGCTCCTTTGTGAGAGCAGTGAATAGAGATGAAGATAATTTTTGAACAGCATTTTTAACTGCCTTTAAGGGTTTATTTTTTTACCTTCATTATTTTCTTGTGTTCTTCAATATTAGATTTTTGTTTGTAAGTAACTATGCTTTGTGTGTAGAGAAGGCAACATGGTATAGCCTGACCCTGTCAGATCTCAGAAGATGAGCAGGATTAGTAGTTGGAAGGAAGACCCACCAAGGAAGACTTTGCAGAGCAAGGTTGCCAGTATCCAGGTGGTGTCTGGAGATCTCCTGGGATTACTGGAGGCTGCCCAACCAAGGGATCATTTCAGCAATATTCCAAGACCTCAGCCAGGCCCAACAGATCCCAGGGACATCGTGACAGCAAAGGAGATTAGATGAACTGAGCACAGAGAAGACCCAGACAAGGAGGCCAGATCTAGTGGAGGGCATCTGGAGTGTGGGAAAGATGTTGTACATATTTGCATATCTGAATGTCCTTGGGCAATAAGGAGTCCAGATGAAGGAGGAAGGAAAAATAGTTTATTGTAATGAACTGAGAGCAGAGCTAGGCCAAAGCCTACAATACCAAGCTGCTCTAAACTCTTTCAAAATGGTTACAATCTTATATACCCTTGCCATGTTCCATTTCGCTGCAACATCCTGAATAATGCCATTGTGAGAGTCAGCTACACACTATTGATACATTTTGCCAAGCTGGCAGCAGCTCATTGGACAGGAAAGAAATTCCACTTTGCATGCTCCTTGACCAGATAAATCCATTTTGGAGCTCTGAGAGCCTCCTACTTCTATAGTTGCCTGGGAACACAGTAGAGATACAGTAAGGCATAGGGGCAAGGTTATAGATCAGACTGGTATGTTGGTTACTCTTCTGTCTTTTTTTCTTTTTCTCAGTCAGGCCCAGCTGTATGTTAACACTTAAGGATGTTATTAAGCATGCTTCTGGCCTTCCCAACTAAAGCTGTGTTCCACAAAGGGGACAGCCTCACAAAATCCAAGCAAGCTCCTTTAGTGCAACATCTGAGGGGCTGGCAGTGTATATCGAAACCCAGGGGGAAGCCCTATTGATCCTGGCTCCTGACAGTCTACAGGACCTAGCTCCTGGACTGGAGGGAGAAGGAGAAACTGGGAATGCCTCTCTCCCAAGGAAGCCTTTACAAGGTGTGTCCAGGAAGAGCCAAGGCCTTGAGCACTTCCTAAACTAGGGCTTTTGACCTCCAGGTGGTAGGTGTGATACCAAAATTGGAGGTCTCCAAATTAATTGGGGGAATTAGCATAATTGGAGACAAGTGAGAAGGGGTAACTAGAGGATCTCAACCAACATCTACAAGGATTGTTCCCTGAGAACTCTCAAATAAACCAGTACAACAGGAAAAGTGTGTTTTACTATAAAAAAAATAAAGAGCAAAAACATAAACAGAAAGCACATGGGGAAAACACAAACTATCTAAGAGGAAAATAAAGGGGAGTAGTAGGGAAAGTGATTCTTAGAGGGTAATATTTACAAGTCTTGGAAGTCAAGCTCTGCCAATGAAAGCGAGAGAAATAACCTGCATTTCTCAGAGAGAAGGAGGAAGTCCACAAGTGAATGAACAGGGTTTTAATGTTTGATTAGGCTTCCCAATCCCCAGGGCCCAGCGGGGGATCCCCCGGTTTTACAGGCTTCCCCCCTCCCCCAGCCAGCTGGCCGGCGGGGGAAGCCCCGCCTCCAAAGCCATTGTGCACCTCCATGAACGAGTCCCATAGGGAATGATGGGGAATTGATCTGCGGGTATTGGGGGCTCTGGGGGGGCTGTTTTTTGAGATAGAGGTACCAAATTTTCAGTATAGCATCTAGTACCTCTCCCCAAAATACCTCCCAAGTTTCAAAAGGAGTGGGCCAGGGGGTCCAATTCTATGAGCCCCAAAAGAAGGTGCCCCTATCCTTCATTATTTTCTATGGAAGGAAGGCATTTTAAAAGGTGTGCTGTTCCTTTAAATGTGATGGCCAGAACTCTCTTGGAGTTCAATTATGCTTGTCACACCCTTGCTCCTAGCTCTGCCCTCATGTCTCCTGGCCCCACCCCCAAAGTCCCCAGATATTTCTTGAATTGGACTTGCCAACCCTATGTTTGATGCTGAGAGAACACATACCCTATATGGAGCACAGCCTGTCCATTTGCTCTCAGGGGGTCTGACATGTATCCTAACAATACCATGTTGGGCTTTCTGGTGGTAAAATGATGTATCTGGAGAGGCTTGATGACTTTCCTATGGATGGACAAAGACCCAAGGAAATTCATGATAATTTGCATGAGTAGTGTTAATGTTTTCTTGATGTGATTGCTGGATGTAAATTAAAATGTATTAATGTTCTCTGATGACCCTTGAATGCAGGATGTGAGGGTTTGTCTAAATAGGTTTGTCTAAGTGGCCTAATTAAGGTGAATGAGGAAAGGGAAGCATGACCAGGTGTGGATGGGCTGAAGTCCAGGTGAAGGGAAGAGGATCTCAGGAAATCCATTATTGAGATTAAGTACCTCTTTTTAGGATGAGGATAAGAGCTATTAGCAAGTCAGTTGCCCTAGTTCACCTTCCAAAATATTTCCCAGGCTTGTCTCTGGCCAGTGTCTATTTTTTTGTCCATTCCAGCTCCATTTTTTTCCTGCTTCCAAGCCAGGCAGTACAGTACACACATGATTTTTTTTTTTTAAATTGGGGGAGGGTTTGAAATTAAAGAGGGGTGTCTGGTTTCAAACTGCCCTTCCACAGGAGGGATCTGACTGCTAACAGGTGGAGTTCTCCCAGAATTACAACTGATATCCAGGCAACAGAGATCAGTTCACCTAGAGAAAAAGACTGCTTTGGAAGGTGTTACCCTGTTGAAGCCCCTCCTTCCTCAGGTCCCACCCTCATAATCTCCAGGTATTTTCCTACCCAGAGCTGGCAACCTTACTGCTTAGTAAGGCAATGGCAAACCACCTCTGCCTTTTGCTTTCCTTGGAAGACCTTTGCTGAAGAAGTTATAAATCAGCTGCTATTTGATGGCACTTAACACATACACAAGCTTTGTGTAATCCTAAATAGGATGAGCATGCTGCTTGTTCAAAGGGTCAAGTTTAGAAGACCACAGGAACAATCCTAGCTCATCACTGAGAATAATCTCATCTTATTCCCTCCACCCCCCAAATTTTGTAGTTCTTGGAATTATCCTGTAGCTGTAGAGTTGCCAAGTCCAATTCAAGAAATATCTGGGGACTTTGGGGGTGGAGCCAAGAGACTTGGTGGTGGAGCCAGAAGCAAGGGTATGACAAGCATAATTCAACTCCAAAAGGAGTTCTGGCAATCACATTTAAAGGGACCACACACCTTTTTAAATGCCTTCTTTCCATAGGAAATAATGAAGGATAGGGGCACCTTCTTTTGGAGCTCATAGAATTGGACCCTCTGGTCCAATCATTTTGAAACTTGGGGAGTATTTTGGAGATAGACACTGGATGCCATACTGAAAATTTGGTGCCTCTACCTCAAAACACAGCCCCTCAGAGCCCCAGATACCCGCAGATCAATTCTCCATTATTTCCTATGGGAATGTCTCCATAGGGAATAATAAGAGTTCCCAGCAGGCATTTCCCTCTCCTCCCCCTGCTTTCTGATGACCCTGAAGCAGCACCTGGGGATTGGTTACCCTATGTAGCTCCATACAACTTTCAGCCATCAGAAATCTGAAATGTTACTTTGTGCAACTTTAGAATCACATTTTCCTGGCTTGAATAATGTGGGGTGGTGCATCATAGCTGTTGCTATTGGCCTGTGGCTGGATTCATGCTGTAGCAGCAATGGTGGAAGCATGAGTCGATCATGTGGGATGGTCCCACATATGCATTTCACATACCTCTAAAGGTTCATGATGTGGGACTTTCTCATGAGATCTGCCTTTCTAAAAGGGTTCTATCATCCATTCCCAGTTATCTAATCACATAAAGGCTGTAACTATGCCATTCAGTAATATAAAGTTCGATCAAAAATCCATGAGTAGAAAGTCTCTTCTGGCAGCTGGCAGGGAATGGAGGGGATTTAGCAAGAGTGGAATGGAGGCCCAGGCAATGAGGCAACATCACTTCCAGCATGTACCAAAAGTGGCATCATCATGTTGCAATGTGACACTCCAGTATTAAGAGCAAAAAACTCTATGGTAAAAAATGGCTTCTACCATAGAGTTTTTGCCCAAATACCAAAGTGTCACCATGATGTCACTGGCATGATAATGTCAGATTCGTTACACACTGGAAGTGACATCACTACACCACAGCACATCTCAGAGAGGCCTGAGAGGAACAGAACAGAGCAGAGCAGCTCTGATAAGCTGAGACAGCTGGAGAAGTTGCTAAGAATTTCTGCGTTTTGAAAGACTTCATTCTGAGGCTTGGGTGACTGCTGAAAAGGCTGAGTTGTGATAGCTGGGGAACTGCTGTACGTTTGGGTGAGTGGGCTAAAGGTGAAAGTGATTGATTGATTGATTGATTGAGAGTAATTGTTGATGATTGCTTAGGAGTGGTCTGCTCCACCCTCTTTGCATTTTAAGCTGCGCCTTGCCAAAGGCGCGAGCCTTTGGCGCGAGCCGAAGGGCGAGAGCTAAAGGGCTCTTGGTCTGTGGCTCTTTGCCTGGGGGCTTCCTAAGGACCAGGAACCCAGATCCCTGATTTCCTTGTTCTCCCAATAAGGTAAGTTGACTTTCCAGAAGGGGAGCCACGTAAACAACAGCATTTAAAGAGGACTGTATATTTAATATATATATCATGAAGGTAGAATGCCAGCAGGGGGGTGGGGGCTTTCCAGTGTTTTGCACTGAGTGTCACATGTATGACTATCTGCCCACAGGACAGAAGTCTTGGGTGTGTGCTCGATGCAAGGAGCTCCTGGTCCTCAGGGAACGAGTTCGTACCCTTGAGGCCGAGGTGACTGCCCTGGAGAAGCAGAGACAGTCAGTTAGGCAATTGGGGAAGACTCTTGGGGGCGTATTAGATGAGCCCCACTCTGAATGTGGCAGCCCCGTTGCTGCCAGAGAGCGTGAGGGTCTAGAGGGAACAGGGCACCTTGCTGAGGATAAGGGGAATGCGCCCTCAGAAGGGACCTCTTCTTCGGTTGGTGAGCGGGTATCCTTTCGCGCCAAGGAACCATCCCTGGGCAGGGGGAGAGGGGGGGTCTTGGTAGTTGGTGATTCGATCCTTAGGCAAGTAGACAGCTGGGTGGCGAAACCGCGTATTGACCGTATGGTGACTTGCCTGCCTGGTGCGAAGGTAGCGGACATTACGCGTGTAGTAGATAGGCTGATAGACAGTGCTGGGGAGGAGCCTGTGGTCATGGTGCATGTTGGCACCAACGATGTGGGGAAATGCAGTCGTGAGGTCCTGGAGGAGAAATTTAGGCTGCTAGGTGGGAAACTTAAGGCCAGGACCTCCAAGGTGGCCTTCTCGGAAGTGCTACCTGTTCCACGTGCAGGGCAGGAGAGACAGGCGCAAATTAGAAGTCTCAATGTGTGGATGAGACGATGGTGTAAGGAGGAAGGGTTTAAGTTTCTTAGGCACTGGGATGCTTTCTGGAACAAGCCGGAGCTGTACAAAAGAGACGGTCTCCACTTGTCTCCGGATGGAACCAGGCTGCTGGCGCTTAAAATCAAAAAGGTGGCAGAGCAGTTTTTAAACTAAATCTTGGGGGAAAGCCGACAGGAGATGGAATGTCTCTGGTTCGGGAGGACTCGTCTCAAAGAGATGAAGGGTTGGCTTCTATTTTTCTACCGAGTAACGGATCAGAGTTGTCCACTGTGATGGTGACAAACAGTATGGACTGTCTGCTAGAGTCTCGAGGCGGCAGGAGAGAGGTGGCGGGCCTAGCTTGCTTGGGAAATTATAAATGTTTGTATGCAAATGCTAGAAGTGTCCGAAGTAAAATTGGTGAATTGGAATGTTTAGTGTTGGGAGAAAACATAGACATTGTGGGAATTTCAGAAACTTGGTGGAATGAGGAGAATCAGTGGGACACGGTGATTCCTGGATATAAGTTATATCGGAAGGATAGGGAGGGAAGGGTTGGAGGTGGGGTGGCTCTGTATGTCAGAGAGGATATACGGTCCAGTAAGACTGAGGTCAGAGAATTAGATTCCTTTTTAGAAATGCTTTGGGTTGAAATAGAGGGCCCAAAAGGAAATTTAACTATGGGAGTTTGTTATCGCCCACCAAATCAAAAGAGAGAGGACGATTATAATATGATGGAGGGATTAAAGATAGCGGCTAAACGTAAAAACTGTGTCGTAATAGGTGATTTTAACTACCCGCAGATTGATTGGGTCAATATGTGTTCTGGTCGAGAGAAAGAGATTGAGTTTCTTGATGCTCTCAATGACTGTGCTATGGAGCAGATGGTCTCAGAACCTACCAGGGGTGGGGCGATCCTGGATCTGGTCCTAAGTAATGCCCAAGACTTGGTGAGAGACGTAAAAGTGATTGCGCCGCTTGGGAACAGTGACCATAATGTTATTGATTTCACCATTTGTATAAATAGGGAGTTGCCCAAAAAGACCGCCACAACCACATTTAACTTTAAAAGGGGTAAATTCTCTGAGATGAGGAGGCATGTGAGGAGGAAACTGAAAGGAAAGGTAAATACGGTCAAAACCCTTGGGGAAGCTTGGAGACTATTTAAAACTATAATCCTAGAAGCTCAGATAAAATACATACCACAAGTTAGGAAAGGCACAAACAGGTATAAGAAGAGGCCAGCATGGTTAACAAACAAAGTAATGGAAGCTGTAAAAGGTAAGAAGGACTCCTTTAAGCGGTGGAAAACCAGTCCAAGTGAGATTAATAAAAGGGAACACAGGCAGTGGCAAATCAAATGCAAGACTGTGATCAGGCAGGCAAAAAGGGACTATGAGGAGCATATTGCAAAAAACATAAAGACCAACAATAAAAATTTCTTCAAATATATTAGAAGTAGGAAACCAGCCAGGGAAGCAGTGGGGCCCTTGGATGACCATGGGGTAAAAGGATTACTGAAGGAGGATGGGGAAATGGCTGAGAAGCTGAATGCATTTTTTGCCTCCGTCTTCACCGTGGAAGATGAGAAGTGTTTGCCCGCCCCAGAACCACTAATATTGGAAGGGGTGTTGAAAGACCTGAGTCAGATTGAGGTGACAAAAGAGGAGGTCCTACAACTGATAGACAAATTAAAAACTAATAAGTCACCGGGTCCGGATGGCATACATCCGAGAGTTCTGAAAGAACTCAAAGTTGAACTTGTGGATCTTCTAACAAAAATCTGTAATCTTTCATTGAAATCTGCCTCCGTTCCTGAGGACTGGAAGGTAGCAAATGTCACCCCCATCTTTAAAAAGGGTTCCAGAGGAGATCCGGGAAATTACAGGCCAGTCAGTCTGACTTCAATACCGGGAAAGTTGGTAGAAACCATTATTAAGGACAGAATGAGTAGGCACATTGATGAACACGGGTTATTGAGGAAGACTCAGCATGGGTTCTGCAAGGGAAGATCTTGCCTCACTAACCTGTTACATTTCTTTGAGGGGGTGAACAAACATGTGGACAAAGGAGACCCGATAGATGTTGTTTACCTTGACTTCCAGAAAGCTTTTGATAAAGTTCCTCATCAAAGGCTCCTTAGAAAGCTTGAGAGTCATGGAGTAAAAGGACAGGTCCTCTTGTGGATCAAAAACTGGCTGAGTAATAGGAAGCAGAGAGTGAGTATAAATGGGCAGTCTTCGCAGTGGAGGACGGTAAGCAGTGGGGTGCCGCAGGGCTCGGTACTGGGTCCCATCCTCTTTAACTTGTTCATAAATGATTTAGAGTTGGGAGTGAGCAGTGAAGTGGCCAAATTTGCGGATGACACTAAATTGTTCAGGGTGGTGAGAACCAGAGAGGATTGTGAGGAACTCCAAAGGGATCTGTTGAGGCTGGGTGAGTGGGCGTCAACGTGGCAGATGCGGTTCAATGTGGCCAAGTGCAAAGTAATGCACATTGGGGCCAAGAATCCCAGCTACAAATACAAGTTGATGGGGTGTGAACTGGCAGAGACAGACCAAGAGAGAGATCTTGGGGTCATGGTAGATAATTCACTGAAAATGTCAAGACAGTGTGCGTTTGCAATAAAAAAGGCCAACGCCATGCTGGGAATTATTAGGAAGGGAATTGAAAACAAATCAGCCAGTATCATAATGCCTCTGTATAAATCGATGGTGCGGTCTCATTTGGAGTACTGTGTGCAGTTCTGGTCGCCGCACCTCAAAAAGGATATTATAGCATTGGAGAAAGTTCAGAAAAGGGCAACTAAAATGATTAAAGGGCTGGAACACCTTCCCTATGAAGAAAGGTTGAAACGCTTAGGGCTCTTTAGCTTGGAGAAACGTCGACTGAGGGGTGACATGATAGAAGTTTACAAGATAATGCATGGGATGGAGAAAGTAGAGAAAGAAGTACTTTTCTCCCTTTCTCACAATACAAGAACTCGTGGGCATTCGATGAAATTGCTGAGCAGACAGGTTAAAACGGATAAAAGGAAGTACTTTTTCACCCAAAGGGTGATTAACATGTGGAATTCACTGCCACAGGAGGTGGTGGCGTCCACAAGCATAGCCACCTTCAAGAAGGGGTTAGATAAAAATATGGAGCAGAGGTCCATCAGTGGCTATTAGCCACAGTGTGTGTGTGTGTGTGTGTATATATTTGGCCGCTGTGTGACACAGAATGTTGGACTGGATGGGCCATTGGCCTGATCTAACATGGCTTCTCTTATGTTCTTATGTTCTTATGTTCACCATTGACATAGCCTGGATCTCCCTCCTGTTCCTGCCAAGTCCCCCCACTAGTCAGCTGATTGGCATTGAGAATGAGGTCTTGCAGTAAGAGATCCAGCAGGGGCACTGGCAATCCTAGCAGAAAGCCATTCTATTCATCCAGAAGAGAGGAGATCCATGAGCTGCAGCACTGTACCCTGAACTGTTCTGTGGGTCTGCTGGCTCCCTGGAGCAGTTTGTCAGGGAACTACAAAATGCAGGGAGGCAGAAAAGTTCCATTCCATTCACATTTCTTTGAATCCAACCCCATGTTGAATTAGGCCTTTATATATAAAAAAGCTTGTATAAATAAAACTTTAATTATGTGATTTTAAATATCATATTGTGCATTATTGCTTGTAACCTTCCCTGAGCCTGCTTGTGGGAGAGGGCAGGCTAGAAGTTAAATAAGTAAATGTGTGTGGGAATATGAGGGCATTGTATCTACAGAAGAGACCCACAGAGACATGTGTCTCCATGTGTAGAGAGTGAGAGGACAAAGCGAGAGAGAAAAGGGCAGCTCTTAAGACAAAGGGAGGCATCTCATCCAAGGATATAACACATATACACACTTAGAGTGATGTAGTGCCCCCACAATGTCCAGGCATGCTGAGTTACTCATTCAAAGAAAAACATCATACACTAGGAAAAAGCCAACTCAAAACTGTCTTCCAGAAAAAGATATGGGTAAAAATGGTCTCAAAAGAGCCAGAGGAAAACAGAGGAAAAGCAAATAAAACAAAACAAGAAGTGAAGTGAAGTGAAAACTAAACAGACAAAAAATGTGTGTGGAAACCAGAGGATAAAATGGAGCAGTATGGGGCTAGAACCAATGAAAAAAACCACTGTGGAAAAGTCCTATATCAGATAATTTAACTCCTAGCTGGAGATACACCTCAATAACATTTAGACATTAAGGGAATAGTACCCAAGTAAATACTATTAGCTACTCTCTGCTTCCATTTTAAGCCTTTATTAAAGCATAGCTATTACATTCTTAATTATTGACTAAATCAACAGAAAATTATACCATCCATTGTTACATAGATAATTAAAGGAGAGCAATTACATGAGTCCATAAAAGTTTAATCCCGCCCCCCCCCCCCACACACAAATAAACGTGTCATTGGCAAGGTGCCTCTTCTGAGAAAAATGCTCTTGATCAATTCAACTTCCCCTATTTATAGGATTTGAACATCATTTTCTAATTGTCCCACGTGCACATTCTTGGCTAACTCATTACTTTATAACTTGAAACACCATGCAAAGTTCTCTGTACTTGAAATGTCTTCTTAAAATGCATACACATTAGTTCATTCTTGATGTTTTTTACATAAACAGAGTCTGTACTTCTCATACGTATATCTTTTGGTCCTCAACCAACACACCTATCTTTGAAAAATCTTATGCTTGCAGCCTGCAGTGTAGCTGCTAGGCTGCATGAGCAAAGTTTGCTTCCCTGGACGGGAAGAGTCAGGGGGCACCTGTTTTGGCACGCAGAGAAAAAGGCGGGATCTGACAGTCTAACTGTTAGATCTGCGCTCCTCATCGACTCCTTCGTCTTGGCAGACGATCGGGCTGAGGCTGAGGCTTTTCTTTTGTCTTTGGTTGGACGTCGGGGTTTGTTGTGGCAGTTGACTGGGCAGCGGCAGATGAAGTGTTGGCTGGAGCGTTGGCGTCGGCTGGAGCATCGGCTGGAGTGCTGCGGGCTGGCAGCGGCATCGGAGGTAGTGGAGGACTTGGTGTTGTCCTTCTTGTTGACTGAGTCTGCCTAGGGTTTGGGGTCTGCTGGGGCAGGGGTTGTGGAGCCCAGGGGTTGATCTTTCCCCTTTTAATTTTTGAGGGTGTGGGCCTGTGGGGCAACCTGGGTTTTTTATTATTGCCCTTGAGGTTGGCAGGTGGCCATTTTGGAGAGCCTCCCCCTCCCCCCCATTTTTCTTCTTCTGGGGACATTGGTGTGCAGCAGAGGCTTTTGTGGCCATTTTGAGTTCCCTTTCTTCTTCCAGGGGGAAGCCATTTTAGAGTGGAGCTGCAGGAGGCCATTTTGTGGTCTTGTGCTTGCTATTTAGATGGCTGGTGGAAAAGGGTCGGGCAAGCTCAAAGGAAAAAAGCCAGCGCCTAAGGCACCCAAGGCTCCTGCGAAAAGGCCACCACCGCCGTTATCCTCTTCTGATGAGGAGGGTGATACGGTGGTTGATTCCAATATTGCTTGTAGATTGAGAGCATTGGAACAGGCAGCGGGCATCCTTTCTCCAGGTGGGGAGGATGGTGTGAGGCAATCTAAGAATGGTAAGCAGGTGAGTATTCTCACCAGGCTGTCTATTCTTGAGGGGAGGTCTGGTGGAGTTGTGCCTGGCAGGGACGCTGGCCTTTGCGGTCTGGATGTGGGTTTGATGGTGGCTGGAGCATTGGGGGTCAGCTTACCATTGGTTCCTGCTGGATTCGGAGGTAGGTCGGGTGATAATTTACAGGCGGGGCCTGGGCAGATTTGGCCAGGGGGAGCATGGGGGCCTGCTTCGGCGGCCGGGCAGGGCACTTCCATGTCAAGTGCGGGGGCGCCTGCCTCCTCTGCATTGGGCGCATTTCAGAATTGGGCTTGGCCATGTGGGCAAGGCGTTCCTAGTATGTACCTGGGCGCAGGGCATCCTGGCATGCCTGGTTCCTTTATGGGGGCACCCTCAACATATGGGATGGTGCCTTTTGCTGCTTTGCCGTTTTGGGAGGTTGCCTTGCCACTGGGGGACCACTTGCTTCCCGCTACTAGGGAAAAAATATTAAAAGGGAAGTACATGGATATTTTTTCTCTTCTCTTTCGGGAGGTTGAAAAAAAAGACAAGGAAGAATTGGATGAGAAAGAGAAGGAAAAATTGAAAAAACGGAAGGTGGACAGGACCTGGGCTAATTGGCTTCCTGGGTTCTGTATTTATGCCGGGGTGATTGCGAGGGCGCAGCCGTGGCAGGCAGCATCCCTGTTCCAGTATTTGGACATAATTTATAAAGGCTATATGGCTTTTAGTGGACCAGCCTGCTTACAATATGACCAGGAATTTAGGATGAGGGCTGCCTTGTATCTGTCCCTTCAGTGGGATTGGATCCATCAGCAGCTTTGGCTGCAGGTTATGTCCCTGGCTAGGCCTAATCTGGGTGATCGCTCTGATAGTGGTCACTTGGTGAGTAGGTCATCAACATCCACTGCTGGTTCATCAGGCTCTCCCCGCAGTGCAGCGGGGCAGGCAGTTCAACCCCGCATGCTCTGCTGGGAATTTGGATCCCTTGGGGTATTCGCATGCCAATTCAAGCACGAGTGCCCCATGTGTGGTGGTTCCCACTCATTTGACAACTGCCCTAAAGCCCGTGGGCGTAAAAATACGAAGAAGCCTGGTGGGAGCAGAGGAGCCTTTCCAGCTAAGAAAGGGGCCCAGCCCGATAAGGGTGGGACCTCTTGAGCAGTGACTGTCGAGGAACCCTCGAAGGGTTGATAGTTTGTATTTGTTAGAAGGTTTTAAAGTTGGGTTTAGGATCCCTTTTCAGGGTCCTCAAGTTCCATTTATGTCAGGAAACCGTAAGTCAGTTCAGGGCTTGGAGCAGGTCGTTAGGGACAAGATTGCAAAAGAGCTGGCTTAGGGAAGGATACTGGGTCCTTTTTCACATCCTCCAGTGAATACTCTTAGACTCTCACCTTTGGGTGTGGTGCCTAAAAAGGCGCCTGGTGAATTTCATTTGATTCACCATTTGTCTATTCCTAAGGGGAAGTCCGTGAATGATGGGATCCTGAAGCACTTATGCTCTGTTAGGTACACCAGCTTTGACCAGGCTATTGCCGTGGTGAGGCGTTGCGGGGTGGGGGCAGAATTGGTGAAATGCGACATTAAGTCTGCGTTTCACCTTTTACCTGTCCATCCCGATGATTTTGAACTTCTAGGGTTTTCTTTTGAGGGTCAATTTTACATGGATAGAGCATTGCCAATGGGCTGCTCTGTGTCATGTTCTGCTTTCGAGCATTTCAGCACATTTTCGGAATGAGATGTGCGGGAGAAAGTGAGTTTGCAGGATAAATCAATCAATCAATCATTTTATTTATATCCCGCCCTCCCCACTGAGGCTCAGGGTGGCTTAATGTCGTTCATTATTTGGATGACTACCTTTTTGTGGGTCCCGAGGGGACTGGGCATTGTGGGCAGTTGCTGTCTGGCTTTGTTGAGCTGGCGGTGGAGCTTGGAGTTCCTTTAGCGCCTGAGAAAACTGAAGGTCCGACCCAAAGGTTGACCTTTTGGGGGATTGAAGATTGACACTATTGCGCAGTTGTCTAGGGTGCCTCTTCAGAAAATAGTGGAGCTGAGGGCTAGGATTTCTACCTTTCTGCTTGTAAAGTGGTTGCTCCTGGGAGGGCTTTTTTTAGAAGGCTGTGCAATGCTATGGCAGGGTTACGCTTGCCTCAGCATAGAACTAGGGTCACCTGCAGCATGAGGGATGATTTGAGGGTTTGGCAGGAATTTTTGGAGTCCTTTAATGGAGACTCTTTTTGGAGGGACGACATGAGGCTCAAAGCTGAGCTCCAGGTCATGTCTGATGCTGCTGGATCATTGGGTTTTGGAGTCTATTTCCGGGGACATTGGTGTGCGGATAGTTGGCCTGACTCCTGGGCATGGGTAGGAGTGAACCGAGATCTTACGTTTCTCGAGTTCTTTCCCATTTTAGTCGTGGTTTGGCTGTGGGGGAAGGTTATGGCCAATCACACCATTCATTTTTGGTGTGATAATATGGTGGTGGTCCACGTCATTAATTCCCTTTCATCCAAATCTGGCTGCATTATGAGATTGGTGAGGGCCTTCACTCTGCGCTGTTTGCGGCTTAACATTTTGTTTTTAGCCAAGCATGTTCCTGGGGTGAGTAATGGGGTGGCTGACGCTCTAGCTTGTAAACAGACGGAGAGGTTTCATCAGCTGGCCCCAGATGCCGACAGAGAGCTGGTGCCAATGCCCCAGGAGCTATGGCTGATTGGAGAGCCGAGGCCTGCAGAGCGATAGGTCTAGCCATTGCGCCCAGCACCAGGAAGTCTTACGAACGGAATGTGTGGCAGTTTGAAGACTTCAGGGCTGAGGTAGGGTATTACAGAGTTTGGCCCCTCCCAGTGGAGCATTTGCTCCATTACTGTGTTTCACTGCGAGGTAAGGGGTTGGCCGTGAGATCCATTAGGGGGTGCCTGTCTGCATTGGCTTTTGTCAGTAAGGCACTGGGTTATAGGGAAGAAACAGCTGAGTTTCATATTCGAAAGATGCTGGAGGGGTGGACCAGAGAGGTCGGTCCCAGGGTTGATATGCGGAATCCTGTGTTTCCTTCGATTCTGCGGGGTTTGAAGAGGATTTGGGACATGGTGTGTGCTTCGTCATTTGAAGCATGTTTGTTTCACGCTGCATCTTTGTTAGTTTTTTTTTGGGGGGGGGGGGCTCTTAGAGTAAGTAAGCTGGTGGCACAGTCTAAAAATGATGTTTCTGGTAAGGCTCTGTTGTTAAGGGATCTGCAGCTATTTGTGGGTAAGGCAGTCATCACTGTCTGTCGCTCTAAGATGGATCAGTTGCAGAAGGGTATGGTGCATGACTTGGGTAGTTGTTGAGAGCTTGAGCTGTGTCCAGTTACTGTGTTGGCTGCTTATTGGGCATTTAGGGGGCTCATGGAGGGGTTTTTGCTTATACATTCAAATGGTTGCCCATTGACAGTTTTGGGCAGTAACGTCACGGGCTTTGGGTGAGTTGGGGTTGTCTGGGGTGCAGTTTGGGACCCACTCCTTTAGAATTGGGGCGGCTTCAACAGCGGCTGTCATGGGGTATCCTTCCACTTTCATTCAGAGATTGGGCAGGTGGTGTTCCTCAGCCTATAAGGCTTACGTGCGACCTTTTATTAGGCCATGAGTGACATGGTGTCTGTTTATTGTTGGTTCTGTTCTTGTTTAACTCTTTTTTCTCTTTAGATGCTGTTGTTCCTGGCCAGAGGAGCCAAGTTCTCGTATGCAACCATAGCCACATGTTTTGGGCCGCTCATCAGGCTTGGAGAACTGCGGTTGGCTCTCAGCTGGGACTCAGCCAGCATGTGTGTATCGAATGGTGGGGGCGCCGGGGCCTTCAGTAGCTGGGCCTGCTCCCTTTGTTGTTTAAAGATAGTGTGGGTCCTCCTCCTCAGGTTTTAATTGTTCATCTGGGAGGTAATGATCTGGGACTCTTAAAGGGCAAGGCCTTAGTTTGGCAGGCCCGGGATGATTTCCAGAACATTCGGGAGCGATGACCTGGGACCACCATAATTTGGTCAGCCATGCTGCCCTGCATGGTGTGGCGTTGTGCTTGGGACCCTGCAGCTATAGAAAGGCCCCGGTATAAGGCTAATAAGGAGATCAGGAAGGTGCTGGAAAAGGGGTTGAGCCACTATTTGCCCCATCCGGACATTTTGTTGAAATTTCCTGACCTCTACAGAGGGGATGGGGTCCATCTCTCGGAAAAGGGTAATATGCTTTTCCTGAAAGATTTGCAGCAGGGTTGCAAGTGGCTTTGGGCCTCTCGGTGGGCGCTAAGCCCTAAGTAGCGACTTGGCCTTAGTAGTGGTAGGTTTTTTGGGGTTTAGGGCACTATGCGGCTAGGGGAGGACTGTGAAGCATCCCCCTTTTGGGGGTCTGGCATGATCAGCCTTGGGGTTTGAAGACCTGGGTTTGGAGAATGCAGACTGTCCAGGAGGCTTGGCTAGAGGGTGCCTTTCTGGCGAGATGTGCGTCTGGGTTTGGGCCCTCTGGTGCTTGCCTCCCTGCTGGGCCTGCCTGGAGGGAGCTGGGTAACACTCAGCTCCGGCTGGGGTACTGGGTCTCTCACCCGTTAATGGAAGGGGAGTGGTCGCGATGACCCCTAGCCCTGGCCAGGCCGCTGGTGGGGTACCCTTGCTGTTTATTAGAATATTGAATAAAGTGGCCCAATTTTATACCAATACTCTGTGTCTGACTCTTTATTCCATCCTTGGGGAGCAAAATCTCTATTTCTATGAAGTTGGATATTCCTGCCATTCTTAGATGCTGTCTGCACCTGGGCCTCAACAAACAGCATATATTTATTTATTGATTTATTTTAGTATATTTCTATTCTGCCCATTCCTCTTAGGGCTCAGGGCAGAGTACAACATATGATAAAACAATAGGGGAGGCCAACCAAATCAAGAATAGACAGCCGTAGCCTCAACTAAAAGCCTGGTGGATATATTGACATGAGTTAAACAATTTCTAAACTACATAAAGCCATATAATTATGTTGCTACTTTGTTCCTTTGCATCTCTTAAAGGCTATTCTATTCTGGGTCTTTGAACTCCTTTTTGGCATACTGGGAGGTCAGGCTAACTTTGTTTTGTGCCCAGAGGTATGTTCTATGAATTTTATGGTCAAGCCTATTAACTGTTCCCATATATTTCTGACTGTATCTTTGACAAGTCTGAAAGGAAAGGACATTCCACCTGAAGGGCCAACAACAGGGCAT
This sequence comes from Heteronotia binoei, assembly GCF_032191835.1. Lineage (NCBI taxonomy): Eukaryota > Metazoa > Chordata > Lepidosauria > Squamata > Gekkonidae > Heteronotia > Heteronotia binoei. The sequence goes on from NC_083226.1 coordinate 43,308,396, forward strand.
GGAGGCTGAGACCTTCCCCTGATTTTACCTCCTAGCTCTGAGATTCAGAGGTTTAGTGCCTCTGAATGTAGAGGTTCCCCTCAATCACCATGGCTAGTAGCCATTGATAGACCTATCTAATCTATCTCCATGAATTTATCTAATCCCCTTTTAAAGCTGTTTATTCCTATGGTCATCACTACATACTTTGATAGTGAATTCCACATATCACCCAGGATGCAAGGGAAACAATGAGTAGTCAAGAACTGTCACAGCTCATTAGAAGACATCTTAGGGACTTCAGTTATGAAAACATTCTGATTAGAACCCGTAGAGTGTGCTCATCCTCAGCTGGCATTCTCCCTCCAACAAAAATGCCAAATTATCTGAGTTAAAAACTCCAAAGTATAGAAGGGCTTTTCTGCTACCATGCCTGAATGCTCTATCTTCAGCAGTGATGCTAGGAAGATTCATTAAAATTCCATGCTCTGCAACGGTGGCAGCAACAAGATTTACTTTGTTGACCACATAGTTTTTGATTGTACTAAATTTTCAGAACCAAGAGCTGAATTGATCTCCCTGTTATTTAATCAGAACTTTCTGTCTCCAGAAGCAAAATCATCCTGGGTACTCAGAGACAAAGACAAACAAACCACTCTGTGTGGGGTGAAATTTCTGGCAGCTGTTGTTAACTTACATGATTACTAACTTTTAAGTTCTTCTCCCATGGTTTCTTCCACTGACTTGCTGTTTATTACCTAGGTTGTAAAAACAGTATGAAGTAAAAGTAAAAAGTAAAGAATTCCTCATTTTAGTCACTGTCTGTGTAAAGAAATATTCCTTTTGTCTGTTCTGAATCTACTGCCCATCATCTTCAATGGATGCTCTTGAGTTCTAATCTTTTCAGAGAGAGTTCTTTGTCAGCTCTCTTCACCCCATGCGTAATTTTTTAAGCCTCTACCCAGGGGTCGCTTTGTAGATAAAAGGTGGTGGAGCTCATTCAGGGATTGTTATGAAGCTCACCTACTATTCAATGGACAAGGTGGGAAGGAGGAGGTGGAACTGTCAGAAAAGTTCAGGAGCTGTGCTCCTGTGAGCTCCCACTGAATCCGAGGCCTGCCTCTATCATGTCCCCCTCTAAGTTCTCTCTTTTCTAAACTGAAAAGTCCTAGACTCTTTAGTCTTTCCTCCTAGGGAAGGTGCTCCAATGCCCTAATCATCTTGGTTGCCCTCCTCTGTAATTCTTCCAGTTCTGTGATGCCTTTTTTGAGGTATGGTGACTAGAACAGTACACAGTATTCCAAATGAGGCCATGTAATTGATTTATACAGGGGAATTACAATGTAGTTTTATTTCCAATCCCTTTCCAAATAATTCCTAACATAGAATTTGCCTTTTTCACTGTTGCAGCACAGTGTGTTGACACCCAAGATAGTTGCCCCTTGTGGATCCCTTTTTAGAAACTGGTGTAACATTTGCTACTCTCCTGTCTTCTGGTACAGTGGCTGAATTTAGTCATAGGTTACTTTGGCAGCCCTCCCCCTCCCCCCAATCCACTTCCTTCTTTCAAAAGCAAGATTTACTAGCAGGCTCCCCAGTTCCTGTCAGCAGCCTGGTTTCCTTTTGGTTGAAGTGAAGCCCAGGCCTTTTGTTCAGGTTTGTCTTGTCTCAGAAAGTTCCCCAGTGCCTAACAAATCTCAACCCTTCTTCCTGGCACACCTTCTCATCCACACTAGGCGTCCCAAATCCCCCGCTTTTCCTGGTGACCCCCGATTTGATGCCTTCTTCTCCCGCTAGCCAAAACTCTGGAAAGCGGGAGGGAATGGCGGCCCTTCCCACCCAGCCCCGATCTCAGCACCTTTTCCTTGCCCTGCCCTTCCCACCCAGCCCCGATCGCAGCAGCCTTTCTTCAGTTTTCCCAGGCTGCTTCCGGTCCCAATCAGCTGGCTGGCGGCGGAGGGGGGAGAGAGGGAGCCCCGCCTGCAAAGGACCATGTGCCTTTGCACCTCCAGAGGCTTGACTTGAAAGGCTTCTATTTAAAATGGTGTGTCTGTGTGTGTTTCTGTGAAGAAGCTGGCAGCAAATGGTGAGTTGAGAGGCTGATCCGCTGCTTCAGACTGGCCAGGGGGGGGGGGGGAGAGGGAAACGTCTTTATTATTTCCTATGTGATCGATTCTCATAGGGTATAATGGGGAATTGTTCTGGAGGTTTCGGGGGCTCTGGGGGAGCTGTTTTTTGAGGTAGAGGCACCAAATTTTCAATATAGTATCTAGTGCCTCTTCCCAAAGTACCCCCCAAGTTTCAAAACGATTGGACCAGGGGGTCCAATTCTATGAGCCCCAAAAGAAGGTGCCCCTATCCTTCATTATTTCCTATGGAAGAAAGACATTTAAAAAGGTGTGCTGTCCCTTTAAATGTGACGGCCAGAACTCTCTTGGAGTTCAATTATGCTTGTCACACCCTTGTTCCTGGCTCCGCCCCCAGTGTCTCCTGGCCCCACCCCCAAAGTCTCCTGGCTCCACCCCAAAGTCCCCAGATATTTCTTGAATTGGACTTGGCAACCCTAATCCACACATTGAGACCCCTGATCTGCGCCTCTGCATTGAGATCCCTGATCTCAACTCGTGGCCTGTACAATATGGGAGGAGGTGGCCATTTACACTTCTGATTTGCTCTTGCCTCATCATACCCCATTACAGAAAAGCTTGGGAGATTCATTAGCTATAGATATGTTTATAGTCCAGCTGATATCCACTGTTCCTTTATATGTATTCTATGAATTGTTCTTGTACTTTTTAAAAGCTGTCTTCTACTCCAAAGTTCATTTGATGTATTTCCAGCTTCTGCTGAAGAACTGCTTCAGTTTTGTATGCTACACAAGCATGCTTGGAGATGTGTAGAACAGATGTAAATAAAAATTATACTTTCTATTAGAACATCATTAATGTTATAATGCAAGAATATAAACTGCTGCAATAATTAGCCTGTCAACTCAATTGTTACTTTTCATTAAAAATAAATGAGATGACAATCTCACATCTATGGTGCTGTTTGGACATTTGTTTTTGCAGTTTTACACATTCTTAATTAATCTTTTTGGGGGGGGCACTTCTTGAGAAGTTTTTACCTTTCTATATTAAAAGTGTAACATTTCAACATAATCTAGTAAATTAAATATATATTTCAGACTGGGGGGGGGGGGAGTATTTTTCTAAACAAGCTAAATGCAAACTCAAACGGTAAAAATGCCTGAAATTTACACCATGCCTCAATTTGCCTTTTTGAGTTCTGAATCGTTAAGTCTTCAAATTATTATTATTATTACTTTTAACTTATATCCCGCCCTCTCCGCAAGCGGACTCAGGGCAGCTAACAGTCAGTTCAAAACTTCAAACAATAAATACAATTAAACAGTTTAAAACGTCAAAACCTCGAACAGTAAATACAGTTAAAACATTTTAAAACATTTCAAAACATGCAGAGACTATGGCCAGTTTCAGTTTTTGAGGAGGCCTGCGCACATAGTGTCCTGGGCATATAGTGTCCCCTGTCTTGCCTCCACCATCCACCTTTCATACCTTTCCATCCTCCACCTGTGTGCCCCCATCTTCTCCCATATGTAAGCTTCTCACTGCCCATGTTCACTGGCCTAAACCACATGCACATCCTTTCCCCAACAGCATTGGTCTATGCATGCAGCTAAGAGTGCTCTTTCCATGGTTACCAGCACTCATGCACTCATGCCTTTACCCAGTGACGCTTGGCAACTGGGAGTATGGGAAGCAGAGCACTTCAAATAAACAGATGGGGAAGGGCATGCAGATAGATGGCAGTGGAAGCACATGACTAGCGTCAGCAATAGTGGTCCTCACCAGGAGCCCTGGTCCCTGGCTACTGCCCCACCTAAGGGTTCTAGCTGCAGCCCTGGGGGATACAGTAGGGGACTGGTTTCCCTTTCAGCACGTATGCAAACATGCTTTTTTGGTTCCTTATCCTAATCCAGCCGGTACATGGACCCCCCCTCCTTTTTTAAAAAAAAGCCAAAGCATAGGCAGGATGCAGAGAGGAAACCCAGCCTAGTATGAGAAAAGGGATTGGCATAAAACTGTATGTCATCAGGGCAATACATGGCAACAAGGGAGAAGCTATGACCAGTTTGTTCAACACTTTGGGGGTGGGGTCAGATACTGCCAGGATGCCAACTTGTCCAGTTATATGGGATACTTTTAGTCTATTGTGATAATATGGGCAGGTTTCTGGGAAGTCTGAGGTTTCCTACCCTTTCCCCTTCTGGTTGCTTAAATCTGCTGTTGGGAGCTGGCTGACTGGGTGCCAGAAATAGTAAATGACTTCTTGGAACAGGCAGGAGTGTATCCACACTTAAAGAAACTTAGTCTGAACCTAGGAAATTTAAATAACTATCAACCAATCTCAAATGTGCCAATTTTTAACAAGATGATTGAATGAGTGGTAATGGGACAGGTCCAAGGATTCATGGATGAAGCATATTGCTTGGATTATTTCCAGTGTGGTTTCAGGCCTAGCTTGAGGGCTGAAACAAGCCTTGATCAGTCTAGATGATAGCCTGCACTAGGAGATGAATAAAAAGAGTACAACCCTGTTGATTGTTCTGAACCTCCCAGTGGCTTTCAGTTCCACCAATCATAGTATCCTTCTGGTCCACCTTTCAGTGTTAGGACTGGGAGGAACCTTTGTGTGGTGGTTTTAGTCCTAGCTAGAAGGTAGGTTTCAGACACACATGAACATATAAAGCTGCTGTGCACTGAATTAGACCCTTGGTCCATTCAGAGTATCCAGAGAATTATTCAAGAATCTGAGAAAAGAACCCAGAAGAACATCAGAATCCCAACATTCATTAAGGTTGGGATAAGCCAGAGTAAGTTAATAAATAAAAAACAAAATTACCACCTAGCAGGTTTCTTAGCAGAGGGGGGGTTTCAAATTTGGGTCTCCTAGATTCCAGTCTAACACTTTAACCGCTGTGACATGCTGACTCTAGAAATTCTGCCAGTGGATTTCTCTGAGCTGGATATATTTGGAGATCCTTAATAAGAATTATAAGGCTTTCCTGTTTAGGGCAATGTACAGAAATCTTTTTGTAATTTGCCAATATTCTTTTGTTTGCATTGTTAGCTTTGGACTTCTGATTATATCTGTTTTGGTGGGGGGGGGGGGGGCTCAGAAAATATGTGGCAACTTGACTCTGAAAATATATCACATGAGAACTTAATTTCCTCGCTTCTCTCTGTTTATTTTGACCGGTCTAAGCACTTGACCTTTTAGGATAGTTTGAGAGGTCAAATACTTTTGTCTCACAATTAGCAATATATAAGATCGATCAGATTAGAAGGCTGATATATATATATTTCCACAGTTCTCACCATAAAATCAGTGCCCTTTTAGGACAGTTGACCTCTTATGACAGTTTGTGGGGTTAGATACTTTTGTCTCACAATTAGCAATATATAAGATCGATTGACTTAGAAGGTGGGAAACGATACTTTGGAATTCACTTTCCCCAGACACGGTGCTGTGAGAACTCATTTGCAAGGTTGTGCGTTTTGTTTTGACAGCCAGAGCTAGATTCTCCAGCCTAGAGACTGGCAAGCTCCCTGTGCTTGCAGAGAACAGACACAGTTTTCATGATCGCCTGAGAACAGATTGATGAAGCTGCTAGAAAGATAGGTTTTAATGTTAATAAGAAACTGTAGGTGTTTGCAATTAATAATTAACGAGGCAGTGTTATTAGAATGGGTTGCAGAACTAGTCATGAATGTCTTTGCAACAGTTTTCCCTTGTAAAGCACATTGAGAACATAAGAGCATAAGAGAAGCCGTGTTGGATCAGGCCTATGGCCCATCCAAACCAAAACTCTGTGTCACACAGTGGCCAATATATATATATATATATACACACACACACACATTGTGGCTAATAACCTCTGCTCCATATTTTCATCCAATCCCCTCTTAAAGCACGCTATGCTTGTAGCCGCCACCACCTCCTGCGGCGGTGAATTCCACATGTTAATCACCACACATTGCCAATCTTAAAAATGGATCAAGTAAGTAACAATGACTTTAAGCATGCACCTAGTTGTGAAACACAAGTTCCAGATCATAATAAGAACATGAGAGAAGCCTTGTTGGATCAGGCCAACACTCTGTATCACACAGTGGCAAAAAAACACCCAAAACAAAACCCATGTTCCATCAGAAGGGTTCACAAGAAGCCCTTCCACTTTGCCCCCCCCCCCCAAGCACCAAGAATACAGAGCATCACTGCCCCACACTGTTCCATTAAAATGCTGTGGCTAATAGCCGCTGATGGACCTCTGCTCTATATTTTTATCCAATTCCCTCTTGAAGCTGGCTATGCTTGTAGCCTCCACCACCTCCTGCAGCGGTGAATTCGACATGTTAATCACCCTTTGGGTGAAGAAGTACTTCCTTTTATTTGTTTAAACCTGACTGATCAGCAATTTCATTGAATGCCCATGAGTTCTTGTATTGTGAGAAAGAGAGAAAAGTACCTCTTTCTCTGTTTTCTCCATCCCATGCATTATCTTGTAAACTTCTATCGTGTCACGCCGCAGTCAATGTTTCTCCGAGCTAAAGAGCCCCAAGCGTTTTAACCTTTCTTCATAGGGAAAGTGTTCCAAACCTTTAATCATTCTAGTTGCCCTTTTCTACACTTTTTTCCAATGCTATAATACCCTTTTGAGTTGCGGTGACCAGAACTGTACACAGTGTTCCAGATGAGTCCACACCATCGATTTATACAGGGGGGGATTATGATACCAGCTGCTTTGTTTTCAATCCCCTTCCTAATAATTCCCAGCGTGGCTTTGGCCTTTTTTATTGCAATCACACACTGTCTTGACATTTTTTTCAATGAGTTATCTACCACGACCCCTAGATCTCTCTCTCTCTCTTGGTCAGTCTCTACCGGTTCACACCCCCATCAACTTGTATTTGTAGCAGGGATTCTTGGCCCCGATGTGCATTATTTTGCACTTGGTCATGTTGAACCTCATCTGCCATGTTGTCGCCCCACTCACCCAGCCTCAACAGACCCCTTTGGAGTGCCTCACAATCCTCTCTGGTTCTCACCACCCTGAACAATTTAGTGTCATCTGCAAACCTGGCCACTTTGCTGCTTACTCCCGACTCCGGATCATTAAGGAACAAGTTAAAGAGCATGAGTTGTATCGACACGCAACCTGATGCAACCTGATGTTAAAGGGACATGTTACTGTTAGGGTTTACAGATACTTTAGCAGAGTTGTGTGGAGAGAACCACACATAAACAAGCCAGGCAGACATTTTAGCTTAAGAATAAAGTAGTTTACTTTTACTATGAGGAAAAGGTAGACTGTGATTACTAGAAAACAAATAAGGACTCAATATCCTTTCTAGCTTCTAAGCTACATCTTGACTCTATGGAGCCCAAACTCTAACTGCGTGGAGATCTGAGGGCTTATTTGTTTTCTAGTAATCCCAGTCTACCTTTTCCTCATAGTAAAAGTAAACTACTTTATTATTAAGCTAAAATGTCTGCCTGGCTTGTTTATGTGTGGTTCTCTCCACACAACTCTGCTAAAGTATCTGTAAACCCTAACAAAAGGTTATGGGCCGCAGTGAGCTTCATAGCTGCGAGCAAAAGCCAAGGCAATTAGCTAAGAAAGGTAAAGAAGAGCTCAGGTCTATTGTTCATGGATTTGCATCTGAAGGAATTCCTTCCCCATCGCTCATGGTCGCTGGCTGGCCACTTGGGAACAAAGAACAGATTCTCTTTGATGTCCCGATGGAGACACAGAAGACCCAGAGAGATGCAAATGGCTGGAAACTCTGCAAGAGCATCTTCGTCTGAGGAAAGGAGGATGTCAGAACAGGTTGTATGCAACATGGATTTCCATAAGCTTAGCATCCCTAAATTGACCAAGGATAACTTCCTTTTATGCAAAATGGCAATTGAGTGTGCTCTGGGGGTGCAACAGATAAAATATGTGCTGGATTATGTAATTCCAGAGAATTTGTCTCAAGAGCAAAGAGATAAATTTGATGCAGACGAGCTTAAAGCCAAGCTGCTGATTCTAAGTTCAGTCTCATCTCAAGAGACAGCCATTGTTGTTAATTGTGACCACGTAAAGGAGATTTGGAATAATCTGAATTCAAAGTATGGGCAACGCACCTTTATCCAGAGGCAGCATCTGCGCAAACGCCTCTACTCCCTCAGTCTTGCCCCAGGGGGTGATATCTCAGATCACCTAGATAGGATCCTGGCTCTTGTAGCTGAATTAAGATCAGCAGGAGGCACAATTTCTGCTGAGGAACTGCAAGCCATCATTGTCTCCTCGTTTCCAGAGTCATATGAGAGCATATTGGCCCCGGTTGAATCCAGAGAAGAGATTGATATTGATTTCACAATTGCATATTTGAGAGATTTGAGTGTAAAACACAAACTCTCTAAAATGTCAAGCCAAAAGCAAGCGTTGGCTGTGAAAGAGGAGAGAGAGAGCAGAGATCAAAGGACCTGTTATAAATGTCTCAGGCCAGGGCACATAACGAGATTTTGTAAATCAAAGCAAGGCAGATCTAAAGGTGATGGCCCAGACTTCTCACACAAAGGAGAAGGTGTGCCTTAACAGGGGGCTACTAGCTCACAGACAAAGGAAAAGCCACGTGCTGAAGTTTCGTTTGTGCTTAGGTCCAGTGGTGTGAATGCCAAAGGGGCTTTTCTATTAGACTCTGGATCTACCACGAATATATGCAGATCCAGAAGATGGTTTGTTTGTCTAGATGAAAGTGAGCGGAGAACTCTGAAACTTGCTAATGGTGATGTTTTGCAAACAGACGGGGATGGAGCCGTGAAGTTTTCAGTCTACTCAAAAGACGGAGAGCTGATTGATGTGTTGTTGAAAGACTGTGTTTACTCTAAGCAAGCAGATCAGAATTTAATCTCTGTAATGAAATTAACAGATCAAGGAAATGTGTTTTTGATTAAAGATAGAAAATGCACCATTGCCCACTCAGGGAGTGACGTGCTTTTTGAAGCAGTGAGCTTTGATGATGCATACTATCTGAATCCTGAAGAAGTGGGTCATGTCTATAATGTGAGACCTGTTGAGAAGTCACTGAATACATGCAAAGAAAAGTTTGCAGGATGTGGCCAAAAGTTGCAAGCTTGTGATGTATGTGTGAAGGGGAAAGGCACAGAGCCACCCTATGGCAAGAGAAAGCCAGTGCACAATGAGAAGTCTCTAGAGACTGTAAGAGGTGATGTGATGAATGCAAAGACTATGTTATCTAAAGAATGCAATGCTGTGCATATTGATGAGAGCAGTGTACCCCTAATACCTGAGAAAATAAAGCCCACAGTGAAGGAAGATCAGGAAGCTGATGCAGGAATGTCCCTCACTGAAATGGTCGATTGGCTGACTGCCAGTAGTGCCAACCCTCAAGGTAGGCCAGAAAGCACCCCAGAAGCAGAAGGGGAGGCAGATCAAGCTGGGCCAGAAGGGGAGACAGGCAGTACTGTGAGGCAATCTCAGAGGAACAACAAGGGTGTACCACCTGCCAGATATGGACTTTGTAATGTTCTGCAAACTGCAGAAGAATCCCCCAGACCACCTCCCAAATATATGGATTAGCCTATTAGGGCTTTCCTTCAATGGTCACTATACATATTGACACCCAGCCTGAGCAGGAAGTACGTGCAAACATTCTCATTGGCTATACCTCTCACTGGCTAAGCATTGGCATGCATATACATTCATTTAATTAACTCATGACAACAGGAAGTGAAATTGCATCAGAAAACCCAACAGTTACACGTATAAGGTTAGCCGTGTTCAGTTTTAAGCCCATCATTTTATCTGTTGGGTATGTCTCCTCTCCAAACTATGGTCGCTTAGAACTGTTGCATCTCCACAATTCTCTAAATAACATCTGTGTTGCAAAACACGCTTTCCCTCAAACAATATGAAGCCTGCTACACCAGTGGCTGCCCCCCTCCTTCCCCTCCGTTAGGAAACATCTGGCATTCCTTGGGGTGGGCAGATCCCTAGCCATCCCCTCAGGGACTGTTGTGTCACTCCCACATAAGGAAACATACAACGTTCGTTTTTTGGGTGGGCGGGGCGTGCATGTGTGGGCGGAGCAGCTGTCACTTTGATGATGATAGGGGGTCCCTAGCTACTACTCTGAATGTTTCCATACCTGAGCATACAATAATCTTGTGGCTTCTTATATAACAATAGCATTTCATGTGATTGTTTATAAATATCAGTCCATTATTCCCTCCAAAAAAGTCTCTGGTTTCTATTGCATATTTTATTCTATTTTAAAATCTTCTGAATAATCAAATGTATTTGTATCTAAAACTTTTTTGGCTTCATTACAAGTCCACCGTAGATGATAAATGTCCCTTCTTGCTGTCCACAATTCCATTCCAACATTTAATTGAAATATTTTTTATATTTTAGCTAATACCTCAGGAGACATATACCAATGATACATCATTTTTATAAAAAATTCTCTTTCAATCTAGAACATAATATAAAGTTAAGATCCTCTGACCATATATTTTCCCATTGTTCCATTTGAATATTATATCCAAAATTTTTAGACCATTTTATCATGGATTCTTTCACCTGTTCTTCCTCTGCCTCAAGTTTCAACAAGAGTTTATGCATTTTAGCAATAACATACTCAAAATGTATAAACTCTTGACAAAACTTGAGACAGAGCAAGAAGGGATGAAATCTTTGTTTGCTAAATATATATATATATATACCTATCAGAAAAAAATATTGATTTATGATTCAGATTAACACGGTTGTCTATCTGGGTCTATTTCCAAACAGCTGTTAGCCTGAGGGGGGAAGGGGGGCTAGGATGTGACTTCAATTCCAGAGCCCCATGAAATGCAGTTTCTTCAGGCCACCGGTGCCAACGGATATGGGTAGAGGAGAGGCAGGCAAGCTCAGTGCAGTGGCCACTAACAAACGCAGCAGAACACCCCCACCCTGAGCCACCAATTCCACGTTTAGCCCGATGGCCTGCTGGCCTCCTGCCCTTCCTCTTCTAATAAAACTGTAGCAGAACAGGGCGTCAAGAGGCAGACTGCCTTTTCTCCCTCCCCCACACACACAGCCTGAGCCCCCACAAGCTGCCAATTCCCCACTCACCAACTGCCTGCTGCTCTCCTGCCCTTTCTTCTCCAGCCCCCACCAACAAAAGTGCAGCAGAACAGGGCCGCAGGGGCAGACTGGCTCTTCTCTCCCCCCCAGCCCCCACAAGCTGCTGATTCCCCACTCACCCCACTCACCCGGACTGCCTGCTGGTCTCCCGCCCTTTCTCCTCCAACAAAAGTATGGCATGACAGGGGGCAGACTGGCTCTTCTACCCCCCCCCTGCCTATTCCTCACTTACCCCAATGGCCCACTGAACTCCTGGGGAGAGAGCTCTCTACAAGGCCAGCCTCAAGAGAAAGAAAGCACCAACCATCTATCTTTACAAAGCAATGGGCAGCACAGTCAGACCAGCAATGGCAGTGCTGCTCTGACCTTGCTGCTAAGCCATGTAGGAACAAGCCCCGCCTTCCAAAAAACTCGGGCTTCACAGCAAATTACCATCACAGCCATGCTTCTGTAAGTAGGATTTGGAGGGGGCGTGGCTGCTTCTGCAGCCGGAACGCTGGGCAGCTGAGCCGGAATGCTAGGACTCCCTGCCGGAACTCCGTTCCAGTGCGTTCCGATACAAAAATAAGCCCTAGTTATGAGTATTTTAAATTCTGAAAATGTTTATACTTGTAATTCTAAATAATAATTGCATGCTATTAAGTCACAAGCAAACCCAGGACCATGGGGTTTTCAAGGCAAGTGATGAGAAGAGGTGGTTTGCCATTGCCTCCATCTGCATTTCAGCTCCAACATTCCTCAGTGGTCTTCCATCAAAGTACTAATTGTGGTTGACCCAGTTTAGCTTCTAAGTTCTGATGAGATCAGGCTAGACTGGACTATCCCGTTGGTGTATTTTGGTACTCTTGCACTACTGTGATTGAATACTAAACTATATACAGGTATGAGATACAGATATGATAATCATATGTGAAAATGTGCTTTGTAAGGACCACTTCACACTGTCAAATTCTTCCTCACAATTTATACAAGTGGATGAGCTACAATTTATGCAGGTAGATGAGTCAGTTTGATGTTGTGGTTAAGTGTGCGGACTCTTATCTGGGAGAACAGGGTTTGATTCCCCACTCCTCCACTTACAGCTGCTGGAATGGCCTTGGGTTAGTCATAGCTATCACAGGAGTTGCCCTTGAAAGGGCAGCTGCTGTGAGAGCCCTCGCAGGGTGTCTGTTGTGGGGGGAGAAGATATAGGAGATTGTAAGTCGCTCTAAGTCTCTGATTCAGAGAGAAGGGTGGGGTATAAATCTGCAGTCTTCTTCTTCTAGCATTAGTGAGGGCTTGTTCCTTTATTGTGATTGCTCTTACACCCCGAGAAATGACCATATTGTGTCTGAAATGTGTAAAAGTGTTTGTTGTGAGTACAGTGGATAACAGTGGGTATTTCTTTGCCTAACTATAAAACACTACCCAAAGAAACTAAACACTAGATCCAGGTAAGACTCATTGTGCAGAGACAATCCGTAACTCCTAAAGAGAGTTTATCCTTCAAAGTCCATGCCAGTCAGTGGGTTTAGAAAGGTACTTGGGACTGAATTCTAAGACACAATATATGAGACACCCCCTGCCTGCCTTAAATGGTGTTCTTGACAAAATCAGCTTCATTAAGTATACTGTGGATCCCATAATGCAAAGAGAGAGAAAAATGCCACAACTTTCTTCTTTCGTCCATGATTTCAAATCCACTCTTGTAATATATGCCTAATTAAGATATAGTATAAAGACTTTACTGAAGACATGCTTCATAGATCTGGGGAATTGCCACAACAGCAGAACATCAATAAAACCTAGCCTATAATTGCACAGGTGCATTGACATTCATCTCTCTCTCTTTTTTCTTTTCCCATTCTCTATAGCCTTGCTTTGCTCTTCCAGGATTTAGACATGCTTTTTGCCTTCCTTGTCAACAAGAGAAATGTCTATAGAGCAACCAATTGAAATTGTTTCCATGTACAAACAGATGCTCCATTCCATATGGGTAATATTCTAAGGGATCCAATGATGTGTCTAACAGTAGAAAAGAGTAGAAAGGATTTTGTCATGACTGTGTTCATTAGCCTCCCCCTCTCAATCTGCAATGAAATCACTTTGGAAATAAGATGATTTAAAAAACAACCTCAGAGGCCTTGTGTTTGTGGAAGACTTGGAGTTCAATTTCATTGACATCCGAGATAAAATTTACACCATGAAACCATATTGCTATCTTCAATACACCAAAGAGCCAGTTTGGTGTAGTGGTTAAGTGCATGGATTCTTATCTGGGAGAACTGGGTTTGATTCCCCACTTCTCCACTTGCAGCTGCTGGAATGGTCTTGGATCAGCCATAGCTCTTGTAGGAGTGGTCCAGCCCCACCCACCTCACAGGGTGTCTGTTGTGGGGGAGGAAGATAATGGCGATTGTGAGCCACTCTGAAACTCTGATTAAGAGTGGAGGGCGGAATATAAATCCAAAGACATCTTCTGCTTCAACTGGCACATCTACAGCAAGATTATTAGGATACAATTTCAGCAACATGGAGAGCAAGTTATTGCTCTAGTCAAGGCAAGCCTGCTTTTACATCCTAATGTGAATTATGCAAGACAGTCAAATTATCCTTGAGACTTGTCCTTGAAAGGGCAGCTGCTGTGAGAGCCCTCTCTAGCCCCACCCACCTCACAGGGTGTCTGTTGTGGGGGAGGAAGGTAAAGGAGATTGTAAGCTGCTCTGAGACTCTTCGGAGTGGAGGGCGGGATATAAATCCAATATCTTCTTCTTCTTCTTAGAACATGATTCTGAGACATTTCATTCCATCCTTTAACATACATACACATCTACCTTAATTTTTAGCAACAGGACACAGTCAAGGCAATCACAGCAGTATAACAATTTTAGTAGCAATGGCTTGAATCCTATATGTTTGTTCCCTGTGCTTTTCTGGTGTTGTGTGGGCAGAGCACATACCTTTCACATTAAGCACTTTGAGGATCGTTGCTAAACATTGGCCTTGTGAAAGCTAAAGTGAAAATATGTGGAAATATCTCACATGTAAAGGCAATGTAAAGAACTTTGCCTTGTGGAGGACTGCCTCCATAGTAGTCCAAAGAAATGTGCATGGAATGAAGGCATAGGATCCAAGCCAATATTAGCCCTGTTCATGTGTTATATTGAACAGACGTACATTCTGCATGTATATGTGTAAGAAAGAGGTGGCATGCATTTGAAACTGGACTGGAACTGGGATAAATGTGTGGTTTACATCTCACACTCAGCTGTACGTACATTGAATGTAATGTGAGAATTACTTAATGCATGTATACAAAGAAAATAAAATGTACAATGTGCATGGATTGTATGTGGGTTCACTGTAACTAATGAAAAAGGATAGTGCTACCCTTTTATCCTCCCCCCACCCCCTCCAAAAGAAATTATTTCCCATTAGGTGATTTTTCTATCTTGTTACAGTGACAAAATGCAGTTCTGGGACTTAATGCCATTCCTCAGTGCCTGTAAGGCAGAGATGTTCTGCCACACTTTGGTTAAGGATAGTGACAGTTCCATCATAGGCAGCCCCCTCCTCCTCTCTTCTCTCTTTTTCCCTCCCTCTTTGCTTTGACCCTCTCCTCACCTGCCTGTGAGACTATGGTGCAGTCCAGAGTGGGGTAAGAAAGAATTATCTGGTGCCATCTGAAATAATGTAGCTGTCTGTTTTGGTTTCTTGTTTTGAACTTGCTTTTATTGGTTGAACATTGCCTAGAGAACAGGCAATTCATAAACTGAATATATAAATAAATAACTATGATGTTAGCATTTGTAATGTTTTACAATTTGTTTGCCAATCAGACCCATAAAAAAGGATCCAACAAGTGTTTTGTTGATGTGGCTTCACGAATCCTGCACCCCTCCCTCCATTTGAAATGTATTAATTTTATATAGTGCATTTATATCCTGCCCTTTTGTATAAGGAGCTGAGATGGTGTAAATAGTACTAGCAGAAAGTAATAGAAATAGTAATAGCAGAAAGAGGAGTTTCCAAACAGCTGAGTGGCAGGGACCATTCTGCTTCCCACAAAAGAGGACAGAATTTGCATGTGGTAAAGTACAGTAGATGCAAATTTATACATATATTTGCTATAATTTAAATAGAAATACAACTCACCAGAGGGCTAGTGCTCTCTGCTAAATAGGTGCTATTGATGAGGAATGTTCCACCACTCCTGCTGTCTCTCATTTCCCTTTTCTGGCTCCATCCTTTTTAATTCACCTCAAAGAGCCTGGTTAGCTTGAGCAGTCCTGCCTCCAACTGCAAGTAGTGAAGGATCATGAATTGAGGCTCCTTTTTAAATGGATGTCCGCCTTTTTTAATGGATGTCAGCTGAACCAGGACATGTCAGAGGATGGGTCTCCAAAAGAACTTTCTTCTTTAAAAGAAGGCATCTGACAAACCTAGCTGTACCACAGGCATTTTTAAATACTCAAATAAGAATCCTTCTTAATTTTTATTATTTTGTTTTGGCTATTTATACCTTTGTTTTCCTTCCATGTTGTAACCCACAGCAACTTTCTCCTCAATTTTATCTTCACAATAACCATTCAAGATAGGTTAGTCAGATAGAATGACTGATCCAAGATCACCCAATGATCTTCTATGGCACAGTGGGGATTTGAACCTGGGTCTCCTAGATCTTAATCCCAAGGTACATCTTGCCTGCTCCAAAATGTAAGAGCTTCTAGTTAGCCTTTACAAGTTGGAAAAAGGACAGTCACCTAAGTATACTGGGCCTTGACCAAAGTTTTCTTTGGAGCAATGAAGTCACTGTTTTTGAAGGTGATGTATTAGGGTGGAGTCAAAAAAGCTTTATACAACAGTTTGTTTTGGAGACAAACTAACTGCAGAGAACATACATTCATTACAGTGTGAACTGGATGCCATTTGAAAGTCAACATTGTCATTGCCACAGAATAGTGCAAAAAATTACTATGGAAATTAGCTCAGTGAGGTAGCTGTAATGGCGAATGTTGCCTCTTAATGGTGTGTATCACTGCATAATTTATTGGCGGAGGCTGAACTGAGAGCTATTTCTGACTATTTGCTTGCTTGCCTGACTGAGGTATACATGTGAAAAAAATCAGTTCTTTGTTTAGCGGGTTAGCTCAGTAGAAGCCAAACGGAAAAAAAAAATGTTTGGTTGCAAGTACTGAAAAACAATAGTTTGTGTTCTTCCTGTCAGAGAGAGAGAGAGAGAGCAAGAGATACTAAATCACAGTTTGTCTTATTAGAACCATTCAGACTTTAAGCTTGCACTCTGTGGGATTACTCCATGCAATATCTAGCACATAGAATGAGTCAACTGGGGCAGAAGCAGAGATTTTTTAAAATAAGGCAAAAGTGTGGAACACAGTTAGCCACTCCATGTGTTTTTCTTCTTCACAAATGAAGTTCTTTTTAATAAGGGAAGCAGATGTCGACTGGCCTCTGAGGTTCCTTCTTATCTTGATAATTTGCATGTAAGCTCATGGAGGATTTTGTAACCAAAAAAAGAACAAGAGCTGGCTAGCGGGGCAGAAGCTTTTTTTCTCAGCAGTATTAAATAAAAGAGGGCTGGCAGCACAGTCTGACTAGGGAAAAAAGGCTCCATGTGAAGTAGGCTGTAGGCCACTAAGGGACAGAGGTGAGTGGGGCTACCATCCTCCAAGTGGTGTCTGGAGTTCTCCTGCTATTACAACTGATCTCCAGGTGACAGAGATCAGTTTGCCTGGAGAAAATGACCTTTGTAAATTGGACTCCATAGCTCTTCCTATGACACAACATTCCTATGACAATAGAGTTCTTTCCTTCTGACTTCCATAGGCCTGTTGGAACTTCAGCTGCTGATCCACTGCCTCGCCGACATAGGGGTTAGGGGGTTGGCCTTACAATGGCTTTCCTCCTTCCTCATGGGTC